>NC_045544.1:133115584-133715584 GCF_009769535.1 Thamnophis elegans
CTTTGTCTTTTCTCTCTTCTGTTTTCTTTCTTCCCCCCCCCCCTCTTCTCTCTCTTCTCCTCTTTGAATTGGGCCCTTTCCATGGTCAGGGGACTGAATTTTGGACACTTGGCAAAACATCCACATTTATGATTGTTTGCACAATCCTGCGGTCACAAGAGCTCGTTTTTTGTCAGTTTTGCCAAAAACCTAGCACTTACTCATGGTTGTAAGTGCCAGGACTGATCATAAATTACTTTTTACAAATCACCCTTGTAAATCACCAGGAGATGGCGAGTTCCAGTCCCGCCTTAGGCTTGAAAGCGAGCTAGGTGACTTAGGGCCAGTCCCTCTTTCAGCCCAATCAACCTCACAGCATTGTTGTTATGCGGAAAATAGGCAAAGCAAGGAGTTTTAGACATGTTCGCCATCCCTTCGCCTAGAAAAAAATAATAAAGCTTGGATAAAAATAAATAAATAGAATAAATCTTGAGCGCTGTGCTTTAATGAGGTACCATGACTTCCATATATAAATAAAATAAATGTTAGCCCATCTGCTTCAGCTATGAACTGAGGATGAGATGAAAACCAGTACCATGAGGACACAATATGTAAAAATTCTTACAGAATTCTGTTATTGCAGTCCTGGTGATGTGAAGACAGGACCTTAGGGGTAAAGCGTCTCTTTGCATACACATAATTCCTAATTCAATGCCTATATTCTTTTTTAGGCTTTTCTTTTTTGGCCAAAAGTCATAGAGAGTTGCTTCAAATCAGAATAACAATATTGAGCTAGACCAGGAGTCAGCAACCTGCGGCTCCGGAGCTGCAGGTGGCTCTTTCATCCCTCTGCTGCGGCTCCCTGTCGCCAGTTGGCACCACAATTTTGAGAGGAGCTTCCGTTTTGGGGGGGTGGTGGTAAGCAGGGCACGCCAGCAGGAGACTCTATGGCAGGGGGCAGATTTTCTGGTCAGCTCCACAATTGATAGGGCTTTCGGTTAGGACAGGAAGAGGAAAAAGGATGCTGCGCTAGGAGGAGACTCTATGGTGGGGGAACCGGACTTCTGGTTGGCTCCAGAATTGAATGGGGCTTCCGGTTAGGACCTTTGTGGCTCTTTGAGTGTTTTAGCTTGCCGACCCCTGAGCTAGCCCGACCAAATTTTTAGCCTGGTAATCTTCTTAGCAAGTTCTCCTCCTGTGTTAGTCCAACATCGGGGTCCGAACAAACCCTTTTCTATCTAGGAATTTTCTTAATTTTCTCCTCTAGGGCAGAATGCCTCCAGCGGGGTGTGTCGCCCTCTAAAGCACATGGCTTGGGTTCAAATCTGGTCACGGAAGTCCGCGTCTACAACTGGTTTGCAAACCGGAGGAAAGAAGAAGCTTTTCGGCAAAAACTCGCCATGGATGCCTACAGCACGGGTCAGCCTCACACCATGAACCTCTTGCTGTCCCATGGGTCACCTCACCACACTCAACCCAGCTCATCTCCGCCCAGCAAAATGCCAGGTAAGTCAAAACTAACACCTCTTGTTTGCAAAGGAGCTCAGACATAGTAAATGGTTTTACAAGTGGCAGGTGCTGGAGCACATTGCAGGTAGTCCTTGACTTACAACAGTTCATTTAGTAACTGTTCAAAGCTGCAATGGCACTGAAAAAAGCAACTGATAACTGTTTTTCACACTTATGACCAGAGGTGGTATTCAGTCAGTTCGGATTGGTTTGCTCAAACTGGTAGTGAAAATTCCATTCCACTCTACTCTACTCTACTCTACTCTACTCTACTCTGCCCTGCCCTGCCCTACCCTACCCTACCCTACCCTACCCTACCCTACCCTACCCTACCCTACCCTACCCAGATGGTTAGGGGCAATACATTGTTGGGTGAAATACGTTGACTTTGTGAATCACTTAGAGAGAGCTGTAAAGCACTATGAATTAGTGTCAGTGCTATTGCTATTGATGATTTTTATATCGTGACTTACAAATACGATGGGTAGACTCCATTTATGGTCATAAATCAAGTCTGTATTATGTGTGCTAGTATGTCTGTACCTCCAAAAGGAGAGTGTGGAGCTGGAGAAAGTTCAGAGGAGGTCAGCTAAGGTGAAAGTGGCTTTTCTATGGAAAGATTGGACATTTGGGGGTTTCAGTGTAGAAAGGAAGAGAATGAGAAAGGCTATTTCCTGCTCTACACTTACGGTATTTTTGGGCGTATAAGACGCTCTGGAGTATAAGATGCACCTTAGTTTTTGTGGAGGAAAATAAGAAGAACAAAAATTCTGCCTCTGCGTACCAGCATCCATAGTATTCGGCTGACACATGGTAACAAGGCCAGCCAATGAGGGCTATTTGGACTCTGAAACAGTATTTGCTGTGTGAGCAACAAGGAGACAGGAAGGAGCCTGGCTTAGCCGAGAACTAAAAGTGAAACTGCTTGCGTTTTGCTTGTATTTACTGCTACCTTGGAAAACCTGCTTTTGGTATTGTATTGTATATTATGATTATTTTGAATCCTGCTGAATCAGTTACTTGTGTGTGCTTTCTGAATGCGATTGCTGGTGCAAACTCTGACCAGCCAAGTCAGTTTCAGCACTTATTACAGCCTGATTCAGCACAGCTGATTGGTGGGTAGATCCGTCTGCTGGAATACCCCCAATCAGCTGTTCCAGGCAGCAGGAATTACCACTGACCATCCCTGCCTCCATGCCTCGCGTTTTTGGCCTCTTGTGGGAGTGGGTGGGGGCTACATTCGGTGTATAAGACACACCCAAATTTTCACCCTCCTTTTGGAGGAAAAAGGTGCGTCTCATACTCTGAGAAATACAGTATTTTACAACCCAAACAATGCAGGAATAAGAAGGAACAACTTGGTTTGCAATTGTTATTTCTTTGTAACCGTTATCTCCCATTTTCAAGGAGCTTAGTGACATACATTGTCTTCGAGTCACATTATTTTATACAATAGTACAATAGCAGAGCTGGAAGGGACCTTAGAGCTCTTCTAGTCCAATCCCCTGCCTAGGCAGGAAACCCTATACCGTTCCAGACAAATGGCTCTCCAACATCTTCTTAAAGACTTCCAGTGTTGGGGCATTCACAACTTCTGGAGGCAACTTTTGTTCCACTGATTAATTGTTCTCATTGTCAAGAAATTTCTCCTCAGTTCTAAGTTGCTTCTCTCCTTGATTAGTTTCCACCCATTGCTTCTTGTTCTGCCCTCAGGTGCCTTGGAGAATAATTTGACTCCCTCTTTGTGGCAACCCCTGAGATATTGGAACACTGCTATCATGTCTCCCATAGTCCTTTTCATTAAACTAGACATACCCAGTTCCTGCAACCGTTCTTCATATGTTTTAGACTCCAGTCCCCTAATCATCTTTGTTGCTCTTCTCTGCACTCTTTCTAGATTCTCTACATCTTTTCTACAAACCGGTTCGGTAGATTTGACGAACTGGTTCTACCGAATAGGTGCAAACTGGTAGGAACCCACCTCTGTGCCAAAGAATAAATAGCCCAAGGCATCCAATCAGCTTTATCGTTTAGCAGAGATGTAAAATACATTTCCCCCTCATATTAAAGTTGCTCAGGTTCATAAATATAGAACTACAGGGGAAAATATAACCAAACAATAATCTAGAGCTAAACTGGACCAGAACTGCCTTAACGCTTTGATCTTGTCAGAATACAGAATAACAGAGTTGGAAGGGACCTTGAAGATCTTCTAGTCCACCCCCCTGCTCAAGTAGGAAACCCTATTCCATTTCAGACAAAGTTTGAGTTTATTAAGTTTGAGTTTATTAGGACTTGTATGCCGCCCACTCTCGAAAGACTAAGGGCAGCAAGACTCTTGGTGGCGCAATACTGGAAGAAGGAAGACGTACCTACCACTCAAGAATGGACTTTGAAAGTTATAAATTTAGCCGAGATGGCAAAAATTTCAGCATATCTTAAAGAACATTCAAACGAGAGATATAAATGAGACTGGAAAAAATGGATTGATTATACACAAAGCAAATATGGGACTAAGAAACTCCAGATAGTCTATGCTTAAGATTAGCAATAACTTAAACTGTTTAAAGTTTGGGTAACAGTAAGAAGCTGAGTTCAACGTAGAGATCCTATTGACCCTCTTTTTTCTTTTCTTTTCTGCTTTGTTTTAAGATATTTTAGACTGTGTTTGTTAAAAAGTTATACCGTGTACGGGCTCTGGGAAGTCGGGGGGAGGGAAGGGAGGTGGGGTTTTAGGGGGAGGGGGGAGGGGGAAATATAATATGTGTTAGTTCTTAAAGCACATGATTGCACTTGTATACTGTGACTTTTTAATGTTAGTGTAAAAATAGGACAAGCTGAACATATTGATAGACAATAGAAATACACCGAAGGGAGGAGTAGAGTGAAAGAAGAAAGAGGGGTAGAGAGGGTGGGAGAGAGGATTGGAGGCAGGAGGAGAAGGAACAGAGGGAATGTATTGGGAGAGAGGAGCGATAGAGGGGGAGGGGAAGTAGGAAGTAGAGGGGAAAGTTGGAAGGAAGAATGAAAGTTGGAGGGGGGTGAAAGAGGGTGTATGGTGGGTCAAGGTGGTATATTGGGTTTGTATTTTGGGGGGTATTGTCTATAAAAGCGAGGGCTGTGTTTATTATTCAATGTCATATGCCCCGGTTATGCACAGTATACATGTGACTGTATGGAATGAAATGGAAATAAACGTATATTGTTATTGAAAGGGAGAAAGTTGGTATGAAGAGAAAAGTAAAAAAAAAAAAAAGACTCAGGGCGGCTAAGGATCGTCCAATCTCTTCTTTGAAACTTCCAGTGTTGGAGCATTCACAACTTCTGGAGGCAAGTCGTTCCACTGATTAATTGTCCTCACTGTCGTTTTAACAACACAAATTGCTAGATACAAAGGCCACATTTCACAAAGAACAGGGGTGGATCTGATGTTTGCTTGATCTAGAGCAGCATTTTACAAATTTGCCAAACTTTAGGATGTGTGGGCTTCAAGTCCCAGAATTCCCTAGCCAGTAGCTGATTGAGGAATTCTGGGAGTTGGGAGTCCAAATATCTTAAAAGTTGCCCAGATTGAGAAACAGCGGTCTAGCTAATGTAAGAACAAAACTCAAGGTAAACTATTTGCCCTTTTCCAATTTTCCCCTGGTGATTCAAATGTCAGTAAATGAATTGCTGTTCCATCCACAGTGGGTGGTGGGCTTTTTGGTCTTTCTTTCTTGGTAATTTGCATTGTGATTTTGTTTCTGTAATCCTGTTTGTTGATCCCCCCCACCCCTCACCCCACCCATCTCCCGACTTCACTATTTCAGAGAAAGATACTGGCTTAGTCAAATAAAACCTTTCATGATAGCTTCATTTAACTAGGATTAATAAAGCCCTCCTCCGACATCTCCATATTCATATTGTGCCAGAGAACAAGGGCATTATCTCACACCCGAGATGGCGTTATTTTTCACTGATATGCTATCTATTGCTGAAATGTTCATTTCTGCTGTAATCTTTGATTGAGACATTTAAATAAATCTAATCTATAAATGCTTCAGTGCAAAAATGCATTTCAATCTAAAACCAGCTAAACAGACTTAGACTTAGACTTAGAAGTTTATTTATATGCCGCCCTTTTCCCTGGGGGGACTCAGGGCGGCTTACAACTCAAAAAAAGGGGGGGGGAAACAAACATTTAACACGTAGGACAGTACGTCATTAAAAAACACAGCATTCATACCATTCGGGTGGGTTACAGTCTTTAGCCCCAGGCCTGACGGGATAGCCAGATTTTGAGGGCTGTGCGGAAGGTCTGGAGGGTGGTGAGGGTACGAATCTCCACGGGGAGATCGTTCCATAGGGTCGGAGCTGCCACCGAGAAGGCTCTCCTCCGCGTGGTTGCCAGTCGACATTGACTGGCAGATGGGACTCGGAGGAGGCCTAATCTATGGGATCTAATAGGTCGAGTGGAGGTGAAACAGATAACAAAATGGGAGCCTATTTCAATACAACCCAGTGGAATAAAGTTGGAAGAGGCTCTTGGAGGTCTTCTCCTCCAACCCCCTGCTCAAGCAGGAGAAAACCTCCAGTGATGGATCACCCACAGCTTCTGGAGGCAAGGCGTTCCACTAGTTAAGTCTTCTCACAGTCAGAAAATGTCTCCTTAAATCGAGGTTGGTTGTCTCCTAGATTAGGTTCCATCCATTGCTTCTTGTCCTGCCTTCGGGTGATTTGGGAAACAGGTTGACCCCCTCTTGTATTGTATTTGTATTTGTATTTATTTGTCTTGTATGCCGCCCACTCCCGAAGGACTCCGGGCGGCTCACAATAGATAAGGGAAGGGGAAATAACTAGACAAAGACAACACTTAAAAAAAAACGCAACATTCACAGTTTCCGTGGGACTGGATGTTTCGCAAGCCCCCCCGGCCTGCTGGAGCAGCCAGGACGGTGGCTTTGCGGAAGGCCGGGAGGGTCGTAAGGGTCTGGATCTCCACGGGGAGGTCATTCCAGAGGGCTGGAGCTGCAACAGAGAAGGCTCTCCCCTGGGGAGTCGCCAGCCAATATTGGCTGGCGGATGGAATCCGGAGGAGACCTAATCTGTGAGATTTGATCGGTCTATGGGAGGTAATCGGCAGGAGGCGGTCTCTCAGGTCTCTCTTCTTCATGCCAGCCCCTTAAACTTTGGAAGACTGCTCCCCTAATTCTTATTTTCCTAAGACTAGACATACCCAGTTCCTGCAATCATTCATCATTATGTTTTAGCCTCCAGTCCGCTAATCATCTTTCTTGCTCTTCTCTGCACTTTTTCTAGCGTCTCAATATCTTTTTTATCAACCAAAACTGGATGCAATGTTCCAAGTGTGGTTTTAACAGAGGCAGAGTGCCTGTTAGAATCAGAATAGAACTGGGAGGGACCTTGGAGGTCTTCTAGTCCAAGCCCCTGCTCAAGCAGAAGATCCTACCTATACCATTTCAAACAAGTGGTTGTCCAGTCTCTTCTTAAAAACCTCCAGTGATGAAGCACCCACAATTTCTGGAGTCAAGCCGTTCCACTGGTTAATTGCCCTCACTGTTAGGAAGTTTCTCTTTAATTCCAAGTTGCTTCTCTTCTTGATTAGTTTCTATCTTGATTGTTTCTTGTATTGCCTCCTGGTGCTTTGGAAAATAAATTGACCCCTTCTTCTTTGTGGCAGCGTCTCACATACTGGAAAATTGTTACCGTATCATGTCACCCTTAGTCCTTCTTGTCCTCTAGGCTGGCCAAACCCAAATGCTGCAATCATTCTTCGTATATTTTAGTCTCCAGGTCTTTAATCAACTCTGTTGCTCTTCTTTGCATTTTTTCCAAAGTCTCAACAATTTTTTTTCCACATTTTTGGACCAAAACCGGATGCAATTTTCCAGTTGTGGTCTTACTAAGATTTTACAAAGTGGTACCGATACTTCACGTGGTCTTGATTCTATGCCTCTGTGTATGTACCTGTTAGAAGAAAATCTCCCCCCACCCCCTTGGCGTAAGTATTTTTCCTTCGAGGGGAAAATGAAATTAACTGGAAGGTCCTGTATGAACGGTAACTTTTTTTTAAAGAATTGAATTGAATTCTTTATTGGCCAAGTGTGATCGGACACATAAGGAATTTGTCTTTGGTGCAGATGCTCTCAGTGTACATAAAACAAAAGATACATTTGTCACAAATCATAAGGTACAACACTTAATGATAGTCATAGGGCACAAATAAGCAATCAAATCATATTAGGAAGCAATCAATATAAATCGTAAGGATACAAGCAACAAGTTACAGTCATACAGTCATAAGTGGGAGGAGATGGGAGATAGGAACGATGAGAAGATGAATAGTAATAGTAATGCAAACTTAGTAAATAGTTTGACAGTGGTGAGAGAATTATTTGTGTAGCAGAGTGATGGCGTTCGGGGAAAAAACTGTTCTTATGTCTAGTTGTACTGGTGTGCAGTACTCTATAGCGTCCTTTTGAGGGTAGAATAGAATAGAATAACAGAGTTAGAATGGACATCCATTTTTCAGCGGCCTTCCCCATGCTCATGTGATCAAAATTCACTGGTTCATACTTACAATACAATACAATAGCAGAGTTGGAAGGGACCTCGGAGGTCTTCTAGTCCAACCCCCTGCCTAGGCAGGAAACCCTATACCATTTCAGACAAAATGGCTATCCAACATCATCCCCAGTGTTGGGGCATTCACAACTTCTGGAGGCAACTTCTGTTCCACTGATTAATTGTTCTCACCGTCGGGAAATTTCTCCTTAGTTGTAAGTTGCTTCTCTCCTTGATTAGTTTCCACCCATTGCTTCTTGTCCTGCCCTCTGGTGCTTTGGAGAATAGCTTGACTCCCTCTTCTTTGGGGCAACCCCTGAGATATTGGAAGACTGCTATCATGTCTCCCCTGGTCCTTCTTTTCATTAAACTAGACATACCCAGTTCCTGCAACCATTCTTCCTATGTTTTAGTCTCCAGTCCCCTAATCATCTTTGTTGCTCTTCTCTGCACTCTTTCTAGAGTCTCTACATCTTTTCTACACCCTGGCGACCAAAACTGGATGCCATATTCTAGATTTTGAAACAATTTAGGTCGAGGATGCGAGGGGTCTGCAAATATTTTCACAGCCCTCTTTTTGACTCGTGCAGTATACAGGACCTCAGTGGAAGGCAGGTTGGTAACAATTGTTTTTTCTGCCGTTCTAATTATCCGTTGAAGTCCGTGTCTGTCTTGTTGGGTTGCAGAGCCAAACCAGACAGTCATAGAGGTGCAGATGACAGACTTTTTTCTCCTTTAGACCCAAGAGGCTGGTCTGAAAGGCCTGCTGGCACAGTTCAATTAGATAGAGTAAAAAGGACAAAGGCAGAACTCAAGGCTTAATCTGGAGAGAGGCTTAATCTCCAGGGAGTAGTAGAGCACCAAGCATTGTTGCCGAGAACAATCCGCATTGTTCTTCTACCTGTAATCTACACACCAAAGGCCCGGAGCAAAAGGAAAATCAGCTCTTGGACAAGCATTAGGGTTGCAAGAGGGTCAGTGTGGGGTCACCAGCCTTTTCATGTTGGCTTCCACCCCTGACTCCTTAAACAATGGAGCACCCCCAGTGGCCTTACCCTCTTTAAAAGGGGGGGTGGAGGGAAAGCCCAGGCATGCAAGCCAAGCCCACCTTGGAAGGGGAGGCCACCAGACAGGCTAGAAGTGATGCAGAGTTCCTGGAAGCGATGCTGCCTGCAAATTTTAAGTCCTTGACTTATGACCACAATTGAGCCCAACATTAATCTTGCTAAACGAGACATTTGTTAAGTGAATTCTCCCCCCCATTCTACAACCTTTCCATGGTTGTTAAGTGAATCACTGCTGTTTGTTAAGGTTCCACCACAAAACCGCGTTCGACTAAAGGGCGCTCGACGAAACCGCATAGCTGACGTCATCAACAGGGCGACAACAGCGCGGAGAAAAAAGCACACTGTAAACGCTAAACCTAAAATTAACCCCTAAACCTAAACCTAACCCCCCTAAACCTAATCCTAAACCTAACCCTAACCCTAAACCTACCCCTTAACCTAACCCTAAACCTAACCCTAACCCTAACCCTTAACCTAACCCTAACCCTAACCCTTAACCTAACCCTAAACCTAACCCTAACCCTTAACCTAACCCTAAACCTAACCCTTACCTTAACTTGAATCGGCTTGCTTTCAAAGCGCTATTTAAAGCGCCCTTCTTTCTCCACGCTCGCTGTTGTCGCCCTGTTGATGACGTCAGCGACGCGACGCGGTTTAATCGGGTGCGCTTTAGTCGAGTGCGGTTTTGTCGTGCCACGGTTTGTTAAATGAGTAAATTGGTTGTTAAGTGAGTCTGGCTTCCCCGTTGACTTTGCTTGTCAGAAGGTCACAAAAGGAGGCTCACATGCTACCTGTACAGCAGTGATTCTTAAACTTGGCAAGTTTAAAAAAAAACACGTGGACTTCAACTCCCAGAATTCCCCAGTCAGGACCACACCTACGCCCAAAATTTCATTTCTTAAGTGAGTTTTGCCCCATTTTACAAATTTTCTTGCCACAGTTGTTAAGTGAATTGTTACAGTTAAGTCCAGTCTTAGAAGTCTTAGAAATGTCTTAGCGGATTAAGAATTGACTTAGAATAACTGTTATTGTCACTTTAAATGTACACTACTTGGCCCACATGAAAATGAAATTTCGTTGCATACAGCTCTCAAAGGGTCACCCTCTCCAATATACACTACATAAAAATGACAAATAAATAAATGAATAAATCAATAAATAAATCCAAATATATTGTATGACACAGAGAAACAACACAGGCTAGTTCGGATGTACAAATGTACATGGCAAGAAAAGTGAGTTGATGGAGAATCTCAACCATCCTGGTCATGGTTGTCCCAAATGTTCTTTTCCAAAAACCAAGACTTTCTTGGTTTTTTTCCCTTGAAAACGTTGTACTTCTGATTCCCCAATCAGAATCCTGATTCTGATTTCTTGAATGAGAAGTGAAATGTTTTCAAGAAAAAAAAATCCTAATAAGGTACATGTGGTACCTCGCTCAATAGTAGTAACTGTGGGTGGGATCTTGGAGTCCTAGTGGACAACCGTTTAAATAGGAGCCAGCCGTGTGCAGCAGCTGCCAAAAAAGCCAACACAGTTCTAGGCTGCATGAACAGAGGGATAGAATCAAGATCACGTCAAGTGTTAATACCACTTTATAAGGCCTTGGTAAGGCCACACTTGGAATACTGTATTCAGTTTTGGTCACCACGATGTAGAAAAGATGTGGAGACTCTAGAAAGAGTTCAGAGAAGAGCAACAAAGATGATTAGGGGACTGGAGGCTAAAACATATGAAGAACAGTTGCAGGAACTGGGCATGCCTAGTTTAATGAAAAGAAGAACCAGGGGAGACATGATAGCAATCTTCCAATATCTCAGGGGTTGCCACAAAGAAGAGGGAGTCAAGCTATTCTCCAAAGCACCTGAGTGCAGGACAAGAAGCAATGGGTGGAAACTAATCAAGGAGAGAAGCAACCTCGAACTAAGAACAGTGAGAACAATTAATCAGTGGAACGATTTGCCTCCAGAAGTTTTGAATGTTCCAACACTGGAGGTTTTAAAGAAGATGTTGGATAACCATTTGTCTGAAGTTGTGTAGGCTTTCCTGCCTGAGCAAGGGGTTGGACTAGAAGACCTCCAAGGTCTCTCCCAACTCTGTTATTCTATAACGTCCAGTTGCCTTTTGGAAAAGCACCTTTGGCATAAGCTAGGAAATCCAAACCTTGCTAACTCTTAGCAAGACCCTTTCCAAGTGACAGATAGCTCTTGCGATTTATCAGGGTCTGGCATATGCAGACAAAAGTCAGCCACATAAACATCTGAATGTGCTTTCCAGCCCTTGTCTTCATCGGCTTCCCTCTTCTTCCCACTGACCACGAGGTGACCCTTGAGGTGGAATGCCCTGACAATGCTAGTGGCCTAAGCGGGGAGCCTGCTCCCTTCTGTCGAGGTCTGATTGCTTACAAGATGCCCTACGAACTCATTGTCAGCAAATATCAGCTGTTTTCAGTGTTTCTCCCGCTTGGCATTACAATAACACACCAGCATGGTGCCTGGGGGTTGTCATGGATTTGTTTTGCTCCTCTCCCCCGGTTGTGCATCCTTAATTGACAATTAAAATGGAGCTTTTGAACCATCCTGGGTACCTTTGATGTGTCCTCTGTCTTCCTTCAGCCTCTGTGGAGTTATCCTAGGATGTTCTTTTGTCGTCTCTATTAGAGGATGCCGGGATTGTGCTAACCAACATCCATTGGATTCCGAGGGGGTAGAAAGGGCATTAAGACCAGGCCTTTGTGCCCACTGTACTCCTTTCTCTCCTTTATACTTGGTACATACTTGGTATACTTGGCTCATTAACCAGATTTTGGGCATAGCCTATTGCACAAGTATAATCTAAACTGGTGCAATCTCAACATGCCACATTCTTGAAGCCGTCATACTTTTCCACTTTTTTTCCTGTGCAGGTTGCACTGTCAAGGTCGGCTCAGCCAGATATTCTGAATTTTTCTACAGACATACAGTATCCCAAACATTGCATCCCCTGGTGATAGTGATATGATCCACATAGAAAGATTTCAGATATGCGCTTGCATGCACCTGAGCCCTGGGGTATTTGTTGTTGTTGTTGTTGTTGTTTTGTTTTTCGTTCCTGGTATAAAATAGGCCATTTTGCCCCCAAGTGATTCCACACAGCTTGCAAATATGATGTGGTACCCAAGTAAAATAACCTTAAGGGATTAGATTGAAGGGATTCGATTCTAAAGCTCCCATATCATATAGCAGAATAACAAAACAGAATAACAAATAATAAACGGAGCAGTTGGAAGGGATCTCAGAGGTCTTCTAGTCAAACCCCCAGTTCAGGCAGGAAACCCTACACCAATGATAGCTAACCTTTTTGTTCCCATGTGCCAAAAGTGCGTGCTCCCCCTCCCCCCTCCCATGCATGCATGCACAACCTCTCTCCCGCACCCCATTCTGTGCCTAGTAAGCCTTCTTGCAGCCTCCTGGGAGCAAAAACGGGGGGTGCGGGTGTGTGTGCTGCTCCCCCCTGCGGTTCCACCACAAATCCGCGGTAGACTAAAGCACGCTTGACGAAAGCGCGTACGTGACGTCATCACAGCGCGACGAAAACGGCACGCTGTGAGCGGTAAATTTAAAATTAACGTGAAAATCTTACCCTAACCCCCCCAAACCTAACCCTAAACCTAACTCTAAGCCTAACCCTTAACCTAACCCTAAACCTAACCCTAAACCTAACCCTTAACCTAACGCTAAACCTAGCGCTAACCCTTAACCTAACCCTAAACCTAACCCTAACGCTTAACGTAACCCTAAACCTAACCCTAACCCTTAACCTAACCCTAAACCTAACCCTTACCTTTATGTGAATCGGCTTGCTTTAATTTTATTTTAATTTTAATTTTAATTTAATTTATTTTTAATTTTATTTGCCGCGCTGCTGATGACGTCACGTACGCGCTTTGATCGGGCGCGCTTTAGTGGACCGCGGTTTTGACGGGTCACGCCCCCCTGCACTCCCCACGACCCTCGCACATGTGCAAGCGTGCACATTTCCCACATGCACCCTGCACATTGCATGGCAGAGACCTGAAAACCGTCCCGCCAGCGGGAGGCGCACACACACATGTGCGATGAAGCTGAGCTGGGGCAATGGCTCGCATGTCTGCATGCCACCTGTGGGCACATATGCCAAAGGTTCGCCATGACAGCCCTGCACCATTTCAGACAAACGTTTGTTCGATTCATTTCTTAAAAATCTCCAGTGTTGGAGAACCCACAACTTCTGGAGACAAGTCATTCCACTGATTAACGGTTCTGTCAAGAAATTCCTCCTTGCTTCTAGGTTGCTTCTCCCCTTGATTAGTTTCCATCCGTTGCTTCTTGTCCTGCCTTCAGGGGGTTGACCCCACTCTTCTTCATGGCAGCCCCTCCTAACCAAGGCATTATAGAATGGTATTAACCCGTCACATGAGCTAGGCCTAAACTTTGAGTCAGCAAGCTCCTATCCTTTGCTGCTGACACTACAGCCTCACAAGTTGGTTTGCAAGAGAATTGATTGCTCTCTTGAATGAGTCATCAACTGAAGGTAAGAAATACTGTAAACATCACAAGGAAAATATTAGCCGTTACTATGGTCTATTTCTGGGGAATGAGGACATTGCCTTATATTGTGCCAAGAGCCATTGATCTACCTAGTTTTATATTGCATTTAGTAGCTGTTCAACCTCTCACACCTACTACGCACAGAGATCCACAGATACACAAATGTGTGTTGCATGGGAAAACGCGAACCTTGTCACGAGTGACGAGGGGCACCCAAACGTGCATTTTAGAATCAAATGTGTACAACGATGGGTATTTTCCTTAATTCCTAATTTGGTATACTTTTTTTTCTTTTCTTTGTACAAACGTATGAGAAAACAGTGGCAAATGAATAAATGGTGGCAAATTAAATGTATAGGACAGACCCTTAATGCTCTAAGTTGCAAGGGTAATTCTCTGTAATATGCACACACAATTTCCTTTGCAGAAAATGTGGGGTTCAAGATACGTATATCAGTGTAGATATACGTAGAGCCGAGGTGGCGCAGTGGTTAAATGCAGCACTGCAGGCTACTTCAGCTGACTGCAGTTCTGCAGTTCGGCTGTTCAAATCTCACCGGCTCAAGGTTGACTCAGCCTTCCATCCTTCCGAGGTGGGTAAAATGAGGACCCGGATTGTTGTTGGGGGCAATATGCTGACTCTGTAAACCGCTTAGAGAGGGCTGAAAGCCCTATGAAGCGGTATATAAGTCTAACTGCTATTGCTATTGCTACTCTGAAAACCTTTTCAGCGTCATCATTGGAAATTCCCCAGCTTTCAGAAGAGTAACAAAGATGATCAGGGAACTGAAGGCATATGAAGAACGGGTGCAAGAACTGGGTAGGTGTAGTCTGATGAAAAGAAAGACTAGGGGAGACATGATAGCAGTGTTCCAATATCTCAGGGGCTGCCACAAAGAAGAGGGAGTCAAGCTATTCTCCAAAGCACCCTGAAGGCAGAACAAGAAGCAATGGGTGGAAACTAATCAAGGAGAGAAGCAACTTAGAACTAAGGAGAAATTTCCTGACAGTTAGAACAATTAGTCAGTGGAACAACTTGCCTCTAGAACAGTGTTTCTCAACCTTGGCAACTTGAAGATGTCTGGACTTCAACTCCCAGAATTCCCCAGCCAGCATTTGCTGGCTGGGGAATTCTGGGAGTTGAAGCCCAGACATCTTCAAGTTGCCAAGGTTGAGAAACACTGCTCTAGAAGTTGTGGGACCTCCAACCCTGGAAGTTTTAAAGAAGAGATTGGACTGCCATTTGTCTGGAATGGCATAGTGTTTCCTGCTTGAGGAAGGTGTTGGATTAGAAGAATCATAGTATAACAAGAGTTGCAAGGGACCTTGGAGGTCTTGTAGTCCAACCCCCTACTTACACAGGAATCCCTACATCACTTCAGACAAATGGTTATCCAACATCTTCTTAAAAACTTCCAGTATTAGAGCATTAGCAACTTCTGGAGGCAAGTCACTCCACTGATTAATTGTTCTCACTGTCAGGAAATTTCTCCTTAGTTCTAAATTGCTTCTCTCCTTGATTAGTTTTCCATTCATTGCTTCTTGTCCTGCCTTCAGGTGCCTTGGAGAATAGCTTGACTCCCTCTTCTTTGGGCAGCCCCTGAGATATTGGAACACGGCTATCATGTCTCCCCTAGTCGGGGTCTCCAGGAATTGGCTTGTAGACCTGATAGGTGGAGGGTCTCCTCTCCAAGCCCAGACAGCTGACTTCTAGGTTAGGAGAGGTGGTGGAGGAACAAAGAGCCATTTCTGACCAATAGCGAAATCTGTTTCGAGTATAATAGAATAACAGAGTTGGAAGGGACCTTGGAGGTCTTCTAGTCCAACCCCTGCTTAGGCAGGAAACACTACACCATTTCAGACAAATGGTTATCCAACATCTTCTTAAAGACTTCCACTGTTGGAGCATTCACAACTTCTAGAGACAAGTTATGATTAATTGTTCTAACTGTCAGAGAATTTCTCCTTAGTTCTAAGTTGCTTCTCTCCTTTCTTAGTTTCCCTCCATTGATTCTTGTCCTACCCTCAGAGAATAGTTTGACTCCTTCTTCTTTGTGGCAACCCCTGAAATAGTGGAACATTGCTATCATGTCTCCCCTAGTCCTTCTTTTCATTAAACTAGACATACCCAGTTCCTGCAACTGTTCTTCATATGTTTTAACCTCCAGTCCCTTAATCATCTTCGTTGCTCTTCTCTGCAGTCTTTCTAGAGTCCCAACATCTTTTTTTACATCATGGTGACCAAAACTGACCTCCAAGTCCCTTCCAATTTTGTTCTGTTAAGATTATCCTCACATGCACCATGTGAGGCAGGGTTATTGAGTTGGGTGGGTGGGGGTGCTATGCTGAAGTTCCATCTCCCCATACCAGCTGTTTTCTGACCCTGCCGATGATTCCCCATGCTGGGATTTGAACTGTCCTTGCACTAGTTTTGTAGGGTTTTTTTTTTTTTCTTTTGGTCTGGAGCACTAAATTCCTTAACCGTTTAATAGCGTGCCTCAAATGGTTTGGCTGAAGCCTCTCCGCCCACTTGTGTTCTAAACAATTGCAACACATTAAAAGTTATCTGCATTGGCAAGACACAGAAAGATTTTAATCAAAGGAGAAACCTTAGGACTTTTTTTTTAAAAAAAAATTGTTACAGTATATACTTAATACATTTTGTAGCATCCTCCAGAACAGGAAAAAAGAAAAAGAAAGAAGGCCGTCATTTATTTATTACAAAGGCAATCTGGCCATCTTTATTATATTTATCATCCCAACCACCACAGTACATTGTAGACTTGGTTTTATAGACAGGGAGCTGAAAATCCAGAGGTTCAAAGCTAGAAGTGCGGATCTAACCTAAGATAACTTGGGGCATCTGCCGCCTTTATGTATGCTATTTATCACGATATGCAATCCTACTACATAGTTTATATGTTTTAATGGCATCGGTTGCTACCTTTCAAAACAAATTTAGGAGGAAGAGCTTTCTAACCAATCGGCTTGTGGATCATATTGGCTAACTTGTCTTGACATTGTTAAAGGTGCAGGTAGTCCTCGACATACAGAATAAGGAAATGAGTAGGAAGGGGCCTTGGAGATCATCTAGTCCAACCGTCTGCTCAAGCAGGAAATAATATACCACTTCAGACAAAGGATTGTCCAATCTCTTCTTAAAAGTCTCAGTGTTGGAGCATTCACAACTTTCTGGAGGCAACTTCTATTCCACTGGTTAATTGTTCTCACTGTCATGAAATTTCTCCTTAGTTCTCAGTTGCTTCTCTCCTTGATTAGTTTCCACCAGTTGCTTCTTGTCCTGCCCTCTGGTGCTTTGGAGAATAGGCTGACCCCGAGGTGGATTGCCAATTTTTCTACTACTGGTTTGGGCGCTCCCACTTCTGCGCATGTCAATGGTGGGTTCCGGATATCATTGCAACTGGTACGGTACAACGGGGCCCAGTATCGACCACATGAACGCATGCAGCGTGCACGCACACCTCCACGAGCCTCCGTGACGCTCCAGCTGCTCAACGGAGCATTGTGCAGACACCGTCTGCACATTCTGTGCGCATTCGGGGAAGCACCGAAGAGCTCAAACACAGGCAAGGAGAACGGGCGGGCAGGTGGGCCCTCCAGAGCACCATATCAGAATGGTACCCGGTGCTCCCAGCAGGCACCAGTACGCCTGTACCGGGACGTATTGCCTTCAACCCTCTACT
The DNA here is from genome assembly GCF_009769535.1 of Thamnophis elegans. NCBI lineage: Eukaryota > Metazoa > Chordata > Lepidosauria > Squamata > Natricidae > Thamnophis > Thamnophis elegans. The sequence continues at coordinate 133,132,976 of NC_045544.1, forward strand.
GGTGCATGTGCAGATGCATCCGGGCAGGTGGGCGGAGCCTCCCACCGCCCACTACTACTGGTTTGCCCGATCCAGACCAAACCGGGAGCAACACACCTCCCAGGAGCTGACCCTCCTCTTCTTTGTGGCAGCCCCTGAGATGTTGGAAGAGACTGCTATCATGTCAGCTGAGTCCCATGATGGTGGACATATGGCAGGTGTACCATAAGTGGCGTGCAGAGCCATCTCTCTGAGCATGTGAGCTGTTGCCCATTCTGGGTTCTGGCACACCAGCAGTTTGGGCATGCATACGCCCCAGAACCTGGAAGACTAGGTGGCCGTGGTGCGTGCGCATGTGCCGGAAACCAGAACATCACGTTCCCAGTGTGCGCAAGTGCACCAAGTGGCTGCTCTTCTGGTTTCTGGGGTGCGCACACACGCACATGCCTGCGCAGCCCCATTTTGGCACTGAAATGGTTTGCCGACACTGCCCGAGTCCTTTTCATTAAGAAACTCAGTTGCCACGACGCCACCTGCAGACTGGTAGAATATATGGCTGCTCTTCATTGCTTTCTTTCTATTGCAGTTTCCTTCTTTGTTTTTCATTTTGTTGCCATTGCATTCTGAATACTTTCAGGCTCTCCTATGTGATCGTTTTACAATCCTTGAATGCATTAATACTTCTTTCTCCAGGGGGGCGACAATGGTGTTTGAGCTGTACCATCCACAGCCTAAAGCAGGGGTGTCAAACTCAAGGCCATGCAGGGGCTGGATCAGGCCAACATGAGTGATGTCAAGCTGGCCATGCCCCCCACCCCTCCGAGATCAAATACAACGCGTCCCTCAATGAAATCGAGTTTCATTGGCCTAAAGCGTTGTTTCGCAACCTCAGCAACTGAAACCTGTGGACTTCAACTCCCAGGATTCCTGGGAGTTGGCTGAGGTTGAGTAATGAGTAATGTAAAGGTAAAGGTTTTCCCTGTCCAGGTGTTGTCCAAAGGCAATTTCTGTGGTCATGTGGCCAGCTTGGCTTATACGCCAAAGGCACGCGGAAGACTGTTAGCTTCCCACCGAAGTGGTCCCTATTTATCTACTCACATTTGCATGCTTTTGAACGGCTAGATGGGCAGGGCCTGGGACAAGTAAAGGGAACTTACCCCATTGCGTGCAGTTCGGGACTCGAACCTGGACTGTCAGCTTTCCAGCTGAGCCATCGCTAGCGTGTCCTCTCCGGTGTTAAGAAGTTTCTCCAAAGATTGGACATAAGGGGATTAATTGCAGTGATGATGATGTGAAAGCAATTGAGAAAATAATGCCTTGCTGAAAGCCGAATGAGCTCAGTGAAGAGCATGTGAATTGTTTGTTAGAAAGAACAAAGAGATTTGTGGCACCTTTAAAAAAAACCCACTTACTGGCCCACCAGCTTTTGCCAATCACAGCCCACGTCATCAGAAGAATCTGCTTTTGTGAATCCTATTCAACACTCTTTGTTAATTATGAATTCAAGCAAGCCTTAAGATTGGCATCGGGCCCTCAGTAAATTGTCGCTCTCTCAATCTCTCTTGATGATCTGAGATGTTCTTGATTTGAACTGAATTGCCCAGCTCTGATTTTTAATGCACTGCGCACCTTTGCCCTTGCAAATGCTCTCATTTCGGTGATCTGCTTTTTATGTTTTGGATTTGTATTTAATAGATTTATAGGCCGCCCAATCCCGGGGGACTTCGGGCAGCTTACAGAAAATAAATTATAAAAAAAATAAAGAATTAAAAAACATAGGAGACAGAATTAAAACCTCATCATGCACCCAATCTGGTCAGGGCTGGACCTCAGTCATGAGGTCAACAGCCCCAGGCTTGCCGGAATAGCCAGGTTTTGATAGCCTTTCGGAAGGCCATGAGAGTGGGTAGGGTCCGGATCTCTGGGGGTAGTTCATTCCATAGGGTCGGAGTGGCTACAGAGAAGGGCCTCCTCCGGGGAGCCGCCAGCCGACATTGTCTGGCTGACAGCACCTGAAGAAGGCCCACCCTGTGCGATCTTATCGACCGCTGGGAGGTATGCGGCAGTAGGCGGTCTCGCAGGTATCCAGGTCCTAAGCCATGCAGGGCTTTAAAGGTAATGACCAGCATCTTGAATCGTGTTCGGAGACCAATAGGAAGCCAGTGCAGCTCGCGGAGGATAGATGTAACGTGGGTGTATCTTGGTACACCCAGTATCGCTCGCGCGGCTGCGTTCTGGACTATGTGCAGTGGTATAGGTAGTCCTCAGTTTACAACCGTTCGTTTAGTCACCGTTCAAAGTTGCAACAGCACTGAAAAAAGTGACTTATAACTGTAAGAGCTTATACTGTCGCCCTGCCTATTTAACTTATACGCAGAGCACATCATGAGAAAGGCGGGGCTAGGTGAATCAAAAGTTGGAATTAAGATTTCCGGGAGAAATATCAACAACCTCAGATATGCAGAAGGTACTACTCTAATGGCAGAAAGTGAAGAGGAACTAAAGAGCCTCTTGATGCGGGTGAAGGAGGAGGGCAAAAGTTGGCTTGAAACTCAACATTAAAACTAAAAACTAAGATCATGGTATCCAGCCTGCTCAATTCCTGGCAAATAGATGAGGAAGTAATGGAGGTAGTGACAGATTTTATTTTCCTGGGCTCCAAGATCACCGCAGATGGGGATTGCAGCCAAGAAATTAAAAGATTCTTGCTCCTGGGGAGGAAAGCTATTGCAAATCTAGAGAGCATACTAAAAAGCAGAGACATCACCCTGCCAACAAAAGTGCGTCTAGTCAAGGCTGTGGTTTTCCCAGTTGCAATGGATGGCTGTGAAAGTTGGACCACAAGGAAGGCTGAGTGCCAAAGAATTGAAGCCTTTGAACTGGATGCTCAAGCAAGAGACCCTGTAATATTGATCTGTTTCTGGGCCCTCCGATCTGGTTCTACCACAAAACCGCGGATGACAAAATCGCGGTCGACGAAAGCGCGTATGTGACGTCATCACAGCGCGACGAAAAAGATCGAAAAATGTAAAAATAAAGCTAAAACCTTCCCCTAACCCCCCAAACCTAACCCTAAACCTAACCCTAAACCTAACCCTTAACCTAACCCTAAACCTACCCTAAACCTAACCCTTACGTAACGAAAAACCTAACGCTAACCCTTAACCTAACGCTAAACGTAACGCTAACGCTCTAACCCTAACCCTTAACCTAACCCTAACCCTAACCCTTAACCTAACCCTTACCTTTATGTGAATCAGCTTGCTGTAATTTAATTTTTATTTCAATTTTTCGATCTTTTTCATCGCGTTGTGATGACGTCACATACGCGATTTCGTCGACCGCACTTTTGTGGAACGCGCTTTTGACAGGTCACGTCCGATCTCAGATTTTCATATCCTGGGAGACAGGCAGTGAGGTTGGACTTGGGGGAAGCCATTGTGGCTTCCTCCTTCTAATGCCAGGGGAGTAAAAGATTGCCAGATTCAAATGCCCAGCGTTCTAACCCCATTACACTTTCTATTTTACGCTTTCTTACTTGTCATTGTGTTCTACCAAGCCAACAGGTTGTTTAGGGAGTTTTATTGGGGATCATTAGAGTTTTATGGCATCATCTGAATGGCTGCAGGGGGGCAAGGGGCAGTCACAATAACTGGTTTATAATAGACATAAACGATTCACCAATTCGCCGTACAGCTAAAGGACATTAACACTTTCTAGCACTTTTGATAGGCAGCTGTTGTGTCTCGGAATAATCCATTTGTCTGAGGCAGGGAGAAGTTCTGAAGTGCCATACTTCCGTGTTTCGCCGAAAATAAGACAGGGTCTTATTTTCTTTCGACTCCCCCCCCCCCCCGAAATCATCTTTCATTACATCTTTTCAGTTCAAAAGTTTTATTTCTTTAAGGCAAACATTTCATCATTCCTCATCAGTAAGACATCGAAGTACAATTTTTTTTTGTATGTCAAAATAATTCTAGTTTACCACCAAATCTTGTCTAGCCTAATATATACCCCTCCCTCCCTCCACCTTCTCCCCCAACCCCCCTCCTCCTCCCCCCCCTGACTTCCCAGAACCCGTACACGGTATGGATTTCTAACAAACACAGTCTAAAATCTATTAAGAAAAAAAGAAATAAAGAAATTAATAACATTCTACATTGACCTTAGCTTCTTCTTACTGAACTAACTTTAAACAATTTAAATCATTTCTGATCTTAAGCATAGGCTAACTGGAATTTCTTGGTCCCTTATTTATTTTGTATATAGTCAATCCATTTTTTTCCAGTCTCGTTTATATCTCTCATTTGAGTGATCTTTAAGATATGCCGATATTTTAGCCATCTCGGCTAAGTTTGTAACTTTCAATGTCCACTCTTGAGTTGTAGGTCAGTCTTCCTTCTTCCAGTATTGCGCCACCAACAGTCTTGCTGCCGTTATTAGATGCAGAATCAAGTTAGTCTCTACCACTGTAAAGTCAGTACATATAGCTAGTAAAAATAACTGAGGAGTAAACTTTATCCTTCTTTTAAAGATATTTTGCATAATCCACCATATTTTTATCCAAAATGCCTTAACCTTTGGCAGGTCCACCATTACATCTTTCATTACATCTTGTAGAAAGCGTATCCATTGGTTACAGGTACATTTCGTGCGTTTTCTTCCACAATCACATATATTTCATTCAGTTTAAATTGTACACTTTAGAATTTATATATTTTACTATCACTATACCACCATTTTCATTTAATAGGGTTTTAAGGACACAGCCACCTACTGGCATTTTTTTTCCCCCCAGTCTCAATGAATCTGCCGTAACTTTACATCTTTATAACGTATTCTAGAAAAAAGTCAGTTAAAAAGATATCTAACATTCCCTCTCCCTTTTTTCCCCCCTCAAAATCACAAAATTGACACTTCTGTCCATTTTACTTTTACTAGTATATCACACCTGCTTGTATCATTAAATATTGATGTCTTATTACTTTTGATATGCAGGAGGCAGCCAGCGTGGTCACCTCATGGCTGCTGCTGTGTTGCAATATTTTCGGGGAGGGCTTATTTTAGGGGAGGGCTTATTTTAGCACATGTGCTCCAAAGCCTGATTGGGCTTATTATCTGGGGAGGTCTTATTTTGGGGAAAGCAGGATAGGAAGGTAGAAAGTTTGTTTCATCCACTGGCTGTGGAGGTGAAAGCCTTGTCTTCCGCCAGACAGACAGACTTGGATGCAACCCAGTGGTGGGTTTGCAGGCGGTACGCCCCGGTAGAGGCGTACTGGAGCCTGCCCGGAGCATCGAGTACAATTCCGGTACGGTGCTCCGGAGGGCCCACTCGCCTGCCCAAGCTCCTTACCTGTCCTTTAAGTAACACCTATCCTCCGCGAGCTGCGCTGGCTACCTGTTGATCTCCGGGTGCGCTTCAAGGTGCTATTAGTCACCCATAAAGCCCTGCATGGTAGTGGATCTGGATACTTGAGAGACCGCCTCCTGCCAATTACCTCCCTGCGACCAATTAGATCTCACCGATTGGGCCTCCTCCGTATTCCATCGGCCAGCCAATGCCGGCTGGCAACTACAAGGAGGAGGGCCTTCTCAGTAGTAGCCCCGACCCTTTGGAACGAACTCCCCGTGGAGATTCGTACCCTCACCACCGTCCAGGCCTTCCGCACAGCCTTGAAGAACTGGCTAGCCCGTCAGGCCTGGGGACAAGGATAGTTGCCCCTCCCGAATGATGAGTGTATGTTGCTTATTACTTTTATTATATGTGTCTATGTCATCGTTGTATTTCCCCTCCCTGATTTTATGTGAGCCGCCCTGAGTCCCCTCAGGGAAAAGGGCGGCCTACAAATGTTAATAAAATCTCAAATCTCAAATCTCAAAGTCTTTGGCACTTCCGCGCAAGCACATGGCCGCACCCCTGATGCAACCTATGACATATTTCCAACTGATTATTAAAAAAAAAAACCAGCTTGCATTTTTTTTACAAATTAAAAATAACCTCAAATGCTTTAATGCCTTTAATTAAATGTGGGGTGAAGAATTTTTAGTGAAATCACTATTCCCAAATGGACGTGCAATAGTTAACGAGAAGACAGATCTGAATTTAAACTCCCTTCGCTATGAAATACCAAGGTAGCTATGATAAAAGTTCAGTCAGGATTTATAACTATAAGGCAAACAATGGCTTTATTTATTTATTTATTTATTTATTTATTTATTTATTTATTTTTAAGTCCCATCTTTATTATTTGTATAAATAATTCAGAATGGCAAACATATCTAGTATTCCTTCTTCCTCCTATTTTCCCCGCAACAACGACCCTGTGAGGTGGGTTGGGCTGAGAAAAAGGGACTGGCCCAAAGTCACCAGCTGGTTTTCATATGTAAGGCGGGACTAGAACTCTCAGTCTCTTGGTGATTGGCCCAAAGTCACCCAGTTGGTTTTCATATCTGAGGTGGAACTAGACTTCTCAGTCTCCTGGTGATTGGCCCAAAGTCACCCAGTTGGTTTTCATATCTGAGGCGGAACTAGAACTCTCAGTCTTGTGGTGATTGGCCCAAAGTCACCCAGGGAAGGAAGGAAAAGGAAAACAAGGAAAGAAGGAAAGAAGGAAGGAAGGAAGGAAGGAAGGAAGAAAGGAAGGAAGATGAAAGGAGGGAGGAAGGGAAAGAAGGAAAGGAAGGGGGACAGAGAGGGAGAGGACAGAGCGGGAGGGAGGGAGGAAGGAAAGGAAAACAAGGAAAGAAAGAAGGAAGGAAGACAAAAGGAGGGAGGAAGGAAGGGAAGGAGGATAGAAAGCGTATAAGGAAGGACAGAGAGGAAGGAAGGAGGACATAGTAGAAGGAGGGGAGGAAAAGAAAAACAAGGAAAGGAAGAGAGAAGAAAGAAGGAAGGAGAGCGAGAAAGAAAGAAAGAAAGAAAGAAAGAAAGAAAAGAAAGAAAGAAAGAAGAAAGACTCACTCATAAAGGCATTTGTGAGCTCTGCTATCCAGTGTCAAAACAGTTGGGCAGGTCCCATAAATGGACTTTTTACATTCTGTCATTAATTCTAGTAAAACTCTCTTTGTGAACGCTGGCACAGACAGTTGTAAGCCTCCGAGCGGCTCCCTTGCTGTTGGGTGCAGCCTTCCCAGTTTAATGGGAGTGAACCCCAGATATTCCTTTACACCCGTCCTTCCTCCAACAGTAGTGAGGGAAAGCCAGCTGCACACAGTAAGGCTGGTTGTTTCCATTTGCTGAGGTTCTCCATAAACCACAGACAATATATATCCTTTGCACCACCTATTATCCCAAAGCATTCAGCAATAAAACTTTGGCCTTCCCGTCTGGCTGGCCTAGCTTTTCACTTTCCTGAGTTAAATATAGCATCCAATGTTTAAGGCATTCTGAATTGGTATAGGGTGGACTAGAAGACCTCCAAGGTCCCTTCCAACTCTGTTATTTTTTAATTCTGTAATTGTGCTTTTAACCCACTGCTTTTTATGTGGTTCTTGTTGCTAACCTTTTAATTGCATTGGTAATTGCATAGTTCTATGTATTTGTTAAAAGGGGGGGGGGGAATGCGGTGGCAGCTGTGGAGCTTGTCGATCAGAAAGGTTGGCAGTTCGGCGGTTCGAATCCCTAGTGCTGCATAACGGAGTGAGCTCCTGTTACTTGCCCCGGCTTCTGCCAACCTAGCAGTTCATAAGCACATAAAAATGCAAGTAGAAAAAATAGGGACCACCTTTGGTGGGAAGGTAACAGGTGTTCCATGTGCCTTGGCATTTAGTTCATGGCAGCCACATGACCACAGAGACGTCTTCGGACCAGCGCTGACTCTTTGGCTTTCAAACGGAGATGAGCACCGCCCCCTAGAGTCGGGACGACTAGCACATATGCATGAGGGGAACTTTTCCCTTTCCTTTATGCATTTTTAATTGCATAGTTCTAAACATCATTTTCTAAAAGAAAAAGAGCATTTTCTGCAGGAAATGGGAAGAAATAATTAGATAAAAACAATTTGCACCTCCCCAACTCCATCCAAGGGTTAAAAAAATAAATCTATGTATAAACTGAGAAACTATAAATGATCAGATAAGGGCACTTCAAAATATACTACTCGGTGCATGTTGGAAAGAGAGTTTCACAGATAGATCCCCCCTTAAGCCTGAATACCGGCAGTTTTAATATTATTTATCTGTTTGAAATGACGTTAGGTTTCAGATTGTACCCTGGCTATTTTTAACAGTATTATTCATTCTGTGTAAGCTGCGTAAGTCTTTTTTGATCATGGGCATAGACATATGATAACGAATAATGATAAATCATGAAACAAATAGAGCAAAATATAGTCATTACAGCTGGTCACTTACTGACTATTCAAAGTTATGATGGCTCCCCTAAAGATATTTATGATCTGGATTCGAAGTTATGACAGTCTAACCCCCCACCACCCTGCAGTCACATGATCAGCCGAGGTGGCGCAGTGGTTAAATGCAGCACTGCAGGCTACTTCAGCTGACTGCAGTTCTGCAGTTCGGCTGTTCAAATCTCACCGCTCAGGGTTGACTCAGCCTTCCATCCTCCGAGGTGGGTAAAATGAGGACCCGGATTGTTGTTGGGGGCAATATGCTGACTCTGTAAACCGCTTAGAGAGGGCTGGAAGCCCTATGAAGCGGTATATAAGTCTAACTGCTATCCACCTTTTGGGCACCTGGCAACCGGCCTGCATTTATGGCTATTTTCTGGAATCCTGCCAGTCATGTGATTGCCATTTATGATTTTTTTTTTTCCTTTGCTGGAAACCAGTATTCACTTCTGGTTTCCAGCCAAAAACACTCCTTTTGGACAATGAATTTACTTAACAACCTCAGCATTCACTTAACAACTGCGGTGTTTGCTTTTCCACTGAGACAAAAATGTCATAAAATCAGATTGGTTAAAGCAGGTGCCTCAGTTTACAACCGTCATGACATAAATTGGCACTCTGGGCTCTGTTGCGATCATAAGTTGAGGACTACCTGCAGGCCATTAATAGAATAGAATAGAATAACAGAAGAGACCTTGGAGGTCTTCTAGTCCATCCCGCTGCTTCGGCAGGAAACCCTACACCACTTCAGGCAAATGGATATCCAATATCTTCTTAAAAACTTCCAGTGTTCACAACTTCTGGAGGCAAGTTGTTCCACTGATTAATTGTTCTAACTGTCAGGAAATTTCTCCTTAGTTCTAAGTTTCTTCTCTCCTTGATTAGTTTCCACCCATTGCTTCTTGTCCTGCTTTCTGGTGCTTTGGAGAATAGCTTGACTCCCTCTTCTTTGTGGCAACCCCTGAGATATTGGAAGACTGCTATCATGTCTCCCCTAGTCCTTTTCATTAAACTAGACATACCCCAGTTTCCTGCAACCGTTCTCATATGTTTACTCTCCAGTCCCCTAATCATCTTTGTTGCTCTTCTCTGCACTCTTTCTAGAGTCTCCACATCTTTTCTACATCGTGGTGACCAAACTGAATGCAGTATTCCAAGTGTGGCCTTACCAAGACATTATAAAGTGGTATTAACTCTTCATGTGATCTTGAGTCTCTCTCTCTGTTTATGCAGCCTAGAACTGTGTGGCTTTTTGGCAGCTGCTGCACACGGCTGGCTCCTATTTTAAATGGTTGTCCCCTAGGACTCCAAGATCCCTCTCACAGTTACTACTATTGAGCCAGGTAGCACTATTACTGTACCTGTGCATTTTGTTTTTTCTTGCCTAAATGTATAACCTTACTTCACTTAACATTCTGCTTTTGAGGACTTTTCGTCATCTAACAAACCGATCTTCCTTAAACATCAGTTTCGAAGACAAATATTCTACTGCCTGGGCTGGATGAGGTGCAAAATGAAGTACTCCTCTGTTTATGTTTCTGTTAAAAGAGAAAAAGAACAACAAAGGCCCGGCATTCAAACCAGCTCCTTTGTTCTTATGATCTTCCCTCCCATTGTTCAAACAACACTTCAGCTCTTCTGACCTGCCCTGCCTGGCTATCCTTTGCATGAGTTTAGAAATCAGTTCAAGAATGTGGTGACAAGGTTTTCCCCTGAGCAATGTTTACCCTGTTCCTGTCTGCGACCTACCACTTCTCCTGGCCAGAGTCCATTTTTCAAAGGGTGGTCCTCCATGAGAAGGGATGGGAAAACAGGGAGTGAAAAGACCTCTTCAGAAGAAAGCCTCTTGAGACCTTTGACCATGTACGGTTGGGTCTATGCAAACAGCCATAGATCCTAGATCAAGGCTGGTCAAGTATGGCCCCCTTTAGCACCTGTGGACTTCAACTCCCAGAATTCCTCAGCCAGCCATGCTGGCTGAGGAATTCTGGGACTTGAAGTCCACAGGTGCTAAAGGGGGCCATACTTGCCCACTCATGTCTTAAATGGAACGCCGTGCAGTGACGTCTAGGACAAGGCTCTCCCAAACTTGGCAAATGTAAGTCTTGTGGACTTCAACTCCCAGAATTCCCCAGGAGTACGGCCGGCTGAGCAGTTCTGGGAGTTGAAGTCCACAAGTTGCCAAGTTTGGAGATCCTCATTAACAGATCTCCTCAAGAAGGCAATGAACTATGATTCCTGATGGCCACGTGATGCCATTGCTTGGCACTTGGCACTGGTAGTCCTTGACTTATAACCACAATTGGGACAACCAACGTTTCTGTTGCTAAACCTTGTTAAGTGAGTCCTGCAAATTTTGTGACCTTTTTGCCCCAGCTGTTAAGCAAATCACGACAGTTGGTAAATGAATCACACAGTTTCTCATTGCCAATTAGAAAAGTCACAAATGGTGATTACATGACCCTGGGACAATGCCTGTTGCAAGGGCCCAAATTTTGATCACACGGCCATGGGGATGCTGCATGTTGTAAGTGCAAGACCAGTCGTAAGACTCTTTTTTTTTCATTGCCATTGTAACCTCAAAACAGTTGCTACATGAATGTTTAGAACAGGGTGAAATGCAGCAGGTTCTGACAGGTTCTGGAGAAACTGGTAGAGGAAATTTTGAGTAGTTTGGAGAACCGGCAAATACTACCTCTGATGGGGTAGGAATGGAGATTTTGCAATATCTTGCCCCCAGGAGTGGGGAGGGAATGGAGATTTTGCAATATCCTTCCCCTGCCATGTCCACCAAGCCATGCTCACAGAACCAGTAGTAAAAAAAAAAAATTGAATTTCACCACTGGCTTAGAGAGTAGAATAATATTTCAGGAGTGGGGTGTTGGAGACAAAGGGAGGCAAAAAGAGAAAGATGAAAGAGGCTAGTCCTGACCTTTACGCTACCCTGGCTTGGTGCCAGCATACAAACCTAGAAAATTAAACTCAGGAGAAAGTGGCATTCAATAAAAATGAAATATGATCCCTCTGTTTTAATGGGTGGCTACTACAAGCAATATAAATAACTGAACCAGAGATAGGGAATGCTGAAATGTTTGAGATTTTGTGACGGGCACGTTCATGGCAAACTTTGGATGATTCCTAAAAGTGTTGGGATAGAATAATAGAATGGAAGTTTTGGAAGGAATTTGGGAGGTCAAAGGTCATGAGAAAGTATTGATTTAAAAAAAGAAGTGCGGTCGCATTTACCAGGTAGCAGCTGATGAGGTTGTTTCTCACCTTTTTCTCAATCTACCATTGGCATACAGGTAGTCCTTAACTATAACCATCTGTCCAGCAATTGTTGAAGGTACAAAGGCATTGAATAAAATGATTTATAACAACAGGTAATGCTCAACTTAACAACAGTTCATTTAGCCAGCGTTCAAAGTACAGTGGCACTGGGGAAAAAATGTGGTCTCATGACCATTTTTCACACTTATGACCACTGCAGTATCCCCTGGTCACGTGATTAAAATTCGGATGCTTGGCAATTGTCTCGTATTTATGACCGTTGTGGTGTCCCGAGGTCATGTGATCCGCTTTTGCAAACGTCTGGCAAGCCAAGTCCATGGGGAAGCTAGAGTCATTTAACAACCGGGCAACTAACTCAACAACTGCAATGATTCAATTAGCCACTGCGGCAAGAAAGGACGGGGAAAAAATGGGGGCAAAACTCACTTTGCAAATGGCTCACTTAGCAGCCTACATTTTGGACTCAATTGTGGTCGTAAGTCGAGGTCTGCTTTGGCTGTCTATAAACATTGGACCCAGAATCAAAGTTCTGGAACTTGGCATTTATTTGTGTAAGGGTTGTAGCATCCTGGCGGGGGTGAAGGGTGAAGTTTGTGGCTCAACGTCATCATAGGTTATAGGTTTATTTCATTATATGCCACCCTATTCCCGGAGGGACTCAGGCCGGCTAACAAACCCAGGGGAGGGAGTAATACAGACAAGGCAAAACAACAAACAGGATACAGAGAAATATAAAAACAATCAACAGTCACACAATTCGAGTGGGGAAGGGAACTCATCAACCCCAGGCCTGTCGGAACAGCCAGGTTTTACGGCTTTACGGAAAGCCTGAAGGGAGGTGAGGGTCCGGATCTCCTCGGGGAGTTCGGTTCCAAAGGGCCGGAGCAGCCACAGAGAAGGCCCTCCTCCGGGTGGTTGCCAATCGACATTGGCCGGTAGATGGAATCCGGAGGAGGCCTAGTCTGTGGGATCTGATGGGTCTTTGGGAGGTAATTGGCAGCAGGCAGTCTCTTAAGTACCCAGGTCCAATACCATGTAGGGCTTTATAAGTGATGACTAGCACCTTGAAGCGTATCCGGAGACCAATAGGCAGCCAGTGCAGCTCGCGGAGGATAGGTGTAACATGGGTGTACCGGGGTGCACCCACAATCATCTGGACAAAACCAGTAAACCTCTGCAGAGACCTACAGGCTGCCCAGATCTCTTCAGCTGCTTAAACACATCCGATGATCCTTTTCCATGGTTATGTTATTCGCTTTCTTCGAGGCCTTCCTGAAGGGTTAGCAGAGATACCAATAGCACTCAGACTTATATACTGCTTCAAGTGCTTTAACAGCCCTCTCTAAGCGGCTTACAGAGTCAGCACATGGCCCCCAACAATCCGGGTCCTCATTTTAACCCACCTCGGAAGGATGGAAGGCTGAGTCAACCTTGAGCCTGGTGAGATTGGGACTGCCAAATTGCAGGCAGCCGGCAGTCAGCAGAAGTAGCCTGCAGTACTGCACTCTAACCACTGCGTTACCTCGGAGCTATAGATGTTGGACTTAGACAGACAGACAGACAGACAGACACCAACATTTTGGTAGATGGGATATGACATTTTATAACAAATCACCCTGGAATCCCAGAACTGATAATAGAGGTTTTGTTTCTCAGCTGGGCTCCTGGTTAATTATTTCTGATCTGCTTAATGTGCTTGCCAGTGTAACATCCAAGGGTGATCTCTGAAGGGACATTTATTTTTAACCAAGTTAAACACCTCGGCAATGAATCATTCCATAGCTACTTCGATGCACCTGTTGAACGAGAGGCAATCTCTGTTTTTCTTCGCTATTGCTAGTGCCTGCCATGTCATGAGCAATCAGTTTAGGAATGCTGGACTGCAGTACCTTAATATGTTTCATGAGAAGCATCAATAGGTAAATAAAACCCACAAAGGTGAGATGGGAAGAGAAGAACATGGAACATAGAACATCATCAGAGTTGGAAGGGACCTTGGAGATCTTCTAGTCCAATCCCCTGCTTAGGCAGGAAACCCTATACCAGTGATGGCTAACCTTTCTGTTGTGCGATCCCCCCTGTGTGCCGCTCCCCCTGCGCATGTGCACGTGACCCATCTATTCCCCCTCTCCCGTGCATGTGCACATGCTCTCCTGTGACCCACCCGCTCCGTTTTGGGCCTAGTGGGCCTCCCTGCAGCCTCACGGGAGCAAAAATAGGGCACAGGGGGGGAGGCACCATCATGCGCCCGTGCTCCGTTTTGGGCCTAGTAGGCCTCCCTGCAGCCTCATGGGAGCAAAAATAGGCCACAGGGGGGAGAGGCACCACATGCGCCCGTGCTCCGTTTTGGGCCTAGTGGGCCTCCCTGCAGCCTCACGGGAGCAAAAATAGGGCACGGGGGGGAGGCACCACATGCGCCCGTGCTCCGTTTTGGGCCTAGTAGGCCTCCCTGCAGCCTCATGGGAGCAAAAATAGGCCACAGGGGGGGAGGCACCACATGCCCCGTGCTCCGTTTGGGCCTAGTGGGCCTCCCTGCAGCCTCATGGGAACAAAAATAGGCCACAGGGGGGGGGGCACCACACGTGCCCGCTCCGTTCTGGGCCTAGTAGGCCTCCCTGCAGCCTCATGGGAGCAAAAATAGGCCGGGGGGGAGGCACCACACACACCCCTGCTCCGTTTTGGGCCTAGTAGGCCTCCCTGCAGTCTCCTGGGAGCAAAAAAGGCCCAAAGGGTGGTGTGCCCCCCTGCTTCTGCGCACGCACACGCCGCCCCTGCACATGCTCAGCAGAGACCCGAAAATCAGCTAGTCGGTGGGAGCGCGCATGCATGGTTGAGCTAAGGTGGGGCAACAGCTCTCATGGCTGCAGAGAGGGCTCTGCGTGCCACCAGTGGCACGGATGCCATAGGTTCGCCCATCACGGCCCTATATCATTTCAGACAAATGGCTTCTCTCTTCTTAAAAGCCTCCAGTGATGGCGCGCCCAAACTTCTGAAGAGATACCAATGTCTTATAGAAGCAAATAAACACAAAACAATAAATATGACATTCTGCAGAATGTATTCGTCTTCTTCTTCCCCTCAGCATGTGGTTAGGAAGATCTGGAAGAACCAGTTTAATCTAATGGTTAAGGCACCAGGTTGGAAAGCAGGCGATTGGGAGTTCTAGTTCCAGCTTAGATATGAAAGCTGATTTGGTGACAAGATGGGGCCAGTCACCAGGAGACATCTAGTCCCACCTTGTGCATGAAAACTGGGGGTGACTTTGTGCCCATCACTTTGTCTCTGCCCAACGTCCCTCACAGGGTTGTTGTGAGGAAAGGAGGAGGAGGAAGAAGGAGTTTTAGGCGTGTTTGCCCTCTTAGTTTATGTATAAAAATAATAAAAAGTGAGATGCAAAATATAAAACGAAAACACCAACCCCCCAGATTAGACCTTTTCTTGACTTCACCTTTAGATTCACACACAAATGTGTGGTCAAAAAGTTTGGCAATTTTTATTAGTATGGTCTCACTGTTGTAGGACTTGTGTACTATAAAAATCTTTTTCAGTTTTTATAGAATGAAAACAGCTCCCTTGGCGCACAGACAGGTTATGTTTGTGTATACAGATAGTCCTCAATTTACAACCATTTTTTAAGTAACTAATTGAAGTTACAACAGCAGTGGGAAAAGTGACAACTTGGCCATCACAGCGTCCCTTCACTCATGTGATTAAAAACCAGATGCTTGTTAACTGGCATGGATTTGCGATGGTTGCTGTGTCCCTGGGCCACGTGTTTGCCACGTGTGACCATCCTAGCTGGTTTCTGACACGCAAAGTTCATGCAGGAAGCTGGATTTGTTTAACGACTGCATGATTCATTTAGCAAGTGCAGTGATTTGTTTAATAACCATGGCCAAGAAAGGTTGTAAATTCAGGTATGATTCACTTAACAATGCTGAATGATGGAAATTTTTGTGTGTAAAGTTTTTTTTTTTTTTTGTTACAAATTTTAAAACCTCTTTATAAACAAAGTGTTGTCCTGGTTCCCCCCCCCTTTTTTTTACATTCTCTCTTATACATAATTAATTTTACATCACATTATCATTTCTAATTTTGGCCCCACATTTTCTTACCATATTTCCACCTTAAGTTTAAATTTTTCTTAACAAATAATATACCAACTTTACCATTTCATTTTCCATTTGTTATTTCTGGTTTCTATATGCAGCGTATATCATCAAATCCATTTTAATATAACAAGCATTTTGCTTAATTGATTATCCATACCTAACAATAGTATCTTATTTAGCTATATATCATCAACAGTATCAACCTATTTCATTTTCTACCAATAGTGAGCGATGGAAATTTTGATCCCAACAGTAGTCACAATTCAAGGTCTACCTATATGTGGATATTCATTTATTTTCAACCTTATTTAGAACTAATGCTTCCCCTTCTTGCTAGTCCTTTAACACTATATTTCCCCTACATGTTTGGTTTAGTTATATAGCTGATCTTCTCCAACAAAATATATTCATAAAATAATAATAGCAGTTGTTGTTTTATCTTTCATGTATCTAAAACTCAGCGGCATTCAAAATACCACTACTGGTAGTAATATCTTCAGGTAATCCTCAACGTTTAACCACAACTGAGATCAAAATTTCCGTTGCTAAGTGAGACATTTGTGAAGTAAGTTTCACCATATTTTACGACCTTTCTTGCCACAGTTGTTAGGTAAATCACTGCAGCTTTAAGTCAGTAACACATTTGTTAAGTGAATCTGGCTTCCCCATTGACTTTGATTTTCAAATGGTGATTACATGACCCCGGGACATTGCAACCATCAAAAATACATGCCAGTTCCCGAGTATCCAAATTTTGATCCCATAACCAAAGGGATGTGGCAACAATCGTAAGTGCACTCCCGCTACCGAATCAGTAGTGAAGAAAATAGAATACCATCCCTGCCTGCAATGATTAAATAAGCAATGGTGAAATATAAAATTTTAAGTAGTTCTAAAAACCGCATTTGCAGGATAGTCTTGCTGAAAAGACAGAAATACCCCCAAAAAACATGTTGAAAAATATAAGATGGAATCAACTGGGAGCCACAGGATTATGTTCATGTAGCAAATAAGGAATATTAAATAATCTTGGTGAGTATTTTTCTCAAGAAGGAATAACATTTGATGTTTATTTCCCACTGCCCAAAACATGAGAGTTGTGATCTCTGTGGCAAATTTAAAAGTGGGAATTTAAAAACAAGGAAGTTGGCTGGCTAGCTGAGGAAATTCTGGGAGTTGAAGTCCATAAATGTTAACGTTGCCAAGATTGGACACCTCTGATCCAACAAATTCCTGAAAGCTTGGTTTTCAGTCAATTATCCATCAATAGACACACAGATAAATCAGTGTGAGGAGTATGCGGTGTGCAGTATTTATATTCAGAAGAATAGAATAGAATAGAATAGAACGCAACGCAACACAATACCTTGGAGGTCTTCTAGTCCAACCCCCTGCTCAAGCAGGATACCCTATACCAATTCTAACAAGTGGCTGCCCAGTCTCTTCTTAAAAACCTCAATTGATTTAAGCATCCACAACTTCCGAAGGCAAGCTGTTCCACTGATTAATTGTTCTCACTGTTAGGATGTTTCTCCTTAATTCCAAGTTGCGTCTCTCCTTGATTAGTTTCCATCAGAGGTAGGTTGCTCCCAGTTTGACCCAGATCGGGAAAACTGGTCGTAGTGGCGGTGGAAGCAAGCACGCCCGAACCGATACTAAAAAAATTGGCAACCCACCACGGGTTGCCATCCATTGTTTCTTGTCCTGCCTTCTTTCTGGTGCTTTGGAAAATACGTTGACCCCCTCTTCTTTGTGGCAGCCCCTCAAATACTAGAATACTGTTATCATGTCATGCCTTGTCCTTCTCTTTTCTCTAGACTAGCCAAACTTAAATCCTGCAACCGTTCTTCATATGTTTTAGTCTCCAGGCCTTTAATCAACTTATTTGCTCTTCTTTGCACTTTTCCCAAAGTTTCAACCTTTTTGTAATGTGGTGACCAAAACTGGATGCAGCATTCAAGGTGTGGTCTTATTAAGGTTTTCTAAAGTGGTACTAATACTTCACGTGATTTTGATTCTATGCCTCTGTTTATGCAACCAAGGATTGTATTAGGTTTTTTGACTGCTGCCTTGTACGGCTGGCTCATATTTAAGTGATCGTCCACTAGGACTCCAATGTCTCTCTTACAGTTACAGTTTTTGACCCTGGTTTGCCTAAGCAGTAAATTCGCCACCAAACCAAACCAGCTGGGCAAGTTATTAGGCAGTAGCTTGCCCACGCGGTAGACTAAAGCGCGCTCGATGAAAGCGCGTACGTGACGTCATCACAGCACGACAAAAACAGCACGCTGTGATCGGTAAACTTAAAATTAACGCGTAAATCTAAACCTAACCCCCCCAAACCTAACCCTAAACCTAACCCTAAGCCTAACCCTTAACCTAACCCTAAACCTAACCCTAAACCTAACCCTTAACCTAACGCTAAACCTAACGCTAACCCTTAACCTAACCCTAACGCTTAACGTAACCCTAAACCTAACCCTCACCCTTAACCTAACCCTTACCTTTATGTGAATCGGCTTGCTTTAAAAGCGCTTTTTAAAGCGCCCTTTTTCTCCGCGCTTTAATCAGGCGCGCTTTAGTGGACCGCGGTTTTGACGGGTCACGTGCCCTGCCAGTTGTGCACATAGATTGAAACCTATCACCAGCAACCTGTGAGTTCCCATCCTGCTTTAGACATAAAACCCAGCTGAGTGACTTTAGTCTAATCATCAGGAGATGGTGAGTTCTAGTCCTATCTTAGGCATGAAAGCTGGCTGGTTGATTTGAGCCAATCACCAGGAGACTGTGAATTCTAGTCCCTTCTTAGGCATGAAAGTAGGCTTGTTGACTTTGAACCAATCACCAGGAGACGGTGAGTTCTAGTTTCCTCCTTAGGCATGAAAGCCAGCTGGGTGACTTGGAGCTGGTGCCCCTCTCTCAGCCCAATCCAACTCACTGGGTTGTTGTGGGGCCCATCAGAGGAGAAAGTATTGTGTGGTGTGTGTCGCTGCCTTGAATTACTTAGAAAAGTAGGTAAATAAATAACAAATAAAACAAACACACTTCTATGTTTTTTCCTAATTTACTTTTAAAATTGCTATGATTTCTTCTCTGTTGATTGCCTTCTCGCAGGGGTCCGCTACAGTCATCCAGGTGGCAATGAAGTCACCTCTTCAACTTCCATCAGCCATCACGGTAACAACTCGATGGTGACCACCAGCCAGTCCATTCTCCAGCCAGTATCTCCAGCCACTTTGGACCCAGGTCACAGCCACAGCTTGCTGTCCCCAGATGGTAAAATGGTGAGCACACCTGGGCTATTGTACCTCAGGTGCTGATAAGATAAGTTAGCTTAGGAGGTGAAAAACAAACAGAACTTTTTTCCCCCTACATGTTAAAGCTCTCCCCCCCCCCCCCCCCCCAAGACCTGCATTAAACAATGAAAGGCTTGTAGGCATGACGAGGGTAAAGGCCTGAGTGCTTTCAGGGAAAATAGCCTTCTGACCTTCTCGTTCCCTGCTCAGGCATTGAAACATGCCAATAAAAACTGTTCTCAGGGTATTGATCGAATGCCTCTCAGATTGGCACAATGGGGTGGATCATTGTTTACTCTTCACTGCTGATGACATTCCACATAATTTTTTTAAAAAAAAAAACAGCCCACCATGATTAAGACATCCCAGGTTCCACTTAACTCTTCAAATTTTAATTTTATTTAGCAAGCTTCAACAATTCCTCTCCCCACCCACCCCTCATTACTTCTACAAATAGGGACATCAAATGGAGTGAAGGATATAGTGATAAAAAATGCCTTTATCACGATAGTGCCATGGATAACTTAGCCTTTGCTGCAATATTGGGGTGGATTCTTCAGTTCAAGCCGTAGAATATTCTACCATAATAAAAAAATTGGTTTCACAGGCTTTGTTGGCTATGAGACATCCCAGCTTGATACCTGATTTACAATGACAAATTTATTAGGGTTGTCCTGAAGAACTGCATAAACAGGAATAAAAGAAGAAAAAAATGATCTTTGTCTTTTTAGTTATTATTTAATTACTTATTTTTATTATTTAGTTTAAATAATTATTACAGACAGAAAGTATAAATTGTTTTCTTCTGTGGAGTTCTTGATATGTCTGAGCTTGGTGGTTTTCTTGTAGATGTTTCATTACTAAACTAGGTAACATCATCAGCGCTGATGGTGTTACCTAGTTTGGTAATGAAATGTCTGCAAGAAAACCACCAAACTCAGAGAGCACAGAGGATCCCACGCTTCTGTGATATATAGGAAAACCAATGAAACCAACCTCAAGTGGTAGCTTTTATCCTTCACTACAACACCTTCAATTCCAGAGGATGGAGTTCTTTGTGTTCTCTGAGCTTGGTAGTTTTCTTGCAGACATTTCATTACCAAACAAGGTAACATCATCAGTGCTAGCAAGGGAGTACTGACACTGATGATGTTACCTAGCTTGATAATCAAATGTTTGCAAGAAAACCACCAAGCTCAAAGAACACCAAAGATTCCACAGTTCAACCCTGAGCTACAAATATTCTCCTTTATTAGTCTTTTTCTCTCTCCCACTTTTTCAGGCAGACTTTCTCCCTTTCCTTCCACCTCTTATTTTCAGGAGAAGAGGATATATATTTTGACTTGTTTATATCCTTGCTGTTGCCTTAATAATAAAGTTAAAGGGTTAAAAGGAAAGAAAAATCAAGCACAAAAGTATCCCAGAGCTTACTCCTCAATTTCTCCCTCTTCATAATCCCAACGTGAAAACAGATGCTTTTTCCGATTGTATTTGCGGTGCAAGGATCTTTCCTACAATATCTGTCCCTTGATTTAATTGGAGGAAAACTGCATGTGCACTTTTTATTCACGATCCCAAACCAGCTAAGAATGGGCACATTGTTTAAGTTTACACCGCTGTCCTGTTGCACATTCATTTCAGAAGTAAAATTAATTGGATTGTCTTCTAAGCAAATAGGGTTTGGGTGGTATTATCGGGATAGCAAAACTCAAGTTATCGTTTAAAATGTATTCCTAATACAATAGCAGGTTTTTTAAAAAAATGTAAACAGATCAGAATTCACTTTGGAATTTGGCCTATGAATTATTCCGGGGTTTAATTCCTAGCATGTCTTAGGGGTCATTATTCCAGATCCATAATGGGTTTAAATTCTTTCCCAGTCAGGTGATTTCCCTCCCTTGCCGCATTAATTCATTTTTTCTTGTCCTAATTGTTTTTCCAAGAGGAGCTGGAGCCTAATGGTGGCTTTTCGCAAATATATTTTTAAAAAATTTATTATGTATGCATGCCTGGTTTAGCTAAGCTGAGGAATGTCTCCTTCCTTGAGGGAAGATCAGAAGGAACGATGTGCTGTGCCGAGGAACATTTTTATTCTCTTTATATTTATAGGCAGTTTACAGTGTGAAATATGAATGTCTGATCCCAGGTCAGGAGTTTGGTTCCTAGGAAGTGAAGACAGCTGTATCACAGTGGGGCTAATGAAACAACTTTGTAATTTGTGGAGATAGAAATTAAATAACAGAGTTGGAAGGGACCTTGGAGGTCTTCTAGCCCAACCCCCTGCTTAGGCAGACCTCAACAGAAGGGAGCAGGTTCCCCACTCAGGCCATTAGCATTGTCAGGACATTCTACCTCAAGGGTCACCTCGTGGTCAGTGGGAAGAAGAGGGAAGCCGATGAAGACAAGGGCTGGAAAGCACATTCAGATGTTTGTGGCTGCTCTCAATGAGCTGGGCTGACTTTTGTCTGCATTTGCCAGTCTCTGATAAATCACAAGAGCTATCTATCACTTGGAAAATGGTCTTGCCAAGAGTTAGCAAGGTTTGGATTTCCTAGCTTATGCCAAAGGTGCTTTTCCAAAAAGCAACTGGACGTTATAGAACAACAGTTGGAAGGGACCTTGGAGGTCTTCTAGTCCAACCCCCTAAAGCAGAGAACCCTACTCCACTTCAGACAAATGGCTATCCAACATCTTCTTAAAGACTTCCAGTGTTGGGGCATTCACAACTTCTGGAGGCAACTTCTGTCCCACTGATTAATTGTTCTCACTGTCAGGGAATTTCTCCTAAGTTCTGAGTTGCTTCTCTCCTTGATTAGTTTTCCATCCATTGCTTCTTGTCTTGCCCTCAGGTGCTTTGGAGAATAGCTTGACTCCCTCTTCTTTGGAGCAACCCCTGAGATATTGGAAGATTGCTATCATGTCTCTTCTAGTCCTTCTTTTCATTAAACTAGACATACCCAGTTCCTGCAACCGTTCCTCATATGTTTTAGCCTCCAGTCCCCCTAATTATTTTTGTTGCTCTTCTCTGCACTCTTTCTAGAGTCTCCACATCTTTTCTACATCGTGGTGACCAAAACTGAATGCCGTATTCCAAGTGTGGCCTTACCAAGGCATTATAAAGTGGTATTAATTCTTCACGTGGTCTTGATTCTCTCCCTCTGTTTATGCAGCCTAGAACCGTGTTGGCTTTTTGGCAGCTACTTCACACGGCTGGCTCATATTTAAGTGATTGTCCACTAGGACTCCAAGGTCCCTCTCACAGTCATAATATGACATAAAGATCTCATTCTTAGTCCTCTGGTTATCAACTATTCTCCTCAGTCTTGCTTAGAGGTTTCTTTGAGGTTGAGATATGTAGGGTTATCAGATATAAGTAGCCCTTGACTTACAACCGCTTGTTTAATTAAGTTGCAACCTCACTGAGAAAACCATTTTTCACACTTATGACTGTTGCAGCATTCCCATAGTCCCGTGATCAAAATTCAGACGTTTGGCAACTGGTTCATTTTTATGACGGTTGCAGCTTCCCGGGTGATGTGATCCCTTTTTCGACCTTCTGACAAGCCAAAGCAATGGGGATTCATTCAACCTTTTTACTAATTTAAGAACTGCTGAGATTCATTTAACAAATGTGGCAAAAAAGCCGTAAAATGGGGCAAAGCTCACTTGACAAATTTCTTGCTTTAACAACATAGATTCTGGGCTCAACGGTGGTCATAAGTTGAGGACTATCTGTACAGCAGTGTTTCTCAAAGACCTATGAACTGCAACATAGCTGGCTGAGGAATTTTGGGAGTTTCCGCAGGTATTTAAGTTGTGGAAGTTGAGAAACACACAGCGTTAGAGGACCGAAAGAGACTTCTGTTGACATCAAGACCACTCATATAGAGTAACCAAATACTAGGCACCAAGCCTCATGAACCTCTCTAGAAAACAGTTTTCCCACCACTGTTGATCTTCCCATCCGCCAGCTGGCAGGGTAAACGGAGACCCATCCTTGACCGGTGCCCTCTGTGTGAGCAAAATAGTACTTTCAAAATAGGAAGATGCCACAGTGCCAGACTGCTAGAATCAACAATGAAAACAGTCATTGCTCTGATGCCTAAAAACCTTCCTATGAACACTTGGCAAAATACTTTCAATTTCAAACATCTATCACTTCGTCTGAAGTCAGTTTCTCTCTATTTTTTTCCCCCTTTAACTACCTTTGTACCTTTGCCCACCACAGCCGCCTAACATTTCCGTTGCTAAGCAAGGCAGTTGTTAAGTGAGTTTGTGCCCCCCTTTCACGACTTTTCTTTGCACAGTTGTTAAGCGAATCACTACATTTGTTCAGTGAATCACGTGGTCGTTAAACGAATCTGGATTTTTCCCATTGACTTTGCTTGTTGTGAAGCCGGCTGGGAAGGTCGCAAATGGAGACCACACGACCCAGGGACTGTTTTAAATACACGACAGATACCAAACCTAAAAAATTTTTAATTTTATTTTATTTATCAATTTCATATATACATTCACATTATATGATCTCATAACTGTTATTAATATGTATTTATAACAATTTTTCCCTACTGTTAACAATATACTTGAAGATGCTTTTTAACATCCCATAGATCCATCTACTTCTTCTTCCCTCCCTCTTTCCTTCCCTTGTTTCTTCTCTCCTACTCTCCTTCCTTCCCTCCCTCCTTCCCCTTCCCTCCTTCTCCTCCTTCCCTCCTTCCTTCCCTCCTCCTCCTTTCTTCTCCTCCTCTCCTTTTCCTTCCCTCTCCCCTTCCTTTCCTCCTTCCTTCCCCCCTTCCTTCTCCCCCCTCTCTCTCCTACATTCCCTCCTTCCTTCCTTCCTTTCCTCCTTTCTTCTCTCCTTCCTTCTTCCTTTCCTCCTTCCTCCCCTCCTCCTTCCCTTCCTTCCCAAACACCTAAATTTTGATCCCATGACGATGAGGATGCTGCAACGGCCTTAAGTGTGAAAACTGTTCACAACTTTTTTCAGTGCTGTTGTAACTTCGAACGGTGACTAACGAATGGTTGTATTTGTGCCGTTGCAACTACCGTTTCCCTGAAAATAAGACCTCCCAGTATAATAAGCCCCATCAGGCTTTGAGCACATGCACTAAATAATCCTCCCCCAGAAAATAAGCCCTCCCCAAAAATATTGCAACACTGCAGCAGCCTCCTGCACCTCAAAATAATATCTCCCCCAAAATAAGGGCCAAGCGCTTATTTTTTGGGGGTGTCTTATTTTGGGGGGAAACACGATATGAATGGTCACTAAATGAATGGTTGTAAGTCCAGGACTCCCTGTGATGTATCTGTTTTCTCCTCGTTTGGGCTCTGCAAGGCTTCGGTGGCAGCAAACTTAGAATATTTGAGCAATTCATCTGGTGGGGTTATTTTTCTTGGCCTAGCTTGACTGATTCAAGTCACACTGGATGGTTTTTATGGCCTTCCTTTTCTCTCTCTCTCTCTCTCTCCCTGGTTGGGGATGCATAGTTCTTGACTGAGACAGCCTGGTCTTCCATCCAGAAAGTCATTTGTTGACTCTTGAATCCAGGGTCATTGGGCCTCCAGACAGATTCCTACCACCCCCTTTAAATGAAATGTGAGGCTCCCCCCCCCCGCCCCACCTCAAGTGAAACCTTTGTAGGAGGTTGTGAAGTTAAAAGGAATTTCAAATCAGGCTTAGCAAAGTATCTCAGGGGTTGGAGGAGGTTAGGGCGAGTTTCCCTTAAAGCAAAATGGGAGCCGAGGGCCTCTTTCATCTACAGTAGAAATCTCCAAATATAAACTTGTGGACTTCAACCCCCAGAATTCCTCAGCCAGCCATACTGCCTGGGGAATTCTGGGAGTTGAAGTCCAGAAGTCTCAAGGTTGCCAATTTTGGAGTCCCTGATCTGTAGGTAGCCTTTGACTTAACAACCATGCTGCCTGGGGAATTCTGGGAGTTGAAGTCCACACAGTTGCCAAGTCTGGAGCTCCTGATCCACAGGTAGCCTTTGACTTAGAACCACAGTTGGGACCAGAACTTCAGCCACTAAGCAAAACAGTTCTTAATTAAGGCATATCCAATTTTAGTGTCAACTCACAAAGCATCCCTGGCCTGCTCTCAATCTTTTCCCCCCCTGTGGTCATTAAGCGAATCACCATGGTCATTAAGGGACTCTCATGGTTGCTAAATGAATTTTGATCATGTGACCATGAGGATGCTGCAATGGTCATAAGTATGAAATACGGCCATAAGTCAGTTTTTTCAGTGCCGTTGTAACTTCGAACAGTCACTAAATGAACTGTTGTAAGTTGAGGATGTGTAAAAGGGCAAAGATGGGCACGCTCCAAATATTTTGGATGAATAAATCAAATCATGTATTGATTGAAATAAGTTTGGATTGTGCTACTCTGCATTAACAAGAGTGGCACAAGGTGGATAATATTGTTATTTATTTATCATATGGCGTATTCACATCATATTTCAGTTAAAAAGGAACAGAGGTAAAAGAGAAAGCGCAGAATATAAAAACTGAAATCTTAACAGGAAGATTACAAAGATATCTAAGTTACAAATATAGCTTTTTTACTTCATATGTCACAGCCAGGAAATCAGCAAAATCTCCCCGATAGGCTCGGCTTTGGCACGTTGTTTCTGTGGGTTGATAATATTGCACTGTTGATGGCCTATTCCTGAATTCTGACTTGTTTGTTCTTTCTTTCCTTGACAGATTACAGTTTCTGGCGGTGGGCTCCCCCCAGTCAGTACCCTCACCAATATCCACAGCTTTTCCCATCACACCCCACAACAATCCCAGAACCTCATTATGACACCTTTATCAGGAGTCATGGCTATCACACAAAGTAAGTGCTTTATGAGTTAGACAAACGTCTTCTTGTTCTTAGAATTATTCGTGATTACCTCTTTCCTTGTATAGCACCATGAGGAAGCAAAGAGCTTTTTTGCAGAGTCCAAAAGGGCAGGATCCTGTCTGAGAGACTTTGCAGAATATTACTATCTCTTCCTTTCTTCTTACCTGCAATTGTGACTGCCTATTGTAGCACGGCACTGGTTTCCATGGGTACTAGTCTCCAATTGCTCAGTAAATATTAAGAGAGAAATTGATTTTGGTGCACTGTGAGAAAAGAAGGAAATTGAGATTAAAAAAATGAATCAGTGATGAAATCAAGAGGTGAAAGAGAGAGTGACAGAAAAAGAAAGAAAGAGAAAGAAAGAAGGAAGGAAGAAAAAGAAAAGAAAGAAAGAGGGGAGGGAGAGAGGAAGGAAGGAAAAGAGAGAGAAAAAAGAGGAAGGAAAGAGAAGAAAGAGTGAAAGAAAAGAAGGTAGGAAGTGTTGTAATATAGTTCCTTGTGTAGTGTGTCCTCCATGGCCCAGTTCATACTAGGGCTTGCAGAGTCACGCTGAATCACACAGGAGAAAACAAACTCCTAGAATGCCATAACATCCTGATAGTTCATAACATAACATTCTGAGATGTGCCTTACCAATGACGTCCAGGATTTGACCATATATAGACTGAGCAGTAGATTAGAAATTGTACTTTTACAGGCTGTCTTTACCCACATGCTATTGCTCCTCCTGCCTTTGTCCTATCTCAATAAAAGGGGCTACCAGACCCCCAATCTGGGTCGTCGCTCCATCCCGAGAAAGGTTGTCTCCTGTCTTTTCTCAACATTGGCCTCATGGGCGAACCACGGAAACGTTACAAGGAAGGAGGGAGGGAGAGAGGAAGAGAGAAAGAGAGAAGGGAGAGAGAAAGGATGGAAGGAAAAGAAAGAAAGAGAGAGTGAAAGAAAGACAAAAAAAGACAGATAGAAAGGAAGGAAGGAGGGAGGGAGAGAGAAAGGGAGAGAAGGAGAGAGAAAAGGAGGAAGGAGTAGAAAAGATGAAAGAAGGAAGGAAGGAAAAAAAGAAAGAGAGAAAGAAAGAGAATGAGACCATAATATTTTGTGCCTCTCATCCCAAAACGACTTGAAAATTGAGGAACTCTGCTAGAGGAGAGGTGATCAAAAATGAAAATGGTGGCTCACATCTCCGGGTTAAAGCCCTATCCCCTTTTTTTATTTTGCAAAAAGGGAGAGAGCTTCAATCATGTCATTCCAATAATAGTGATTTAAAAAGTAGTACTAAAGGTGTTTTTTCAAAACGCTATTGGGCTTTCTTTCTTTCTTTTCCTTGAAGATCTTTCACTTCTCATCCAAGAAGCTTCTTCAGTTCGGGCTGAATGGTGGGGAATAGAAGGATTTATTCCCCATCATTCAATCAGAACTGAAGAAGCTTCTTGGATGAGAAGCGAAATGTCTTCAAGGAAAACCAAAGAAAGCCCAGCTGCCTTTTGAAAAAGCACCTTTGGGACAACCACGACATGGATGGATGACAGACAATCGCCATAGACATTTAAAAGTGGTAGTAACCCCTAACTAACCTTGGTTGATACTGGGAGTTAAATCAAGTGGAACCTGATTCGTGAGATGGTGAAGAATCCTAGCTTTATTTTAAATTATGCTTGGAAGACCAAATTCTTGCTCCAGATTCTGGATTGTGGGGATGTGAGATTCTGTCAGGTGCATTATGAATTTTAGTGGACATTTGTTCCCCCAGGTCAGGGGTCAGCAAACTGCGGCTCTGGAGCCGTATGTGGCTCTTTCCTCCCTCTGCTGCGGCTCCGTCACCGGTCGATGCCACAATTTTGAGAGGAGCTTCCGGTGGGGGCGGGGGGGGCAGGAGAAGACTCTATGGTAAGGGGAGGGTTTTCCAGTTGTCTCCACAATTGATAGGGCTTTCGGTTATGACAGGTAGAGGAAAAAGGACACCGTGCTAGGAGGAGACTCTATGGTAGGGAACTGAACTTCCGGTCAGCTCCAGAATTGAACAGGGGGCTTCCGGTTAGGACCTTTGGGAAACGGGTCCAAATGGCTCTTTTGAGTGTTTAAGTTTGCCGACCCCTGCCCCAGGTTAACCAACTCCCCTTTTCTGTTTGGTGCTTTATATCCTTCTTTTTTTTTTTTCTACAGGTAGTCCTCGACTTACAACCTTTTCTTTAGTGACCATTTGAACTTACCACAGCATTGAAAAAAGTGACCTACGACTGTTTTCCACAATTACACCCATGACAGCAACCCCACAGTCACATGATCAGAATTCGGTTGCTTGGCAACCGGCGTGAGTTTAAGACAGTTGCACTGTCCCAGGGTCATGTGATCACCATTTGTAAATTTCCCAGCTGGCTTCCAACAAGCAAAGAAAACGGGGGGGAACCCACACACATTAAGCAAAATGCCATGTGACTGGTATGGGCTTACGACCTTACTTTCACCACAGTTTCTAAGTGAATCACCTACAATTGTTAAGCAAAATGTTACGTGACTGTGAGTTGCGACTTCCCGCAGGCTTCCCCACTGACTTTGCTTGTCGGGAAGCCGGCTGTGTGAAGATCACAAACCATGATCCCAGGACCTTGGGGTTGCTGTGATGGTTGTAAATGTGAGGACCGGGTGTACAGTTATTTTTTTTCAGTGCCATCCTAACTTTGAACACGGCTGTTATTAAGAGAATCACATCATTATCCAAAACAACCCGCGAGAGATTGTCTTTTAATTACCTTTAGCCAGAAGCAACCAAACATCTTTAACTGATACCAACAAAAAGACAATCACGCGCCAATTAAAAAAATAATGCCCTGGAAAATCAGGTTCCAGACTATTCAAATTGAGAAATTTCATCTTGGAAAATTGCAGAGAGGCTGTGCTTGTTACAGGGAAAATCCGAAGACTTTGCAGCTTCGTAATCAAATGCCTCTGATTGTCTCTCTGTCTTTCAGGCCTAAACAGTTCGCAGGCCCAGAGCGTCCCCGTTATCAACAGCGTCGCCCTACAACCGGTCCAGTTCTCCCAACAGCTGCACAGCCCACACCAGCAGTCAATCATGCAGCAGTCGGCCAATCCGATGGCTCAACAGCCGTTCATGGCGGCGGTGACACAGCTGCAGAATTCACACAGTAAGATTCTTTTGGGGCATTGGCTGAAATAGAAGGGTGAAACCTGGGAGAAGCAATGGTAACAGAGGCTGTAGGCACAGCAAGCTGTTTGCCTCTGTCTCAATCAGGAAGGTAGCCACAATTGTGCAACCCAAACCCTCTCTGTTTCTCTGATGTACAGGTGATCCTCATGTACCTGATGTGCTTGCCTCCTGAAATCATGGGTGCTCCAACACTGGATATTTTTAGAATAGATTTGATAACTATTTATCTGAAATGGTATCGGGTTTCCTGCCTGAGCAGGGGAATGGGGGGTTGGACTAAAAGACCTCCAAGGTCCCTTCCAACTCTGTTATTCTATTGGTAATCCTTTTTCTCATATTCAGGTAGTGTTGAGTTTAATTGTTTTTTTCAAACAGATATACTCATAAGAAAAAGACTGTTTGTAAGCTAAGAGCATTCTATCATCATTGGAACCAGCATTCTGCAATGTTTAGTTCCTCATAATTTTTTCTTTATCAAAAAAAGGAAAGAATTTTGCAGCTGGTGAAGTATTATTGAGAACTTTTGTTATACATGATGTCTTAAGGAGTCATGTAGGTAGAATTAAACAGCATAAGTTAAATCCTAGTAGTGGAACAAACGTGACATCTTCAAAAACGTCAAGGGAAGGGACCTTGGAGGTCTTCTAGTCCGACCCCCTGCTTAGGCAGGAAACCCTACACCACTTCAGACAAATGGTTATCCAACATCTTCTTTAAAACTTCCAGTGTTGGAGCATTCACAACTTCTGGAGGCAAGTTGTTCCACTGGTTAATTGTTCTAACTGTCAGGAAATTTCTCCTTAGTTCTAAGTTGCTTCTCTCCTTGATTAGTTTTCACCCATTGCTTCTTGTCCTGCCCTCAGGTGCCTTGGAGAATAGCTTGACTCCCTCTTCTTTGTGGTAGCCCCTGAGATATTGGAAGACTGCTATCATGTCCCTCCTAGTCCTTCTTTTCATTAAACTAGACATACCCAGCTCCTGCAACTATTCTTCATATGTTTTAGCCTTAATAAAAGTTGTTTTATTCCTGATCTGAGCCTGCTTAGCACTTTTATTAGCATGAAGGCCTCTGAGGGTGGACTTAAAATTACTGAGTTATAGAACTGCAAGGGACATTGGAAGTCTTCTAGTCCACTCCCTGCCCAGATAGAAATCCCTAGGTGAAAAGGAAGGAAACATTCCTTTTGTGGGATATCCAGCATTTAATGAATTAGAGCAGGGGCCTCCAAATTTGGCAACTTTATGACTAGTGGACTTCAACTCCCAGAATTCTGGCTGAGGAATTCCGGAAATTGAAGTCCATACATTTTAAAGATGCCAAGTTTGGAGAACCTTGGATTAGGGAATCAATGTTCACAGTCCCATTTATGTTTTTATTAGAATATATAGAATAACAGAGTTGGGAGGAACCTTCTAGTCCAACCCCCTGCCTAGGCAGGAAACCCTATACCGTTTCAGACAAATGGCTATCCAACGTCTTCTTAAAGACTTCCAGTGTTGGGGCATTTACAACTTCTGGAGGCAACTTCTGTTCCACTGATTAGTTGTTGTAACTGTCAAGAAATCTTCTCCTTAGTTCCAAGTTGCTTCTCTCCTTGATTAGTTTCCACCCACTGCTTCTTGTTCTACCCTCAGGTGCCTTGGAGAATAGCTTGACTCCCTCTTCTTTGTGGCAGCCTAATTTGTAATTATAATTATTCTAATTACATATGTTAGTTTTCCAAAAGTTGCTGAAGGTATAGCAATTTGGTTCTGTTTGGAATAAAATACTCGGTGGGAGAGCAATTTATGGCTGTAGTCTGAAATCATTGCCATTCTTTTGTCTTTGTCTCTAACACACACACACACACACAAACACACATAGAGAGTAAAGAATGACTGTTGGCCTTTTTCCACAGTGTACGCTCACAAGCAAGAACCTCCTCAGTATTCCCACACATCACGGTTTCCTTCAGCGATGGTGGTCACGGATACCAGCAGCCTCAGTTCACTAACCAATATGTCTTCCAATAAACAGGTAAACTGATGTAATGTTATTGGGGAAAATTAATACAGGCGGTACTTGACTTACGACCACAATTGGAATCAGCCAAACACCCTAATTTTGATCGCATGAACATGGGATGCTGCAGCAGTCGTAAGTGCAAGGACCGGTTGCAGGAGGAATTTGAATTGATCAAATGACTGTCTCATTTTTGTGACCATGAGGACATAGGACCATAATGGGAAGGCCCCATTATGGCCGTATTTTGAGAAATACTTGTAGGGTGAAGTTCAAGAGCTAAGGCATTCAGTGGATGTCAGTGGATGAATAACAAAATAACAGAGTTGGAAGGGACTTTGGAGGTCTTCTAGTCCAACCCTGCTCAAGCAGGAGAACCGATACGATTTCAGACAAATGGCTGTCCAATCTCTTCTTAAAATGTTAATAAAAAAATGTTAAATGTATAAATGTTAATAAAATGAAATGAAAAAAAAATGAAAAAACCTCCAGGGTTGAAGCATCCACTTCTGGAGGCAACTCATTCCACTGATTAATTATTCTCACTGTCAGAATATTTCTCCTTAGATCCAGGTTAGTTTTCTCCTTGATTAGTTTCCATCCTTTGCTTCTTGTCCTGCCTTCAGGTGCTTTGGAGAATAGATTATTCTTTGTGGTTAGCCTCTTAAATATTGAAAAACTGTTATCATGTCACCCTTAATCCTTCTGTAGGAAGTTATCACCCAGCCCTCTCCCAGAAAAATGAAATATCCTAGGAAATATTGAAAAGGCAGAATATTTCTCTGGATGTGAAAAGAAAGAAACAGGTTTGAAAAGACAGAATAGCTGCCTGTAGCTTCCTGCCCATCCCCACTTTGTCAATGGGCCATTAAGAAGGCCAAGCTAGTCCACTTTACATAATAAATGCTTCTCCACTTCAGCTCCAGGGGGATGGGATTAAAGCATGATAATATTGGCCCCAACTGACCACATGGCATCTGAGAACTCAACCAAACCTGGATTCAAACACAGCCTAGGGAATTGCCTCTGCGTGGCCCCATGGGAGTCTGACAACCAATCAGAATACATTTCTTACACAGGAACAGGAAACAGAGAGGTGGGACTGAACAGGTTATAAAAAGCCTAGCAAGCCCCTCCCTCAGCCCTTCTCTTCTTCTCCACCAACGTTGAAGCATGTGATCACCTTTTCTGTTGCCATGTCCTGTCCACCAATAAACCATCTTTCCAAGCAGCCTCCATGTCTCCAGTGTCTTTTTCCCCACTTGGAGCCGAACCCAGAAGGACATTTCTTTCATCACTTCTTTTCACCAAATTTGATGTACCCAGTTCCTACAACCCTTCTTTTTGTGTTTTAGCCTCTTATCTCCTAACCACCTTTGATACTCTTCTCTGCACTCTTTCTAGAGCCTCAAATTCTGCATAAGGGAGAGAAAATTACACAGAATGTCAGACTAGACACAAGTTGTTTTTAGCTAACAGTGAGAAGGACCAGAAAAA
This sequence comes from Thamnophis elegans, assembly GCF_009769535.1. Classification (NCBI taxonomy): domain Eukaryota; kingdom Metazoa; phylum Chordata; class Lepidosauria; order Squamata; family Natricidae; genus Thamnophis; species Thamnophis elegans. The sequence goes on from NC_045544.1 coordinate 133,165,528, forward strand.
CCCAGCTCGGTGCTGGATTAAAAACCCAGAGACCGTGAGTTCTAGTTCCACCTTAGGCCCAAAAGTTGACTTTGGACAAGTTGTTCTCTCAAGCCAACACACCTCAAAGGGTTACTGTGGTAGAGAAAACAGGAGCCAACATTATTATGTTTGCCGTCTTCACAGTACAAAATAAAAGTGGGATATAAATCTAATAATATGAAAGAATCCCAAAAAAGTGAATCTTTCGGGGGGATTAATCCTAAACGGTTCTATTTTTTTCCTCAGCAATTGGATAGAAGAAGAAATTAGCTAACTTTACACAAAGTGTGTGTGTGGGGGGGAAACACCCATGAAGGCATCCTGGTTTTTACACTTCTTGATATTATAGCACTTTAGAGTCTTTATGAAAAATAAACCCGAGAGTCCTTTGGTGTAAACCTGTCCGCTCCCCCCCCCTTTTTTTTTTTGCAATGAAAAATCGTTCTAGAGCTGACAAAAAAAACACACACACCTTTTTTCTTCCTTTTTTTCATTTTTCAAAGGCAGCTTTGCAGACTGTGGGAAATATGTGGCCTCTATCGATCCTTAGATAGTTTGAAGAGAAAACCTTGAACTTCTCAACAGATAAGCTGGCATGTGGGGGTTTCCCCCCACCCCCGCCCCCTTGGATAGACTTGTGCCAAAAATCGTAATAATGGGGTGTGTTCACCAACGTTTGGAATGCACTTTTGAATTCTGATGCAGGTAGTCCTCAACATACGACCACGATTGAGACCAACATTTCTGTTCTTAAGTGTGTTTTATTACCTTTCTTGCAGTGGTGGGTTACAACTTCTGGAGGCAACTTCTGTTCCACTGGTTAATTGTTCTCACTGTCAGGAAATTTCTCCTCAGTTCTAAGTTGCTTCTCTCCTTGATTAGTTTCCACCCATTGCTTCTTGTTCTACCCTCAGGTGCCTTGGAGAATAGTTTGACTCCCTCTTCTTTGTGGCAACCCCTGAGATATTGGAAGTCTGCTATCATGTCTCCCCTAGTCCTTCTTTTCATTCAACTAGACATACCCAGTTCCTGCAACCGTTCTTCATATGTTTTAGTCTCCAGTCCCCTAATCATCTTTGTTGCTCTTCTCTGCACTCTTTCTAGAGTCTCCACATCTTTTTAATATCCCGGTGACCAAAACTGAATGCCGTATTCCAAGTGTGGCCTTACCAAGGCTTTACAAAGTGGTATTAACCCTTCACGTGATCTTGATTCTCTCCCTCTGTTTATGCAGCCTAGAACTGTGTTGGCTTTTTTGGCTGCTGCGGCACACGGCTGGCTCATATTTAAATGGTTGTCCACCATTTAATCACAAAGACTTGTCCAGGCCAGGAGTCAAGACTGACTCATAGGCGCGAAAAAAATGTAGATGCTGCGTGGCTTATTCCAGTAAATGCAATATCCAATATTTTCACACGAAAGATGGAGCAGTAGGAGCCTCTAACCCGCCTATCTCCATCAGTCAGGCAGTCACGCGCATCCAGGCTCCAGGAGGAGACCATTTCCTTAGCAGGCCTTGCTGATTCATCTAGCATGCACTCAACCCTAACTTTGCCCTTGATAGATGATTCTCTCCGGCCCCCCGTTAACTTTGATGCTGGCTTGTTCAAACAAGCTTGCCCGCGTTCAGGAAGCATTTCCTTCATCAAAACCTTAGCAAGACACGACTTGTTGAGTCTTTGCTGGTGATCCTGAGAAGCAGAGAAGAAATTCCGTTTCCTAGCTTTGAAAAAAAAAGGTTGTCGGCCGTCATCTTGATGGCGGTCAACATTTGGGCATTTCTGCTTTGATCTTCCTCAGATAGGCTTCCTGTCAGCTCAGAGCTAAATCTCGGCACACAGCTGAAAAACACAACAGTGCTACATGGAACCAAAAGAGGAAGAGGGAAAAAGAAGCAAATTACCATATTTTTCGGCATATAAGATGCACCTTCCCCCCCCCTAAAAGAGCGTTGAAATGTTGCTATGTCTTATACTCCGAATACAGCAATTTTTCACCTCCCAAAGCCCATTTTTGTGAAAAACGGGCCATTTTTTTTGCAAAAACTGAAGCCTTTTTGCCTTCCCTCAGGCCCCACCAACACTCTGCAAGCTTCAGGGGGAAGGCAAAAAGGCTTCCATTTTTTGCAAAAAGCACCTCGTTTTTTGCCCGTTTTCCGCAAAAGCAGGGGTGTTTTTGCCTTCCCCCAGCCCTGCTGAAGCCTGCAGAGTGCTCCGGGCAGCCGGGGAGGACAAAAACTTTTTTTCTTACTTACCTCTTTGAAATCTTGGCGTGTCTTATACCATGGTGCGTCTTATAGTCCCAAAAATATGGTATTGTATTACAGCTAGTCCTCAACTTACATCCGTTCGTTTAGTGCCCGTTGGAAATTACAAAAGCGCCAGAAAAAAGTGATATGATGATTTCACAAATTGTAGCCTCCCCATGGTCATGTGATCAAAACTCAGATGCTTGCAACTGGCTGGTATTTATGATGGTCGCAGCATGACCCCCCCTTTGCGAATTTCTGACAAGCAAAGTCAGCGGGGAAGCCAGATCCACTTAACAACCCGTGTTTTAACAACTTAATAAGCGCAGGATTCACTTAACAACTGTGGCAAGAAAGACAGTAAAACAGGACAGAAACCGTTTAACAACCGTCTTGCTTAACAATGGAGATGTTGCTCTCAGTTATGGTTGTAACCTTCCCAGCCAGCTTCCGATAAGCAAAGTCACCCGGGGGGGGAGGGGAAGTCTGATTTGCTTAACAACCGCATGAGTCACTTTGCAAACGCAGTGGTTTGCTTAACAGCCGTGGCAGAAAAAAATCATAAAACGGGGCAAAATTCACTTATCTTGCTTAACAGCAGAATTTAATTTTGGTCGTAAGTCAAGGAAGACCTATATTATGTTCGATCTTATATTTCAGTGTTGTGTTTCCCGCCTCAAAAGGATAGGAACTGGGTCAATTCAGAGAATAATTGATGAGTTACAGGCCCCCCATAGGCCTTACTCCAGTAATGGCTAACATTTTTGTTGTCGTGTGCCAACCCCCCCTCCCCACGCAGCGTGACCACCCCCCCATTTTGGACCTAGTAGGCCTCCCTGAAGCCTCCTGGGAGCAGAAATGGGCTGGGGGGCAGTGCCTCCCCAAGCACCCCCCAGCCTCTGAGCATGCACACAGGACCCCCACGCCTCCATGTGTGCATGCATGATCCTCCCATGCATGCGTGTAGGACCCAACAATCAGCTGGCCAGCGGGAGGCACGCATGCGCAGTGGAACTGAGCTGGGGCGACAGCTCATGTGCCCACAGAGAGGGCTGTGCATGCCACCTGTGGCACACATGCCACAGGTTCGGCATCACAGCCTTAGTCTGTCCATCCACAAATCAATCAATCAGAATAGAGCTGGAAGGGACCTTGGAGGTCTTCTAGTCCACTCCCCTGCTCAAGCAGGAGACCCTACCTATACCATTTCAGGCAAATGGTTGTTCAATCTCTTTCTTAAAAACCTCCAGTGTTGGAGCATCCACAACTTCTGGTGGCAAGCTGTTCCACTGGTTAATTGTCCTCACTGTTAGGAAGTTTCTCCTTCATTCCATTGATTAGATTCTCTCCTGGTCTAAGTCGCTTCCTCACCTTCTAATCACTGCTAACCTTCTTTTCTTCTCCCCCCGCAGTGTCCGTTACAAGCCTGGTGATACTCCGTCCCATTCCCTGTGCCTTTAGCAACTGGAAATTATTTTTCCACAACATCCTGCCTGGCCACCATGAGATCTGGCGGAAGGCTGCATCAAAGGCCGAGTAGCTTGCTTAGCTCGATCCCAAAGAGATCCCAGGCTCAGCCTGGAAAGAAGATTAGAAGTTTCTGTGCTGCTGCTGTTGTAGCTCTCTTCGAGGGATCCGGAACGGTGTCAGCCGGACGAAGCGTTTCCCGTGGTGTTTCCCAAGACGTATCGCTTCAAAATATGCCGAAATATTTTCCTTTTGGGGGGGCATTGTTTGTTTCTTACCAACACCAGAACAAAATGGATGCCGAACGAGAAGCTTTGGAAAAGAACCTTAAAGCTGGAGATCAATCATATTTATAAAGTGACCTACTTCTACTGGAGAGGACCAGAGAGAGGACTTGGGGCTGTGACATCAGGTTGCGAAGGGGGAAACCATCCGTGCTGTTGAACGGAACCTACTGAACTGTATATATGAGGAGCTCGGTATTCCGGCTCTCCCCTCCCTTCCCCCACACCTACCCGCAGAGATTTATATTAAACTTAAAGTTAATGTTGTCTATCAAATGGATGTATTAAGAAATTAAGTGCAATGCCACCTGTATATAGGATCACAAAGCCTCCTATTACGTCTCTCTTCATTGTTGTATTTTGTGTTTTTGTAAGGACAGGATTTATGTTGCAACGTTTTGGATTGGCAGATCAGAAAAATCAAAGGGAAACAAAAATATTTGGGCAAAGCAACACTGATTTGTGGGGAAGTTGTTGAGAAGGTGGTAGCCTTTCAGCTCCAGCGGTCCTTGGAGGAAGCCAGTTATCTTGATCCATTCCAGTCTGGCTTCAGGCCTGGCTACAGCACAGAAACCGCTTTGGTCGCATTGACCGATGATCTCTGGAGAGCCAGGGATGGAGGCCACGCCTTCATCCTGGTACTCCTTGACCTCTCTGCGGCTTTCGATACCATCGACCATGGTATCCTTCTGCGACGACTGCGGGGGTGGGGGTGGGAGGCACTGTTTTACGGTGGTTCTCCCTCTACCTCTCGGGCAGGTCCAGTCGGGTTAGTCGGAGGGCAGAGATCGACCCCTAGGCCCTAACATATGGGGTGCCGCAGGTTCGTCCTGTCCCCCCTACTTTTTATATCTACATGAACCGCTGGGCGAGATCATTCGACGGCACGGGATAAATACCACCAGTATGCGGACGATACACATTGTACTGTCCTCCCCGTGCCAACTCAATGAAGCTCGATGGACGTGATGAGCCAGGGGCCTTGAGCTGTTAGAGACTGGATGGGGTTAACAGCTTGTACTCAATCCAGATAACACCGAGTGGCTGTTTTTGCTTCCCTCCCACTAATTGGCCAAGTGTTCCATCTCTCAGGCTGGGGGGTCAAATACTACGCCCCTCAGACAGGGTCCGCAACTTGGGAGTCCTCCTGGACCCACAGCTGATTTTTGAACACCATTTGTCAGCTGTGACCAGGGGGGCATTTGCCCAGGTTCACCTGGTACACCAGTTGCGTCCCTACCTGAACCGGGAGCTCTCACAACAGTCACTCGTGCCCTTGTGACCTCTAGGCTGAGTACTGCAATGTGCTCTACATGGGCTGCCCTTGAAGAGTATTCGGCGACTTCAGCTAGTCCAGAATGCAGCCACGCGAGCGATCGTGGGTGCACCTCGTTTCACCCCACGTAACACCTATCCTCCGCGAGCTGCACTGGCTGCCTGTTGATCTCCGGTGCGCTTCAAGGTGCTACTTGTCACCTACAAAGCCCTTCATGGTATTGGATCTGGGTACTTGAGAGACTGTCTACTACCAATTACCTCCACTAGGCCATAAGATCCCACAGATTAGGCTTCCTCCGAATTCCATCAGCCGTCAATGTCGACTGGCAACTACCCGGAGGAGAGCCTTCTCGGTGGCTGCTCCGACCCTATGGAACGAACTCCCCGTGGATTCGTACCCTCACCACCCTCCAGACCTTCCGCGTAGCCCTTAAAACCTGGCTGTCCCGACAGGCCTGGACTAAAGACTTCAGCCCTACCCGAATAGTATGACTGTTGTGCTTTTTTAACGATGTATTGTCTTCATGTGTATAACTTGTTTTGTCCTTCCCTCCCCCTGAACTGTGAGCCGCCCTGAGTCCCCTCAGGGAAAAGGGCGGCATACAAATAAAGTTAAATCCAATCCAAAATTTATTGGCACGCTACAAATTAGCAATAGCAGTTAGACTTATACCGCTTCATAGCTTTCAGCCCTCTCTAAGCGGTTTACAGAGTCAGCATATCGCCCCCAACAATCCGGGTCCGCATTTTACCCACCTCGGAAGGGAAGCTGAGTCAACCTTGAGCCGGTGAGATTAGAACCGCTGAACTGCAGATAACAGTCAGCTGAAGTGGCCTGCAGTACTGCACCCTAACCACTGCACCACCTCGGCTCATTGGCCTTTTTTTTTGAAGCTTTGGGCTGGCTAATTTCAAAAAGGGGGACAGGAAGCAGAATTTGGATGTTGGGAAGGAGGCATTGGTATTTAATGCCTGCACACTTAACCTAGTGTGAAGAATTTTAATCCATTTTTGGGGCGTGCGTAACCTAAGCGAGGCGAGTTGATGTAGCTAGTCCTCAACCTATGGCCGCATTTGGAACCAGAGTTTCTGTTGCCAAGCAGCTGGTTGTTAAGTGAATCACGGCTGATTTTACAACTTATTTGGCCACTCGTTACGTGAATCACTGTGGTTGTAAATGAGTGAGTTAAGCAAATCGGGTTCCTCCCATTGACTCAACTTGTCCCACCATGACTGCGAAGATCACAAACTAACCCCAGCTTAGCGCACAGGTAGTCCTCGACTTACAACCACAATTGAGCCCAAAATTTATGTTGCTATGCGAGACATTTGTTAAGTGAGTTTTTGCTCCAATTTTATGACTTTCTGGCACAGTTGTTTAGTGCAGTGGTTCCCAAACTTGGCAACTTAAACTTGTGGACTTCAAGAGCTGCCTGGAGAATTCTGGGAGTTGAAGTCCACAAGTCTTAAAGTTGCCAAGTTTGGGAACCACTGGTTTAGTGAATCACTGCCAGTTGTTAAATGAATCTGGCTTCCCCATTAACTTTGCTTGTCAAAAGTTTGCAATCCAGATTCATTTTGCCATTCTGGATGCTGCAACCAACATAGCAATAGCAATAGCAATAGCAGTTAGACTTATATACCGCTTCATAGGGCTTTCAGCCCTCTCTAAGCGGTTTACAGAGTCAGCATATCGCCCCCACAGTCTGGGTCCTCATTTCACCCACCTCGGAAGGATGGAAGGCTGAGTCAACCTTGAGCCGGTGAGATTAGAACGCTGAACTGCAGATAACAGTCAGCTGAAGTGGCCTGCAGTATTGCACCCTACCACTGCACCAGTTGCCAAATGTCCAAATTTTGATCATGGACCATGGGGAATGCTACAATGGTCACCGATGTGAAAAACCAGTCATAAGTCACTTTTTTTCAGTGCGTGTAATTCCGAACAGTCACTAAACCAAGGATGTGTAGACTACCTGTATTTTGCCTATATGTATCTAACATGTCTTATTGAACTGTATTGTCTAAACACAAGTAATAATTGGTTCACACTTTGCCTAAACCATGGTTTGCTTATCCATCGTTGATTGCATCATCTGTTGATTGTGGCTTATACAATCTACCGACAATGCCAACAAGCCATGTTTCCAAACTTTACACAATAAGCTAGACAGCAAGCCAACATATTATGGCTCGGATGTGTGGTGTTAACCAGCTCCATGTTTCGGCCATCACTGCTGATGTCTTCTTATAACACATGTGAACAAAGACTCACATACAATCTTTCCTGTGATGGGAAGGGAGAGAATCAAGATCCCGTGAAGTGTTAATATCACTTTATAAGGCCTTGATAAGGCCACAAAGAAGAAGAGCAACAAAGAAGATTAGGGGACAGGATTGCTAAAACATAGGAAACGGTTGCAGAAACTGGGTATGCCTAGTTAATGAAAAGAAGGACTGTACAGTAGACTTAGCAGTAGACTTATATACCGCTTCATAGGGCTTTCAGCCCTCTCTAAGCGGTTTACAGAGAGTCAGCATATTGCCCCAACAATCTGGGTCCTCATTTTACCCACCTCGGAAGGATGGAAGGCTGAGTCAACCCTGAGCCGTGAGATTTGAACCGCTGAACTGCTGATGCTAGCAGTATCCTGCAGTGCTGCATTAACCACTGCGCCACCTTGGGATGACATAATAACAGTGTTCCGGTATCTCAGGGGTGCCACAAGAAGAGCGAGTCAAACTATTCGTCCAAGCACCTGAGGGCAGAACAAGAAGCAATGGTGGAAACTAATAAAAGAGAGAAGCACTTTAGAACTAAGAGAAATTTCCTGACGTTAGAACAATTAATCACAACTTGTCTCCAGAAGTTGTGAATGCTCCAACAGTGAAGACTTTAAGAAGATGTTGGATAACCATTTGTCTGAAGTGGGTAGGGTTTCCTGCCTAAGCAGGGGGTTGGACTAGAAGACCTCCGAGGTCCCTTCCAACTCTGTTATTCTATTGTACTCGAAACAGATTTCGCTATTGGTCAGAAATGGCTCTCTGTTCACCCACCACCTCTCCCAACTAGAAGTCAGCTGTCTGGGCTTGGAGAGGAGACCCTCCACCCATCAGGTTCTACAAGCCATTCCCGGAGACCCCGATCATCCCAACCAACTGATGCTGGTCTCCAGCTAGGAATTCATATAGGCACAAGGCAAGAGCTGGGTTTGAAAGATAAAACTTTTCCATTGCCTGAAATAGGCTGGCCCTAAAGCAGGGGTGTCAAACTCAATTTCATCGAGGGCCGCATTAAGGTTGTGTTTGACCTCTGGGGGCCTGGGTGGGTATGGCCAGGTGGGCATGTCCAGCTCAATGTCACCCCAGTTGGGGACACCTGCCTGCGGCCCGGACAATCTCCCAGCAAAAAATGGGCTCCTGAGGTCCATGTTCGGCTGCCACAGGCTTCCTGAAACCCTCTGCCAGCGAAAATACAGCTCGGGAACCCGTTTTCCGCTGGCTTGAAGCACTGCGGGCTGGTCCTTTGCTGTTTCCAGGGCAGCCCCCGAGGGCCCAGATCTAAATACCCTGTGGGCCGGATCCACTCTCGGCCCAGGCCTTCAGTTTGACACCCCTGCCTTAGAGTATGGGTGTCTAAACCTTGGCAACTTAAGACTTATGAGAACTTCACACTCCCAGAATTCCCCAGGAACACCCCATGCCCTAAAGCCAGAAGGGACAGGTGTTTTACATCAACTTAATCTCAGTGACGCGGTTGACGTGATGTGCCAGTGCCTCGAGGCTGTTAGGGACTGTATGAGGGTTAACAAGCTTGTACTCAATCCGGATAAGACCGAGTGGCTGGTGTGTTTCCCTCCTACTAATTGGCCAAGTTTTCCATCTCTCAGGCTGCGGGGTCACAGTACGCTCCTCAGACAGGGTTCGCAATTTGGGAGTCCTCCTGGACCCACAGCTGACTTTAGAACACCACTTGTCGGCTGTGCCAGGGGGGCATTTGCCCAGGTTCGCCTGGTGCACCAGTTGCATCCCTACCTGAACCGGGAGGCCCTCACAACAGTCACTCGTGCCCTTGTGACCTCTAGACTGGACTACTGCAACGTGCTCTACATGGGGCAGCCCTTGAAGAGCATTCGGAGACTTCAGCTTGTCCAGAATGCAGCCTGCGCGACGCGAATCGTGGGTGCACCTCGGTTCGCCCACGTAACACCTATCCTCCGCGAGCTGCACTGGCTGCCTATTGGTCTCTGGATACGCTTCAAGGCGCTAGTCGTCACTTATAAAGCTCTTCATGGTATTGACCTGGGTACTTGAGAGACCGCCTGCCTGCTAATCACCTCCACTAGACCGATTAGATCCCACAGATTAGGCCTCCTCCGAATTCCATCCGCCGGCCAGTGCCGACTGGCGACTACCGGGAGGAGAGCCTTCTCTGTGGCTGCTCCGACCCTCTGGAACGAACTCCCCGTGGAGATTCGAACCCTCACCACCCTCCAGGCCTTCCGCAAAGCCCTTAAAACCTGGCTGTTCCGACAGGCCTGAGGCTAAAGAGCTGTTGCCCCCCGTCTCGAATGTATGACTGTTGTGTGTTTTTAAATTATGTATTGTTATGTTTGTCTTTTATTTTCTGTCTGTACCCCCCTTCCCTGATTTGAATTGTGAGCCACCCTGAGTCCCCCTTCGGGGAAAAGGGCAGCATATAATATAATAAAATAAAATCAAATCAATCAAATCTAGCCGATACATGCCAGGCTCTTGGACAAAATTGTTAGCAAATGGCATCAGATTGTACCCATAGTACACTGCCACCGCTTCTTGGTGGTCAACCATTCAAAACTAGATCCGATTAGGAACCAAAGTCATGCTGATATTCCTTTTATTATAGCAATAACACGTAGGCTTTTATAACGCGGCTCCCCATTATGAAGTTATCAATCCCTGGAAGTTTCAAAAAGAGACTGGACAAGCATTTGTCTGAAATGGTAGAGGGCTGGGATGGTGAACTTACGGCACGCGTGCCACAGGGATGGCCACAGCCAGCCCTCACCCCCAGCCCAGCTTCACCATGCGTGCACCTGCGCCTCCGCTGGCCAGCTGTTCTTCAAGTCTCTGCCATGGATGTGCAGGGCAGAGCCATGTGGAGCGGGCGCTTACATTGTATTTGGGAGGTTCATGTGAGTTCGTGCGCCCCCCCCCCCGTTTTGGGCCTGGAAAGCCTCCTGCATCAACCTGGAAGCCAAAAAGGGGCAAGGGGGGGCGCAAAGCGCATGCACAGCAGACATGCGCGGGGGTGCTCGCATTGCTTTTGGGAGTTTCGTGTGTGCCCTTTGGGCACTCAGCACCAAAAAGGTTAGCACCACTGGTATAGGCAGGGGGTGGACTAGAAGACGTCCAAGATCCCTTTCCAACTCTTATTATTCTATCTTTCTTTCTTCTATGTTTTGGAACAATTGGGTGGGACACTGCTGTGGGCTAATCTAGACTTCCCCTGGATTCCTCCAAAGTCAGTGGGACTCATTTTTTTTCCTCCCGTGGTCTCCTAAGAGTCCAAATGCATCTATCCCTCATCTTTGGCCAGCTCTTGACTTCCTTCGTCTCCTGGAACACTTAAGCTTCGTTTTACTATATCCCCAAATCACAAGGCAGACTTTCTGGGTAAACCTTGTAAAAACCTTTCTCACCCATCTCTTCTGTTTACCTGCTAAGGCTGATCTGGATACCCCGCCAGGATGACTACCTATTTTCTTTCACTTATTCTAGGACTGCTTAAAACGGCCAGATTTCTAGCCCAGATTAGCAAGAAGAGACGATCTCTCTCCCCCTCTCTTTAAGGAAGTGCTTTCCATTTATCTGATTCAATTGTTTGACAAGTTTATGCTAATGAACATGGCATCTCTAACAGGGCTGATTCTCCGGGGACGGCTTGATAAGGGATGGAGTCACTTCAAAGTTTTCCTGAAAAAGGAAATATGCTGGGTGGGTGTGGAGGAGGAGAATGGATTCCGAACAATCTGGAAGAGTTACAAAGCCCATCAGGCAGGAGGCTCAGCGCAATTCTGAAGCAGGAGCCCTACATTTGTTGTAAGTGAGTTTTGCCTCATTTTACAACCTTTCTTGCCACTGTTGTTAAGCGAATCACTGCAGTTGATAAATTATTACCACGGTTGTTAAGTGAATTTGGATTCCCCATTGATTTTGCTTCTCAACATTAAGAAAACTAAGATTACGGCATCCGGCCCTCTCAATTCCTGGCAAATAGAAGGGGAAGAAATGGAGGTAGTGACAGATTTTATTTTCCTGGGCTCGAAGATCACTGCAGATGGGGACTGCAGCCAAGAAATTGAAAGAGGCTTGCTCCTGGGGAAGAAGCTATGGCAGATCTAGACAGCATACTAAAAAGCAGAGACATCACCCTGCCAACAAAAGGGCGTATAGTCAAGGCTCTGGTTTTCCCCAGTTGCAATGGATGGTTGTGAAAGTTGGACCATAAGGAAGGCTGAGCGCCAAAGAATGGAGGCCTTTGAACTCTGGTGCTGGAGAAGACTCCTGAGAGTCCCTTGGACTGCAAGGTGATCAAGCCGGTCAGTCCTAGAGGAGATCAACCCTGACTGCTCTTTAGAAGGCCAGATTCTGAAGAGGAAACTCAATACTTTGGCCACCTAATGAGAAGGAAGGACTCCCTGGAGAAGAGCCTCATGCTGGGAAAGATGAAGGGCAAAAGAAGAAGGGGACGGCAGAGAATGAGGTGGCTGGATGGAGTGACCGAAGCAGCAGGCGTGAGCTTAAATGGTCTCCAGAGGATGGTAGAGAACAGGAAGGCCTGGAGGAACATTGTCCATGGGGTTGTGATGGGTCGGACACGACTTCGCAACTAACAACAACAAAATTGATTTTGCTTATCAAAAGGTTGTGAGAGGTAATCACCTGACCTCGGGAGACACCAGTGGTCATAAATATGAACCAGTTGCCAAGCATCTGAATGTTGATCACACAATCATTGGGCTGCTACAAAGGTCATCAGTGTGAAAAATGGTCATGTGTCACTTTTCAGTGTCGTAACTTTGAACAGTCACTAAATGAACTGTTGTAACTTGAGGACTACATCCATAACTTGGGCCAGTGACAGAGAATTGCTGGGTTCACATGACGTGCTTTGCCTATAAATTGGCCCTGAAGCTTAGTGAGACTCATCAACAACCTGTTTTAGCAAGGGAGAACTGCAATATTCACATGACCTGCTTTGCCTAGAATAGAATAGAATAGAATAGAATAGAATAGAATTCCTTATTGGTCAAGGGTGGATTGGACACACAAGGAATTTTTCTTTGGTGCATATGCTGCATAAAACGAGACAACACTTAGTGATAGTCACGGTTACTAATAGCTATCAAATCGTACTAGGAAACAAATAAAACAAATATAATTGAAAGAAACAAGTAACATGGTTATAGTCATAGTGGGAAGAGATAGATACTAGGAAGGAAGAGAAGAAGAATAGTAATACAGTCTTATATCCAAAAAGTGCCAAAATAAATCACATATCTAGCATATGTAGTTGGGAAATAAAATAAAGTATGACTGAAAAAGGAATTATACCTTAAGATTTATCCATGTGGGCTAGGAATTCAAAGTGATTATTGACTATTACCTATCTACAGGCATTCAAAAAATGAAGAAAATCATCCAGAGATACTCAAGGCTGTTTAGCTCTTACAACCCTACAGGTTTTCTATCCATCAAAGACCTGGAAAACAAAATATAATTGCAGGTTTCCTATATAGACAAAGCTCAGGCTGCTGGAAAATATCTCACAACCAAAAATGAAGTTAAGACAAGAGATTGAACAGATACAGGTAATCCTCGATTTACAACTGTTTAAAGTTACAGCAGCAGTGGTGTGGAAATTACGGTAGTTGTTTAGCAGAGTGATGGCATTCGGAAAAAAAGCTGTCCTTGTGTCTAGTTGTTCTGGTGCACAGTCATTTTGAGGGTAGAAGTTGAAACAATTTATGTCATGAACACAAACGATTACACCTTATTTCACAGATAATCCTCAACCTACGACCACAATTGAGCCCAAAATTCATGTAGTGAAGTGAAAAATGTGTTAAGTGAGTTTTGCCCCATTTACGATTTTTCTTGCCACATTTGCTAAGCGAATCATTGCAGTTGTTAAATTAGTAACACGGTTGTTAAGTGAATCTGACTTTCTCCATTGACTTTGCTTGTCTGAAGGTCGCAACAGGGGATCATGTGACTCTGGGACGCTGCAACCGTCATAAATGTGAGTCAGTTGCCAAGCATCCAGATGTAAATCACGTGACCATGGGGATGCGGCCATGGTCATAAGTGTGAACAGGGGTCCTTCTAAGTCACTTTTTTCAGGGCTGTTGTTACTTCAAACGGATGCTAAATGAACTGTTGTAAGTCGAGGATTGCCTGTAGTCAATCAACTGTGGGAATTCAGCATTTGAATGATGGAGGGGTGGCGAAGATGGTTAAAAGGGGGCTGCCCAGTTATGTTATGTTCTTTGCAGGAAGGTCCAGCTGCATTTATTACAGAGCACATATAATCCTAGCAGACGTAGAAAAAGCTTAAGAGGAAACAAAAAAGACCAGAGTAGAGTAGAGTAGAGTAGAGTAGAGTAGAGTAGAGTAGAGTAGAGTAGAGTAGAGTAGAGTAGTAGAGAGTAGAGTAGAATAGAATAGAGTAGAATAGAATAGAATAGAATAGAATAGAATAGAATTCTTTATTGGCCAAGTGTGAGTGGACACACAAGGAATTTGTCTTTGGTGCAGATGCTCTCAGTGTACATAAAAGAAAAGATACATTCATCACAAATCATAAGTCATGATAATCATGATAGTCATAGGGTACAAGTAAGCAATCAAATCATACTAGGAAACAATCAAGCAATAAAGTTATAGTCATACAGTCATAAGTGGGGGGAGATGGATGGTAGGAACGATGAGAAGACTAATAATAATGCAGACTTAGTGAATAGTTTGACAGAATTGAGGGAATTATTTGTTTAGCAGAGTGATGGCATTCGGGAAGAAACTGGTCCTTGTGTCTAGTTGTTCTAGTGTGCAGTGCCCTATAGCATCGTTTTGAGGTAGGAGTTGAATCAATTTACGTCCAGGATGGGAGGGATAGATGTAGATATTTTCACAGCCCTCTTTTTGACTCGTGCAGTGTACAGATCCTCAATGGAAGGCAGATTGGCATTAACTGTTTTTTCTGCAGTTCTAATTATCCATTGAAGTCTGTGTCTGTCTTGTTGGGTTGCAGAGCCAATCCAGACAGTTATAGAGGTGCAAATGACAGACTCAATAATTCCTCTGTACAACTGAATCAGCAGCTCTTTGGACAGTTTGAGCTTCCTGAGTTGGTGCAGAAAGAACATTCTTTGTTGTGCTTTTTTGATGACACCTCCTCACCAATAATCAACACCTAGATAACTAGAGATTAACACCAAGATTAACACTAGCCACAAAATCAAGCAGTAAACAATAACCCAATCAAGATACTACCAACTCAGACAATCAAATAGTAAACAGCAGCCTAATCAAGGAACCAACAAGAATATTCCGGCTAACACAGACAGGGCAAACCATTTGTGCATTAACAGAGAGCAAACCCCACTCCCTTCTAGCACTGATGATGTTACCTAGTTTGGTAATGAAATGTCTGCAGGAAAACAACCAAGCCCAGAGGGCCCCAAGGACACCCCCACCTCCCAGTAGAAGTCTTCTTAAGTTTGTTTCCTAAAATGAACATTTTGCTGTTTTCAAGTCGCCAAGAACTGTAGCACACTACAAACTGGAAACGTAGTAGAAACTCACATGCAATCATGGGCAATTTCAGGAATGAAAGGAGGAGAAAACTGGGTATATGTCTAACTTAATGAAAGAAGGACTAGGAGTTATAAGATAGCAGTATTTCAATATCTCAGGGTTGGCTACAAAGAAGAGATGGAAAACCTATTCTCCAAGGCACCTGAGGGTAGAACAAGAAGCAATGGGTGGAAATTAATCAAGGAGAGAAGCAACTTAGAACTGAGGAGAAATTTCCTGACAGTTAGAACAATGAATCAGTGGAACAGAAGTTGCCTCCAGAAGTTGTGAATGCCCCAACACTGGAAGTCTTTAAGAAGATGGTGGACAGCCATTCGTCTGAAATGGTATAAGGTTTCCTTCTTGAGCAGGAGGTTGGACTAGAAGACCTCTAAGGTCCCTTCCAACTCTGTTATTCTATTATTCTTGGAGGGAGTATCTGATGCCAGAGAGTAGATGCTGTGACATTACTTTTACTTCCCAGGAAAAACCTCAAACCACTAGCACTGATGATGTTGCCTAGTTGGGCAATGAAAGGTCTGCAAGAAAACAACCAAGCTCAGATCTCTCTCCCTCTCTCCCTCCCTCCTCTCTCTCTCTCTCCATCTGTCTATCATTGTCTGTCTGTCTGTCTGTCCATCCGTCCATCCGTCCATCCGTCCATCCATCCATCCATCCATCCATCCAACTATTCATCTATCACCTCATACATCTATCCATCCATTCATTCATATATCCATCTCTCTATCATATCTATCTATCTATCTATCTATCTATCTATCCATCCATCCATCCATCCATCCATCCATCCATTCATCTATACCTACCTACCTACCTACCTACCTATCTATCTATCTATCTATCTATCTATCTATCTATCTATCTATCCATCTCTATCTATCTGTCTGTCTGTCTGTCTGTCTATCTATCTATCTATCTATCTATCTATCTATCTATCTATCTATCTCTATCTCTATCTCTATCTCTATCTCTATCTCTATCTCTATCTCTATCTATCTATCTCTATCTATCTATCTATCTATCTATCTATCTCTATCTATCTATCTATCCATCTATACCTATCTCTCTCTCTCTCTCTCTCTCTATCTATCTATCTATCTATCTATCTATCTATCTATCTATCTATATCTATCTATCTACCTATCCATCCATCCATCCATCTATCCATCTGTCTCTATCATCTCTCTCTCTTTATCTTTCTTTCTCTTTCTCTCTCTCTCATCTCTCATCTATCTACTACTATCATCTCTCACACATCTACCATCATGTTTTTATTTTTTTATAAAGAACTCAACATATCAAATACTCCACTCCTAATACTCCTTCCTCCCCCTATTTCCCCCAAGCATGCATATAGATCTATACATAAAGTGGTTTTTTGGGGGGCGGGGGAGGGGGAAGGGCCGTGGCAATAAATAATTCAACACAAAGCAGGAGGGTCGTGTTTGAAGGGGGCTAAAGTGAGGTGCAGCAGAAGGCAGATCCCTGTCCCAGAAAGCTGAGTTGTTTCCTTTGGCTCTTAAAATCTCCTTATACTACCGAGACAAAGCAAAGAGTCTCGTGTAAAGAAAAATCCGGGGGGGGGGGATTCAAAGGAACTCCAGAGGTGCGCTGAGGCTTTAGGGGAAACAGGGGGACAAAGGATTTGCATAGTCATGTAAAAGAAAGAGAGAGAGAGAGACAGCCTTCCTTCCACGCCACTTTTCTGAGCCCCAAAGAAAACTGTTGAGTAAGTGCTGAGATGGCAAGAAAGACAGACAAGGAGGCTCTTTTTTTTCACAAGAAGCCCGGCTTCAAACCAAGGAGATCGGCATCGCCTGTTTCCAGTGGTTCTCAGCCTACAAAACACAAAGAAGAATCAGAAAGCAACCTTCACCCCCCCCCCCTCAATCCCCTTTGAAGAGACCTGAAGCTTCCCAAAGTTTAGATATTATTCCTTGCCTTCCTTAACTCTAAGATTCCCAGCGCTGGGATTGTAAATGAGATAAGAATATCTTATCTTCTCCTTCTCCTTCTCCTTCTCCTTCTCCTTCTCCTTCTCCTTCTCCTTCTCCTTCTCCTTCTCCTCCTTCTCCTTCTCCCTCTCCCTCTCCCTCTCCCTCTCCCTCTCCCTCTCCCTCTCCTCTTTCTGCTTCTCCTTCTACTGCAAAGTCCATGTTGCATGGAGGAAGGAAGGAAGGAAGGAAGGATAGAAGAAGGAAGGAAGGAAGGAGTTGACCATAAATCATGGCTAAGTACTTTAGCCTGGTGTGCTCCTGCAAGTACAATAATGCTACAAGGTCCATGTAGTGTGGGGGAAGGAAGGAAGGAAAGAAGGAAAAAAGGAAGGACAGATGGAGGGAGGAGAGTGGGAGGAAAGAGAGGAAGGAAGGAAGGAATAATACTACAAAGTTCATGTTGTGTGGCGAAAGGAAAGAAGGAAGGACAGAAAGAAAGGGAAGATGGGGGGAGGGAGGGAGGAAGGAGGGAGGAAATGGGAGGGAGGAAGGACATAGAAGAGGAAAGGAAGGAAGGAAGGAAGGAAGGAAGGAAGGAAGAGCTGGAATGTTAGGAGCAAAGGATGCTTTGAAAAGGGAATTGATGCTGATGAAAAGAAGGGCAGTGGAACAGTCTTCCTCCACCCTGACCCCCCCCCCCCATCCCAGCGAAGCCGATCCTGGAGCTCATCCTGGAGAGGACAGGAGGTCAAGAAGCAGCAAGGTGGGTTAGCTGCAAGACGGGAAACAGCTGGGCAAGACAAAAGCCGTGGAGTGGAGGGAGGGGGCATTGAATGCGGGCAGCATGTTTCTTTGCCAAGAAGAGAATGGAAGGGACATCAATACACATCGCAGGCCAAGGACCAGGGGCCCGTAAAGAGATGGGGGACACAGCAGGGGTCAGAGGTCAGCAGGGCAATAATGGAGATGAATTAACAGACTGGTAACAATTGACGGGTGGGGTGGGAAGGAGAGTGAGTGGGGGGGGAGGTGACCAAAAGCAAGGATGGAGAGAAAGACTGGAACAATCAGTTTAGTGCCATCCGCAGGAAGACAAGTAAGAATGCAGAAGGTAAATCTCGTCCTAAGTACATGAACTTTTTTTAAAAAACCAATTGAGGACATAATCTGGGAGAAGTAAAACAATTTTTGGGGCGCATTGAATGCACTAGAATGTAATACAGGCAACGCTCGACTTGCAACCACAATTGAGCTCAACATTTCTCTTGCTAAGCGAGACATTGGTGAAGTGCGTTTTGCCCCATTTTGTAACCTTTCTTGCCCCTGTTGCAAAGTGAACCCCTGCAGTTGTTAAGTTAGTCACACGGTTGTTGGAATGCAATGGAATGGAATGGAATAGAATAGAATGTAGAGTAGAGTAGAATAAAATAGAGCAGAGCAGAACAGAGCAGAAGAGAACAGAGTAGAATAGAATAGAATGTAGAGTAGAGTAGGAGTAGAATAAAATTAGAGCAGAGCAGAACAGAACAGGAACAGAATGTAGAGTAGAATAAGTAGAATAAAAATAGAGCAGAGCAGAACAGAAGAGAACAGAACAGAACAGAATAGAATAGAAGGTAGAGTAGACTAGAGTAGAATAAGATTAGAGCAGAGCAGAAGAGAACAGAACAGAGTAGAATAGAATAGAATAGAATAGAATAGAATAGAATGTAGAGTAGACTAGAGTAGAATAATATTAGAGCAGAGCAGAACAGAATAGAATGCAGAGTAGAGTAGAGTAGAGTAGAGTAGAGTAGAGTAGAGTAGAGTAGAGTAGAGCAGAGCAGAGCAGAGCAGAGCAGAATAAAATTAGAGCAGAGCAGAACAAAACAGAACAGAATAGAATAAAACTGTTTACAAAGAAAACAGCTTGGCAACTCATATTTATGACGCAATAGCTGGCAGCCACGTGATCCCCTTCTGCAACCTTCTGACGAGCAAAGTCAATGGGGAAGCCAGATTCACTTAACAACCGTGTTACTAATTTAACAACTGCAGTGATTCACTTCACAATCGTGGCAAAAAAGGTTGTAAAATGGGGGCAAAACTCCCTCAAATAAATAAATAATTGAATAAGTAAGTTAGCAAGCAAGCAAGCAAGCAAACAAACAAACAAACAGAGCCAATTCAATATTGGTCATGACCCTCTGCGTGTGTTTTGGGTTGCAAAAGAAAGTCCAGAGCAGTCGAAAGCATCCTACGTTAGCCCAGCGTTCCTAACAAGAATCTAGTCTAACGGGTTTAGCCAGAAAATAAAACAAAAAAACAAAAAACCAACAGCTTTAAAATGTGTGGAGTTCAACACTCCTCAACACTTTCTCTCCCTCCTCTCTCTCTCCCTCCCTCCCTCCCCCTCCCTCTGTCTGTCTCCCCCTCCCTCTCTCTCTTTTCCCTCACCCCCCCCCCACTTCCATTGTCTTCATTCTCATTGTCTCCCCCTGAGAGACTCAGCCAGTTTAATGGCTGCCCCGGATCATAAAACTGTCCGGAGCATTTTTATAGTCCAAAATGAGCATTTTGTAGCCTTTGTATCATTCCACTGGTGAGTTCATCCCACCAACTGCCCGGCCTCCTTTTTAGATTCAGACCGAAGCAAAAGGCTTGACAAGAACACCTTTGCCCCAACAGGGTCTTCAGAAGTGGTAGCCCAGCCTGTGCTTACATGACCTGACATGGATGTGCTATTCAGAATCCCATCTGTCACGACTGAGTTGAAGAACGGCTCGCTCTGCGGCTCCGGCTTTTCTGTCCCTTTCCATTTCGGCTTTCTCCAGCCAATGTGTGTCCCATTATTCAAGCAGAGAAGACATGAGATGGGATGAAACCCTGAGAAGGAAGACAAAGTTTGGAAACAGATGAGTACCAATTATGTGATCAGAACTCTGCAAGCCATCATATTCTCTGTGAAACTTTATGGAAGTGAAAACTGGACTTCAAAGACCCAGAATAGGTCAATCAATCAATCAATAAATCAATCAATCAGAATAGAGTTTTGAGGTCTTCTAATTTAGCCCATTGTTCAAGCAGGAGACCCTATACCTGTGATGGCAAACCTATGGCATGCGTACCACAGGTGGCACACAGAGCCATTTGTTAGGGGACGCGAGGGGTTGCCCTGTCAGCTGACTTTGGCCTTCTTTTAAGGCTGTTTTTTGCCCTCTGGAGGCTTCCTCAAAGCCTCCAGAGGGCGAAAAATAACCCAACGTGCAAACCGGAAGTTTGGGAACGGACTTCCGGTTTGCGCGTTGGGCCATTTTTTGTCCTCAGGAGCTTCCCTGAAGGCTCCGGAGGGCAAAAAACAGCCCTACGGGCCAGTGGTGAGTTTCAAAAACTATTTGAACCTACTCTGTGGGTGTGGCCTCCTTTGTGGGAGTGGCTTGCCATCCACATGACCGGATGGGAGTGGCTTGCTGCCCATGTGACCGGATATGAAGATGCCGACGACACTTGTCAGAACCACCTTAAATTACCTGACACACAGCACTGGCATGCATAAGAATAGGATGTAAACTTGTTTTTTAAAAAGCATCTTTGGTTTGCGTTAAAACAACTTCAACACACGCAATGTTCTGATTGCACCACAAACGCAGTAGTCATCCTTACCTTTCACAGAGGCACTGAGTTTTATAAATAGGAGCATGATAGTGTAGAATAATCATATCCAAGGACGAGTGGTGGGCTTCAAACATTTTTGGAACCTCTTCTGTAGGTGTGGCCTGCTTTCCGAGTCCACTGGTGGAACCTCTTCTAACCGGTTCGGTAGATTTGACGAACCGGTTCTACCGAATAGGTGCGAACTGGTAGGAACCCACCTCTGATACATGTCTTCTAAAACAGCAATAGCCTTTAGACTTATATGCCACTTCACAATGCTATAAACAGTTTACAAAGTCAGCATATTGCCCCTCAACAATCTGGATTCTCATTTTACCCATCTCAGAAGGATGGAAGACTGAGTCAACCTTGAGCACATGGGAATCAAACTGCTGGCAGTGGGCAGAGTTAGGTGGCAATCCCGCATTCTAGCCACTGCCTGCGCCACCACGACTCATGGTGCAGATGCACATTTTTGCAAGAGATTTTTCCCAATGTTAGGCTGTGTTTTAAAATCAACTTTCTCGAGGTTGATTTTTATTCCTTCCATTGCTTTGTATGATGGTAGATAGTTTATTAAACTGTTTTCATGAAGATGTTTTAACCAGATGTTGGGCATGTGCTCTGGATTTCTTTGGTTTGGTGTATAAGTTATGATTCCAGTCTGGAAACTAGGAGACGGTGAGTTCTAGTCCCTTCTTAGGCATGACAATCATCTGAGTAATTTTGCGCCAATCACTAGGAGATGATGAATTCTAATCCTGCTTTAGGCATGAAAGCTGGCTGGGTGACTTTAAGTCAATCATTCTCTCTCAGACTAACTGACCTCACAAGGTTGGTTTTTTTGGAGGGGGGAATTGAAGTATGGGATTCACTACATTATTTACAAATATAATATTGGAGGAATATATAAATAAATAGGTAAATAAATTTGTGACTAAGATATTATTATAATTTGGCATGCTCATATGTAACTGCAGAACTGCAGAAAAAACAATTACTACCCACCTGCTTCCATTGAGGACCTGTATACTGCACGAGTCAAAAAGTCGGCTGTGAAAATATCTACAAACCCCTTGCATCCTGGACCTAAATTGTTTCAATTCCTACCTTCAAAAGTATGCTATATGGCAATGTACACCAGAACAACTAGACACAAGAACAGTCGTCCCCCCCCCCGAACGCCATCACTCTGCTAAACAAATAATTCCCTCAACACTGTCAAACCATTCACTAAGGCTGCATTACTATTACTATTAGTCTTCTCATCCTTCCTACTACCCATTTCCTCCCACTTATGACTGCATGACTGTAACTTTGTTGCTTGTATCCTTACGATTTATATTGATATTGATTGTTTCCTGATTGCTTATTTGTACCCTATGACTATCATTAAGTGTTTTACTTTATTATTCTTGACGAATGTATCTTGTCTTTTTATGTACAATGAGAGCATTTGCACCAAAGACAAATTCCTTGTGTGTCCAATCACTTGGCCAATAAAGAATTCTATTCTATTCCTTTCCATTCCATTCCTTTCCAATTTCTATTTCTATTCTAATCTATTCCATTCCATTCCCTGTTCTATTCTATTCTATTCTATTCTATTCTATTCTATTCTATTTCATTCCTTTCCAATTTCTATTTCTATTTCTATTCTATTCCATTTCATTCCATTCCTTTCCAATTTCTATTTCTATTTCTATTCTATTCTATTCCATTCCCTTCCCTTCCAATTTCTATTTGTATTTCTATTCTATTCCATTCCACTCCTTTCCAATTTCTATTTCTATTTCTATTTCTATTTCTATTTCTATTTCTATTTCTATTATTTCTATTCTATTCTATTCCATCCCATCCCATCCCATCCCATCCCATCCCATCCCATCCCTTTCCTATTTCTATTTCTATTTCTATTTCTATTTCTATTTCTATTTCTATCTATTCTAAAACATAATATTTTTGTGCCCCATTTTCCCCTCATCTAGGATGTCCACAGAAAAGAGGTTTAAAAAAACCCACAAGATGATGACATTTATATTAAAAGGGGGGGGGCAGGCTTTTTGATTGCACGGTTGGGTCACCATCCTGACTTTTTAAAACCCCTGTGGACTCTCCTGGCTCTCATCTGTAGATTGCTATTCAGCTGTCATGAGCTGCAGTCACAAAGCAATGATTAAAATTCAGCTAGCCAAGTTCATTCATGGTTACACGGAAATGCAAACTACGTGCATTCTTTCCCCACCCCAAATCTGTTTAATCGTGGCTTAGCATGTTAGCTGCTTTCTGACCAGTGTTCCTTTTCAGGAAATGTAATTAAATAGGTGTTGATTGCTTGGATGGGAAGATTTATCGCTGCTATCCTTCCTCCTTAGCGTGACTGCTTTTAATAACAAGCCACTGGGTGAAAAATCACATTGCTGCTTCCCTCCCTCTCTGTCTGTGTTTTTTTTCCCCCCCCCTAATGAATGGCTGCCTTTTTGCTGCCAACCTTTTGACTCTGGGAAGGGAGAAAAAGCAACGTTTTGGGGCTTGGGTGGGTGGGCTTGGGACAAGGCACCCCGAATCCGTTTCGTTTGGCTCTCTTTCTCTCAAATGGCAACAATTCTTCTCTTCTTTTTCATTTTCTTTATGCAGAAAACAAAGAAGAGCCCCAACACAAGAGAGAAGTTTTCAAAAACTTCCCATCAGGCTTATTAACTCGGATCCCTTCTTCATTTAGACGGATGATGACTAATGGCTGTGGCAAGGTATGAGAAAGAAGGGGGGGGAAGGGTGAAATTTGTGTAACAAAGATCCATAAATCAACTTGGAAACCCAGGGAGAATCCATCACTGGCCGGAAAAATACAGTCAGAGGGCTAAAGGAAGCACGGAGGACCCCTGAATTGTCTCTCAGTATCAGCTGGTTTTGGGGTTGGCCTTCTATTCACCCTTCAGGCTGATCAATTCCCATCTGTAAGAAAGGGAATCTGGATCTAACAGAACAGAATTGGAAGGGACCTTGGAGGTCTTCTAGTCCAACCCCTTGCTCAAGCAGGAAACCCTACACCATTTCATATACACCATTACAGCCCTTTATGGTTGTCCAATCTCTTCTTCAAAACCTCTAGTGTTGGAGCACCAACAACTTCTGGTGGCAAGTTGTTCCACTGGTTAATTGTTCTCACTGTTAGGAAATTTCTCTATAATTGTGGGCTGGATC
This sequence comes from Thamnophis elegans, assembly GCF_009769535.1. Classification (NCBI taxonomy): domain Eukaryota; kingdom Metazoa; phylum Chordata; class Lepidosauria; order Squamata; family Natricidae; genus Thamnophis; species Thamnophis elegans. The sequence goes on from NC_045544.1 coordinate 133,189,458, forward strand.
ACTCCTTGATAAGTTTCTATCTGTTACTTCTTGTCTTGCCCTCTGGTGCTTTGAAGAATAGGTCGGCCCCCCTCTTCTTTGTGGCAGCCCTTCAAACAGTGATGTGCAGTCAGGGGAGGCAGAGCCTCTCCACTGTCATCATGAAAAGAAAAAAAAATGTAAAAGGAAAAAGGCAAGAGCTGAGGTCAGGCTGAGCTAGTTGCTGCCAGAGTCATCGTGGATGACTCTGCTTAATGCTTAACTGTTTAAAAAAGCGCCCTCTACAGGAGGAGGCAGGAGAACGACATGCCTCATCTAGTCTGACTTTAGGCATTTTATGATCACTCGAGCAGAGTTAAGCAAGGGTTAAAAGCCGAAAAATTCCTGACGTAGATGAGGCACATCGTTCTCCTGCCTCCTCCTGTAGAGGGCGCTTTTTTAAACAGTTAAGCAGAATCATCCATGGTGACTCTGGCAGCAACTAGCTCAGCCTGACCTCAGCTCTTGCCTTTTTCCTTTTACATTTTTTTCCTTTTCATGATGACAGGCAAAAGCAGAGTTGAAATCCTCTCTGAAACAGCTGGAAAAGGTACGTGTGGGTCGGAGGGAGGGGGAGGAATTCAAACTTCATCCTCCTGGTGCGGGGCTTTGGGCAAAGGCTGGAGGGAAGTGCTCTCCCTCCCCAAGTGTAGTTTGATTGCAGGCAGAGCCACATTGTCTTTTCAAACCTGTAATCAGTGAAGCTGGGCTGGATCCTTCCGGGGCTGGGGGAAAGTGTGTGTGCTTCAGTATGGCTCTTTGACTGGCTTCCTGCCTCCTCCTGTGGTCTCCCTCACTCCCTCCAATCCAACTTTGTGTGTGTGTGTGTGTGTATGTGTGTTTGAGAGGGGGGGAGGGAGGGAGAGAGGCAGGAAGGAGGGGAAGGGAGAAGAAAAAGAAAGAAGGAAACTTATTTCGCAAAGGAGAAAAACAAATGCTGTCGCTTTAAATCGGAACTGAGCATGCCTGGCTGTGGGATTCTGGGAGTTGAAGTCCACAAGTCTAAAAAAAATTGTGTCAGTGCTTCACCAGCCATAAACCTCACCGCACGTCATTGCCCTCAAATATTGGAAAACTCCTATCATTGATGGAGTTGCCCCAGTGTGCATTCTAAGTGTGATTCAAGGAGCTGGTCATACTTTCTAAAATCCTACATGGTGTAGGGCAGGTTATTTGAGGCACTTTTTAAAAAAAAAATAATTTTTACTTTTTAAAGACAAACTTACACATACAAAACATAAAACATAAAAACATCTTCCAGTTACATCCAGTGTGTCGGTTGGTTACAAAACTTTTGTGCATCCTCTCCCTAGTCCTCAAATTTATATAAAATCTCATATTATCAATCTAATATATATGTATACATTATTATCATTATTAATCTTTTATTTGACTATAACTATTATTCCTTCATTTTATACGAGATATTCTAAATTTTGAATTAATTTAAATTATAACAATTCATTACGCTCTCCTAAATCCATCCAATAATAGTACATCTTTATGTTATAGTCTGTGTCATTCCATTGTCCTTGTATTGTAAAATTCCGTCATATTTCATTTCCATATTTTTTTTGTCTAACCATTGGTAAAATAAATCCCATATAAAATTGTTTATTTTCTTGTTCTCTAATTTCAAATGTCAATTTACTCATTTCAGCACATTCCATTATTTTATGAATAACTTAATCCCACGTTGGTATTTTCTCATTTTTCCAGTTTTTAGCAAATACAATTCTAGCCGCTATTAACACATTTACAATCAAATATTTCAATTCTCTACTATATGTTTCCGGTAAAATCCCCAATAAAATTAGGCACTTCTTATCTCATGGGGTTTCTGCCCAGCCGGTAAGAGTCAACACAGCAGACATATTTTGGATCTCTTCCATTACATCATCTCATCTAGGAAGATCCAGGAAATGTACTTCCTTTATTGTAGTATCCTTTGAAGTAGGATTCCCCCTCTGATCTGTGTGGATCCCACCATGATGGCATCTGAAAAGTTATAAAGCAGTATTTCTCATCTTGGCGGCTTTAAGGTGCATGGACCAATTACAGATAGTCCTTGACTTATGACCACAGGTCAGAGGTGTTATTCAGCCAGTGCGGACCAATTCTGGAGAACCGGTAGCTGAGGTTTTGAGTAGTTTGGACAACCTGCAAATAGGATGGCCACGCCCCCACTGCTTCCCAGCTGATCTTCTTTTGTTGCCCTGCACAGGAGAACGGAGCTGGAAAGCAGGTTAGTGGGGTGGGGAGGGAATGGGGATTTTGCAGTATCGTAACCTTTCCCCAGTCATGCCCACAAAGCCACGCCCACAAAGCCACACCCACAGTAAAAAAAATTGAATCCCACCACTGCCACAGGTGACTCACAAGTGAGTTTTGCCCCATTTTACGTCCTTTCTTGCCCCAGTTGTTAAGTGAATCCCTGCAGTTAAGCTAGTAACACGGTTGTTAATTAAATCTGGCTTGCTTGTCAAAAGATCGAAGGTTGTAAGTAACAGTTGTGTTACTAACTCAACTACTGCAGTGATTTTCTTAACAGCGGTGGCAAGAAAGGGTGTAAAATGGGGCACAAGTCATTCATTCATTTATTTTTATTTCTTTATTTAGTTTGTCAAGCATGTAAAAGATAACAAGTATAGGATGAACATAAACATGGACAAAGGAAGTAAATACAGATAAATGGGGACAGTAAGACAGGGTCGGAAGGCATACTGGTGCGCTTATGCACGCCCCCTTTATGAATGGGGTGAGGTCCACAGTAGACAGTTTAAGGCTGAAGTTGTGGGGGTTTGAGGCTGTAACAACGGAGTCAGGTAGAGCATTCCAGGCGTTGACCACTGGTGCTGAAGTCATATTTTTTGCAATCGAGTTTGGAGCAGTTTACCTTGAGTTTCTATCAAATTTTTTTTTGCACATGTATTATTGTGGTTGAAGCTGAAGAAGTCATTGACAGGCAAGACGTTGGAGCAGACAATTTTGTGTACTATGCTTAGTTCGGACTGTAGGAAGTTATCACCCAGCCCTCTCCCAGAAAAATGAAATATCGTAGGAAATATTGAAAAGGCAGAATATTTCTCTGTATATGAAAAGAAAGAAACAGGTTTGAAAAGACAGAATAGCTGCCTGTAGCTTCCTGCCCATCCCCACTTTGTCAATGGGCCATTAAGAAGGCCAAGCTAGTCCACTTTACATAATAAAGGCTTCTCCACTTCAGTTCCAGGGGGATGGGATTAAAGCATGATAATATTGGCCCCAACTGACCACATGGCATCTGAGAACTCAACCAAACCTGGATTCCAAACGCAGCCTAGAGAGTTGCCCCTGCATGGCCCCATGGGAGTCTGACAACCAATCAGAATACATTTCTTACACAGGAACAGGAAACAGAGAGGTGGGACTGAACAGGTTATAAAAAGCCTAGCAAGCCCCTCCCTCAGCCCTTCTCCTCTTCTCCACCAACATTGAAGCATGTTCAGGGCTCAAGCCATGTGGCCCTGACCAACAATAAGCCATCTTTCCAAGCAGCCTCCATGTCTCCAGTGTCTTTTTCCCCACTTGGTGCCGAACAAAGAAGGACATTCCTTTCATCAGGACCGTAGGCATCGCGGTTCCAGATTGCCCAAGCCCAAAATTTCAAGCCTGGTGGCATAAGGGATTCTATTGTGAGCGGTATTTAACCACTGTCTTGCTTAGCAACAGAAGTTTTGGGCTCGGTTGTGGTCATAAGAGGAGAACTACCAGTAATAGAGTGAAGGTGGTTCCACAGGTAACTTAATCACATGCCAGACATCTGGTAACCCTGACCGGTGGAGAGAGCCCTATATCCAAGGGGTTGAAGCATGAACAACAGTAGCCCAAGGCAAACAGGAGATCTGGGGCTCATATCTCTCTACCGTTCCCTGACTATGCCACATCTAAGGCATCTCACACCTGGGCTGAAAAGAGAGGAAGTCAGTATCACAGGGACCCTGCAGAAAAATGCACAATATAATTCTGGTTTCTTTTCACAGAGTCTGGGGAATAGTATATTTATATATAGTATAATTTATATGTAATATAAACAATGTTTTATAATGAATGTTATATATTTTCAATTACATTTGGAATAATGTTTATGCAACTCCTGTTTATAACGAGGAATGCATAGCTGCTAAATTACAACCCTCTGGTTTAGGATGCTTATTTCTCAAACCATAATTCAACGTTTGCTCAGAAAATGGAAAGAGCCTTTTGGTCATTAATACGTGCTGATGCATGCTATTAAAAGGGGCTGGAGAAAATCCTGCTTTTTCAGCAGAGATAAGTTTGTTGTGTGCCTCAAGTGCCCTCTCCTGGTGCTCAGAAGACTAGGACCAATAAATGCCTGGCCCTAGTACCAATAAAGGCCCTTGAAAGTAAGAGAAAACAATCCCCCAACTGTAAACTTGGTTGTTCTGGGTCCCATTTCAAAGCAGGAGATTTGGAAAAGCCAAATAAAAAAAGTGTCTATTGAAGTTGAGTGGGTAATGAATTCGAATAAAATATAAAATGTATATTAAAAAGGGCAGTGCAACCTAGATGGAGTGGGATAGAAGGGCTTGTTTATTCTTTGTATAGCTGCTTTCAAAGAGTTAGAAGTTTTAAAAAACATTTTCTGAAGATGTATTAGGACCATAGAAGCTCCACTGAATTCAACTGAGACTTTATCTAACGCAGTCTGAATCTCTATCCCTATATTGCATACCAGTGTTTTTCACAATAACACAGCAATTGTGTTACTGTTAAAAATAACACAGCAATTTTAAAATATATGGACTTTTAACTCCTAGAATTCTCTAGCCAGCTTATGGCTGGCTAGGGAATTCTGGGAATTGAAGTCCACGCATTTTAAGGATGCTGAGCTTGAAAAACACTACTTTATTATACTTTCTTATTGGGAATAAATCCCATTAAATTCCATTCATAAGTGCGTGTCTGCATAGGATTACAGGGCAAAATATTTCTTTAAGACCTTAGAATGACCACCGGAAGTCTTTAACCGCTCTTGATTATCTCTACGGCCTAAGAAGGACGGAAAAGTGACTCTCTCTCCCCTATCGTCTCTATGGCTCTTTTCGCGTCGCTTCCTCTTCCCATTGGTCCTGCCACTTCCCGGTTGCCGGGCAACACGAGTGCGGCCGCGCGGTGCAGGCCGGGAGAGAGAGGCGAGCGGCATGGATGCCCACGAGCTCTTCCGGAAACTGGGCGCTGGAGCCAAATTCGACGTGAGGCGCTTCAGGCGGGACGCGGAGCGTTTCGGGGTGAGGAGCGGAGGCCGCGTCCTCGTCGCTGGGCGGACGTCCACGGCTGGGCGAGGGAGGACTGTGGGGGAATGGCAAAACCGTGGGAAATTCTCCCTCCATTGATTGGAGTTGAGTCCGAAATGAATGGACGGCAGCCTCTCAGAAAGCGTTTTGTCGCTATGATCATTATTTGAAAACTCTCTTATTTTAAGAGAAAGTTTTTGTATCTCTAACAATGTGTGTGTGTATGTGTGTGTGGTGTAGTAGTACTATAAGTAGTAGTAGTAGTAGTAATAGTAGTAGTAATAGTGCAGCCTTTATTGTCATTGTACAAAATACATACAACGAAATTGGTTTTAGCCTCACTGGTGCAATCACATGACCACAAATACAAACAACGTAAATAGTATAAAGAATAATCCCAATGCAAGTAATTAGGGGAAAAGAAAAAAGAAGAAAAACTAGTCACATGTTTCCGTGTGTAGGTGGTGATTGTGGCAGTGTTTAAGAGTCTGACAGCCCAAGGATAGAAATTATTTCTAAACCTATTTGTTCAGCTGACTATGCTTCGATGTCTTCTGCCTGATGGCTATTCCAGCAGGCCTGGGGCTGTTGACCTCATGAATGAGGTCCAGCCCCACTCAGATTGAATGTATGGTGCGTCATTTTTAAATTGTTTCTCTTTTTTCTCTTTTTAAATTGTTTCTCTTTTCCTTTTTTAACTCCTTATTTTAATCTTGTTTCTGTAAGCCGCCCGGAGTCCTACGGGATTGGGCGGCATATAAATTTATTAAAAGATAAATTTAAAGTGCGAAGAGACACTGACCATGTATATATGTGTATATGTATGCATGTATATGTGTGTGTGTATATATATGTACGTACGTATGTATGTATGTATATATATAACAAAGGGAACAGTAAAAATATTGGGTTTCTGTCTGGATGGTCTCTTGTGACGAGCCGATAGACGTGTGTGTGTGTGTGTATTTGTATTTATGTGTTTGTACACACACACATTACACATACATATATTCATATATATATATAATAATTCTTTATTGTCTGTGCACATGTACAATGAGATTGGTTGAGCTCCCTCATTGCACCTCCTCCCTGACATAATACAACTCACAGTGAAGACAAAAAAGAAAAAAAATATCCCTAACCCAATAAATCATATTAACAAACACCAGTCCCATTACATCAGTGTGAATATCTATCTATCTATCTATCTATCTATCTATCTATCTATCTATCTATCTATCTATCTATCTATCATCTATCCATCTATCTATCTATCATCTATATTTATCCATCTTTCTTTCTTTCTTTCTTTCTTTCTTTCTTTCCAACATCCCAATTGAGGGAAGCCCCCACCCTAGAAGAATGAAATATTTTCAGAAATATTAAAAAGGCAGAATATTATATTTCCCCAAAGGAGAAATAGAGAAACATGCTCTTAAAAGACAGAAAGCAGACTCAGCCTCCTTCCTTCCCCTCAAAGAAACTGAGGAGGCCACCTTTTAAAAATGCAGATTTGTTAATCTGTTCAAGACAGGATTACAACTCCAAGGAAGCCAGCAATTTAGGATTAATTATATTTGTTAAACAAGATTAAAAATCCAAGGAAGACAGCACTTTAGATCTATTGCCAGCCTTTGTGAGACAAACTAATTAAAATCAAATAACAAAATACACAAAACAAACCTCTAAATTACAAAATGTTGTAGAACAAACTGTATAAAAATGCGAGTGTAAGTTTAAATATGGTGAAAGAAGCCAGCTGGAGCAAGCAGACACATGCAAATGCAAAATATGTCTGTAAGAGGGATAAAGTAGGACAGTGCTAATTGATCAAAAATTGCTACTAATTTCTCCAGTGCGCTGCTTGGAGAGTCCAAGTGTGGGTTAACACAGCCTATCTGCCCTTGGACTGCCCTTGGACTGAGTAATGTTTTTCTTGACCACGCCTCCCTTTGCCTCTCCATGTCCAGTTTAAAAACTCAGTCTGCCCGTTGGGACTGTTTTGGGAGTGCTCCAGTCCAAGAACAGATAGGCTGGGGTTCCCAAATCCAAATTGACCATCTTTCTTCTCTACTTGTCTACAAGGAGATATGTAAAGGTTTGCTTTAAAATGCTGAGAGGGTTCCCGGGCCGGCCCTGTCATCCGCTGGTCGCAAGCCGATAGGTGTTATTGGCTCTTAGTTCTCTCTGGGAATATAGCAGCCAAATAGAAACTACAATTAAGGGTTTCTGTTAGCTTTACATTGAAGAAAGTGTGTGGCTCTATTTAATTTCAGGTACTAAGAACTAAAGAAGAAACAACCAAAACATCAGAAATTCTTGGATCTCTTGATTTTTTTGGAAAGAAAAGAAAAGAAAACGAACTTCATGAAGCTCAAACCAAAACATTGGAACTGTCTAATTTGCCCCTTGAAGAGGTAGCAGCACCACAGAAAACACAGGCTGCAAAGAAGAGAAAAGGAGATGGACAAAGTACTAAAGAGAGAGGAAAAAAGAAAAAAGGCCAAGGTAATGAAAGGCTGCCTACCCATCAGCTTCAAAAAATATGGAATTATTTTTGGTTTTCGTTCAGTTGCATGAAAGTTGTAGTTGCCCATGGAGGTTCTCAGTCATCCAGGTCATGGTTGTTCCAAAGGTGCTTTTTCAAGAGGCATCTGGACTTACTTTGTTTTTCTTTGAAAACGTTTTTGCTTCTTCAGCTCTGAAGATTCACTTACTAAAGAAGCATCTTAGATGAGAAGCTAAACGTCTTCACACTGCCAGAGAGAAGTTCTCTGAGGCTGGGCTCCAGCACGAGTGCAAAAAGTATAGTAAACCTCTGGTCCTGGTGACCGACTCAGATTGGAGCCTATAAAATGTACAACGTGCATAAAATGAAATTCAGTTCCCATTACTTTTGAAGCAACGTGTGTTGTGGTGCAATGTACCGTATTTTTCGGACTATAAGGCACATAATAGCTTCAGAGGAGGAAAACAAGAAAAAAAATGTGCCACCGCGGCCTGTTCACCGCCACCATGCATTGACCGCAGCACGTTCACTTTCACCCCAGCCTCTTCAATGCCGCTGCCAATTCGCCAAGGCCTGTTTACCGTGGCCCATTCACTGCTGCTGCTGCAGCCCATTTCCTACAGCCCGCTCGCTGCCAGAACAGCTGATCGGCACCCATCAACCCCATTCTCCCCCGTTGCAATATTCACTCTATAAGATGCACAGACATTTCCACCCACTTTCGGGGCCGGTGGACAAAGTGCGCCAAAAAATACTGTCCTTAAAGAAGACCAGGTTGCAAAGTCTGATACAAAATATCTTAAATAGTGGCCATTGCAACAGATTAGTTTTATTCTTATTAGAGGTTTAGCTCAGTGGTTCTCAACCTTTTTTTTCACCACCGACCCCCTTTGAATTCCTTTTGTGGCTGTGGGCCGCCCCCCCAGACTTAAGATTTAAATCAACATTTCTGCAAGCCTTCACGGACCCCCTGTGACAACATCGTGGCCCCCCCATTAGTCCGCAGACCATAGGTTGAGAAGCACTTGTTTGATGATGTTCTTGTAACTTTCAGAAACAGTTGCTGTAATTCCTGGTACTGAAAATGATGGCATATTATGGATGTCCACTCTGGAGGCAAAACTTGACATTCCAAAAAGCAAGGGTAAAAAGGGACCCAAATCACAGAAATTAAAACAAATTAGACAAGAAAAGGTGAGTTGCTTCTCTTTTGGCATGTTCACTAAAAATAAATGGTCACTGAATGAGGATAAATGCTATTTTTTCAAAATAATATATTTTTTCAAGATAATAATGAGGCGTTCAGTTGAAACGGAGATGAAGTTTTCATCTAAGTTATTGATATTTACTATGAAAATTACATGTAAATAAAATTTAATCTTTCTCTTGCCTTTTCCCAGATAAACCATTTTAGAAATATGCATAAAATCTACATTCAAGGCACGGATCTTCCAGACCCAATTACTTCCTTTGAAGAACTTGGGAGAGAATACAAAATCCACTCTAAGATTATGCAGAATGTTGAAGCTGCTGGATTCCAGATTCCCACACCAATTCAGATGCAAGCTATTCCCGTCATGCTTCATGTGTGTCTCCCTTCAAATTCCCTCTGAGAGAAAATGGGAATACTGTTGCCATGATATGTTTTAGGCGCATGATGGCAAACCTAAGGCACATGTGCCACAGATGGTGTGCAGCGCTCAATCAGTGGGCACACGAACCGTTGCCCCAGTTCAGCTCCGCCGGTCTCTGGCATGCGTGTGCAGGTTCAGGGTGCATGCAGGGGGGCACCTGCATGGGCGCAGGGCCTTGTGGGGCACGCAGGGGAACCGGGGCCTATCCGGGGAAGCCGTGCACATGTGTGTGGGGAGGGGCAGGGTGTGGGCAGGAGGACGTGCATGCATGTGGGGGAAGCATGTGCAGGGGGATTTCAGCAACAGAGCGGGCAATGCCTGGAATGCACTACTCAACTCTGTTGTTACACCCTTAAACTCCCGTAACTTTACCCCTAAACTGTCTAGTGTGGACCTCACCCCTTTCCTAAGAGGTCTGTAGGAGGCGTGCATAAGTGCACTAGCGTGCCTAACATCCCTGTCCTACTGTCCCCATTTATTCGTACCCATTTCCTGTGTTTATACTTACAACTGTTAACTTGTACATGTTTGACTAAATAAAGAAAATAAATAAAGTCAAGAGTTAGCTGTACAGTGCAGTAACTGCCTATGAGCAAACATAACTATAATAAACATCTCACTGTTGCCTTTCTAGTGGAAGGATTGATTGGTGGGGAGGCTGATGTCAGATTGATTGGCTTAATTATTGCAAGTGCTTAGTGCCCTCAAGACATTAGAAATGCCAGCCAGCAGCTGGCATTCACCGCCTGCTATGGCCCCTCCTCTGCCCCTTTTCGAGCACCGTTTATATACTCTGCGTTCAGCTGAGCCTTGTTGCTTTCCTTTTGCATCCCAGGGTCGTGAGCTCCTGGCTTGTGCTCCCACTGGCTCAGGGAAGACGTTGGCGTTCAGCATTCCCATTTTAACCCACCTGAAGCAGCCCATGAACAAAGGCTTCAGAGCTCTCGTGCTCTCGCCCACGCGGGAACTTGCTAGTCAGGTAAGATGACTTCTCATCTTTCTAAATTTGGCTTAAAGATACATTCAAATGGGGAGGAGGGAGGGAATGAAACTGATTTTGGGTTTGACCCAAAATTGGCCTGCTGCCAATCACCTCCACTAGACCAATTAGATCCCACAGATTAGGCCTCCTCCGAATTCCATCCGCCGGCCAGTGTCGACTGGCGACTACCCGGAGGAGAGCCTTCTCTGTGGCTGCTCCGACCCTTTGGAGCGAACTCCCCGTGGAGATTTGAACCCTCACCACCCTCCAGGCCTTCCGCAAAGCCCTTAAAACCTGGCTGTTCCGACAGGCCTGGGGCTAAAGAGCTGCTGCCCCCGTTTCGAATGGTATGACTGTTGTGTGTTTTTAAATTATGTATTGTTATGTTTCGTTTTTTTATTTTATTTTTTGTTTGTACCCCCCCTTCCCTGATTTGATTTGTTAGCCGCCCTGAGTCCCCTCCGGGGAAAAGGGCGGCATATAAATATAATAAAATGAAATGAAAATGAAATTTTACTGATTAGATTGAGTTGTTGTTTTAGGAATGGCTAGTTTAAAGTAGTATGTAAAAGTAAAAAGTTGAGGTTTGATGCAGTGGTGAAATTCAAAATTTTTCCCTACCGGTTCTGTGGGTGTGCCTTGGGGTGTGTGTCTTGGGAGTGAGTAGGCATGGCCCACACCCACTCTGTCACATGAACCCCCCCCAAGCCACGCCCACAGAACCTGGTAGGAAAAAAAATTGAATTTCTATTCTATTTTCTGCCCAGGCCTGGCCTAATCTATCAAACGCCTCCTGCTCTCCCTTTGCCACACGATGCATTCTTACCAGAGAAGGCAAGCCAGGGCTGAGCTGTCACTGATGGGCTCCCCACTAGCCCGCATCTCACCCCCCCCCCTTGTCGCAAGATGCTTGCAGCTGCCTCCTCTTTTTTTCGGTGCACCTGGAGGTGCTTCTTGCACCAAAAGATGCAGCGGCTGCAGGCTTCTTGCAGCAAAAATTACCGGAGCCACTACACTTCTTGAACCCGCCGCCGCCCTGTTCCATGCACTGGCCACACACATGCAGAACTGTTGTCTGCTGCTGCTGCTGCTCTGGAGGGACTTACCTGGGCATTAAGTTAATCACGTGGTTGCTAAGCAAATCCAGCATATCCAATGTTTTTTTAGGTTTTCTGCCAGAAAGCAGCAGCAAAAAATAAAAAAAATCGCAAATCACACTCATGTAACTGCATCACACTGTAATTATTTGTAAATGTGAGCCGGTTGCCAAGTGCCTGAAATGTGAAAATGTGGCCTTAGGGGGGTGCAGCAGTCATAACTTTTAGTACAGGTTGTAAGTAGCTTTTTAAAAATCCCATTGTTACTTAAAACAGCCAATCATTAAACAAGGACTGCGTGTATCTCCTCAGTGACTATTCTCCAGATAATAGCAATAGATTTATATACTTCTTCACGGTGCTTTTACAGCCTTCTCTAAGCAGCTTACAGAGTCAGTACATTGCCCCCCAACAATTAGGGTCCTCATTTTACCCACCTTGGAAGAATGGAAGGCTGAGTCAACCTTCAGGCTGGTGAGATTCGAACTGCCAAATTGCAGTCAGCCGGCAATCAGCAGAAGCAACCTGCAGTACTGCACTCTAACCACTGCGCCACTGCGGGTCAGTGGTTAGAATGCAGCAAATAACGTAGCAAATCAAGTTGAAAATTATTTAAATAATATTTAGTCAATATCCCAGTGAACAGCAAAAGGCTCTCATTTCCCGCTATTCCATGATGATGGTACCCCCTTGTGTATTTATTTTCTGTGCTTTGTTTTGCTGCTTCTGAAAATAATGGTGACTCTTCGGATATTTAAATCTGTATTTCAGCTGTGTAAACATGTGCCTGTTTCGTCTCCCTTTTAGACTCACAGAGAGCTACTTAAGTTGTCTGAGGGTATCGGCTTCAGGATACATTTGATTCACAAAGCTGCTGAAACAGCGAAGAAGTTTGGGCCGAAGTCCTCTCAGAAATTTGGTAAGGCAGAAATAAACAGGGATTTGTATTCAACTCCCATCTACTTGCTTCTTCTAGCTCTTCGTAACTGTTGCTTTTTCTACAGATATTTTGGTGACTACTCCAAACCGACTTATCTATCTGTTGAAACAAGACCCCCCAGCCATAGATCTGACCAGGTAAAAGGAATAGAACCCCCCCTCCTTTAAAAAAAAATGTATTCCTGTATTTGCTACCCCGTGTTTCCCCAAAAATAAGACCAGGTCTTACTTTCTTTTGGGACACAAAATAAGCACTAGGGCTTATTTTTGAGGGGGGGTTCTTATTTTTTCCTGCTATACGGGAGACCCACTTCTGCTTGCTTGTGGCAGAGCAGGAGGTTGTGCAGCACATAAGTGCCAACACTGCAAGCAGAAGAAGTGGGCCTATGGCATGTGGGCTCCTGCTGCAGTGGTGCTACTGCTGCGAGGCGGGTATCGGGGCGTGGGTGGCCTGGCTGCAGGGGGGTGGGGGCGCTGAAATAAGCCGAGGTGCATGGGGCAGCTCAACCATCACAGCGCCTCGCCTCATGGCCACAGCACTATGAGCAACCAAATGGAATGGGAGGCTGGGAGGTTGCACAGGCTCTTAAGTAGGGCTTATTTTTGGGGTAGGGCTTATAGGTGCATGTGTAAAAAAACCATGGTTATTTCTGGATAGATCTTATTTTCAGGGAAACAGGGTCTTATTTGCTAAAAGGTGGACCTGCAGATACTGTTTGTAGATTTAATTTTGCCTAAAGATGTTGATCCAAATAAATCCTATGCCAGTTAAAGTTTATAATGTATGCATAACATAAAAGTCCATAAAAGTTGCATGATTTTGCTAGCCGATGGCAGAAAAGCTCAGCAAGTTATCATCTTCCAGGATGGTTATGAAGAAACATGTAGGAGAAACAGTGTTTATCACAGAGGAATGTCAGGCCTGCAATTATATTCTTTTTAGAATTTTGGCCTGCCACACCTTCTCTTATTTCATTATGCTGTTTCTTTAGTATAGTTGATTGGAGGGGGGAATAGACAGGAGTGAGATTGTGGAATGTATTGTTTTCATTCTTTACTAGAAGCCAAGGTCGTCTTTTGTCTCCGCACCTTCACACCTGATCGGAAGCAGCTGGGTGGAGACGCCAGCGTGGAAGAAGAAGATTGGACCATGTGATGGATTGTGGGTGTGGGGACAAGATCATGAACTTTTAACTGGGTGGAATTGTGATGTCATTTCCAGTATTGGGATTTCATAGCATAATGCCAAGATGTCTGATTTATTAAATTGGAACTTTAAGGATCGTTTTTGCCTTGGACTCTGATTTAATTCTACATGATACTTGGAATGCTGACAAGGAACTTTTAAGAAGAGTCGACTATATATTAGCAAATAATTAAACATCTATACCCTTTCTGATATTTGCTCACCAGCCTTAAGAAGACCATCTGGAATGTGGCAGTGAGCAGTGATCTGATGTTACTATGCAAGACATGTATCACCACCTAATTGCAGCCTTATCTTCTGCCCTAGAGTTGAATGGCTGGTAGTCGATGAGTCAGACAAATTGTTTGAAGATGGGAAGACAGGATTCCGAGACCAGCTGGCAACCATCTTCTTGGCGTGTTCCTCCCACGTGGTCAAGAGAGCCATGTTCAGTGCAACATTTGCACATGATGTAGAACAGTGGTGTAAACTCAACCTTGACAATATCATATCTGTATCCATCGGAGCAAGGTGAGTGTTGGGATGAAAGGTTGCCTCTTCCTGATTCATTCTCCTTGTCTGGTCTCTACCAGAAGGGAAGTCGCTTGCTCATTCACTTCCTGTTCTGGAATCAAATTCTTCCCATGGAGTTCCATTGCTCCCCTTCCTTTTCTGGGCACTTTTCATTGCCGTTGCTGGTCCTGCTGAAGAGATGAGCAGTTTTTGAGTTAAGCTGAAGAGGCTGCTTGGCTTTTCGATGTACAGAGTCCTTTGGACTCAAATTTCATTTATTAAGAGTGTTGTCTAGACTGCCATTCTTCCTCCTGTCTCCCAAGGTAATTCCCACATACAGAAAGGGAGCAAGATTGTTCTAAGTGTCTGCTGCTGCTGAGCTGCGTCTTCTTCTGTGAACTCTGCTCACTAAACTCTTTTTATTTTGTGAAGTCTTTGGTGTTCTCCTTAATCTCACAACACTTGGACAGACTCAACCATACTTTCAACTAGGAAACCAAGCATCCTAGACCAGGCTAAATCCAAAAATGCTAGAGAGTTGCTGGAAGCCTGGCACTCAGACAAATCAACCATCAATAGACACATTGAGATAAAGCGTGTTTTCATGCCATTCAAAAAAGATGATAAACTAAGAAGAAAATAAAAGCCCAAATTGGTCATTTTCATTTTGATAGTTGCTCAGAATGAAATCGACCACAATTGAGCCCAAAATAATTTGCGCATCCTTTCTAGCAACCAGCACCCAGATAAGCAGGGGTTGACACCAGACAAATTATCAAGCATGAATGTATTACAATGGAAAAAAATAGAGCTCCAGTAACACTGGCAGGCCACGCTAGAGTATATAAACAGTGTAAATCCCACATTCACTGACAAAGATGATGCATGCTATCTAATTGGTAATGAAACATCTGCAGCCAAGCTCAGAGACCACCAGGAGCTCCATATTTCACTCCTGAGCTGCATATATTCACTTCTCTTTATTTTGTTGATTGTAATTTCCAGGTAGAACAAAGCAGCAGGTTGCAATATATAGTGTTCCTTTCCCAATGTAAAATAGGCTGCGCTTTCAAGGATTTGGCATCTGTAAAATGTAACTAACAGCCATTCTGTTGAGAACAGGGGAAGGTAAGACTCCCCCCACCACTCAAAAAATATGATTCCATATACGTTGTTTCTATGTCACTGGTGTCAATGTCACTGGTGTCAAACTCGATCATGTCATGTGACATATCACCATGTGGTGTTTTTTTCTTTATGGAGCCGGGGTGGGTGTGGCCTGTGTGTGATGCATCTGGCCTGCGGGCTGCCAGTTTGACACCCCTATTCTATGTTATCAGCTGAAAGAAAGACATTACCCAACTATGATCATTTTTTAGTTGGGGAGGAGGAATAGGAAAACGTGATGAAAATTTATGGGATCTTTGGATGACCATGACTTGGTTGATTGAGAATCGATCATCCAAGTCATGGTTGTCCCAAAGATGCTCGATTCTCAATCATCCAAGTCATGGACTGGACTTTCTTGTTTTTTTTTTCCTTGAAAAAGTTTTGCTTCTCATCCAACAAGCTGCTTCAGTTCAGAACTGAGGAATCTTTTTGAATGAGAAGCGAAACATTTTCAAGGAAAAAGCCAAGAAAGTCCAGTTGCCTTTTGGAAAAGCGCCTTTGGGATATTTTGATGAAAGATGTTTTCTAAACCCCTTGTAATATTTCCTGAATGGCACAAGGCAAATACAGAAGGGAGTTCACCTTAAAAAAATGTCTATTAAGCCTGAGCTGTCTTCAGAACTGACACAGGTCTTTGACTTTTTGCTTCAGAAATGCTGCAGTCGAGACAGTGGATCAAGAGCTCTTATTTGTTGGATCAGAGACAGGAAAACTGTTAGCTATGAGAGATCTTGTGAAAAAGGTAATTTGTTTTTCATGCTGAGTTTTCTGCACTGAATCAACCTGATCTGTATACCGTAAATAAAAACAGCTGTGAGTGTGTATGTTCCAGTATAATTCTGGAACGCCCCAAGCAATTTCAACCAAACTTGGTACACAGATGACTCTCTGGAAACAAATACTATGGGGGTAAGACACCCCTAAAACTCCTCGGGGTGTGTGTTCTGTTAAGATACAGTCTGTTGTGCCTTAAAATGGCTTCTATTGTACTGCCGTAAAATGCCTTCTGCCATGCAGCACAGTGGAGTTGCCATAGTAATGGCTTCACAATACTCCACAAGGGTGCTCCCTCTGGTAAGGGGGAAAATCCAACATTAGAAATTACATTTGGTCCGGACATTTCCCCTCTATAAATAAATACCCAGGCCATGCCGGGTTCTCAGCTAGTGTGTTAATAAAGCAGGATAAATGAATAGAACACCTTGAGAGATGCAGATGTTTTAGAATATACAGAATTCACTTGAAATGCCGTGAGAATATGCTTTCTTTAAGATACCTTCATATTGGAAGAAAGGAAGGAGAGAGAGAAGTGGAGGAAAAACCTAGATAGGCCTCAGATACATAACTAACATTTTCATATCAACAAGTCAAAGATTATTCATCTCGTGAGATAGCAGCCTATGAGCAAATCAAGGCAGAATTTTAGAATGAGCTTTATTGTTCTTTGTATCTAATCTTTCTTCTGGTGCTATGTGGTATCAGAACATCCAGTTGAGACGCTGAGATACTTCTCAAATCTCTGCTGGTTCTTGGAGATCACTGGGTAATGTTGGGCCACCCTCTTGAAGCTGAAACACAGGAGGAAACACTGGAATTTATATTACTTGTTCGTTTATTAAAAAAATGTATACAGCCACCCAACTTGCAGATGATTCTAAGTGGCTTACAATAAAAAATCCACAGACTTCCGGTTGTACTTCCGGCACTATTGGAGGTGAGGGCAACAAGTTCCTCAGCCCCACTCTTTTTTACACTCTGCAAATCTCCCCAAAAGGGCCTGTTTTTCGCGAAAACGGGCCTGTTTTTTTTTTCTTCTTCAAAAAAAAGGCATAAAAAGCCTTTGGGAGACTTGCAGAGTGCTCGGGGGGAGGGGGCAAAAACAAGCAAAAAACAGCCCGTTTTTCACAAAAACGGGCCCGTTTTTGGTCAAGAAAACTGCCTGCATAGTCTTATGGAACCTTATAGAATGCTCCTGGGGGGCTGGGGGAGGGCAAAATTGAGCAAAAGAATGGCCCTCCCCAGCCCCCAGAAGCTCTCTGAAAGCTTCCATAAGGCTATGCATGGCCATTTTGATGAAGAGGCGGGGCTTTGGGAGGCAAAAAAATGCTGTATTCGATGTACAAGACACATTCAGATTTTCAGCCTCTTTTTTGAGGGAAAAAGGTGTATCTTATAGTGTATAATACTTGGAAAAATATAGTACTTCCCTAATAGATGAAACCCTCAACATTCCCTGCCTTACCATTCTGATCAGCTGGGCGAATGGAGAGTTGGTCCTTCAAACAGCCTTGGCCTCAAGTCAAGGAAAGCTGGCCTGGTCATCCTGAGAATGAAATAAATGTTCTTAGTAACTTAGTCTGTTGATACAGGCAGCCCTTGACTTGGTTGATACAGGTAGTCCTCGACCACAGTTGAGCCCACAATTTCTGTTGCTAAGTGAAACATTTGTTCATTTGAGTTTTGCCCCACTTTATGACTTTTCCTTCCCCTAGCTGTTGAGTGAACCACTGCAGTGGTTACGTTAGTAACACGGTTGTTCAATGAATCTGGTTTCCTCATTTGAATTTGCTTGCAAGAGGACTATAAAAGCTGATCACATGACTCCGGGGCACAGCAACCGTCATAAATATGAGTCATTTGCCAAACATCTGAACTTTGATTACATGAGCATGGGGATGCTGCAACAGTCTTAAGTGTGAAAAACGGTCACAAGTCACTTTTTCAGTGCTGTTGTAACTTTGAATGGTCACTAAATGAACTGTTGTAAGTCAAGTACTACCTGTATATGTATACAGTATATTTCCTCTTCCTTTTCCTTCTTTAGTTTTTCTCTCTCTTCTTCCCTCCTTCCTTCTCTACCTTCCCTCCCTCCCTCCCTTTGCCAGCCCACCCTCTCTCTTTTCTTCCCCTTCCTTTCTGCACCCGATTGGGGAAAGCTTTTGTCTGTTTTGACTGCCAATGTCTCTAGCCAGGTTTAGAAAGATTCATTTTTCTCAGGCAGGTCCCAATCCCATGGGCCCAACTATTTTAAAACTCAGTTGGACTTATTTCAGAATACCCTGAATATGATAGGATTTGTTGTGGCCTGCCAGCAGCGAGCAGAGCTGGCAGCGGACAGTGAGGAGGTTGGGGAGAAACATGGGCCAGTCCTGGAGTCTGGGAAGGCTCTGATGAGGGCTCTGTGTCGGAGGCAGAAAGGGGGCCAGGGCCGTCTGACAGTTATCAGCTGCCTTCGGAGTCGGAGATCAGTGAGGCAGTCTAACAGCTGGAGCCTGTTCCCAGTGTGCGCATGCACAGACTTGCCAGATGAAGGGAACAGCTAAAGAACAGGGGTCGACTTGGGAGTAAGGCCACAGGTGGACAATGAATGGCGCCTCCCAGAGGAAATAAAAGAGGAGCGAAAGGGAAGTGGAGTTTGCAGAAGACAATTAGTTCACTTAATTAGTTCGAGACTCCTTGCCAAGTTTTGCAGATATCGGCCTGTCAGCTCTCTAAGCCAGGTAAGGTCTGTGACTGTAAATCTTCAAGGGACTTTGTTGGCTGTGAATGAGAAGAATTCACAGTAAATTAATAAAAAGGGTTTTTTGTCGGGACAAGGAGTTTGCTTCATGCTCTTGTGAAGCCTCGGTCAGAACAGGATTGTGTGGATGTAGAGTTAAGAGTACTTTCTGAATCTGAAGAGGGAATTGACTAGGCTAGCTGACAGTCACAACATCACTGCACTTCCTGTCTGGATTGTCACCTCACCCTGGTTCTCTTCTTTTCTTTCCCTTCCATTACAGGGCTTCACACCTCCAGTCCTGGTGTTTGTCCAATCTATTGAACGGGCTAAAGAGCTGTTTCACGAGCTTGTTTACGAAGGCATCAATGTGGACGTCATTCATGCAGACAGGACTCAACAACAGGTAGGGGGGCAGGGTTTTTTGGGTATGGAAGAACATTTTATAAGCTAGTTAACAGAGTTGGAAGGGAACTTGGATTGCTGCAGATGTCTCTTCCAGCTCTTAATTTCTATTTTCTTGGGGTGGTATTTCCGCAAACCCAAAAATCTTTGTTTATCATTTCTTGATTTTTTTTTAAAAAAGGAATATTTTTCTTTTTTGGTCAGACAAAGACAGATAATACATAACACATGGAACCTTCTTCAATCACGTACAGCATGTCATTTGGTTGTAAAGTTTTTGTGCATCACTTCCATAGTCTTCACTTTCAAATGTATGTAAACTCACAAGTTATCAACTCATTTCAAACAAATTCTCATATCAATCCAGTATATTATATAAAAAAGTGTTATAATTATTAAACATTCATTTGACTATAAATTGCTTTTACATCCTTTTGTATGAAATATCCTAAATTTCAAGTAAAACTATATAATAGCATTCCATTAGATCCTCCTAAAATCATCCAATAACATTTCATCTTTCTAACATATTCTAAATAAAAATTGATTAATAACAAATACTTTTAAATTTCCTCTCATAGTCCTCATTTGCAGTTTGTATAAAATTTCATATCCTCAAACTAGTACCTATATATGTATTATTATCATTATTACTCATTTATATGGCTATATATAATACTCTAAGTTTAACTAAGTTTGACTTAATTTTTATTGTAAACTTTCACTACATTAACCCTTGTCTTTCCAGTAGTAGTGCAGTTTTATATCTCGTGTCATTTGTGGAATTAATATTCTAGTTGTTTTCTTAGTAGGTCTTTTATGAACTTCTTTTCGCAGCTTGTTGCTCATTGTATACCTTATGAGCACTCGAAACCCTCCATCTATTCCTTTCATCAACTTTTGTTTGGTTATCACCAATGTTTCAATCAAGATTTTTCTTCTTACTTCCATCAAATTTTCTCTTTTTTCTTCTTCTGTACTTTGAGGTCTTCCAGCTTATAAACACTGCCACTATAGCATTCAAGGCTTTTATTGCATTCCAACCAAATTCATTATAGTCTTTCAGGTCAAAGTTTTATCTTCACTGCAGCCCAGGTACTAATAGAAATTTCAAAAGGGCACCTCTGTAAACAATCCATGCTCTTTCCACGTGCTCTTTCCACTATCACTCTCAATAAATAAACTGAAAGGCTTTGAAGTGTAACTCCGATGATCAAAGAAAAGAAAGAAAAAAACAATGTTTCCAAGCCTCCAGCCTTAAAGTGGCAGTGTTACTTTTCTCTCTCTCTCTGCTGTTACAGCCCTCTTTAGATAGCAAACTTACGGAGAAAAATTCTAAATAAATAAAAAAATATCCAATCAAACTTTGTAAAAAAACAAAAAGAAAAAAGAAAATTTCAATCCACCATTATATATAGAAAAAATAAAGAAGAAAAAGTAGAAGAAGAAAAACTGAGCCTTCCAATTTAAAAAATAGGAAACATTTGCAGAACTTCCATTCGTAAAAAGAAAAATTAAAAAAAAGGATAACACACTAAGTCTAATGTAGCTTAATTTCGGCGCTTGTTTTCTATTGTCTTCAATTTTAATTTAGTTTTAATTTTCTTAGGGTAGTCTCTTTTCTAATAATAAAATTTCCTCACCAAACCGACACACTTTCTCTTCAGTTTTCTTTCCCTTTTGGAGCTGTCCCAACTTTAGCAGCTTCAGGGTTGGGTTTCTGTCATTGGAAAAAAGAGCTTCTCCTGGCTCAATCAGGGACTTTGCGGTGTCCCTGAGATCAGCAGGACGTACTCTTCTCTATCACCATCTCTTCGGGATGGTTTAGGTCCAAAAGGACCGTCCAGTGGCAGAAATATTGACTGCAATCTTGGAGCTCCAAGATCACACATCGTATTGTCGCGACGTCCACTCACACTCCCGATTGATAAGAATTACATTGATCAAGTGCTGTGCCAGCAGAAACAAAGTCTTAGATGCTGCAGATTGTCAGCGATTTCCTTCTTCACCACATGGATAAATACACCTGGAAACATCTGCCTACTTACCTACTCTCTCTCTCTCCCTACCTACTGTATTTCTCTCTTTCTCTCTCTCTCTCTATCCCTCTATCTACCTACCTACCTTCTCTCTCTCTCCCCCTACTGTACCTACTGTATTTCTCTCTTTCTCTCTCTCTATCCCTCTACCTACCTACCTACCTACCTATCTACCTACTCTCTCTCCCTACCTTCTACACTCTCTCTCTCCCTCCCTCCCTCCCTCCCTCACTCTATCTACGTACCTACTCTCTTTCTCTCCCTACCTACCTACCTACTGTAGTTCTCTCTCTTTCTCTCCATCTCTATCCCCCTGTCTACCTACTTACTTTTTTTTTAATTTGCCTCTTCAAAACCTTGGTGCGCCTTTTACTCCAGTGCATCTTACACTCCGAAAAATACGGTAGTCTCCATCCATTGTTAGTTCCTGCTTGTCTTGTCTTGTTTTTTTCCCCTCCTGGTTTTTGCTTTTTGGAGAGCTTTGCTAACTGGCTCTCTTCAAGAGGGTGTGTTTTGAGTTCAGGTGGAAGAGAAGTTCTTTCTGCAGGTTGTCAGGGTTCCAAGTAACACCCCCAACGAAAGGAAACTCTGAGGTTTAAAGTTCCTCAAAGTTCCATTTTATTAGAGATGTCATTTTGGCACATCTGGGAAAACCTGACTCTGAAAGCTTCCAGGTTTCCCCCCAACCAAATGAAAGTCCAAGCCCCTTCCCAGCACTTACATGTCCATCACATGGCCCAATCAGGCACCATCCCAACTGATGATGCCTCCCAGTCACAACACTCCAGGTGCAGGGAAAGATGTCCTTGACTCTCTGAGAAAGGAGTGTTATTATGACTATATTGTCAGTGTTGCATAAATTCAAATCCAGAAGCACACACAGATAACTGATTTAGATGGATTCATTAACTTCTTTATATACATAATAATAGATGAATAAATGTACAATACCAACAGGAGAGTTACAAGCAAACACAAGCAGTTAGTTTCATTTCAGCAGACAAGCGCAGACAGACTGCTAGTTTACTTCTCAGAGCAGCAGACGGCTTAAGTTTCTGTTTCAATTCTCTGCACAGATTCAGATCTATTTAAGCTCCCATTGGCTGATTTAGTTGCTATGCCTATTCATTGGCTGACCTTGTTTCCATGTCTCCCCCAGTCATGAATTTTATATATATATATATAAATTCCTGACACAGGAATTTAATCACGACTTACATGATGATTTTCTCCCCCCTCTCCCTAGAGAGATAATGTAGTGCGCAGTTTCAGAGCTGGGAAGATCTGGGTCCTTATTTGCACTGCTTTGCTGGCTCGAGGGATCGACTTCAAAGGAGTGAACATGGTGATCAATTTTGACTTCCCCAGCAGTGCCGTGGAATATATCCACCGGATAGGTGAGTTAGGGTTCTGCGTTTTAAAGAAGAGCATTTCGTCATTCCAGCATTTGACTTGGGGTGCAGGAGAATGCAAGCCAGGCCTTTCACAGCTGAGACTCACCTGGAAGTTTTTAGTCAAGAAAGAGAGAATACCAATCAGTGCTTGGAAACTTCTGCCATTATATCTGATTCTTTTCTTTTTTTAAAAAAAAAACTTTATTGAAACCCGGCATTGCCCAGGTATTTATTTATAGGGGGAAAATGTCCGGACCAAATGTAATTTCTAATGTTGGATTTTCCCTCTTACCAAAGGGAGCCCCCTTGTGGAGCACTGTGAACCATGGAAACTCCACTGTGTTGTACAGTAGAAGCCATTTTACGGCAGTACAGTAGAAGCCATTTTAAAGCACAATGCAGCTATTCAATTAATAATGTGGTTGTTATGTGAATCTGGCTTCCCGATTGACTCTGCTTGTCAGAAGGTCACATGATCCTGGGACACTGCAACCATCATAAATGTGAGTCAGTTGTCCAGCATCCGAATGTAAATCACGTGACCGTGTGGATGCTGCAACTGTCATAAGTGTGAAAAATGGTCATGACACACTTTTTTCAGTGCCATTGTAACATGGAACAGTCACTAAATGAACTGTTGTTAAATCAAGGACTACCTGTAATAAAAAGTTTGAGCTGATTGTAGTCATAAATTGAGGACTACCTGTAATCAATAGCTACCAGCCATTTCTAGAACAACAAAGTGAACTACCGTATTTTTCGGAGTATAAGACGCAACTGTCAAGTTTCCTAACGATGCCATAATTGTCATCAACGTTATCCCTCAAAAAAAAGGGGGGTGAAAATCAGGGTGCATTTTATACAGTGAATACAGCATTTTTGACCTACCAAAACCTGCCCCCTTTGCAAAAATGGACATCAGAGGGTTTGGAAGGCTTGCAAAGTGCTCCTGAGAGCTGGGGAGGGCAAAAAAAGAGCAAAAATGCCCCCCCTCCCCAGGAGCAGTCTACAAGCCTCCCAAAGCCTCTGCATGCCCCCCCTTTTCAAAATACACCCTGTTTTTGAAAAAAATGGGCCATTTTTTCTCATTTTGCCCCCTCCCCAGCCCCCAAAAGCACCCTACAAGTCTCCCAAAGCTCTGCATGCCCCCCCTTTTTTTCTTTGCAAAAATGAGACGAGCAGATGGTTTGGGAGGCCTACAGAGTGCAAAAACTTTTTTTAAAAAAATTTACCTCTTCAAAATCATAGTGTGTTTTATACTCTGGTGCGTCTTATAGTTCGAAAAATACAGTAATAATCAAAACTCAAAATAGAATTTCATTTTTTTTCTGTTCCGAGCACAAAGTCTAGCAACGGTCTCCAGGTAGAAACACAACTGGAAATCTTCTTTCCTTGGTTAAGGACAGTTAGCTTTGCCATCTCTGCCAGTTCCATTACTTTATCCATCCATTCAATTTCCCCCAAGGATTGTCATAATGTTTATCAAACTCTGATAAGCCTTAAAAAGTTTGGAATTGCTGTGAGAACATCCTAAATCTCTTTGTGATATTTGTATGCCAGAAAGCCAGGCACCAAATGTAGTGCCTGGCTTTCTGATATATTGGTCAGAGAAGGAGCTATTGTATCCTAGTCATAATAATTACCAGGGAAATTTTGCCTTGGCATTGCAGCCTTCCAAACTTAGTAGTCAACCTTTTTTCACTGCAACTTGTAATATAGGACTTGACTTCCTTTTAGATGTCAGCCTGTCCCTTGGAGCTTTTCCATTTGTTCCCTCTTTCTCTCTTCCTCCTGTTCTTTTCTTTTAAGGAACATAAAAGCATGACCTTGACAAGTAAGGCTGCAACTGAAGTATGATCTGTTGTTCTTCAAATGTGTAATCTAGTAACTGGGAAGTGCAAAGTGGAGATGACTCATATATTATTATGATGACTCATATAACCCAGTATATACAGTGTGAGTGTGTGTGTGTGTGTGTGTAGTGTGTATATATGTATGTATGTATGTATGTATGTATGTATGTATGTATATGTATATGTATATGTGTCTATATATGTGTCTATATGTGTGTGTGTGTGTGTGTGTATATATGCATCTTGGTGTGTGTGTGTATGGAGTGCTGGCTTTGTTTCAGTAAGTGGATTGATTGGCTGTGTGATTGTATCATGATTGATAGATTGGTGCTGATTGGTGCTGGCTGTGTGTCTGTTGTTGTTTTGTGTTGTAACGGCCTGGGTGATGTGTGGGGCTCGTTGACTAGGGCTGGTTTCCAGATGTCTGATTACCGTAGGAGGCTTGTAGAGTGCTACTGGGAGGTGGGGGCAAAAACGAGCAAAGAATTTTTTCTCACTCATTTTTGCCCTCCCCAACCCCCGGGAGCACTTTGGAAGCTTCCTAAAGGCTATGCACGGCCATTTTTGCAAAGGTTTTAAGAGGCCAAAAATGCTGTATTCAGTGTATAAGTCGCACCCAGATTTTCACCCTTTTTTTTGAGGGAAATAGGTGCATCTTATACGCCGAAAAATACAGAAACTTGAATAGATGTAACATGTCTTTGCAACCTCCCTGCTTCTCTCTTCAGGAGTTCCCCCTTTATTGTTACCGAGGCTAAATACTGTTCTCTCTTGCAACAGGTCGCACAGGGCGGGCAGGGCATACAGGAAAGGCAATTACCTTCTTTACTGAAGATGACAAGCCATTACTGCGAAGGTACCTCTTCCACTCAGGGCTTTGTTTATCTTGTTCGTGGGCTTGACCATTGTTGAGCAAGTCAAGGCTTCAAGAATGAGTCATGGGCTGGCTTGGTGATATTTCCTCCTCCACTCTCCTGGTCTGCTGGCAAAATGGCACTAGGCCCTTCACCCTCTGGCTGTGAGTTGCATACCTTGGCTTACGTGTAGAAAGAATCTGGGGGTTAGTTCCCCCTTCTTTATTTGTTCCCTGCCTTTGTTATTTTTTTATAAATAACTCAAGGCATCAAACACACACAATGCTCCTTCCTTCCCCTATTTTCCCCGTAAGAAGAACAACCCTGTAAAGTGGGCTGTGTTGTAGAGCTGGCAGCAGATTCGGACAGGGAGGAGGTTGGGGAGGAAGATGGGCCAGTCCTGGAGTCTCTGGGGAAAGCTCTAATGAGGGCTTTGCACCAGGAGGCAGAGATGGGGCCAGGGCAGTCTGACAGTTATCAGCTGCTTTCAGAGTCAGACATCATTGAGGCAGACGAACAGCTGGAGCCTGTTCCCAGTGTGCGCATGGGCAGAGTTGCGAGACAAAGGGAGGAGCTAAGGAACAAGGGTCGACTTGGGAGTAAAGCCACAGCTTGACGTTGAATTGCCCCTCCCATAGTGGATAAAAGAGGAGTGAAAGGGGAGTGGAGTTTGCAGGAGACAATTAGTTCATTCCTGCATTCTTGCCAAGTATTGCAGCATCTGAAAGATATGGGCCCGGCCACTCTCCAAGCCTGATAAAGGTCGGTAATTGCGAACTATCTTGAAAGACGGTGGGAGAGGAAAGACTTTGCTGGAGAGGAATTCACTGTCAATTAAATAAAAGGGTTTATTGGGACGGGGACTCAGCTTTGGGCTGCTGGGGAAGCCTGGGTCAGAACAGGCTGGCCCAAAGTCACCTAAAGTCAGGCCCAAAGTCAGGCCTAAAGCCAGACTAGAACTCACGGTCTCCTGATGATTGGTCGAAAGTCATGCATTTGACCTTCATGCCTAAGGCCGGACTAGAACTCACAGTCTCCTGGGTTTTAGCATGTCCATGGAGGAATTATTTTTGGAATGGGATGCAGTACTTGAGAAGCTATTAAGGCATGTTTGGGCCCAGACTGTCTATCCCTAATCTCTGCATTTGCAAGGGCACAGATGAGCGTTTGATCCTCAAATTTTAGGCAGTTAGGTAGGAATCGTCAGCTGTAGGTTTGTTCTCACTATTCTCCTCCTGCCTTTCATCCCCTGTTTTGTTCTCTTTTAGCATAGCCTCCATTATCCAGAGAGCTGGCTGTCCTGTCCCGGATTACATAAAACACTTTCGCAAACTGCAAAGGTATGTTCTTTGAGGTCAAGGTGAATGAAGAAGCTAAGGCGGGAAGGACACTGTGTTCTGGGTGTCCCCAATTGCCTGAAGTCACATTGGCGCTCTCTCACTGCTGAAGTTAAGATCAAACAGGTGCCCCGGGCATGCCCACGTTTGGCTCTTGAGAGAGAGAGACAGAGAGGGAGGGAGGGAAGGAGGGAGGGAGGGAGAGAGAGAGAGAGAGAGAGAGAGAGATCTGTCAGCTTTAAGAAAAAACGATATGACAGCAGGGGTGGGCTGGGTGGGTGTGGCCTAGTCAGCCTCCTGCACCACGGTGTAGGGGGAATCGTTTTATCCTCCTGGGCTCCGGAGGCCCCTCAAACTTCCGGTCATCCCGTTTTTCGCTCTCCCTGAGCCTCTGCACGAACCCTGCACTTAACCTGCATCCAAAACCGGGCCACATGGGGACTCCTGGGAGGGGAGGGGCAGGGCTGGTGTCAGCCAGGTGTGGGATTTGAGGGCTCTCCGAACTGCACAGAATCTTAGCTAGAGGTTCTCCTGAACCCCTGCGAAGTCCCAGCAGCCCACCCGTGCATAGCAGCCTGATTGCTGCTTTGCATATTTATTTGCTGTGTTAGCCCCCTATGGGAGATTCCCAGGGGCATAGTCCAAAAGAATAATGGGGACAAAAGCCTACCGCTGCATCCTAAGCGCATAGTAGTACCATATCTAAGGTACCGGTCAGAGTCCTTAGAAACTTTGCTTAATGTCTCCCAGGTTCCTCATTCCTGATGATCCTTTTAATGATTTAGAATAGAATAGAATAGAAAGCAGAGTTGGAAGGGACCTTGGAGGTCTTCTAGTCCAACCCCCTGCTTAGGCAGGAAACCCTACACCACTTCAGACAAATAGTCATGATGATTCTTGAAATAAAATAAAATAAATAGGAAGCGGTGTAGTACAAAACCAAACTCCAGGAGCATCACCGTTTTCAGGTAGTCCTCGACTTACGACAACGGTTGAGCCCAAAATGTATGCTGTAAGTGAGACATTTCTTGCCATGTTTGTTAAGTGAATAACTGCAGTTGCTAAGTGAATCACACAGTCGTTCATTGAATCTGGCTTCCCCGTTGGCTTCGCTTGTCAGAAGGTCGCAAAAGGGGATCACATGACCCCAGAACACTGCAAACGTTATAAATAAGAACCACTTCCCAAGCATCCAAATTTTGATCATGTGACCATGGGGATGCTGCAACGATCGTGTTAAGAAACAGTCATTTTTTCCCAGTGCCATTGTAAGAATGGTCACTAAATGAATGGTTGTAAGTCAAGGACTACCTATAGTCAGAAATGAGTCCTACACTAGATCTTCGAGTATGGTAGAGAATTATTTATTTATTATTTATTAATTAGACTTATATATCGCTTCATAGGGATTTCAGCCCTCTCTAAGGGGTTTACAGATTTTTAGCAAATTGAGTCAGCAAATTGCTCCCACAGTCTGGGTCCTCATTTCACCCACCTCGGAAGGATGGAAGGCTGAGTCAACCTTGAGCCGGTGAGATTTGAACCGCTGAACTGCAGATAACAGTCAGCTGAAGTGGCCTGCAGTACTGCACCCTAACCACTTCGCCACCTCGGCTCTTTACTATAATTCTGGTAAATGAACTCTTTGTGACTAACCAGTCAGATCTTTAGGTTACTTTCTTGCTAATTTATTCTCTTATGTGCCATATGCTTTTTAAACCTTTTAATAAGGATTCTTTTTCATATGTTTTATGATTTTATATTGCCCAGAATAACTTCTTACGAGATGGGCAGCTATATAAATCAATCAACCAATCTTTCCTTCCATCCATCCATCCATCCATCTCATCATATTAAGCAAGTCTTCTAAGGCAGCCTTTTTTTTTAGCGTGCTTACTACATGTTCTCAAAATTGCAACTATGGTCCCAACTCAGGCTGCCTTTTATTTAGTTATTTGTTTTGAGTTCTCCCCAATTTCTTTTCCTTATTAAATAAATATTCTTTTTCTCTTTTTAGTTTCCAGGCTTCTGGAAAATCTGCCTCCTTTTAGAAATTGAATGAGGGCTGCTCACAAGTCATACATTTGACTGAATATGTCAAATGTAACTTCTGTAGGCAGTTTATTCTATACACTTATATAAATGTTTTCCGTTCTTGCAACTGAATTTTCACACTTAGGTCTACTTCAAGATGACTGAAACATGTCATATGCTTTCACACTTCCTTCTTGACTCCTTTTTTTGGGGGGAGTTCAGATGTTCCTATAACCACATTATGGTTTCCACTGACCGCCCAGATCAGAATGAGGAGTTCTGTTCAGATTAGCTCTCTGGTGGATTTGATAGTTTGCTAGCTCAGGTTCACAACAAGGAACAGGAAAAAGAAAGGGAGCAGGGAAGGAAACTGGACTGTAAACTTTGCTAATGAACTGTTTCTATTTTATTTCTCCTTTCTTTTTCCTCTGCCCTGAATGTCATATTCAGCAAGCAAAAGAAGAAATTTACAAAGAAGCCCTTGGAAAGGGCACACATCCTTACCTCGCCTAAGTTCTTACAAAAGAAAGCCAAGAAAAACAAGTAAGTAGACACTCCTGGATCCAAATGATTTTTTGAACAGTGCTGCATATAGATGCAAATGTAGGTGAATATAGGAGCCAATGAAATAACACCGTGCACCAGAGGTGCTATTCAGCCAGTTCTGACCGGTTCTGCTAAACTGGTAGCAGAATTTTTGAGTAGTTCAGAGAACTGGCAGATACCACCTCTGGCTGGCTCCGCCCCCATCTATTCGCTGCCTCCCAAGTCCCAGCTGATCGGAGTCCCAGCTGATCGGCTGGGTCTTCTTCTGTTGCCCTGCACAGGAGAATGGAGCTGGAAAGCAGGTTAGTGGGGGTGGGGCAGGAATGGTGATTTTACAAAATCTTTGCCTTGGAGTGGGGTGAAAATGGAGATTTTACAGTATCCTTCCCCCTAGATTGGGGAGGGAATGGGGATTTTGCAGTATCCTTCCTCTGCCACGCCCACCAAGCCATGCCCACAGAACCGGTACTAAAAAAATTGAATCTTACCACTGCCATGCACATTTAAGAACATTCCTAGAAAAATTTAAGAGTAGAGTGCTTTCAATTTGCTATTTTGCAAATTTCCTATTAAGGAATGTAACATTTCCCAGTGGATCCTTAACAGAATAACATAGTTGGAAGGGACCTTGGAGGTCTTCTAGTCCAACTCCCTTTGGTCAATATCAGTGTCGGAAACCTTATTATTAACATAGCAATAGATGCAACTTTTTTTTGGCATAAATCTGTCACTGTTTAGGTTGACTTTTTAAACAGTAGCTCTTAATAGGCTTTTCATGCCATTCCCTTCTTTATTGGCATATGAACACAGGATCTCTGTTCTATTTGTTCTACTTTGTATTAATATTTCCCCCAGCAAGTTGTGTTATAAGTAGTGTTAAAAACAATATGATTAAATTGTGCTATGTTAAATACAGAAAATAGTCCTTGTTTGTTGTTTCTGGCTGAGAATTTTCAAAGTTTTGACTCAAGGTAATCTTTATTTAGCGACTGCCTCATTTAGTGACTGTTCAGAGTTACAAAGTTGCTGAAAAGGTAACTCTGCAGTTGGTCCTTGCATTTACAACCTTTGGAAGCCGGTAAAGTAAAGGAAAATGGAAGTAAGATCATAAGCACAGTCATGGTGTCAATCATTTAGCAAATATTTTGCTTAATGACCGAATTGTGTGTCCCAGTTGTGGTCGCTAAACAAGCACATTTATCTATTTCCAAGGATCCTTTATTCTTTTTGAGAATCAATTTCAAGCCACCTGAACACAAAGTAGTTTGCTACCACTGATTTGGGGTTTTCAGTTCTAAACAAGCCACTCAAGTCTCTCTGGAAGTCAGGTGGCATACAGGTTTAATTTATTCTTATTCTTATTGAAATGAGTATATATCCTTCTACAAAAACGTTAAGAGGTAATTAACTTTTGGTTTGGTTTTTAAAGTTTCAGAAAGTTGGCTGTGTTTCTTATAACTTACTTGTTCCTTTTACTTTTTAATAGGACACTTGTCCAGAAAATGAAAAAGAACTCCAAGGAAGTCCAAAGTAACAATTCTCAGAAACAGGCAACTCCAGAAAATTAATTCTGTTGCTTTGTCAAAATAAACAAGGATTTTTTTTTATCTTTGCAAGAAGAATAAACCCGGGGAGCCCTTTTTTGATGGACAAATGCCTTGATTTTGCGTCTTTGATATATGTGGGTTAATATTTTTCTACTTTACCTTTAGCTACAGGGTAGCTCATCCCCCAGCCCCTGATTAAGTGGGGACTTGAATCAGATCATCCTTCTTGGTGACAGTACAATGGTGCCAAAGCAAGGGTCACACCACAAGAAGATATCCAGATGCAGTCATCACAGGCACAGAAAGGACTCCAGATGCAAAGGATTCCTCTAATGATAAATGACTCAGCTCATAATAAAAGGGAGAACTTCTGCTACTAAACTTTGTCATTGATTATGGAAATCAAATAACCTTTACTGTCATTTTTTACTGTGAGCACCCTGGCACACATTAGGAATGAAATTCTATTGCCTGCTCTCAAACGGGTACACATAACACCCATATAGACATGCTAAATACCAGGGGTGTCAAACTCGATTTCATTGAGGGCCTCATCAGGGGTTGCATTTGACCTCGGAGGGCCGGAGTGGTGTGGCTGGAATAGGCAAGGCCAGCTCGACATCAATCATGTCGGAGGCACCTGTGGTGGCCAAGTGCTAAGGCAGGACTTCCCTCAGACCCTCAGTCACTTTCATTATATTCTTTCTTTCCTTCCTTCCTTCCCTTCTTTTTCCTTCTCTCTTCATTCTTTCTTCTTCCTTCCCTTTTCCTTATTTTTCCTTCCTGGCTCTCTTCCCACTGTTCCTTTTCTTTCTCCTTTTCCTCTTTCCTTTTCTCCTTTCCTGCCCCTTCTTGCATGCCCAAATGGGGCGCGCATGTGGCCGTCCCGAGCCTTGTTTTCAGCCGCAAGAGCCTCCTGCAGCCCTCTGCCAACAGAAATGGGCCCTGTTTTCCCTGGCAGAGGGCTGCAGGAGGCTGTCTTGGCCAGAAACAGGACCCAGGAGGGCTACATGCGCCCCCCCCAACTCTGTTTTCACTGGCAGAAGCGCCGCAGGCTGGGGCAGCTCCGCGGGTCAGATCTAAGCATCCCGCGGGCCGGGCCTTGTTGACAACCCTGCTATATACATACATATGTATATACCTACACCTATACATATAAATGTTAATCATTGTCCATCTTGAATACATAATGGAAAGGAAGCTTGAGAGTTCACAAGGTTTATATTGTATGGAATAAAACTGACTGAATCTGGATGTTCTGCTTCGGATACCCTGAAGCCCACTTCCAGAAGGTAACAAGGAAAACAGGTTGTGAAGAGGATGTGTAGCATCCCAAACAATCCTGTGGATCCTGCTCAAGCATCCCTTTTATGCTATGTCATGGATAGAAGGGAGTGAACTGCCAATAATTTTTCTGCCATCCTCACCAGTCTCTGCATCACAAATATAACAATAAGGCACGATTGTAGCAGTCCTCTTTTGCACCCTTATTACCTGAGGAGTGGATTAAAATCAATGGAAAGAAGATGGAAAAGAACTCTTCTTTAAGAATTCAGATAGTTTGCAAAAATTAGAGGAGTCTAGTAGCATCTTTTCAGACTCATTAAAGAGCAGAAATTTTCATCCTTTTTGAAAAATTTCTTAGCCTGAAAAGGTACCATCAAACTTGGTTTTTGAATACCATACTTTAACAGGTATCCCACTGGTTTGCAAATAAAATAAAATAAGTAAAATCCACAATAATTCACTGACAACTGTTGGATCTTTTGAGATTATAAAACCATATTCTTGTCAATAACCTCGGTCCAAGTGGTTGTGTTGTTAAAATATTAGTTTGCATTTTGGTCTGTGTTTATGTGCAACATTGAGATTAAGTGTTGTAAATCATTGGGAGGTTTTATAGTCTCATCCTGGGTTCCTGCCATCCTAATTTTCAGCTGGAATTGCCATACATTCTAGTTTTAAGCATGAGATTTGTTATAAGGTTAACCTTTCATATATCTGTCCTTGTTAGATGTCTTAGATGTTTTTAAATTTGGGTACTTAAGGAGGGAAGCAGAGATGGGAAATACTGTTCCAAGGTAGATGAATGTCAAAACTACAAGGTCTATTATATTTTTCCACTTGGATGGAGTCTCCTAAAATGAGCTTAACTTGCAGTCAATTCAATCCTTCTATTGATACATACTTTTATGGTACTACTCCCCGCAAAAAAAGTGGTGTTATTAGCCATCAAACCTCAAAAATACTGTACACTTTTCCAAAAAATGTTTCCACAATTTTTGCCACTACTATAATATGGTGTATGGAAAGCAGGAGAGCAAATGAGAGTTATTGTGGGTAGATGGTGAGAAGAAGGGATATAATAACGGATAACACATAATAGTATTTCTTAAGATGCAATGGTATACTTGTGGATACTTATATGAAAAAAAGGGAGTCCCTTTTTGTGCCGGGGACGATGGCATGGGGAATCCTTTTTCATCTGTAATCCTTTTAGCGGCAGGGATGGTTGCCTCAATCAGCAAACTGCGGCCCGGACCAGAGGGGTGGGCTAGATGACCATGAGGACTCCCGGAGACTCTACCCCACCAGCCTCCAGAGAAGCGATGCTAGGGATTTGAACCGCTGAACTGACGACCTTTCTGATTGACAAGCTCAGCATCTTAGCCACTGAGCCACCGTGTCCCTTACATCTTCGACTTAGGACCCACAATTGAATCTAAAATTTATGTTGCTCAGTCAGGTGTTTGTGAAGTCTTGAGTTCTGCCCCATTTTACAACCTTCTTTGCTGCACTTTATCGCTGCGGTTGAGCCGTTAATAATCTAGTTGTTACTGATATGAAAATGAAAATTAAAAAAACCTTTAAAAAAAAAAGTCCCTTTCTGAGCCGGGGACGATGGCGTGGGGAGTCCTTTTCCACCTGCAATCCCTTTAGCGCCAGGGATGCTTGCCTCAGTCACAACTGAGCCCAAAATGTATGTCGCTCGGTGAGGCGTTTGTGAAGTCTTGAGTTCTACCCCGTTTTACGACCTTCCTTGCCACACTTGTCAAGTGAATCGCTGCGGTTGATCTGTTAATAATCTGGTGGTTACTGATATGAAAATAAATAAATAAATAAAAATTAAATTTTTTTTTTTAAAAGAGTCCCTTTCTGTGACAAGGGACGATGGCATGGGGAAGTCCTTTTCCACCTGCAACCCTTTTAACGCCAGGGATGGTTGCTTCAGTCAGCGGTCCCTCCTGCCCCCCTGACCAGAGGGGTGGCCTAGATCAGTGGTTTCTCAACCTTGGTGACTTGAAGTCCTGTGGACTTCAACTCCCAGAATCCCCAGCCAGCTATGCTGGCTGGGGGATTTTGGGAGTTGAAGTCCACAGGACTTCAAGTCACCAAGGTTGAGAAACACTGGCCTAGATGGCCTCAAGGGCTCCCGGAGGCTCCACCCCGCCGGCCTCCAGAGACCGAGGAGCGGAGTTCAACCCTCCAGCAAACACCCAGCACCCCGCCTGCTCGCCCGTACGACAGAGAGAGAGGCAGCCAGCGCCGGCTCGGCCCCGGAAGTGGCGGAGGCGGCGGCCTCCCAGCTGACAGGAGGCGGAGGCGGCGGCGGCAAGATGGCGCTGCGGCCGGCGGGGCTGGGGGCCGGAGCCGCCCCCGCCGGGGTGCCCAATGTTGCGGCCGGACCGCCGGGGATGCCCAACGCAGCGGCGGGCGGCGCTGGAGCAGCCACCGCAGCAGCCGCGAGAAGCCCCGGACCCGCCAGGTACGGGCAAAGAGACGGGGGGGGGGGAGGGGAGGGTCCCTCAAGAGGGTCGTGAGGGGCTCCATGGTGTCCCATGTGTGTGTGTGGGGCGTGTCTCGTCCGCTTTTGGGATGGGGGGGGATGTCAAGCAGGCTGAGGATGCGGGGGTCGGCGGTGACACGCGCGTGGGTGGGTGGGGGGGCTACACCTGGCGAGGCCCCAGATCCGCCCCTCCCTGTTATTCAAAGTGGGATCCGTTGGGTGGGTGGGTGTCGATCCACTCGTGGCCTTGCTCCCCCGAGGGGTTGTAGCGGCTCTCCAGGACATGTCAAGAAATCCGCCTGGTTCCTACAAGGGTTGGACTTTCTCTTGCAGGTAAAATTCAGATAGGTCTGATTTTTGATCATAAGTCCACCCAAGTGGGCCAGGGGTCCACATGTCCACACAGTGCCCACTTCAGTACGGGTAGTGTTCGACTTAAAGGTAAAGGTTCCCCTGGCACATATGTGCCAGTCATTCCCGACTCTAGGGGGCGGTGCTCATCTCCGTTTCAAAGCCGAAGAGCCAGCGCTGTCCGAAGACGTCTCCGTGGTCATGTGGCTGGCATGACTAAACGCCATAGGTACACGGAACGCTGTTACCTTCCCACCAAAGGTGGTTCCTATTTTTCTACTTGCATTTTTTACCTGCTTTCGAACGGCTAGGTTGGCAGAAGCTGGGACGAGGAAGGGGAGCTCATTCCGTTACGCGGCGCTAGGGATTCGAACCGCCAAACTGCCGACCTTTCTGATCGACAGGCTCAGCGTCTTAGCCACTGGGCTACTGTGTCCGTTACGTCTTCGGATCCACAATTGAGCTCAAAGTTTATGTTGCTCAGTGAGGCGTTTGTGAAGTCTTGAGTTCTGCTCCGTTTTACAACCTTCCTTGCCGCACTTGTTAAGTGAATCGCTGCAGCCGATCTGTTAATAATCTGGTTTTTAAGTGAATCATGCTGTCCCATTGACTTTGCTTGTCGGAAGGCTGCAAAAGGAGATGCGGTGACTCCTGGGGTACTGCAACCCGTCATAAATGTGAGGCAGTTGTCAAGCATCCGAATGTAAATCATGTGACTGTAGAGAATGCTGCAGTGGTCGTACATGTGAAAAACGGTTGTAAGTCCTTTTTTTCTGGTGCCCTTGCAACTTTGAAATGAAAAAAATGAACTTTTGTAAGTGGAGGATTACCTGTACTGAGTCTGCATACAGACATATATAGTATGATGCAATTAAAGGAGAATATTTGTACCTCAGGGTTGAAATGAGGGGTCCTTGCAACTTTCTGAGCTTGGCTATTTTCTTGCAGATGTTTCATTTACCAAACTAGGTGATGTCATCAGTGCTGGTCAACTAGTCATCATCAGCTAGCACTGATGATGTTACCTGGTTTGGTAATGAAACATCTGCAAGAAGAAAACCAAGCTCCAGGACCCTCATAGCTTTTATGAAATGGATTGGCAATATTCCAGTATTTGAGGGACTGCCACAAAGAAAAGTCCAACTTATTTTCTAAAAATTCTCCTTTCCTGTGCATGTTTCCCCCCCTCTTTTGAGAGATCTGGCCTAGTTTGGGAACTGTATGTGAGCAGGGGGTTAGACTAGAAGACCTCCAGGATCCCATCCAGTTCTATTCTGATTGAATGACCCCTCATTTCAACCCTTTATTGGTATCATGTATGTCTGTATCCAGTTGCACTACTGTACAGTAGTGGGTGTGTGATCACTTGCACACTGGGTGGCTAAAGGACATTAAAAAATGTCTTATAAAAATCCAGCAGGGTTTCATTGTCATATACTGACTGAGCATTTTTCTGAATGCATTCATGCACAAAATCCATCCCCCTCTCCCCCCCCAACCACCACAGAGAAACGTGTAGGAGTATTTATACTGCTAACCATTTCAGGTTCTTGGCTAATTAACAACAGCAAAAAGAAAGCCCTTAAAACATGTGACCATAAGCATAGACAATTTGCACACACACATGGGTAGGTGGGTATTTATGTGATGTATAAATGCACACATGCATGCACACTAATTGAACATTTTTTTTGAACGCACTGAAAACTGGTATATATAAAATCCCATTCCTATGAATGTTTATTGGAGGGGGTTATTTAATTTATAGATGGTCCTTGGTTTACAACCATTTGTTTAATGATTTTTGGAAATTACAGCACTGGAAAAAGTGCCTTATAACCATTTTTCATACTTAGGACCCTTGCAGTATGCCAAAATTTGAGGACTACCTGTATATGGCTGCCTGTTCCAAATTCATCCCTCTTGCTGGCTAACATCAATTAAAAATGTCATCAAAATATATAGTATAACCTACCTACCCCCCCCCCCCACTTTTTCTGAATGTATTGAATCTCCCCGCCCTCTCTCTACATACATACATACATACATACATACATACATACATACATACTACAGTATAGGTTTAGATAAATGCATTCAGAATAGGTAGATATTTGCCCTTTCAGTTATGGATCGGTATATATTAATAGAGACACACATAGAAAGTAGATAAGAACCAATAAAATAACTAAAAAATGTAAATAGTTTTTCTTGACCAAATATATATATATATATATATATATATATATATATATATATATATATATATATATATATATATATACACAGAAGTAATAATTGATATTAAAATATATAAGCAATTTCTTTACAACAATTATATATAAAATTAGAACATTAGAAGGTTGACCTGGTGCCAGCCTTTTGTGGTTTTTAATTTTAATTTTTAATCTGTTTAGTTTTTTTTTAGTTTAGATATGATGTTGTATGTTGTATGTTGTTTTAACTTTTGATTGAGAGCCACTCAGAGTTTGTTAGAAGAGGGGCAATTATAAATGTTTTAAATAAATTAATATAGTGTATATGTGTGTATATAAGATATACACAGAGAGACTAAATTGAAATACTTCTCTTCATATTTTATACTGTTATGGAATAGATTCGATTCTTTCTCTCACTTCTAATATCATTTTTTAATTGTAAGAGTATATTGTAAATGATGGGAAGCTCTTTATTTTACAGTCTCCACTAAATAGTATCAGGACTGAGCCAAGAGTTTGAAATGGTTATGAAACTTCCAATTTGTTGTTGTTAGTTGCAAAGTCATGTCCAACTCATCACAATCCCATAGACAACCTTCCTCCAGGTCTTCCTGTCCTCTACCATTCCCGGAGTCCATTTAAACTCACGCCTACTGCTTCGGTGACTCCATCCAGCCACCTTATTCTCTGTCGTCCCTTTCTTCTTTTGCCCTCAATCCTTCCCAGCATGAGGCTCTTCTCCAGTGAATCCTTCTTCCTTCTCATTAGGTGGCCAAAGTATTGAGTTTCCTCTTCAGGATCTGGCCTTCTAAAGAGCAGTCAGGGTTGATCTCCTCTAGGACTGACCGGTTGTCTTGTAGTCCAAGGGACTTCTCCAGCACCATAGTTCAACAGCCTCCATTCTTTGGCGCTCAGCCTTTCTTATGGTCCAAATTTCACAGCCATACATTGCAATACATTAATTTCCAGTTACTGATGCTTAATTAAATATCTGGTTCAAACAGTAGTTTCTCAGTTAATTTCATATGTGTCTTATTAGGGGAGAAATCATTTGTTTACTCCTGTATTTCCTATACTGGACAGATATTTCCTGATAAATTGATATCAGAACTAGAGTTTAAACTCTCAGTCTAGATGTAATGCTAAATACATTTTAATGTCCTTTAGCCTCATAGATCGCTTTTCAATAATAGAGATTGTTTTATGATGAAAATGGTATATGTTTCTTCCTTCTTTCTCCAACGCATTTTACAAAGGAAGTGAGTAATAATACAGGTAAAGTAACACAGACACACACACACCTTGAGTTGAGTTCAATTTGTGGTGAGTACAGGAACACATACATACATTGTGTTTTTTGTCAACACAAAGGAAGTGGTTTGCTATTACCTGCCTTCAGGATTGTGTGGGTGTGTTTGTTTGTTTATTTCTAGGTCTAGCCCGGTGTTTTTCATATTCTGGCAACTTTAAGAAGTTCGGACTTCAATTCCCAAAATTCCCAACCAGCACGTTGCCTGAGGAATTCTGAGAATTGGTGAAGCCCACATATCTTGAAGTGGCCGAGTTTGAAAAAACAATGATTTCAGCCTTTAACTCTGAGGCTAGTTTGATTGAGTGGTGAAGCACCAGGCATATAAGCCAGGAGCCTGTGAGTTCTAGTTCCACCTTAGGTATGAAAGCCAGCTGGGTGACTTTAAGCCAGTCACACACACTCAACCAGTGGTGACATTCTTTTTTTTTTTTACCACCAATTCTGTGGGTGTGGCTTGGTGGGCCTGACAGGGCAAGGATACTGCAAAATCTCCATTCCCACCCCACTTCAGGGGAAGGATATTGGAAAATCTCCATTCCCACCACACTTTGGGGCCAGCCAGAGGTGGTATTTGCCGGTTCTCCAAACTACTCAAAATTTTCTGCTGCCAGTTCTCTAGAACCTGTCAGAACCTGCTGAATTTCACCCCTGCTCTCAACCCAATTCATCACACAGGGTTGTTGAGGAAAGTAGAAGTAGGAGGGAGTAATATTGTGTGTGTTTGTCACCTTGGGTTATATATGAAAACAATAAAGGCAGGACATAAATAAATAAAAAAATCCTGGTGATTTCCCATTCAAGTACTAACCACGCCCAGTGGTCACTCACACTCTACCCCCCCTCAATAATGTACTATTAAGAGACTGAATGATAAAGAACTGTACAGGTAGTGCTCAAATTATGGCTGCACTTGGGACCAAAATTACTGTTACTAAGTCATTGTTAAGTGAACTATGCCTGATTTCACAACCTTTCCTCCCCACAATTGTTAAAGAAATCACTGCAGCTGTTATTGCAGCGAATCTTGTGGTTGTGAAGTGAATCTAGCTTACCCCCATTGCCTTCCAACAAGTTGGAAGAAAAGCTGGTGATCACATGACCCTCCGAGACAGTGCAATTGTCATAAGTACATGCCAGTTTCCAAGCATCTGAATTTTGATCATGTGACCACGAGGAGACTCCAACAGTCATAAGTGTGGAAAACTGTCATAAGTCATTTTTTCAACGCTGTTATCACTTTGAACGGTCACTAAACAAACGGTTGTAAGTCAAGGACTACCTGTATAGGGTTGAGGCAGTGGTGAAATTCAATTTTTCCCCCTACAGTTCTATGGGCGTGGCTTAGTAATCATGTGACTGGGTGGGTGTGGCTTGGTGGTCATGTGAC
The DNA here is from genome assembly GCF_009769535.1 of Thamnophis elegans. Taxonomy (NCBI): domain Eukaryota; kingdom Metazoa; phylum Chordata; class Lepidosauria; order Squamata; family Natricidae; genus Thamnophis; species Thamnophis elegans. The sequence goes on from NC_045544.1 coordinate 133,229,370, forward strand.
TGGACAGGCGTGGCTTGGTGGTCATGACCGGGTGGGCGTGGATGTACAACTGACTGACACACACAATGTAAAAGCAGCTGGACCACATAAAATGTCCCCTGCAACAAGTAGGAACCTCACAGAGTCACGGAGAACTCAAAAACCAACTATCACACTTTACACAAAAATAACACAGAAGCTGCACAACTGACTCACGCACAATGTAAAAGCAGCTGGACTTCACACAAAATGGCCCCTGCAACAAGCAGGAACCTCACAGACAATCAGGCACAGCTGATCGTTGCACAGCTGATTGTCGGAACTTTTAAAAAACTTTTTAAAGCATTTTTTTACTACCCGTTCAGGCGAATAGATAGTAAAAAAAATGCTTTAAAAAAGTTTTTAAAAAGTTCCAACAATTGCGCGGCATAGCTGCTCATCGGAACTTCCATCATTGTTGGCATAAGGAGCTGAAGATTTTTAGCTGGGGAACTGCCTGTATTGGCAAAAGTAACAACGAACAATATTTCAAATAGCTAGGATTACTGATCCATTTTCTCCTTAAAAAAAACAATACTGTAGTCCTGTCCATCGTTAAAATCTCCTGAATTAATTTTTTACTTCTGTTCAAAATCCTTTTGAAATTTCAGCCTACTCTACTGACGTGCTAGGATATGAATAAGCTAATAAAAGGTTTTGTGGGCAGATAAGCTTTGGAGCGTTTGATTAATGAATATTCATTTCCTTTTACTACAGTGAAATAGATGACAGGCAGAGCCAGGGCTTTTTAAAAGTACCCATTCTTCCTAAAATTGCAGGCGGTTATATCTATAAAGAGTTATCGGTTTTAATTAAGCACAATACTTGCAGAATTGGTATCTAATTTTTGTAGGACCTTTAGCATCAGAAAAATAATGGTTTGGCATTATTTTCAGACCTGCAAGCCATCTTTTCTTTTTAGGTTTCAGGCCTGCCACACTTTCTACTGTCTACTTAATAGTGTGGGAAAATGAGAGGGGGGATTATGTGGAGTTGGGTGACGTGTAGCCATAATAATATTCTTCTTAGAAAGTCAAGGTCATCTTTGTCTCTGGATGGGTGGAATCTGTCTTTGTGGTAGTGAAAGATGGGAGCATATGATGAACTTGGGGGTGTTTGGGGCAGGATCTTGAACTTTCAACTGGGTGGGGAAACCTGGAAGCTTTCAGATTCAGGTTTTCCCAGATGTGCCAACTTGGCTCTCTTAATAAATTGGAACTTTGAGGAATTTCTTGCCTCGGATTCTTATTTTATTTTGGATGCTATTTGGAACCCTGACAATTATCTTTTTTTCTTGAACATTGAACGTAATTAATAAATGTTCTTCCTTTTTCTCTATAAGCTCTTATAAATAAGTCATCCCTTCTTTAGAAAGACATCTATGTTTAATGGTTTTTCCTTTCTTTCCGTCCCTCATTAAATGGCAATGAGTTAGGCCAGGCTGGGTTGTGTGACGCTACCTTTTGTGGATTACATCTTTCCTTTTCCTTGCTGTTGTCACCATCAGCATCGTAGGAGTCTTATTCAGATATCAGTAGGGGGAATTTAACTATAATATGCAGATATGAACTCTAAAATCAGATGGGTTGACCTCTGTTGTAGGCTTGGTATGATTAATCAAGCTACCCACCTGCCCAGGTAGCTATTAACTTCTGCTCTTTTGTATTCTGAACTAGATCTGCTGTTCCGACAGATCAAATTTACCCAACCTGATGCACTCCAGAGATATTTGAGCCTTTGCTCCTAGAATGAACAGCTATTAATTGGAGCACTGTAGGTGTATATGTGGGGCAAGATCCATGTTTTTCAGCTCAGCAACATGAAAATGTGAAGACTTCAACTCCCAGAATTCCCCAGCCAGCAGTTGAAGTCTCTACATCTTTAAGCGGCCAAACTACAAGTTTAATGACTATTTGGAGTTACAACGGCACTGAAAAAAGTGGCTTATTGCCAGTTTTCACATTTACAATTGTTTCAGCATCCACTTGGTCACGTACTGGATTTTTCGGAGTATAAGATGCACCGGAGTATAAGACGCACCAAGATTTTGAAGAGGCAAATTAAAAAAAAGTTTTTGCACAGCCCGTTTTTTGTCCAAAAAAGGTCATGCACAACCTTTAGGAGGCTCCTGGGGTGAGCAAACAAGCCAAAAATGTCCCATTTTTTGTGAAAACGGGACTGTTTTTTGTCAAAAAAAAAAGGGCATGCATAGCCTTTAGGAGGCTTATAGAGTGCTCCTGAGGGTTGGGGTCAAAAATGGCCTGTTTTTCACTCATTTTCACCCTCCCCAGCCTTCAGGAGCACTCTATAAGCCTCCTAAAAGCTATGCACATCCATTTTTGAAAAGGGGTGGTGTTTCAGGAAGCAAAACTGCTGTATTCAGTGTATAAAATGCACCCAGATTTTCAGCCTAGTTTTTGAGGGGAAAAGGTGTGTCTTATACTCCAAAAAATACAGTAATCAAAATTTGGGCGCCTGGCAACTGGCATGTATTTATGATAGTTGAAGTGTCTTGGGGTCATATGATCACAATATGTAAGCTTCCCAGCTGGCTTCTGACAAGCAAAATCAAACGGGGGAAGCCAGATTTGCTTAATGACTGCATGATTCACTTAACAGTTGCAGTGATTCGCTTAACAACTGTGGCAGAAAAGATTGTAAAATGAGTGCCACTCATTTAATAAGTCTTGCTTAGCAATTAAGTCAGTTCCTCAATGAATCTGGTTTCCCCTCTATCTCAAATCCCCCTTCCCTATCCCTCAGCTCCAATGCGGCAACACTGAAGCGGTCAAAAATGGCTTCGGTCAGGTTAGCTTCAGGGTTGACACTTGAGTCCCTCAGGATCAAACGGCTGGCTGTGGGCAGAATTAACCTGTAATACTGCACTCTAACCACTGCGCCACCAGTTCTGCCATCTTGTTCTCCTGGATTAAAGACCCATCGTTTCCTGGGCTCTATGGGAATTGTAGTCCACTAAAGTTTGAGAGTTCCAAGCTGAGAGAGACTGATCTGGAGAGATTGTTGAATTATTACTACAATAATGGGAGCTCCTTTTCTGGCTATGGTCCAGAACAATTATAGAGCACATCTATCTGCCCTTGGACTAAAAAAAAAAAGAGAGAGAGAGGCTATTTTCCATATTATATTCTCATCATCTCGTGACAAAGCAATCAATAAGTAGCCTAGGGTGGATTCAGATGTCTGGTTTCTCCTAACAGTGAATAAACTCGGATCTAGAGAGGAACCAGTTTATGCCTTTGACTTTCTCGCCTTTCAGTCTTTTTAATTATACTCGACACATTTTTCCTCCTATCCAATGATAAAAACTAATTAACCAATCTCCCCCCCCCGCACAATGTATACCTGGTGTTGACTAACATAACTGTTCTGAGCCCCTCCTCCGCCCAGTAACGAAAGCTGAGACACGCTTAATGAGAATGTCCTTTAATAACAAGACCAGACTCTCGGTGGCTGAAAGCCAAGTAAACAAACAGATAAGGACCTTGGCAGCAAGGCCGACAAACCTTGACAGCAATTCAGACAAACTCTGGCAGCAATCCAGCCTGCCAAGTTTGTTTCTCTTTAGTCAAAGCATTGACTTCTGCAAGAAGGGCGTGGCACAAGCAGTCTGTTTTATAGTCTGGAGAGGAGCCTAATGACCATCAGCTGAGCATAATTACCTCCTGTAATTATGTAGTTCTTCATAGCTCTTCAACGGCATGCATCCAGGAACAACTCACTGCTGGCGTCCAGCTCACTCTCCCTTGTCTCCTCCCCACTGATCCAAGGCTCAGGCACCACCTGGTGGCCAACCAGTCTCTCTGTGCCCTGTTTGGAGTCAGAACCCTGTCCAGGGTCCTCCACCTCCTTCAGGGCCAACTCATAGGGCCCCTCGCTGTCGGAGTCTGGTGGCAGCTCCAACAGCTCCTGCTGGGCCACAACACATAACATTATTTCTTTTTTTTCAAAAAAAGAAAAGTTCGAAATGTTTTTGTATAGGTTTTTTCAGTCAATACTTCTCAATGTACAGTATTATTTGTTAATTAAAAAAAAATAGAGAACAGAAAACCAATTGTCAAAGAGACACAGCAGATGAGTCTTGTTCCTTGGGGATTTGTGAGGCACTTGTTTTGCTATTACGGAAAGAAACAAATGCCAATGTCAAGGTATCAGGCAACACCCCCAACCAAATAAGACTCCGAGTGTCAGCCTCTGCTTTGCTGTTGCTTCGGCTGCCATGAAACGAGGAGGGAGGGCATGGTATTTGGGAGGGGTTACTCATTGTGCTGGAGGAAGGTTCTGGAGTTCAGCTGCCTGTCGGACTACGCATGCGTAGGAGATTCCCGCCAGGACTAACGGCACCGACATTCCATCTTCGTGATGCCTTTTGAAGTTATCTCACACCTGACACTTGAGAGAATTATGATTGGACTGTAACTGTGATGCCAAGGGGTGGGGAATGGGCTATTCTATATATCAATCGCTTTCACGCCTAAATAATCAGACTTCGCTTCGCTATGCCTTTAATCATTTATAATTAGTAAAAGTACACTTGATTTCTACACATGGAGTCTCGTGGTCTTCTTTCCTAATTATCTAATGGAGAGGTTCTGACACTGAGGCTTGAGGTTCCTCAAAGTTCCCATTTTATTAGAGGTGTCATATCGGCACATTTGGGAAAACCCAAATCTGAAAGCTTCCAGGTTTTCCCCACTCAAACGAAAGTTCAACCCCTGCCCAGCACCCACGTGTCTGTCGCATAGCCCAATCAGGCACCATCCAAAACTGGAGCTACCTCCCAGTCACACCACTCAAGGTGCAGGGCAAGCTGTCCTTGACTCTTTGAGAAAGGAATGTTGTTATGACTACATATCACCCACACTCTGTATAATCTTGCTCCCCATTTTGCCACAATAGAAAATGTGGCAGGCCTGAACTTCAAAAGTTAAAAGATGGCTTCCGGGTCTGACAGGCTGCCCCCACCTCAGCCACATTTTGTTCACATCTCCTGTATAATTATAAAATACAGGGAATTGGGATAAAACAAATACATTATGATATTAAACCTCTTGGCAAACATTAGTCTAATTTTTAAATCGCAACAGTATAGGAGTGAACTTTGCCTTCATTAGTATCTTTTTGGCCTGTTCAGTTTGTTTGTATGCTTAAAAAGTATTGGACTACTTTTTATTTCTTCCAATATTTTTCTGTCTTTAAAGAGCCAGAATTGAGACTGACAGCATTTTCATTGGGCCGTTATTTGCAATTACAACTGATGAACTGAATGTTTTCCCTATCTTCTTTAAAAAGCTGCATGTTGTCATAGAATTTGTTATTATTCATTCAGGCTTTTGTGAAATAAAGTGCTTAGTTATTTCCGGGCCAGCAACCATTCATTTTAAGGAGAAATAAAAAAGGCATTAATTGCCTGGATAGCATTGTAATCCTTCCATTCAGATTAACAGAGTTGGAAGGGACCTTGTAGGTCATCTAGTCCAACCCCTTGCCCAAGCTGGAGACCTTACACCATTTCTGACAAATGGCAGTCCAGTCTCTTCTTGAAAGCTTCCAGTGATGAAGCTCCCACAATTTCCAAAGGCAACTTCTGTTCCATTGGTCGATTGCTCTCACTGTCAGAAAAATTCTCATTTCTAGGTTGAATCTCTCCTTGATCAGTTTCCATCCATTATTTCTTGCCTGGCCTTCCTGTGCTTTGGAAAATAGCTTGACTCCCCTCCTCTCTCGGGCAGCCCCTCAGATATTGGAAGACTGCTATCATGTCTCCCCTGGTCCTTCTCTTCACTGGACTAGCCATGCCCAGTTCCTGCAATCATTCATAGTATGTTCTAGTCTCCAATCTCCTAATCGTCAGTGGTGTATTAACCATTAAGCAGACTAAGCATGTCCTTATGGCACCAGGCCCAAAGCGGGCACCACAAAGTTGAGAAAGAAAGAAAGAAAGAACAATAAAGATTTGTACAGTATGTAGAAAGGAGGGGGGCACCAAGATTTGTCAGTACTTAGGGCACCAGTGAGCCTTAATCTACCACTTCTAATCAGAGAATAATTGCTCTTCTCTGTACTTTTACTAGAGTCTCAACATCTTTTTTATAGAGTGGTGACCAAAAGTGGATGCAGCATTCTAGATATGGTCCTATTGGCTTTGGTTCATCTTGTAAAAACCTGGAAAAAGCATATTAGGAAAACAAATGGGAAAACATGTATGAACGTGCATATGTTTTCCAATATTCCATGTATTTCCCCCCCTTTTAATACTCTGTATATAAAACTATGATAGCTAACCCAATGACTCAGCATCCATTAATATTTGGAACTGATGTTAATGGCCGGTAAATTCTGTAGTTTAACAATGACTTGGATTAGATCGCACACAGTCAGAAATATGGCCCTTGAGATTTAAATGGAAGCAGATGGAATTATTTTACATCAGTGGACTGAGTCACGGACAGGAAGGATTCATAGTGCTCTCTGTGCCTTGTTTAAGCCATCGTGTGTTTTTTACTAAGCCATAATGACTTGGCAGATTTAGAATAGAATAAAAGAGTTGGAAGGTTCCCCCGGAGATCTTCTAGTCCAGCCCCCTGCTTAGGCAGGAAACCCTACACCACTTCAGACATCTTTTTTAAGAACTTCCAGTGTTGGGGCATTCACAACTTCTGGGGGCAAGTTGTTCCACTGATTAATTGTTCTAACTGTCAGGAAATTTCTCCTTAGTTCTAAGTTGCTTCTCTCCTTGATTAGTTTCCACCCATTGCTTCTTGTTCTACCCTCAGGTGCCTTGGAGAATAGTTTGACTTCCTCTTCTTTGGCAGCCCCTGAGATATTGGAACGCTGCTAGCATGTCTCTCATTAAACTAGACATGCCCAGTTCCTTCAACCGTTCTTCATATGTTTTAGCCTCCAGTCCCCTCATCATCTTTGTTGCTCTTCTCTGTACTCTTTCTAGGGTCTCCATATCTTTTTTACATCATGGCGACCAAAACTGAATGCAGTATTCCAAGTGTGGCCTTTCCAAGGTCTTATAAAGTGGTATTAACACTTCACGTGATCTTGATTCCATCCCTCTGCTTATGCAGCTTAGAACTGTGTTGGCTTTTTGGCAGCTGTTTGAAACTTGAAACACTTAAGCCATAAAGTGTAGTTGACGACACATCTAATGCTTGGATTCGCATGTTATGCTAGGTCAGAGTAACACAAATACTTTAACACAATGTGCATCCCTGGTTACTCGTAAAGAAACCATCCTGAACACTGTGTCTTGATCATTGAAGCAATTAACAGAATATGAAGATTGGGGGAAACCAGGCTTAATAGCAGTGACTGTGAGAGGGACCTTGGAGTCTTAGTGGACAACCCATTAAATATGAGCCAGCAATGTGCGGTGGCAGACAAAAAAGCCAATGCAATCCTAAATTGTATTAACAGAGGGATTCAATCAAGATCATGTGAGGTACTAATACAACTCTATAAAACCTTAGTAAGACCACACCTAGAATACGGCATCCAGTTTTGGTCACCACGCTACAAAAAAGATGTTGAGACTCTGGAAAGAATGCAAAGAAGAGCAGCCAGGATGATTAGGGGACTGGAGGCTAAAACATATGATGAATAGTTGACATGGCTAGTCTAGTGAAGAGATGATAGCAGTCTTCCAGTATTTGAGGGGCTGCCACAGAGAGGAAGAGGTCAAGCTATTTTCCAAGGCACCCGAAGGCCAGACAAGGAACAATGGATAGAAACTGATCAAGGAGAGATTCAACCTAGAAATAAGGAGAAATTTTATGACAGTGAGAACAATCAACCAATGGAACAGAAGTTGCCTTCAGAAGTTGTGGGAGCATCATCACTGGAAGCTTTCAAGAAGAGACTGGACTGCCACCTGTCGGAAATGGTGTAGGATCTCCTGTTTGGGCTGGGGGTTGGACTAGATGACCCACAAGGTCCCCTTCAACTCTATTATTCTGTTCTGTTCTGAGATTACGGTAATAAAGCTGTGGACTAAATGAGGGGATTTGTAAAGCCCTTAAGAGAGAGGAAGGTCAATAATACTCCAATCTGTTGAAAAGAAGGTTAGAAGTCATATATTTCTTACCTTTACCTTTCTTTTTCTTTCCTTGTACTTTTTTGAACAGATAGTCCTCAACTTACAACAGTTCATTTAGTGACTGTTTGAGGTTACAACGGCACTGAGAAACATGACTTATAACCAATTTTCATATTTAATGAGTATTGTAACACCCCCATGATTACGTGATCAAAATCCAGACACTTTGCAACTGACTCATATTTATGACGGTTGCAATGTCCCAGGGTCATGTGACCCCCTTGGATTCACTTAACAATTGTGGCAAGAGGGGTCATAAAATGTGGCAAAACTCACTTAACATTTGTCTCTCTTAAGAACAGAAGTTTGGGGCTGAATTGTGGTCGTAAGAAAGTGTATTTCTCCCCCCCCCCCCTTTTATTACACGGACATTCTTAACAGATATAAATGTTTAAAAACAAATTCTATATTGTCTCTTGGTGTTTTTGACCATCTGAAAAAATGCTTAGCATAGTTTTTTTTCATTGACCTTGCGCATAGTAATTAATGGGATCTCTCCCCTGTTTTCTGGGGGCACCCATCTACGCTAAGGACTTTTAATAAGGGATGTTCTTTTCATTAAATGACATATTGATGTTTTTTCCCCTTGTCCTCTTCTCGTTTCAGCTTTGTTTTCCCTGTAACTGGTGGCCTTGGCCCTCAAGGTAGGTAAAACGGGAAAGGGTACTGGACTTGAAAGAAGAAAAATGAGATATCTTAAATTAGGCATCTATAGCAATAGCACTTACTTACCATATTTTTTGGAGTATAAGACGCACCTTTTTCCCTCAAAAAAGAGGCTGAAAATCTGGATGTGTTTTATACACAGAATACAGCATTTTTGGCCTCCCGAAACCCCGCCCCCTTCACCAAAATGAAGGCTTCCAGAGTGCTCCTGGGGGCTGGAGAGGGCAGAAATGAGCAAAAAACGGGCCCGTTTTTTTGCTCAATTTTAACCCCCCAGCCCCCAGGAGCACTCTATGTACAAGCCTCCTAAAGGCTATGCATACTTTTTTTTTTTTTTAACAAAAAATGAGCCCGTTTTCGTGAAAAACAGGCCGTTTTGGGGAGGTTTGCAGAGTGCAAAAACTTTTTTTCCCCTTTCAGAAAGCTCTTTAGTTAGAGTCATTGATGAGAATTAGATTGATCAAGCGCTGTGCCAGCAGAAACAAAGTCTTAGGTGCTGCAGATTGTCAGCAATTTCCTTCTCCAGCACAAAAACCTGGAAACAACTACCTACCTACCTACTCTCTCTCTCTCTCCCTCCCTCCTTCCCTCCCTCCCCTCCCTATCTATCTATCTATCTATCTATCTATCTATCTATCTATCTATCTATCTATCCTTCTACCTACATACCTACTTTTTTTAAAATTTGCCTCTTCAAAACCTTGGTGCGTCTTATACTCCGAAAAATATGGTACATCCTGTCCCATAGTGCTTTACAGTATTCTCTGCATATCTGTGGAGATTCTCAGTCATCCAGGTCATGGTTTTCCCAAAGGGACAGAAGCTTCTCGGATGAGAAGCAAAACGTCTTCAAAGAAAAACCCAAAAAATCCAGTTGCCTCTTGAAAAAGCATCAGGACCTGGATGACGGAGAATCTCCATAGACATCTGCAAGAAAACAGCCAAGCTTAGAGAGCACCAAGGACCCCTCATTAATGCTAACTCTTGTTTCAAAGATTTAAGGGCAGTATTGATAAAATTCCCAGTTGGAATGTATGGCTGTGAATGTTGGACCATAAGAAAGGCTGAGTGCCAAAGAATTGAGACCTTTGAACTCTGGTGCTGGAGAAGACTCCTGCGAGTCCCTTGGACTGCAAGGCCATCCAACCAGTCAGTCCTAGAGGAGATCAACCCTGACTCAAATACTTTGCCCACCTAATGAGAAGGAAGGTCTCTCTGGAGAAGAGCCTCATGCTGGGAAAGATGGAGGGCAAAAGAAGAAGGGGACGGCAGAGAATGAGGTGGTTGGATGGAGTCATCGAAGCAGTAGGTGGGAGCTTCAGTGGACTCCAGAAGATGGTAGAGGACAGGAAGGCCTGGAGGAACGTTGTCCATGGGGTTGCGATGGGTGGGACACGACTTCGCAAGTAACAACAATAATTGATAAAATCCTTGGAAGCATCCTCAGAAGTCATTTAGTCCCAACTCGCTGCTTGATGTAGAGCCGATTAGTCTTTTTGATTAGGAGGCTTGCTATCCAGCCAGATCATTATTGCAAATTAAATAATATAAGAATTTGGCGCCGCTTTCAACTTTCCTGCCAAGAAAAGATTTTGCCTGAGGAGGAGGGCCAGGAATTGTGTTTGACCTGGTGGGGGCGTGGCCAGTTCGACATCATTTGCGCCTGTGGTGGCCTGTGTGACATCCCCCCCCCCCCCATGCCCCATTTTGGGCCTAGCAGGCCTCCCTGAAGCCTCCCGGGACCAAAAATGGGCCCCGCCCACACCCCTCCATGCGCCTTGTTTTGAGCCTAGCAGGCCTCCCTGAAGCCTCCCGGGACCAAAAATGGGCCGCGCCCACACCCCTCCATGCGCCTTGTTTTGAGCCTAGCAGGCCTCCCTGAAGCCTCCCGGGACCAAAAATGGGCCACGCCACAGCCCCCTCCCCATCCCTTGTTTTGGGCCTAGCAGGCCTCCCTAAAGCTGCCTGGAATCAGAAACAGCAGAGACCAGAAAATCAGTTGGCTGGTGGGAGGCGCATGTGCAGTGGAGCATGAAGCGATGGCTCGTGTGCATCGATTTGCCATCACGGCTGTAGCTAATAGATGTATCTGTTCTTCCCCTCTTGTGTCAAGTGGTGGAGTTGATTGCACAGCAATCTTAACCGTTTTTTAATGTCTCGGTGTAGGGATGATTCCAATGCAACAGCAGAGCTTCTCCATGGTGCCTGTCATGCAGCCCAATATGCAAGGCATGATGGGGATGAATTACGGTTCTCAGATGCCTCCAGGAACGATGACTGTGCAGGTACGTGCTGGGGCGATTTCAATCTGTCTGGTTTTAATCTGTATCAGGGATTATATTCTATTCGTCCAATTTCTATACCCACATTGTGGGACTCTAGGCGGTTTACAAATAAAATGGTAAAAGTCTCATACAAGCCATAGTTGAAAACAAAATTGAAGCACTGATAAAGGAGAATACAGGCATCCTCGGCTTACAACAGCTCATTTAGTGACCATTCAAAGTTACAACAGCATGGAAGAAAGTGTCTTAAGACTGTTTTTCACACTTATGACCATTGCAGCATCCCCCACAGTCGTGTGATTTACATACGGATGCCTGGCAATTGGTTCAAATTTATGACAATTGCAGTGTCCTGGAGTCACACAACCTTCTGAAAAGCAAAGTCAATTGTGGTGGTCTCTCATGAGGAATAAGACACTTAGGCAAGATGTCTCGGGATGAGAGTGTTCAGAACAGACTCTGAAGCCCCCTTTTATTCTTATTACACTCATTAGCATACAATGTTACCCCTGAGGGCCAGAATTGCCTATGGCCAGTTATTTTTAGGATTCATTCATCCTGTTTTCCACATTCCCATGCGCTTTCATTGTTTCGTGTACACTATGGGACATCCTGTGGGAGCATTTCTCTGTAATTATTCCCACAGTCAATGGGAAGTCAGATTCACTTAACAACCACGTTACTAACTCAACAACTGCAGTGATCCTCTTAACAACTATGGCAAGAAAAGTCATAAAACAGGGCAAAACACACTTAACAAATTTCTCATCAATGTAAATTTTGCGCTCAATTGTGGTCCTAAATCAAGGACTACTTGTACTTGTACCTCAGGGTTGAAATGAGGGATCCTTGGTGCTCTCTGAGCTTGGCTGTTTTCTTGCAGACCTTTCATTACCCAGCTAGGTAACATCCTCAGTGCATTGATGAGGTTACCTAGTTTGGGTAATGAAACATTTAAAAGGAAACAACAAAGCTTAGAGAATACCAAGGTCCCCTCAAAATTAAAACAGTTAAAAAGAACAGTTGCAAAGTTAAACCCACCAACCACCTCTGGGGTTCCATGATACTCTTAGATTCCCCCACACCTGTTGGCAGAGCCAAGTCTTAATCATATGCCTCTTTTAACGACCCCGTAATCTCTTGCGGGGCGGAGTCTGGGCAACTGAACGGAGCTGAGTGTTTACTGGCCAGATGCCCTTCTTGTTGCCAGTACAGAGGTTTGTTTTCAGCAGAGATATTCTCAGTGTGGCCAGAGAGAGAAATATCTGCCTCTACCTAGGATTAAACTCACAGGCTCCTGATTGTGAAGCTCCACCTTTAGGCCACCACCCCACAGAGCCAGGTCTTAATGCTCTTCTGAAAAGCTAGGGGAATGGGGGCCTGCCTGACCTCCAAAAACAAGATGTTGCATAGGATGGAGCAATGGCAGAGAATTCCCCCAGTCAAACTTCTTTAACATGCGTAAGGAAGCCTCCCTGCCTGGTCTGACGGAACCGGTCAATGAAATAGAGATGAAAGTGCTCCATCCAACGTTAAGCATACACCTCGCAGGGTGGTGTACCGTATTTGCAACTTTTTCTGTTTTAATACAGGTAATCCTTGGCCTGCGACCACAATTGAGCCCCAGATTTTTGTCCCTAAGCAAGACAGGTTGCTAAGCGACTTGTGCCTCATTTTACGGCCTGTTCTGCCACAGTTGTTAAGTGGATCACATTTCCACTGCCATCGCAACTTCGAATGATCACTAAACGGATAAGCTGTAAGCTGTAAATCCAGGGCTACCCATAATTCATATAATTTTTGCACGTCAAATAACATGGACAAATTGGGGGGTTGGACTAGAAGACCTTCAAGGTCCCTTCAAACTTTGCTATTCTATTCTAAATACTGGGCATGTATTTGCAGACGGTGAGATTTCATTATAAGAAAGCTCACATACATTTTGAGTCTCCTGAGATCCAGTTTGCTGGGTCATTTACCATGCATTTATCTCCTTGTCTCTCTTGTTCTTTGTTATTTAATATTAGCAGATAACCGTCGTTATCCAGATATTTATTTATAGGTGGAAAATGTCTGGACCAAATGTAATTTCTAATGTTGGATTTTCCCACTTATCAGAGGGAGCCCCTTTGTGGAGTACTGTGAAGCCATTACTATGGCAACTCCACTGCGCTGCATGGTAGAAGGCATTTTACGGCTTTACATTAGAAGCCATTTTAAGGCACAACAGGCTGTATCTTAACAGAACACACACACACACACACACCAAGGGTTGTTAGGGGTGTCTTAACCCCACAGTATTTGTTTCCAGAGGGTAAGTCGTCTGTGTACCAAGTTTGGTTGAAATTGCTCGAGGCGTTCCAGAGTTATGCTGGAACGTACACGCACACACAAAGCTGTTTTTGTATATATAGATTGAACTGCTCATTTGGTTCACAGGGTGGCATGCCTCTCGGTGCGATGCCAACAGCGGGGATGACATATATGGGACAAAGTCCCTACCTTGGAATGCGTGCAGCAGCTCCTCAGTACACTCCGGATATGCGGAAGCAGTTTGTTGAAGAACAGCAGTAAGTGAGCCATTCTGTAACAATAGATCTGACTTTATTATTTTTTAAATTAAATAATTGATATAGCTGCCATACTCAACGCATGACTCAGGAGGATGACTTCTCTTGACGATGTCTCAAGGTCTTGATTGTCTCTCAGGAAACTTTTTGCATCCCGTTTCCAAATTTACACTGCAGAAATCTGGACCACCACTAAGTGAGAGCAGAGAAATGGATTTGTTGCTCTTTGCTGCCATCTAGGAGTTGTCCAGAATTTTGCAACCCAGAACTAGAAGGTCTACATCAAGGGTGTCAAATTCAACTTCAATGAAGGCCGCATCATGGTTGTGTTTGACCTCTGGGGGGGGGTTGGGGGGTGGCATGGCCAGGGGGCATGGCCAGCTTGATGTCATTCATGTCAGGGGTGGCTGTGGTGGCCAGAGCGCTCTGCCAACTGTCAGAAGGTTGCAGGAGGCCATTGCACAGCCCAAGCTTTGTTTTCACTGGCGGAGGGTTGAGGAGGCTGTGGCTGCTGAAAATGGAGCTCGGAGCTACAAGCCTCCTAAAGGCTATGTATGCCCTTTTTTGGGCAAAAAACCCTGGGCCCGTTTTTACAAAAAATGAGTTGGTTTTGCTCGTTTTTGCTTCCCAGCCCGCAAGAGCACTCTGCAAGTGTCCTAAAGGCTGTGCATGTCCTTTTTTTGGTAAAAAAACGGGCCTGTTTTTGCAAAAAAATGGGCTGGTTTTTGCTCATTTGGGGGGGGGCAGCCCCCAGGAGCACTTTGCCGGCCTCTCAAACTCTCTGCATGCCCCGTTTTTCACAAAAAATGAGGCATGCAGAGGGTTTGGGAAGTTTTCAGAGTGCAAAAACTTTTTTCTAAAATTTACCTTTTCAAAATCTTGGTGTGTCTTATACTCCAGTGAGTCTTATACTCCAAAAATACGGTATTCTTCCTCCCTAGTACCTATGTCTTCCCACTTATGACTATAACCCTGTTGCTTGTATCTTTCAATTTATATTGTTTTATTTGTTTACCAGTACAATTTGATAGCTTATTAGTAACCTTGAGTATCATCAAGTGTTGTATATTTTTATTCTCGATGAATGTATTTTATTCTCCTCGTGTACACTGAGAGCATATGCACCAAAGACAAGTTCCAACCACACTTGGCCAATAAAGAATTCTATTCTATTCTGTGTGAGTGGTAGGCGTGCACGTAAGCGTGTTCAGCTCCATTTGCACAAGTGGGCGCCTGCCACTACGCAAATGAAGCTTCCTGCGTGCACTTGCCCACTGCTTGCGCAGTCTGGTGGGCTGCGTCCCAGCAGTTGAGATTGATTTAGATTATCTGTTTTAGATTAATAGATTGCCACTTCTTTTCCTGTGTTCCAGGCAGGGGTGGGTTCCTGCCAGCTCTAACCTCTTCTATAGAAGAGGTTCCACAATTCTACAGTGCCGTTTAGAACCGGTTCCAGCTCCCTCCCCCCACCCGTCCGCACATCATCAAGATGAAGAGCGAGAGGAGGAATTCTGGGAGTTGAAGTCCACAAGTCTTAAAGCTGTCACGTTTGAACATCCCTGGGTTTTTTTTTTTTCTAAAAGGTTAGGGGTGCGAGGGTCTTGTAATTGACAGCTTTAAGACTTTCACATTTTAATGCCAGAGTTCCTGAGCCAACATTTTGGTTGCTAAGCAAGAGCATTGTTAAGTGAATTCCACTACATTTTACAAGTTGGCCACGCCCACTCAGTCACATGGCCGGCAAGCCATCCCACAAAGCAGGCCACACCTACAGAAGAGGTTCTAAAATTTTTGAAACCCACCATTGGTTCCAGGTCAAATCTATGTTTCTTCAAATAAGGTAGAGTACGAAAGTAACAGAAATAGCAGTTAAACTATCTATGAGGCCTAAATCACATCTTTAATTATCATTGAATATATCTTGCAGGAAACGGTTTGAACACCAGCAGAAGGTTTTGGAGGAAGAAAGAAAAAGGCGTCAATTTGAAGAACAGAAGCAAAAGCTACGGCTTTTAAGCAGTGTGAAGCCAAAGGTACGTGGTGATAAATTTATTCAGTGGCAAGCCATCTGGATTTAAATTAATTTCTGTTGAGGAGGGAAATTAAAACAATAAATAGAATTTTTTAAAAAAAACTAATACCAGTGTTTCAACAAAACAGTATGGGATTGTTCTTGACTTATAGCCATTCATTTAGCAACTGTTTGAAGTTACAACAGTACTGGAAACAAGTGACTTACAACCAGGCCTCGCACTTACGACCATCACAACATTTCCCACGGTCTTGTGATTAGAATTCAGGCGCTTGGCAACCAGCATGTATTTAAAATGGTTGCAGCGTCTGGGGGAATCATATCATCTCTATTTGCAACTTTCCCAGCTGGCTTCCAATGAGCAAAGTCAATCGGGGAAGCCTTAACATACACATGATTCACTTAACAACTGCAACGGTTAGCTTAATTGGCAAAGAATCTTGTACAATTGGTTGTGATTCACTTAACAACCACAACTGAGCCATGATGGTTAAAATGCAGTATTGCAAGCTAACTCTGCTCACTGGCAGGAGCTCGATCCTGGCTGGCTCAAGGTTGACTCAGCCTTCAATACTTCCGAGATGGGTAAAATGAGGACCCAGATTCTTGGGGGCAAGAGACTTACTCTGTAAACCACTATGGAGGGCTGTAAAGCATTGTGAAGCGGTATATAAGTATAAACGCTTTCGCTATCGCTCTTGCAGTGGAAACTCTGATCCCAATTCTGGTAATAAGTCAGGGACTACCTGTTTACCAAATGGGATGCAGTGGCTCAGTATCTAAGACAGTGAGCTTGTCGATTAGAAAGGTCCCTAGCACCACGTAACGGAGTGAGCTCCTGTGACTTGTCCCAGCTTCTGCCAACCTAGCAGTTCGAAAGCACGTAAAAAATGCAAGTAGAAAAAATAGGAACCACCTTTGGTGGGAAGGTAACAGCATTCCGTGTGCCCTCGGCATTTAGTCATGCCAGCCACATGACCATGGAGACCTCTTCAGACAGCGCTGGTTCTTCAGCTTTGAAATGGAGACGAGCACCGCCCCCTAGAGTCGGGAACAACTAGTACAGGTGTGGGAGGGGAACCTTTACTTTTTTACCAGAATGTAAAATGATCTACTTTGAGATAAAATAGGTTTTGCTCATCTGATTTTCCTTGAGGAATTCCACCCTGAGAAAATAGTGCACTTTGTTTTTGGCAAGTAACCAATGTAATCTGATTTTCTAAAATAGTTGAAAATTCTGTTAGAGCTGTTTCATAATAGGGTATGTCAATATGCTTTCAGATGGGTGAAAAAAGCAGAGATGATGCCCTGGAAGCTATTAAAGGAAACCTAGACGGGTTTTCCAGAGATGCTAAACTCCATCCTACACCAACTGCTCATCCCAAAAATGCAGGTATTTAACTTGGGGACAAGATTTTGAAATTAAAAAATGCATGCTGCTTTAAGGGGTCCAGAAACTTTTTGAGAAACCTGCCAAAGAAAAACATTTTATCTCTTTTAGTGATTAAAAAAAAAAAATCTTTAACACCCTTTTGGGTCATGAACAGTAGGACTGTGCTTAATTTTAATTGGATTAAGATTCCACCCCTATTAAATTATAACCAAATTATGTTCAGTTGATTTTGAGCATGTAATGAAAACTAGCAACCTTTTCAAAAACCTTAAGCTGCATCTGTATAAGTTGCAGTTGCAGATTCTCATCTTCTAAGACCATCGAATTAATGGCTGTGGCTATTAAAAACTGATGTCCTCAAGATTTTTGTTTCTTTTTACAACCCTGTAGTCGGGGCGATTGGCTGGAGCTGAGAGTTTATTGTCTGGATGCCCTTCCTGATGCCTACTTGCAGTTCACAGCAGACAGTTTCTTCTCTTTGAGAGAGAAACATCTGCTGCTACTTAGAATTGAACTATCAACCTTCTGAGTTGGAGGCGAGTGTCTTCACCACGAGGCCACTGTGCTGCTAATGTCCTCAAGAAAATAAAATGCTCGTAAAAATAAAGCAGGCAGAGGAAAATAAATATTTTTATTACCAGTGCATCAGTGAAAGCCAATTTAGCATATAGCAGCTGGGACCTGTCTGCATAAATTCTCAGCTTTCTAAAAAGAGGTGGTCCCACTTTTCTCTCTACAAGGGAGCTAAGTTGTGAATGTGCCGTTTAATTTATAAAAGTCCTGTACTCTGCCCAGTATTTTAAATACCTCCATTGGAACCAAGGCCTTTTTGAGTGATTTTAATGCTTGTTAAAAAGCAGAAATGGGGACCATAGACCATAGAGAGGAAGCAGTCCCTTCTCCCTTTTACCTCTTGCTGAAAAAGCAGAATATTTCCCCCCCTCTACAATGTGAAGCTAAGAAGCCATTTACCGTATTTTTTGGAGTACAAGACACATCTTTTCCCCCCCAAAAGAGGGAGAAAATCTGGGTGCGTCTTATACACTGAATACAGCATTTTTGGCCTCCTGAAACCCCGCCCCCTTTGCAAAAATAGACGTGGGGAGAGTTTGGGAGACCTGCAAAGTGCTCCTGGGGGCTGGGAAGGGCAAAACCAAGCAAAAAATGGGTCAGCCCCCAGGAGCATTCTACAAGCCTCCTAAAGACTATGCATGCCCTTTTGGGGGGCAAAAAAACAGGCCTATTTTCATGAAAAATGGGCCATTTTTTGCTTGTTTTTGCCCCAGCCCCCAGGAGCACTTTGCAGGCCTCTAAAACTCTCTGCATGCCCCATTTTTCACAAAAAAATGCGGCATGCAGAAGGTTTAAGAGGCCTGCAGAGTGCAAAAAAAAAAAAATTTTTTTTAATTTACCTCTTCAAAATCTTGGTGTATCTTATACTCTGTGCGTCTTATACTCCGAAAAATATGGTACCTCTTCAGCAGAGCCCCTAGAAACCGACACTTCTTTTTTATTTTATTTTATTTTTTAAGCTGGTTGTTCTCCAGAAGTTTCCATCTTGTGTGTGTGTACATGTCTGTGTTCATTCCATTTCACAGATCATCCTAAACCATCTCATTCTACCGTGTCTGTCTCCCAAACTGCCGCCTTTCTTGACGACGAGGAGTTTAGTGACTTTATTCAGGGACCTGTTGAAACCCCGCCATTCGTGCCTCCAACCTCCTCCCAGTCTTTTCAGTCTTGCCATCCTGTTTCTCAAGCCGGGCAGCGGCTTTCAGAGAAGGCTGCGGCCCACCCTCTCCCTCCAGTCCAGTTTCCTGTCACCTCCGTCCTCCAGGGTACCGTCGGACCGGTACCCTATTTCTCTCCTCCTCCAGCTTCACAAAACACTCAGAAAACAGGTAACACACTGTGTCTTTCGGGGAATAGAATATACAGGTAGGCCTCGATTTACAACCCATTCGTTTGGTGACCAATTGAAATTAACAACACTGGAAAAAAATGTGACATGACCGGTTGTCGCACTTAAGGACCGTGGCAGCCTCCCTGTGGTCACGTGATCAAAATCTGGACGCCTGGCAACTGGTTTGTATTGATGACGGTTGCTGTGTTCCGGGGGAGATGTGATGTGATCCCCTTTTGTGAACTTCCAGTCTGTTTGCCATAAGCAAAATCAATGGGGGTGGGGGTGGGTGGATTTGATCGATTGTGTGATTCACTTAACAACAGTAGTGATTCACTTAACAATCAACAAGGAAAAAAATGATCATAAAATCAAGTGCAACTAATTTAACCACCTTACTTAGTAGTGGAAATTCTTTGACTCTATAGCTTTTATTGTTTTATCAGTGTGCAAAATAGAAAGAAATTTTTGCCCCAATTGTGGTCGTAAGTTAAAAACTAACTTGCAAAAATGTAGGTGCCTCTTGATGTAGCCCTTAATGCAGGAGCAATGAATATATTTTCTCCCACTGAAAATATATCCTGAATTTCAGGAGAGAAATAGTATCCCTAATGAATAAATCAGCACCAAAGTTTTGCAGAAAGAACAGCCGTTATAGCCAAGTGGTGTGTGTGTGTGTGTGTGTGTGTGTGTGTCTTTGTGTGTATCAAGACATTTATATCACCTTGATATAAATATATCTAGGGACTTGACAAACTTCTGCCAAGATAACGAATTTTCAACTCAGAAAAGCCAGAAATTTTATTTTATTTCTCTGGTAGGATGAGCAGCCAATACATTTTATAAATGAAATAAAATACATTTTATTATTTCATTTATCAAATTTGCATGGCTGACCATCTCATGAAAAGCAACTCTGGGCAGTAGACAACCATCAGATAAAATGACAGTGACATATACTGTATATAAACCAATCACAAAAGTCTAAAAACTCAATGTTAAAAATTAAATATTATTAGAAACAAAAATATATGAACCCCGAAGCAAAGAGAGGATGATTATAATTCCCTACCTCAATGGAACCATGTGTCTCCGCTTCCTTGCCCCCCCCCCCCAGGCCTTCTTATAATTTAAATTATTCTAGTACATTTAAATTTAATTTTACATTTTAACAATTTACTGTTTACAATTTTAAGCATTCTGGTAGATTTAACAACAATCAGGCCAATTTTGCATACTGGAGAGGTTGGATTATTTTCAGTTACCTGTCAGCGTTCCAAGTGTCATGTAGAATTAAATCAGAGTCCAAGGCAAAATGATCCTTAAAGTTCCAATTTAATAAATCAGACATCTTAGCATTGTGCTGTGGAATCCCAATTCTGGATGTTACATCAGATTCCCACCCAGTTGACAGTTCATGATCTTGTCCCCACACCCACAAATCCATCACGTGGTCCAATCTTCTGCTTCCGCGCTGGCATCTCCACCCAGCTGGTTCTGGTCAGGTGCAAAGGTGCGGAGACAAAAGATGACCTTGGTCTTCTAGAAAAGAATGACAACAACACATTCCACAATCCTACTCCTCTCTATTCCCCCATCCCACCAACTACACTAATGAAACAGCATAATGAAATAAGAAAAAGTGTGGCAGGCCAAAGATCCTAAAAGGGATATAATTGCAGGCCTGACATTACCGTCCTTTACCTTAAGAATGTAAAAAAATTCTCTTAATATTTTTTTAAAAGGGTAATGCATCTCTTGTCCCTTTTTCTTGTCCTGCTGAATTCTGAGTATGCTTGGTACAGTTAGTCCTCAAGTTACAACTAGTAGCAACCATTCAGAGTTAAAATAAACCTTCCTGGGAACACCTATAACATGGTTCCAGAGTTCCAACATGACAATATATTGGACACTCTGCAACCAGCCTGCATTGACACTGTTTACAGTGTCCTATTTTATGACATTTTTGTCGAAAACCAGCATCTACCCCCAGTTTTTGGCAGGATGGGCTCATAGTACTGGTAGTTCACTTAATGACCACTGCCAAAAAATTGGTTTCACTTTATTTTTTTTTATTTGTTTATAATATACAATACAAAAATACAAAACAGTAGGAAAATAAGGGAGGGAGAAGGGAAAGGAAAAGAGCAGAGGTGGTATTCAGCAGGTTCTGACCAGTTCTGGAGAATCGGTAGCGGAAATTTTGAGTAGTTCGGAGAACCGGTAAATTCCACCTCTGACTGGCCCTGCTCCCATCTATTTTCTGCCTCCCGAGTCCCAGCTGATTGGGAGGGAATGGGGATTTTGCAGTAATTTTCCTCTGGAATGGGGAGGGAATGGAGATTTTACACTATGCTTCCCCTGCCATGCCCACCAAGCCACACACACCAAGCCATGCCACGCCCACCAAGCCACACCCACAGAACCGGTAGTAAAAAAAATTGAATCCCACTACTGCAAAAGAGTAGGGTAAAGAGAAAAAAAGAAAGAAAACCTTTTTACTTTTACATAGTAGTATAAACTAGCCACTTTTATAACAACAAACCTATCTAACCGGTAAAAACCCGGAATCAAAGTTTCATTCCCCCCCCCTTCCTGGATCGGGATGCTCTGTGCACAGTCACTCATGCCCTCATCCTTTCTCGCCTGGACTACTGTAACGCTCTCTACATTGGGGCTGCCCTTGAAGAGCACCCAGAGGCTTCAACTGGTCCAGAATGCGGCTGCGCGGATTATCATGGGGGCACCTAGGTGCTCCCGTGTTACACCCCTTTTAGGCGGCCTGCACTGGTTGCTGGTTGTCTTCCGGGTGCTATTCAAGGTACTAATTATGACCTTTAAAGTGCTCCATGGCTTAGGCCCAGGGTACCTGCGAGACCACCTACTGCCACCAGTAGCCTCCCACCATCCAGTGCGATCCCACAGAGTTGGCCTCTTCAGGGTGCCGTCGGCCAGACAGTGTCGGCTAGCGACCCCCAGGGGAAGACCCTTCTCTGTGGGAGCGCCTTCCCTCTGGAATGAGCTGCCTCCGGAGCTTTGCATAATCCCCGACCTCCGGTCCTTCCGACGCGCCCTAAAAAGTTGGCTTTTCCAGCAAGCCAGCCTGGCCTGAACAAAACAAAATAAATTATTGATCATTGTTAATTTTAATTCGATTTTTTAAAAAAAATGTTATTGTCAATTCTTATTGAGTTTGTTTGGGTTATTCTATTTAATTTTTTTTTAACTTTTGTATTATGTGTTTCTTTTAATGTTGTACGCCGCCCTGAGTCCTTGGGAGAAGGGCGGCATATAAATGTAATAAACCTAAACCCAAACCCCTCCTCAAAACACAAAAAGGCCAGAAGTTTCTAAGTAGAAACAAAAGTAATTGTGTGGGTTTCCCCCCCCCCTTTAATCAAAGCAGTCAATGTAGCCATCTCACTCCGTCACCTTTGTCCCATAAAGTGGTTTCACTTTATGACCATCCCGACTTCCATTCACAATGGGCGAGCTCTGTTAAGGTCCTAAGTCGAGGACTCTGTATTGGCAGCCTCTGTTGGCAATGCAGAATCTTTAAATAAGGACTGATGTGACCCAGGGACAATCGTCCTCTTTGAAGATTGTTACTGAGTCGCACCAGCCTTTCTTTGTGGGGCTGTGGGTGTGTTTGTGTTTCCCCTTTCGCCTGCGGGGTGAAGGAATGGGATAAAGCTATAAAGCATGGGTGTCAAACTCGATTTCATTGAGGGCCGCATCAGGGTTGTGTTTGACTTTGGGGGTGGGGTGGGGGTGGCCAGCTCAACGTCACTCCTGTCGGGGGCGCCTGTGGCGGCCCGAGCGCTCTGCTAGTGGAAACATGCTCCCGAACTCCGTTTTTGGCTGCCACAGCCTCCAGCAACACTCTGCCAGTGAAAATGGAGCTTGGGAGGGCCGCATGCGGGAGAACGTGGCAGCCGAAAACGGAGCTCAAGAGCCTGTTTTTGCTGGCAGAAGCACCGTGGGCCGGTCCTTTGCTATTTCCAGGTTGGCCTTAAGTACTCCGCGGGCCGGATCCGGGCCCCAGCCTTGAGCTTGACACCCTTGCTCTAAAGTGAAGTGCCATTTAACAAGTACCTCTAATTCCTCCTTTTATTCATCCAGGCCGTTTCTTAGAAGACAAGCCGTTGGTACCTCGCGGGTTGAGTGAATTGGGGCAGGCTCAAATCAAGCAGAAGGCGCCTGAGGTTGAGCTCAGCGCTGCTGCTTCAGCTGTAAACAGCCCTGATCCCCAGTTAGCAGCCAGTGGCAGGAAGTCCCTAGGGGCGCTTCCCAAGGGAGACCCCTGTCCAGAGGCAAACAAGGCTTCAGAACAAAAGCTGCCAGTTCAAGAGTGCGGTGAGCAAATCTGTTGTTTTCAACCCAGGTGGATGCTTGCTTCACTGTTCTAACCTCTTAAGGTGACTGCTAGGTAATTTTGCTCTGAATCCCTGCTTGAATAATAACAATGAAGCACCTTTTATCCTGACTTAACACATAATACAGTGTTGGCCCTTAACTAGCCCTTTGCATATGTTTTGAGCCTGTTCCCTTTTCCAAGCAAAAGATTATTCCTCCTCATCCTCCTCTCTTCTTCTTCTTCTTCTTCTTCTTCTTCTTCTTCTTCTTCTTCTTCTTCTTCTTCTTCTTCTTCTTCTCCTCCTCCTCCTCCTCCTCCTCCTCCTCCTCCTCCTCCTTTCTCCTCCTTCCTCCTCCTGCTCTTCCTCCTCCTGCTCTTCCTCCTCTTTCTCCCCCCCTCCTCCTCCTCTTTTCCTTCTCCTTCTCTGTTTCCCCATCTCCTCCTCCTCTTTGCTGCCATTCACTTGCCCAAGTAGAATGGGCCCTTATTTGCCCTAAATGACTTTCTCCAACTTCCTCCTTTACAGATATGCTAGGACTATAACTTCCAGAATTCCAGCAGTGGTATTTTTGTTTACTTTAGATAGTGTTTTCCAGAAAGTTACACTATACACCGCTTGCTTCAGAGCTATGAATGCAGAAACATTTACCGTATTTTTCGGAGTATAAGATGCACTCTCCCACCCCACATCTAAAAGGGGGTAAAAAGTTTGGTGCGTCTTATACACCAAATGTAGCCCTGCCCACCCGCTGGCCCGCACCCTTCGGCCTCCACGCACAACCAGTGAATCTGTTCCTAAAGTTCATTTCTGGGGAACAGCTGATTGGGGATATTCTGGGAGGCCGATCACCCGCCAATCAGCTGCTCATGCTGAATCAGGCTAATGTGCTGAAGCTGCTTACTATCTGTTTGCTAGCCAGATTAATACCGATGGATGCTGGTAGACAGAGGCAGAATTTTTTTTTCTTATTTTCCTCCCCAAAAACTAAGGAGTGTCTTATACTCCGGAGCGTCTTATACTCCGAAAAATACAATAATCGTTTTTCTTGAACCAATCACTTTTCATTTCTTTAACCACCTTTGGAGAGCTGATTCCTTCTTTTGAACTACTCTCGATAGATGTGTCCCAATGGAGTCGTTTGTGTTCGCTATTTTCTAAAGATCTTTTTATGTGTGTGTCTGTGTCTCTAGGCGTTGGAGTTTTTCCTTCCCAGGATCCAATCCAGCAAATGATGCCTCCATGGATTTACAACGATAATTTAATTCCAGGTAATAATTAATAAAATGACAAGGATGAATACTATATTCAAGCAGGAAATGTCATTCTCATGTTGTTATGAGCCGCGGTGGCGCAGTGATTAGAGTGCAGTAATGCAGGCTACTTCTGCTGACTGCTGGCTGCCTGCAGTTGGCAGTTTAAATCTCACCAGGCTCAAGGTTGACTCAGCCTTCCATCCTTCCAAGGGGGATAAAATGAGGACCCAGATTGTTGGGGGCAAAATGCCAGCTCTGTAAACTGCTTCGAGGGAGCTATAAAAGCACTGTGAAGTTGTATATAAGTGCTATTGCTATTATCAGCTCATTGTTTTTTATACTATTGACAAAGTAGCGTGCGAAATTTTAATCAGGCAACAAATGCATTTTAATTTGGATCCTGTTGTCAAGGATGTTATTTCTATAAGGATTTTTTTTTTTTAAAGCCAAAGTGGTTAAGGTACCAAGGAACAAACCAGGAAACCGGGAGTTCCAGTCCTTTCTTAGGCTCAAAGCCAGCTGGGTGACCTTAGGCCAGTCACTTTCTCTCAAATCTAGGAAGATGACAATGGCAAAGTACTCCTGAAAAACCTTGCCAAGGAAACTGCAGGGACTTAGCCAGTTGGTTATAGGAGTTAAAACTGACTTGAAGCTGTGCGCCCGCACACATACACAACACAAAACACAATTGCAGCTAACCTTTCAGAAGCAGTTAGTGAAATTTAGTAAAAGGCAAATTCCACCCACTTTTAAGGGAAGTGACGTCTTTGGAGCAGTTCAGTTTTGATGACTGAATTTATCATCTTTGCCAGTTTGGTCTAGGGCAAGGGCACCCAACCTGCAGTCTATGGACTGGCACCGGTCTGCAGCGTTCCAGAAACCGGCCCATGCACACAAGCGAAGCACCATCCACGGGATGCAGGCAGCATGCGAAACCCCACCCTCTCTGGTTTGCGGAGAAATCTCTCTCTGCAGAATCAATCCCTGGTGCCCAAATGGTTGGGGGCCGCCAGCCTAGGGATTAAGGCATGATCTCAAACCCTGTCTTAGCAATGAAAGGCAGCTGAGTTACTTTGGCCCAGTCACTCTTTCTCAGCCCAACTTTCCTCACAGGGTTGTCATTGTGAAGAAAATAGGAAGAAGGAGCACTAGATATGATATCCTCCTTAAGAGTGTGTGTGTGTGTGTGTGTGTGTGTGTGTGTGTGTGTGTATGTATATAGAAACATACTGTGGGGTAAGATACCCCTAACACCCCTCGGTGGGTGGGTGTTCTGTTATGATACATCCTGTTGTGCCTTCAAATGGCTTCTTCTGTGCAGTGCAGTGGAGTTGCCATGGTAACGACTTCACAGTACTCCACAAGGGGGCTCCCTCTGGTAAGGGGGAAAATCCAACATTAGAAATTACATTTGGTCCGGACATTTTCCCCCCTATAAATAAATATCCGGGCAACGCTGGGTTATCAGCACTACTTGTTTATAAAAACAATAAAGGCGGGATATGAATTAAATAAATAAATCCAGGTTAACGTTTGAGGGTAGAAAAGGCCCAGCCTTTTCAATTTGTTTCAGTTTGCAGTTTATTTAATCTCTTGGATCAAATTCTTTCCTTCCCAGATCTTTATAAGAAGATTCTGGAAACCACCATGACACCATCCGGGATAGATACCGGAAAACTCTATCCGATTCTGATGTCCTCTGGGCTTCCCAGAGAAACTCTTGGACAAATCTGGGCCTTAGCCAATCGCACCACTCCAGGGAAGCTGACAAAAGAAGAACTCTACACCGTTTTGGCTATGATTGCGCTAACTCAGGTAGGAATCAAGATCAGAGATAAAACTGGAGGGGGGTACGACAACATCCTTAATGACTGGTCTATCGAGGGGCAGTTTTACCTGCAAATACAGGCAGTCCTCAACTTACAACCATTCATTTAGTGACCATTGAAAGGCAGAGCGGCACTGAAAAAAATGACTCATGACCATTTTTCATATTTATAACCATTGCAGCATCCGCATATACATGTGATCAAAATTCATGTGCTTGGCAATTGGCTCATATTGATGACAGTCAGTATCCTGGGGTCATGTGTGACCTCGTGTGTCAACTCCTAAAGTTGCCATGGTGAGGAAAGTTGTGGGGAGCACATTCCACACATACTTTCGGCTAGAGTCGGATCTCAGATTACCGCAGCAGACTTGGGAGGGGTGCACCTCATTGGGGAATGTGATTCATGACACAGACTGAGGGGAGGGAAGGAACAGGGGTAAAGTTCAGCTATAAATCGAATAAGGCTCAGATCTGACTGCAAAAAGGTCTTGCCAAAATAAATGCTCCTAATATAAATGATTAATTTTCTTTTGAAATTTGGCTCGAGACTCATGAATCAGTTGGGGCATTTTTTGGAAACCTGACATTGTGATCTCCTCCTCCTCCTGACAAGCAAATTCAGTGGGGAAGCCCGATTCATTAAAGAACATATGACTAACTTAACAAGGGCAGTGATTCTTTTAAGAACAGTGCCAAGAAAGGTCATAAAGTGGGGCAAAATTACCTTAGCAACAGGAATTTGGGACTCAATTGTGGTTGTAAGTTGAGAACTACCTGTAGTCCTAGCCTTCAGTTAAGATTGCCAGAACTGCCCTGTGGAACCTGATAGGGTAATGGGAATGTAAAGCTTTATAATCTTTTAAGTTTTTTATTTTTATTTCTCATACCGTATTTTTCAGACTATAAGACGCACCAAAATTTTGAAGAAGTTTTTTTTTTTAAAAAAAAAGTCTTTGTACTCTGCAGGTCACCCAAACCCTCTACACGCCTCATTTTTTTGTGAAAAATGGGGCATACAAAGAGTTTGAGAGGTCTGCAGTAGTATAAAATATTTTATTCAATTTTCACATTCCATTTGCAATCATTTATATACAGGGTATTTACTATAAGAAAAGAAAAAAAAAAGAAAAAGGGAATAAAACGAACAAATAAAAAGGAAACACAACTCATCATTCACAACCCCACCTAACCCTTGCATCCTCCATACACCCCATCTACCCCCTCCAACTTTCCTTTCTCCCTCTAACACTCCCCTCCTACTTCCCTTTCCCCTCAAACCTTCCTTCTCCCCTTACTCCCCAGACACCCTCCTTACATTCCCCTTACTCCTTACATTCCCCTTACTCCTTCCTTACTCCTCCCTCTTCCTTCCCTCTACCTCCCTCCTTGGTGTATGCCTTTATTCGAGTATTGTTTGATCTGATAAAAGTAAAGTGAACCAAGGAAAATAATAATAATAATAATAATAAAAAAAAAGAACCACCGTATATAAATACATTCTTGTTCTTATTAAAACTATATTAACACCCCCCCACCCCACCCCCCACAATCCCCATCCCTAATCCTCCCGGCTTCCCAGGGCCCACACCTGGCACTACCTTCTATCTAAAATATCTTGTATACATATGGATTAAAAAATAAAAGTAATATATCAAAAAAAAAAGAAAAGCAGAGAAAGAAAAAAAAAGGAAAAAAAAGAAAAGAGAAAAGAGAAAAAAGAAAAAAAGAAACCACTCTTCGTGTTGATCTCAGCCCCCCATCTTTATCTATGCTTAAATAGTATAAATCATTCTATCTATATTTTATTCTCATCTCTTACTTCTTTGCTATTTACCCCGACCTTCTGTAGGCTCTCCCGTTCCCTTCCTAAACCTCATGATCCCTTCCAATAAGATTTAAGCAGCGTGGTTCATGCCATATATTCAAATATAACTTTACAGACAAGTAATCAAACTTTCCCTTCTAGTAAAATTTAAACAACGTAAATGATCTTTCTTTACCCCTTTTTCAAACAGTAATTCAAAATAATCTAACCAGATTTCCCCTTCTTAGTAAAGTTAAGCAGCGTAGATCAGATATTACTTTACACAGGAATCAATTTCTATCTTAAGATAATTCCAACCAACTTCCCCTTCTAATAGAATTTAAATAACTTAGTTCATTCCACATGTATTTTACCCTCATCCCCCACTTGTCTGATATTTACCACTATCAAATTTATACTACCATTTGTTTAAAATATAACTCAGAGCGATTTGTAGCATGAATCATTCCACATATTCCAATAATACTTTCAACAAGAGTCAGTTAACCTTCTATTTTAAGGTAGTCGCTTCTAACAAAGTTTAAACAACATAAATCATTCCGCATTCTTTTTACAGTTATCTTAAGATAATCCCAAGCGGCTTCCTGTTCTAATAAGCTTTAAACAACATAAATTTTGCCCTCTTCCCTTGCTTGTCTGATATTTACCTCAAATAACGTAGTTCATTCCACATGCATTTTACCCTCATCTCATGCTTGTCTAATATTTACCACTATCAAATTTATACTAGCGTTTATTTGAGATGTAACTCAGAACTATTACAACCAACTTTCCCTTCAAATAAAAGTTAAATAGCATGGATCATATTCAAATAATACTTTCAGCAAGAGTCAGTTAACCTTCTATTTTAAGATAGTCCCCTCTAACAAAGTTTAAACAACATAAATCATTCCGCATTCTTTTAACCACTATCAAATTTATGCTAACGTTACTTTAGAATCTAGCTCAAAGTAGTTTCACCCAGCTTTCCCTTCTGATAAAAATTAGTCCACTTTTTCTACCGGAGAGAGGTCTCAAACCCCCATTCAGTCCTCAACTTTAGGAAGTCTTTTGAAGTATCTAAATTCTCGATCTGCGTTCTTCTGTTTCTCCGAGGGAGGAGGGGCTACCCCCTCCATCTTGCAGCCGCATGGCCAGCCGTTTGCTTTCTCCTTCCGCTTGTCTCTCCTCTCTTCCAAGCGCGTCAGGAAGTCCCGCCTTCAGAATCCTACAATAGAAATCTTGAGCCTCCGAAACAGAGTTAAGACGAAATCTTTGATTCTCAAATGTAACCGTGATGCCGGCAGGGGCCTCCCATCTGTATCGAATCTGTTGACTCCTAAGCTCTTTAGTTAAAAAAGTGTAGTCCCTTCTTGCTTTCAACATCTGAAAAGGTATATCTTTGAAGACAATCACGTCCTGGTCATCAACTCGGAGACTGTTATTATGAAACTTTTGCACAATCGCGTTTCTAGATTCTTTTGTAGAGAAATGTATAATTATGTCCCTCGGGAGCTGTCGCTGTTCCGCTATCAATGAGTTCTGGCGATAGATTTTCCGAATCTGCCAATCAAAGTTAAGTCCCGGGCTTCCCAGCGCATGGCTGAAGGCTTCAGCAAAGGTCTGTTTCAAATTCTCTTGCTGCTTTTCACGGAATCCTCTGACTCTTATTGAAAATGCCTTCCTATCAAAATTTAGCATCATAAGCTGTTCTTCGTTATTTCTAATTTTTTCTTGTAAAATTTGAATATTGGTAGTCAAATCAAAATTAGCCTTCTCCAGACTTTCCAATTTGTTCTCTATTTCAGCAGAGTAATCTGACAGGGCAGACACGGCTGCAAACGTATTCGCCTTCATTTGATTAACTTTAGATTTTAGATCATCATAAAGTTGCAATACAAATTCCTTAAGTTCTTGCTTAAAGGCATTAAAGATTTTAAAGAGATATTCCTGTGTTAAAACTTCTCCAGTAGAGGGCGTAGGAGACAAAGGCTGTATTTCCAAAAAAGATTCTTTAAATTCTTTAGACACATTTGTAGCAAGACGCTTCTTTGATCTGGGTGCCATAATAAATAAACAAGTAAGCAGCGCTTCGCTCCCCTCTATTTCCAAAGAAAAAGAGTTTATTTTGTTAAGGAGCGGTCTGCAGAAAGATAAGCCCGGCTAAGTACATCCAGTAATCATCCACGGAGAGAAATCGCCATTTTGAAGTCTATTTAAACAAAGAAGTCTTTAAGACGAATGGTGCTGGTATTTAAGATAGTAATAAAAGCATAAATCTCACAGGGGTGGTACCCTCCCGTATCAAATCTAGCTTGAAAAAAACTTTGTTTTGTCCTGGGGGGGGCTAGCCTGTCTGGGGCTGCCAAAAAAAAAAAGGCAGCTGAGAAGAACTGGCCGGAGATAAAAGCTCCGCTTCGGCTGGATCTAATCTCTTCCACAGCCAAAAAAAGAAAAAGGCTGTGGCTTACGAATAGACCCTAGTCTACGGAGCTATCCTCCCTGCCCCTTTCTTAGCCAAAAAGGGGTGCTATCTATGATCTTATTTAGATATACAGACCAGATCTCTGAGGAGCTCGGTGGAGCCCTCCTCGGCAACAGGCCACGCCCCCAGGAAGCCACCGAGAGGTCTGCAAAGTGTCCCTGGGGGCTGGGGGGAGGGGCAAAAATGAGCAAAAAACCCGCCCCGTTTTTTGCCAAAAAAGGGCATGTATAGCCTTTAAGAGGCTTCGGGAGATCAAAAATGCTGCATTCAGTGTATAAGACGCACCCAGATTTTCACCCTCTTTTTTTGGGGAAAAGGGTGCATCTTATACTCCAAAAAATATGGTACATACATTCACAAATATACAATCTCATAACTATTATTAATAATGCATGTTATCTTTTAACATTTATAACAATTTTTCTCCCCTACAATAAACAATACAATCCAGATTGCTTTTCTACCATTCCATACACCCATCTTATTTTACAACAACCCTACTTCTTCTTCCTTCCTTCCCTCCCTTCTCTCCTTCTCTACTTTCTTCTATCCTCCTCTCCTTTCCCTTCTCTACTTCCCCTTCCTTTCCCCCACTCCTCCCCTCTTCTTCCCTTTCCTACCCTCACTCCTACTCTTATTTCCCCTCCATTTCTTCCTCTCCATTTCCTTTTTTTTCTTTCCCTCTCCTTTCTCCTCTCCTCTTCCTATCTTTCTCTCTACTCCTCTCTCCATTCCCCCTTTCCGTTTTGTGTTTAGATATTTTCCTCTTCAATCCGGTGTATTTTCGTGATGGTATTCTAGCAAAATCGGTTCAGTATTTACATAGCAATCTTAAATTCCCTCTTCCACAATTTATTTTCATTTTAATAGTTACACAGACATCATCAAATAAAGCTCTGTAATCTGAGGAGCCATCTCACCCTAATGGGACTAGCCCAGTGATGGCGAATCTTTTTGGCACCGAGTGCCCAAACCGGAACATGTGTGTGTCAAGAGTGCTGGAAACCCGAAGACCAACTGGTTGGTGCGCATGCATGTGCCGGCCACCTGCTCTTTGGGTTTCCAGCAAACGCATGCGTGCCGGCCAGCTGGTCTTCGCACATCCCGGAGTGCTGGCCAGATGGTCTTGGGGTTTCTGGTGCTCCAGTGTGCGCGAAGACCAGAAGGCCAGGTGGCTGGCACATGTGCCCACAGAGAGGGCTCTGCATGCCACCTCTGGCACGTGTGCCATAGGTTCACCATCACGGGACTAGCCCATCCAACCTGTTTCAGTAAAATGGACTTCAGATCCCATTTGCCAAAGAAGGTTGGCTGGCAGGTCCTTTTCTGCAGTGGCCCCCACCCTCTTGAAGATTCTCCCACTGGAGGTATGGCCTGCCCTGACTGACTCTCCTGGCTATCCAGAAAGTCCTAAAAATATGGGTTGGCCACTTGGCCTGGACTCTGACAAGGTCAGCTATGTTGTTGTTGGTTGACCAGATAAAGAACATCTCCACCCAGGTCTGCCCATCGATTTGGTTTTTAGCCTTTCTATTTAATTCTTTAACTTTAGTGGTTTTGTGGAACAGAATGTCACAGTAAATGGGATTTGGTATACGCTCAGGCATAGTTCTTAGCATGTTCTTGCAACACACACACACACACACACACACACACACACAAAATTTTGTTTTTAAGAACTTTATAGACACACATACACACATCTACGTTATAATGTTCTACCATAACTTTGAACAGTCGCTAAACAACCAGTCATAACACAAAGACTGTGTCAGGTTTCCAAAAGATGCCCTAATTAATTCATGAGCCTCGAGCCAAATTTCAAAAGAAATCCAGTCATTTATTAGGAACACTATTTCGGGAATACCCTACTGCCGTCAGATCTGACCTTATTTTAATTATGGCTGACCTTTCCCCCTGTTTCTTTCCTCCCCTCAGTCTGTGTCATAAATCACATTCTCCAACAAGGTGCACACCTCACAAGCCCGCTGTAGTAATCTGAAATCCGACTCTAGCCAAAGGTATGCGTGGAAAGCGCTCCCCCCATCCCTTTCCTCACCATGGCAACTTTATGAGTTGACAGACTTGCAATTCATTTTCTGGGTTTCACAACGCACTGAAACAACCGAGCCAAACTGGTTTACATGCAACATATTAGGCCAAAACTAATGTTAGCACCAATGATGTAGTATATGATGTGCAAATACTTTAGTTGACTCGGTTGTGCGAACGCTCTGTTTTCTGTGTTTCCCCCCCCCCCCTCATACAGAGAGGAGTGCCAGCCATGAGCCCTGAAGGTTTAAACCAGTTTCCTTCTGCCCCCATCCCTACCTTAAGCGGGCTTCAGATGGCCATCCCTGTCACAGTCAGCCAACAGCCTTTGATGCCTCCTGGGCCACCGGTTTCCATGCCTCTTAATATAGGACCAACAGTGGTGGGGATCAGCATGGCAGCAACAGTGGGTGGAGCCACCACACAGCCTTCCAGCAGCTTCATCCAACCTTTCCCTGCAAACCAGGTTAGTGCCGATATGTTCCCCGCCGTAAAGCTGGTTTAAGGCAACTTGTTCTTTTAGCTTTTGACTTTCAGCCATGGAATTCAAGCATCTGTCTGAACATATTATCTAGACCAGGTGTGGTCAAAGCACCTGAAGACAGGACAAGCAGCAATGGATGGCAAACTAATCAAGGAGAGAAGCAACTGAGAACTGAGGAGGAATTTCCCGACAGTCAGAACAATTAATCAGTGGAACAGAAGTTGCCTCCAGAAATTGTGGATGCTGCAACACTGGAAGTTTTTAAGAAGATTTTGGACAACCACTTGTCTGAAATGGTATAGAGCAGTGATGGCTAACCTTTTCAGCACCCATTGCTCAAATCCACCCACCCCTCCAGAGCCCCGGAAACTGGAAGATCAGGTGGCCGGTGCGCATGCATGCGCCACCTACTTGGTCTTCCTGTTTCAGTCATGTGCATGCACGCTGGCCAACTGGTCTTTGCACGCCCCAGAGCACCGAGAACCGGAAGACCAGATGGCCGTTCGCCATCACTGGTTTAGAGTTTCCTGCTTAAGCTGGGGGTTGGATTAGAAGACCTCCAAAGTCTCTTACAACTCTGCTATCCTGTATGGCGACTTGACAACCTGTGGACACCATCTCCCAGAATTCCTGAGCTAGCCATGCCTAGGATACTGATTTAGATAAGAGTTATTTATTATTATGCTTTTATAATTTTGTATGCTTCCCATAGAATTCTGGGAGTTGAAATCCACAGGTCAAAAAGTTGCCATATTTAATGGCTCCTGGTCTAGACCAGTGTTTCTCAACCTTGGCAACTTGAAGATGTCCGGACTTCAACTCCCAGAATTCCCCAGCCAGCGAATGCTGGCTGGGGAATTCTGGGAGTTGAAGTCCGGACATCTTCAAGTTGCCAAGGTTGAGAAACACTGGTCTAGACCAATTATTTTGAAGCACCTGATTGAACGAAAGGGAGACAGTTTTGTGCAGAAAACTGGTTTCTGCTCTTGACGGATATTCTTTTCTTCTCTGCAATATGACAGTCTAGGAACTTATTAGTTGTATAGATTCATGGACTAAAAATAAAAAAAATGATTTCTTTTTAGGTATATATGAACAACAAAGCTTTCAGGTTTTCAATCAGTCAACCAATCAGCTGGAAGGGACCTTGGAGGTCTTTTAGTCCAGTCCCCTGTTCAAGCAGGAGACCCTGTACCCAGGAGTGTGAAACTGGCGATCCGTGGGCCTGGGTCTTCATGTGCAGGCCACACCCACCCCAGCTCCTTGAAGGGGGAAAACGTTGTGAGTTTGACACCCAGGCTCTATACCATTTCAGGCAGGCGACTGTCCAGTCTCTTCTTAAAAACCTCCAGTGATGAAGCACCCTCAAGCAAGCTGTTCCACTGGTTAATTGTCCTCACTGTTAGGAAGTTTCTCTCTTTTAATTCCAGGTTGCTTCTCTCCTTGATTAGTTTTCCTCCATTGTTTCTTGTCCTGCCCTCAGGTGCTTTGGAGAATAAATTTACCCCCTTCCTCTTTGTGGCAGCCTTCTATTTGATAGAAATGAAATTCTCCACTTGACAGTTGGAAAAAAAAGTTACTGAATTCAATCCTGTTGGTTTGGTCTATAAAAGCGTAAGCGAGAACTGAGATCATGACCCTCCCCACATCATGGAGTTCCAATACCCATCAGCCTCAGGCAACATGGCCAAAGATCATGGATGAAAGAAGTTAGGGTCCAGCAACATCTGTGGGTTTCAGATCTTCTTCTCTTACAGAACAAATTGAAACTCCAGGGGAAGAGCAAAACTCACTTAATACTGGACCAACATTTGTCTGAAACGGTCCAGAGTTTCCTGCTTGAGCAGGGGGTTGGACTAGAAGACCTTCAAGGTCCCTTCCAACTGTGTTATTCTAGTCTAGTCTAGTCTAGTGTTTCTATCCTATTCTATCCTATCCCTTATCATCCCTTATCCTATTCTCCTGGGAAAACCTCTTATGTCTCCTCCAAATATAGGTTGCAAAAACAGATGATGACGACTTTCAGGATTTCCAAGATGCATCCAAGTCGGGGGGACTTGACGATACCTTTACAGATTTTCAAGGGGAAGCGCCAGGATCAAAGAAAACGTCAGCCGCACAGCAGCGGGGCAGGTAGAGAATTTGACACTCTCATGTAACTATCAGGTTTTGCATAACGCTTTTTAATCAAGCCGAGAAGATATAGACCAGGTCAGTCTTTCTCAGCCTCGACACGTTTAGAATATGGGGACTTGAATTCCCATAATCCCCCAACCAGCATGGTGGGCATCTTAAAAGTTGCTGAGATTGAGAAATCCTGGACCGGGTTACTGTTTTCAGTTGCTCTTGTCATCTTCATCTTCTTTTAATGATTCCATAATCCCTTGTGGGGTGGAGTCTGGGCAACTGAATGGAGCTAGCAGAGTGTTTATTGGCCAGATACCCTTCCTGTCGCCAATGAGGAGTTTTGTTCAGCAGATATATTCTCATTGTGCCCAGAGAGCGAAATATCTGTCTCTACCTAGGATCGAACCCACAGCCTCCTGATTGCGAGATGAGAGCTCCACCTCTAGGCCTCCCCACCACTCCTTTTCAGTTGTTCTTGTGCCGTGTGCATTATTCTCATCTAATGATAGGATGGTAGCCATCAGTTTTGGAAAGTGGGCCAGTTCAGGTAGTCCTCCATTTATGACCAGCATTGAGCCTGAAATTTCTGTGACTATGTGAGACATGGTGAGTTCTGTCCCATTTTACAACCTTTCTTGCTACAGTTGTTAAGTGAATCACTGCAGTTGAAGAGCCATGATAGCGCAGTGGTTAGGTGGGACAGTGGTTAGAATGCAGTATTGCAGGCTAAATCTGCTGACTGCTAGGAGTTCGATCCTGACCACCTCAAGGTTGACTCAGACTTCCATCCTTTCGAGGTCAGTAAAATGAGGACCCAGATGGTTGGGGGCAAGATGCTGACTCTGTAAATTGCTTAGAGAGGACTGCAAAGCACTGTGAAGCGACATATAAGTCCAAGTGCTATTACTAAGTTAGTAACATGGTTGTTAAGTCAATCTGACTTCCACATTAACTTTGCTTAACTCGCTTAACAAATGTCTCGATTAGCAACATAAATGTTGGGCTCAATTGTGGCTGTAAGTTGCATGCAGGAGCGAATTGGTAGTAAAAAATAATGGAAACCCACCACTGGCATGTGAGTGTGTGTGCGGGTGTACGTTTCAGCATAACTCTGGAACGCCTCAAACAATTTCAGCCAAACTTGGTGCACAGATGACTTACTTTCTGGAAACAAATATTGTGGGGGCAAAACAACCCCAAAACTCCTTGGGGTTTGTGCTCTGTTACGATACAGCCTGTTGTGCCTTTAAATGGCTTCTACTGTACTGCCGTAAAATGACTTCTTCTATCCAGCACAGTGAAGTTGCCATGGTAACGGCTTCACATTACTTCACAAAGATACTGCCTCTGGTAAGGGGGAAAATCCAACATTAGAAATTACGTTTCACCCTATAAATAAATACCAGGACAATGCCGGGTTATCGGCTGGTAAAGAATAAAGAAACAAAGAATCATACAATGTTGAGGAGGCTGCCAATCGTAAGTGTGAGGTCCAGCTATTAATCACATTTTTCAGTGCCATTGTAACCCTGAACGGTCACTTAAATGGTTGTAAGCTGAGGACCACCTGTACTTCCTTCATTTCATCTCTCTCCTATCCTGCCTTCCCTCACTTGTCATTCTCAAGGTAGCTCACAAAACTGAGTAAAATGATAAATAATTCAGCAACACAGCAGAATAAGAAAAAGCATCTAAAGGCGCATTAAGAACAACAGTGCTACACTGGAGGCGCTAAAATGATTTAAAAGCTCCGAGAAAATAAAAAGGGGAAAAATGAAAAATTGTTCTCCTGCTGTCTAACTAATATTTAAAGAAAATGTGAGGTGCTCATCTCTATGTTTAGTAAAATGGTGATTCTGACTTAAAAAGTCTCAGTGATATCGTTATTACCATTATCATAGCTATTAAAAGGTAATGTATCTGAATCAGAGGTGACAAACTCAAGGCCCATGGGCCGGATCCGGTGACAGAGTGCC
The DNA here is from genome assembly GCF_009769535.1 of Thamnophis elegans. Lineage (NCBI taxonomy): Eukaryota > Metazoa > Chordata > Lepidosauria > Squamata > Natricidae > Thamnophis > Thamnophis elegans. The sequence goes on from NC_045544.1 coordinate 133,266,732, forward strand.
TAGATATGGTCTGCAGGGTTTGTTAGGTAAGCTCCCCGTTGGGAGAGCGAGTGCGTTCAGAGAAGCGTTTGTGAGAGTGTTGTTGGAGAACCCACAAACCAGCATACAGAGACACTGCAGTTTAAATAGGCTTTTACTTTTGTGGAAATAGAGGTATCAGAGTCCATCAAACAGTCCAAGTCATACACAGGTAAGTCAGTCAGTCATCAATGTCTTTCAGTTAAGGGATAATCCAAATAACATAGTCCATAATCATACAATCAGTCCGGTACACAAAGTTTGCTAACAGTTGCAAAACTTACAATAGCTCACGGCACTCAGATCAGATCAGCCCAGCATCTAACAAACAGAAAGCTAACAGTCATTCTGGCTCCCTCTTATGGCCGATTGAGGAAACAGCAACCAATCACATTTTACAGTATGATTTAAAGAAACAGGTACAACATTGTTACATGGTTTATATATTGCCAACCCAACCATTAGATTATATTCCTAACAGGGTTGCCCTGAAAACAGTGAAGGTGTCAGGCCTGGAAGCCATCTTTTGCACTAGGCCTCCCGGCCTGCCACATTTATTGCTGTGGGAAACTGGGAGGGGGGGGGATTGTATGGAGTGGGGTAGATATAGTCAAAATAACATTCCTTTCTCAGAGAGTCAAGGACATTTTGCGCTGCACCTGGAGTGGTGTGACTGGGAGGCATCTCCAATTGGGATGGTGCCTGATTGGGCCATGTGACAGACATGTGGGTGCTGGGCAGGGCCTTGGACTTTTATCTAGGTGGGGAAAACCTGGAAGCTTTCTGATTTGGGTTTTCCCAGATGTGCCAATATGACACCTCTCATAAAATGGAACTTTGAGGAACCACAAGCCTCGGAGTCTTCTTTCGTTGGGGGTGCTACTTGAAACCCTGACAGAAGGATCGGCCCATGATGACTCTGCCAGCAAAAACGGAGCTCGGGAAAGCCGTGCGTGGCCCTCCCAACCTCTGTTTTCGACTGTGACGGCCCCCAGTCCACTACCAGAGAAAACGGAGCTCAGGAGGGCCGCAGCTGGCTCTCCCAAGCTTGGTTTTCACTGGCAGAGCACTGAGGCCACCACAAGCCCCCCCCCCGCCCCGGACATGAGGGACATAGATCTGTCCACGCCCACCCTGGCCACGCCCACTCCAGCTGCCCAAGGTGAAACACAACCCTCAATGAAATCAAGTTTTTGACACCCCTGATCTGAATGGAAGTCTAAACCAAATGTCAGAATTGGGGAAGAAGGTGTTTCATTGGGAACTGGTTTTAATCAGTCATTTCCTCAGGATGAATATAATTGTTTAGCAAGATTAATTGCTTTAAAAAGCCATTTTCTTTGGGAACGCACCATGCAGGCTTGATCAACGATGAACAGGTTGATCCATGATAAAATAGCAAGTTTAGAGAGGCTGCACAAAAACTGAGCCACATTTCCATAAATGTCTTCCCAGTGGAGTCATGGCAACTGGATTTCTTTCTTTGTTGGATTCGCTGCTGATCCAAGTACAGGATGTCCTCGGTTTACAACAGTTCATTTAGTGACCGACATTACAACAGCGCTAGAAAAGTTTTTCATGTTTAGGGTTTCAAGTAACACCCCCAACAAAAGAAGACTCAAAGTTCCATTTTATGAGAGATGTCATATTGGCACATCAGGGAAAACCCGAATCTGAAAACTTCCAGGTTTTCCCCACCCAATTGAAAGTCCAAACCCCTGCCCAGCACCCACATGTCCATCACATGGTCCAATCAGGCACCTTCCCAACTTGAGATGCTTCCCGGTCACACCCCTCTAGGTGCAAGGCAAGACATCCTTGACTCTCTGAGAAAGGAATGTTATTTTGACTATATCTCACCCACACTCTATATAATCCCCCCTCCTGTTTTCCCACAGTAGGAAATGTGGCAGGCCTGAAGGCCCAATGTAAAAGATGGCTTCCAGGCCTAACATCCCCCTGGTCACTTGTCCTGAATTCAAATGCTTGGCAACTGACTCATTTATGATGGTTGCAGTATCCCGGGGTGACGTGATCCCCTTTTGCAACCTTCTGACAGGCAAATTCCATGGGAAAGCCAGTCTCACTTAACTATTTGGTTACTAATTTAACTATAGATTCACTTAACAATTGTGACAACAAAGGTCGCGAAATGGGGCAAAACTCACTTAAGCAAATACCTCGCTTAACAACAGAAATTTTGGTCTCAGTTGTGATCATAAATTGAGGGCTACCTGTGTTCCACCATTAATCCAACACTGGAGGTTTTTAAAGAAGAGATTAGACAGCCACTTGTCTGGAATGGTACAGGTAGAGTTTCCTGCTTGAGCAGGGGGTTGGACTAGAAGACCTCCAAGGTCCCTTCCAACTTTGTTATTCTGTTATTCACTAATTCTGTACCTTCTTGTGCATTGAGATGCAGCAGTCCTATTTTAACTCTTTAAAAAAGTTAAAATACACCACATAAGAAAAGGGCTGTTATTTTGTGACAGAATGTTTGTAGGTGGCAAACTGATATTCCATATTCTAAGTAGTAGTTCCCAAAATATTTTCAGAGAATGTTTAACATAAAGATTGGAAGGCTTTGGACATATTTGTTCTTTGTGGCTTCCTTCATTCTGATATATGTCTGAAACATCCCATATTTTATTCTGAGTAAAATTGTTGCATGACCAGAACTGATTTTGATCATATTTTTTTCTAGATTATTATATCCCATGTCTGTCCCAAAACAGGTTGTCCTTGACTTACGACCACAATTGAGCCCAAAATGTATGTTACTAAGCGAGATGGTTGTTAAGTGAGTTTTGCTGCATTTTACGACTTCTCTTGCCACAGTTACTTGAATGACTGCCGTTGTTAAGTTGGTTACATAGATGTTAAGTGAATTTGGCTTCCCCATTGACTTTGCTTGTCAGAAGGTTGCAAAAGGGGATCACAGGACTGCGGGGATGCTGCAGTGGTCGTAAGTGTGAAAAAGTGTCATACATCCTTTTTTCAGTGTTGTAACTTCAGGCAGTTCCTAAATGAACGGTTATAAGTCAAGGACTACCTGGATAATATCCCTCCTTTTCCAATTATTTCTTTTCTTTAGTGCTCCTTCAATGCTGATACCTCTTTCAGGCCCCAAAGTGACACCTGCTGTGGATAAATATGCGGTTTTTAAAGGGATAGCATCTGACAAGCCTGCTGAAGGTACGTGGACATTTTTTCCAAAAATGTTACCTTTGTAAATGTGATCCTTTCCCCCTCCGCTTTTAGGATAGGATAGAATAGGATAGAATAGGATAGAATAGGATAGAATAGGATAGAATAGGATAGAATAGGATAGAATAGGATAGAATAGGATAGAATAGGATAGAATAGGATAGAATAGGATAGAATAGGATAGAATAGGATAGAATAGGATAGAATAGCAGAGTTGGAAGGGACCTTGGAGGTCTTCTAGTCCAACCCCCTGCCTAAAGAGGAAACCCTACACCACTTCAGACAAATGGATATCCAACATCTTCTTAAAGACTTCCAGTGTTGGAGCATTTACAACTTTGGAGACAAGTTGTCCCACTGATTCATTGTTCTAACTTTCAGGAAATTTCTCCTCAGTTCTAAGTGGCTTCTGTCCTTGATTAGTTTTCATCCGTTGCTTCTTGTTCTACCCTCAGGTACTTTGGAAAATAGTTTGACTCCTTCTTCTTTGTGGCAGCCCCTGAGATATCTTTTCTTACATTCAAAAGGTACAATCAAAAAGTGAAAAAGGAAACAGACCAGAACACCTCTTAATCAGCAATCAACACCCAGATGAGCAGAGGTTAAAACCAATATTAACACTAGACCAACAATCAAGTAGTAAACAATATCCCAGTCAAGGCACTACCAATCCAGGCTACAATCAAATAGTAACCAGTTCTAGGCTGCATAAATAGAGAGATAGAGTCAAGAGCACGTGAAGTGTTAAAACCACTTTATAATGCCTTGGTAAGGCCATACTTGGAATCCTGCATCCAGTTTTGGTCGCCACAATGTAAAAAAGATGTGGAGACTCTAGAAAACATGAAGAGAAGAGCAACAAAAAGGATTAGGGGACTAGAGGCTAAAACATATAAATAACCATTGTCTAGTTTAATGAAAAGAAGGACTGAGGGTGACATAATAGCAGTCTTCCAATATCTCAGGGGTTGCCACAAAGAAGAGGGAGTCAAGCTATTCTCCAAAGCATCTGAGGGCAGGACAAGAAGCAATGAATGGAAACTGATCAAAGAGAGAAGCAACTTAGAACTAAGGAGAAATTTCCTGACAGTTAGAACAATTAATCAGTGGAATTATTTGCCGCCAGAAGTTGTAAATGGTCCAACCCTGGAGGTTTTTAAGAAAAGATTGAACAATCATTTGTCTGAAATGGTAAAGGTTTCCTGCCAGAGCCGGGGGGTTGGACTAGAAGACCTCCAAGGTCCCTTCCAACTCTATTCTAATCTCATCAATTCCATTCCAGAAATTGTGAACATCAGAGCTCTAAACTTGGATTTTACCTTATCTGGAAGATAGGCTCATAGCCTCTCCATTTTGGGCAGGAGTATTTACTACCCATTTTGATAACTGACTAATTTGGATCGAGGTAGGCTGCTCTTGTCAGAACTGGCTCTCGCAAATTTGCGAGAGCCAGTTCTGACAAGAGCAGCCTACCTCGATCCAAATTAGTCAGTTATCAAAATGGGTAGTAAATAGTGTTGCCCAAAACAGAAATATTGAAAACCTTCCAGTATTATATTATAACTTGTAAGCTGCTCAGAGTCACCTTATACAGGAGATGGGTGGCATAATGAATGAATGAATAAATGAAAGAATGAATGAATGAATGAATTTAAACTAAAATATCGTCCGCATGCTACTACAGAATAGGAACTGTGGCTCTATCAGAATTTTAACTACATTCTCTTTTTTTTTAAATATACACCATAGGTTATGGAGATAAATACAGTGCTTTTCGAGAACTGGAGCCGCCATCGGAGAGCAAATCTATAGGTAAGTTTTATCCAATGCAGAACCTTCCAAGATCAGCCTTCCTTGGGCTTTCTAGTGCTTTCTGTCACCGGTTAAATTTGGGTCTGGTGGAGATCCTAGAACAGTGATGGCTAACCTTTTTGTCCTCGTGTGCCGAAAGCGCCCCCCCCCCCCCCCCCCGTGCATGCGTGTGTGACACACACATACCCCGGTGCCCCATTTTGGGCCTAGCAGGCCTCCCTAAAGCCTCCTGGGACCAAAAGTGGTGCATGTTCGGCAGACACCTGGAAATCAGCTGACCGGCGGGAGGCACGCATGCATGCATGGTGGAGCTGAGCTGGGGCAGCAGCTTGCATACCTGCAGCGAGGGCTCTGCGTGCCACATGGCCGCCATCACAGTCTCAGAATATAAAAGATTTCATTCAAAGGTAAAGGTAGTCCTTGCCTTACGACCACAATTGGGACCAGAATTTCCATTGCTAAGCAAGGCGGTGGTTAAGTGAATTATGGCCAAATTTATGGTATGGTTGTTAAGTGAAACACTGCAGTTGTTTTAAACAAATCAAATGGTCATTAAGCAAATCCGGCTTCCCGCTTTGACTTTACTTGTTGGAAGCCAGCTAGGAAGGTGCAAATGGCAATCACATGACTCTGGGATGCTGCAACCATTGTAAATGTGTGACGGTTGGCAATCACCCAGATTTTGATCGTGTGACAGTGGGGATGCCATGGCAGGTTAATAGCACCTAGCAACAGCACTTAGACTTCTATACCATTTCACAGTGCTTTGCAGCCCTCTCTAAGCGGTTTACAGAGTCAGCCTCTTGCTCCCAACAATCTAGGTCCTCATTTTACCGACCTCGGAAGGATGGAAGGCTGAGTCATCCTTGAGGATCGAACTCCTGACTGTGGGCAGAGTTAGCCTGCAATAGCAATAGCACTTAGACTTATATACCGATTTACAGTGCTTTACAGCCCTCTCTAAGCGTTTTACAGAGTCAGCCTATGGCCCCCAACAATCTGGATCCTCATTTACTGACCTCAGAAGGATGGAAGGATGGGTCAACCTTGAGCTGGTCAGGATCGAACTGCTGGCAGTTGGCAGAATTAGCCTGCAGTACTGCTTTCGAACCACAGTTAAGGAGTCATAAGACCTTTGTTTTATTGCCATTAGAATTTTTCATGGCTGCTAGGCAAATGGCTGTAAGTCGAAAAACTACCTGTACGCCTTCAACAAAAGCAGGCATTTCTGAAAGTAACTTTATTTGGTTATTTAAAGTATTTAAAGTATTATATATTCATGCAAGCCACCTTGTGCAAGTTTTCTAAAAATAAATAAAAATTAGTTGTTTCTGCCTGGAGCAGTGGTCCCCAACCTTTCTGGCTTGGTGGGAGAGGCGAGGGGAGAGGGAGTGTGAGTTAGATAAATGCGTGCACAGCTCCAATTGTGTGAGTGGAGGTGAGTGCTCTCGCCCCCCCACACAAACAGAGTTTTGCAAACGAGCACCCGCCACTCACACAAGTGGAGCTGCAGCCTGGTAGTGGGTCGTTGGAGTCCCCTGGTCTAGGGGAGCTCCCCGAATATCTTCCAGGTCAAAACACTAGTCTTCAAGTCAGAACAACTAGAGTGTTTGCCCTCTTAAGTCAGGTCTATCCAACTTTGGCAACTTTAAAAACCTGTGGATTTCAATTCCCAGAATTCCCCAACCACAAGTCTCTGGTGGGAAGGGATGTTCCAAAATAAGATGTACTGGAAAAACCTGCCTCTGTGTGGATTTAGGACTACCTATCATTAATGCATTAACTAGCGGTCCCCACCTTTTTGGGCACCAGGACCTGGTTTCATGGAGAGAGGTTTTTTTCCCATGGTCCAAAGGGGGCGTGATTTTGCATGATGCTGCATCTGTTCTGATCTAGGCCTCCCAAAAGTATGAAGCCAATTCCTCGTCCTGATAAAGCCCCTTTTATTTAATTTAAAGTGAATTCCTCTCCAGCAAAGTCCTGGCCAACAGTCTTTCATGAGATTTCACAGCTACAGACCTTTATCAGGCTTGGGGAGCTGCCAGGCCGATATCTTCCAAACGCCACTCTGTAGCAGCAATTACTTGGCAAGAAGTCAGGAACAGAACTTCACCCTAATGAATTGAACTAATTGTCTCCTGCAAATGCCCCTCCCCTTTCACTCCTCTTTATTCCCTATGGGAGGGGACATTCACCGTCCACCTGTGCCTTTATTCCTGAGTCAGTCCTGGTTCCTTTTAGTAAATCCCTTCGTCTGTCAGCTCTGCGCATGCGCACACTGGGAACAGGCTCCAGCAGTTCTTCTGCCCCACTGATGTCTGACTCCGAAGGCAGCTGATAACTGTCAGACGGCCCTGGCCCCCTCTCTGCCTCGGACCCAGAGCCCTCCTCAGAGTCTTCCCCAGACTCCAGGACTAGCCCATGTTCCTCCTCAACCTCCTCACTGTTCAAATCTGCTGCCAGATCCGCTAGCCGCTGGCGGGCCACAATAGCATCCCACCGATGGGGCTAAGCTTGTTTGTGCGGCCCGATTTCTGGTCCGCCATGGCCCGGTGCTGGTCTATAGACCAGGGGTTGGAGACCCCTGTAGTAGACAATGTAAATTGAGATCCAATATCTCCAATTAAAAATGATTGAGGTACTGGTACTGGAGAGGATCCGGAAAGCTGTTGAAGGCCTTTTTAGTACAGTGATCTGTCAGATTAAAGCTAAAAAAGATTAAGGATCAAACCTAGACTGCACCTGACTTGGAATCTCATTGGATTATCTGAGACTGGTGATTATTTCTCAACGTACGTTGTTAGGTTGTGAGGAAATAATAGCATAATGGAACATAAAGGTCACTTACAATGCCCTAATCTCCAAGGAGATCGGATGCGATATAGCTGTAGTGTATAAAACTAGAACCGTGCTACATTTTTTTTTTAAAAATTGTATACAGAAATTCCCAATTTATTTCTCTCAGTTCCTACTACCTGGATTGGAAAAAGACTATATCTGTTAGGGAAAGATTAATTTGATTCCTTGATTTAGAGCCATTCATCTGCCGTCCTTCATGATTTGCGCGAAAAGGACAAGGTTACAATATAAATGAAAAATAAGGAAATGGAACAAGAGAAAAATACTGTTTCTGATGGATGAAGCAGTTTCCGGAGTCGGTAACAGGGAAGAATGGTATCCTGAAGGTCCCAAATCTCAAATCCCGTTATATTCTCAATTAAAAGGGGGAGGAAATGTCCGTCAATTTATGAGACTCTGAGGATCTCCCCAAAGTCAGAATAAACTCCCGTGGAGCTTATTATGATATTAAGCAAAGTCACTGAGAGGAAAAAGCTATTTTTTTTGCAGGGAAGGTGTTTTAGGTCAGAGTCAGTTCTTTGGAATGTGCCCAAAAGAGTGCAGAACGTTAATCCATCCTCTGGCTTAAATAGTTTTCATAAGTACAGGTAGTCCTTGGCTTACGACCGCAACTGAGCCCAACATTTCTGTCGTTAAGTGAAACCTCCGTTAAGTGAATTCTGCCCCATTTTTGCGACCTTTCTTGCCACAGTTGTTAAGTGAATCACTGCAATCGATTAACTTAGTAACCCGGTTGTTACGTGACTCTGGCTTCCCCCTTGACTTTGCTTGCCAGAAGGTCGCAAAGAGGGGATCCCATGTCCTTGGGACACAGCATCGGTCATAAATATGAGTCAGTTGCCAAGCATCCGGATTTTGATCCCATGAACATGGCGATGCTACCAAGGTCGCAAATGTGAAAAACAGCCCGTGAGTCACATTTTGCAGTGCTGTTGCAACTTTGAACAGTCGCTAAACAAACTGTTGTAAGTCGAGGACTACCTGTATAAGCAGCCTCTCTTTAAATGCAAGAGCTGGTGAGAATGCAATATGGCAGGCAAACTCGGCCCACAGCCAGGCGTTCGATCCTGATGAGGCTCAAGGTTGACTCCATGTTCTGTCCATCCGAGGTTGGTAAAATGTGGACCCAGGTTGTTGGGGCCAGTATGCTGACTCTGCCAATTGCTCAGAGAGGGCTAGAGAGCCTGGGGTCTTCAAACTTTCTGGCTTTGCAGAGGGGAAAGGGGTTGGTTCTCCACAAGCAGCAGGTGTGCGCTTTAGCTCCCAATTCCACCCTGCCACTTCAATCCACGGAGCTTCCCACGTGAGCACCCAAATGGAGTTTTACGGGCGCTCTCCCGCCATTTATGTGGCCCTCGTTTCAAATGGACTGCAACAGAGGTGGGTTCCTACCAGTTCGGACCGGTTTGGATGGATAGGTAGTAACTCGGCCCGTGGCACGACAAAACCGCGCTCGACTAAAGCACGCCCGATTAAACCGCGTCGCTGACGTCATCAACAGGGCGACAACAGTGAGCGCGGAGAAAGAAGGGAGCTTTAAATAGCAGTTTGAAAGCAAGCCGATTCAAGTTAAGGTAAGGGTTAGGTTTAGGGTTAGGTTTAGGGTTAGGTTTAGGGTTAGGTTAAGGGTTAGGGTTAGGTTTAGGGTTAGGTTAAGGGTTAGGGTTAGGTTTAGGGTTAGGTTAAGGGTTAGGATTAGGGTTAGGGTTAGGTTAAGGGTTAGGATTAGGTTTAGGGTTAGGGTTAGGTTTAGGTTTAGGTGTTAATTTTAGGTTTAGCGTTTACAGCGTACTTCTGTCTCCATGCTATTGTCGCCCTGTGATGACGTCAGCTACGCAGTTTCGTTGAGCGCCCTTTAGTCGAACGCGGTTTTGTGGTGGAACCACTCGGCCACCCTCTTCTTTATTTTCTGTTCTGCACATGCGCAGAACAATCTTCATTGAAAAAAATGAACATTCCCCCCCCTTTTTTTAATGGTGTACATATGCCAGTCCCAGAGAGGTCCCAGAGAAGTCCCAGAGATGGGCCTTCCCCCAGCCTCCAGGAGTACTCTGCAGGCTTCCGCAAGGCTGGGGGAAGGGAAAAATGCCCCCATTTTTGCAAAAAATGGCCGGCTTTCTACCCATTTTTCACAAAAATGGGGGCGTTTTTGCCTTCCCCCAACTATGCGGAAGCCTGCAGGCTGTTCCTGGGGCCCGAGGAGGACAAAAACTTTTTTTCTTACTGGGTGGTTTGCAGGGGCTCCCTTAGCTTCGGTGTGGCCGGAGGGCCCCCCCCCCTCCACTCCCCATTCCCATCAAAACTTTTTGCCACTGTTTTGGTGGGAATGGCTTGGTGAGGGGGTCATGTGACTGAGTGTGTGAGTGATGTCAGGTTGGCCACACCCACTCAGTCACATGTCCCCCCATCTAGTCACGTCCACCAAACCGGTAGTAAAAAAAATTGAAACCCAGCCCTGGGCCGCGGCTTGAGGGTTGGAGACCTGCTATAAAGCACTATCGATCAGTATATAAGTCTAATGCTATTGCTATTATTCAGTGGTGGGTTTCAAAAAATTTTCGAACCTACTCTGTGGATGTGGCCTCCTTTGTGGGAGTGGCTTGCCAGCATGTGACCTGGTGGGAGTGGCTTGCCGGCCATGTGTTTTCTCTCTCTCTCTCTCTCTCTCTCTCCTTTTGTCTCTCTGTCCCTTTTTCCTTTTTTTCTTTCATCTCTCTCTCACTTTTTCTTTTTTCTTTTTTTCTTTTTTTCTTTCTTCCTTTCTTTCTCTTTCTCTGTGTGAGTCTCTGTGTGTGTGTGTCTGTGTGTCAGTGGTGGGTTTCAAAAAATTTTGGAACCTCTTCTGTAGGTGTGGCCTGCTTTCTGGTGGAACCTCTTCTAACCGGTTCGGTAGATTTGACGAACTGGTTCTACTGAACTGGTGCGAACTGGTAGGAACCCACCTCTGCTATTATTATGGAGAACTACCAAAGAGAGGCATAACTTCATTCATTCATTCTTTCTTTCATTCGTTCAATTTATATGCCACACATCTTACTCTCCAAAGTGCCTCTCCCATCTCCCTTTATTGTTGCTTATGTATCTGCAAGAAATGAGAGATCCTTTTAAGGCAGATAATTCGAAAAGGAAGTCTGCATAAAGTCTATGAGATTAAGTAGCTTGCACAATCTGAGAAAGGTGTAATTTCTGTCATCAAAATCAGATTCTTCTGCATGGCATGGTTTTTCTGTCTGTGTGTGTTTGTGTGTGTGTGTGTGGTTTTAGAAAAAGGTTGGCAGCTATAAACTAACAGACTCTGGGGCTGAGGTTAGTTTAATGCAACCAGCTTGCTTTATATATTTCCAGATTGGGAGAGATGCATTTTTAATCTTGGGTTCACAGCCAGTTCAGCTGTATCACAACCCTGCCTCAGTCCTAGCATAATAAACACAAAATATTGTAGAAAGTGAGTTTTGGAAGGATGTAAAATAAATTGACAAGCAAGCAGGCAGGCAGGAACGAAGAAAGAGGAAGAGGAAGGAAGGGAAGGAAGGAGAAAGGAAAGAAGAAAGAGAGAGAGATAAAGAAAGAAAAAAGAAAAAGAAAGAAAGAAAGAAAGAAAGACACCAAATTAGGGCTAAAATAGCTTTAAAAGCCTCTACAGTGGTGGGACTCAAAAACTTTTACTACCGGTTCTGTGGGCATGGCTTGGTGGGCATCGCATGGCTTGGTGGGCGTGGCTTGGATGTGGCAGGGGACGGTTGCCGCAAAATCCCCATTCCCTCCCGATCAGCTGGGACTCGGGAGGCAGAGAATAGATGGGGGCAGGGCCAGTCAGAGGTGATATTCTCCGGACTACTCAAAATTTCCGCTACCGATACTCCAGAACTGGTCAGAACCTGCTGAATACCCACCTCTGCCCTGTAGATCATGGAGGGGTTTAAAACTATTATTAAAAAGTGAGGACCATCCACCCACTCCCTAATAATTGCATCCATGTTTGATTTCAACATAATTATAGAAAGGTGGTGGGAATTAAGGAGCAATATCCTTAAAAATAGTGAAAAAGCATCCTCGTTGGCTCGTTGTCACTGAAAGTCCCGTTTTCCTGCTATGAATCATGTTAGGTGTGATGGGTTTGTTGGACATCTACACACTTCACTCAGGTTTTGCAGCCATGTTGAAGCCAATCCAGTATATGCAGTCCTTGACTTACAACCACAATTGAAGCCCAAATTTTCTTTTCTAAGTGAGACCGTCGTTGAGATTTTTTTGCCCCATTTTACGACTTTTCCTGCCACATTTGTTAAACGAATCACTGCAGTTGTTAAGTTGGTAACATGGTTGTTAAGTGAATCCGGCTTCCCCATTGACTTTGCTCGCCAGAAGGTCGCAAAAGGGGATCACGTGACCCCGGGACGTTGTGACCATCATAAATCTGAGTCAGTTGCCAAGCATCCAAATGTAAATCACGTGACCGGGGGATGCTGCAACAGTCGTAGGCGTGAAAGACAGTCATAAGTCACTTTTTTCAGCGCCGTTGTAACTTTGAATGGTCACTAAACAAATCACTGTCAACCGAGGACTACCTGTATTTCATTTTCGGGCAGAAGAGGCAAGTTGGTTTTGAACTGTGTTTCTTGTCACTTTTAACCCTTTCACCAGCTTACATTTCTAACGGAAAAGCTTGCAACCCATCTGTAAGTCAAGTTTTGCTGTGCCCATTTCTTGGTCTGGGGTACTGTCAGTTTCACAAATGACCTTCAGGAAAGGTGATATAACCTGTACCACTTTTCTGGAGAGAATCAAAGAACCCCAACTTGTCAGAATTTACGTCTGTCTCAAAAACTGATCTGTCAATTTGCTACTGCAACATTTGGGAAACTGACTTGACTGGGTGTTTTTGTTTTTTTGTTTTTAATTTTTGCTTTGGTGATGGTAATTTGAATAGTTTATTAAAAATGAAGTGTGTGCTTGCCCATGGATGTGGCTGTAGCTGGGTAGATACAGACATAAAGAACAACTCTTGAATTGCGTTGAGTTCAAAGTATTTTCTTCGCCATTTTGGTGTTTCTACGTCCTGCTGGTGAATGGGTTAAGCCAAATTTGAAGAAGTTAAGTAAATATTCCATTTTAAACTAACCATTCATATGTGATAAGTTATAATGATGTGCCCTCAAATCAATGTAAACTCTTAGTGACCCTGTTTTTTTATTTATATGTTTGCATCCTGCTTTTATATATATCTATATCTATCTATCTATCTCTATCTATCTATCTATCTATCTATCTATCTATCTATCTATCTATCTATGCTGGTCTTGTTGAATTCGAGTCATATACATACACACACACACACACACACACACACACACACACACACACACACAAATAAGTTAAGGCTATGAACATGCCCAACACACTTCCTCCTCCTATTTTCCCCATAACACCCCTGTGAGGTGGGTTGGGCTGAGAGAGAATGATTGGCACAAAGTCACCCAGACATCTTTCAATGCTTAAGGTGGGACTAGAACTGTCAGTTTCCTGGTGATTGACTGAAAATCACCAGCTGGCTTTCATCCCTCAAGGCAGAACTAGAATTCATCATCTCCTGGTGATTGGCCTAGTCAGTTTTCTTGCCTAAAGTGGGACTAGAACTCACTGGATCTCCCGAAAGGAATGAGTGCCATGAGAAATATTCTAGCCCCCAATAACACAACACACTCATTTCTTTCACAACAATGGTGAGAAATGCATACCCTATAGCACCATGATGGCGCACGGAGCCACATCTGAGGGCATGTGAGGCATTGTTCTATGTCAGCTCCAACGCGCATGCGCACAGCTGATTTTCGGCCTTCTGGAGGGCCAGGGGAGGCTGTTTTTGCCTTCCCCAGGCTTCAGGAAAGCCTCTGGGGCCTGTGGATGGCAAAAAATGGGGCCAACCGACCTGCTGGAAGTTTGGAAATGAACTTCCGGTAGGCCCATTGGGCTGTTTTTTGCCCTCCCCAGGCTTCAGGAAAGCTCAGGGATCGAGCACGCATGCAGGGAGGAGGGCATTGCATTATGGGTGTTGGTTATCACGCACCTGTGCGTCCTTTTGGCACCTGAGCAAAAAAAGGTTCGCCATCCCTGCCCTAGCACTTTGGAAGGCCTCCCAAATTCTCATGTCCCTTAGAAACCCCTTGAGTCCAAAATGTAGTTTTGTGGGTTTCTAAAGATGGCAAACAGCATAAAAAAGTCACCATCACCCAAAACTGTGGCACAGGCAGTTAAGGGCATGTAAAGCTTCCACTTTGTGAACTGTGCAGATTGACAGGAGGCTTCTGAGTGCCTAACTGTGGATTCCTTGCTTCTCGCTAAGCTTGGTGGTTTTCTGGCAGACGTTTCATTACCCAACTCGGTAATATCATCAATGCAAGGGTAATGAAATCTCTGCAAGATAACCACCAAGTTCAGAGAGCAGCAAGGACTCCACAGTTCAACCCTGAGCTGCAAATACTCTCTTCTGTTAGAAGGCGCTAGTTATTACATAAAAGGCTCTATGTGACAGAGGGCCTGATTAGTTGTGGGAACGCTTGTCCCCCATAGTTTCTGCCCATGTCACACATTCTGACAAAGTTCAGTGTGCTCCCGGTCCCACTGCTTAAACAATATCACCTGGTGAGACCAAGGGAGTGAGGTTCACCTCTTATGGCCCATGCCCCCACATCATCCACCTCCCATGGGTTCATATAGTTCCCATTGAGGTCCTGTTGAAACAACACCATTAAAATCTGCCTCTAATCCCAGGTTTGTAACGTCTGATGTTTTGGTCTTTTGAAGAGACCCTAGTTTTTCCAAGACATTCTCTTTTGGGCAGTAGGTCTTTGTTTTTAATCTTTTAGTAGCTGACTACCTGGTGTTGCCCGGGTATTTATTTATAGGGGGAAAATGTCCGGACCAAACGTAGTTTCTAATGTTGGACCTTCCCCCTTACCAGAGGGAGCCCCCTTGTGGAGTACTGTGAAGCAGTTACCATGGCAATTCCACTGCGTTGTACAGTAGAATATATTATATGGCAGTACAGTAGAAGCCATTTTAAGGCACAACAGGCTGTATCTTAACAGAACACACACCCGGAGGGTGCCTTACCCCCACAGTATTTGTCTCCAGAGAGTAAGTCATCTGTGTGCCAAGTTTGGTTGAAATTGTCAAGGCGTTCCAGAATTATGCTGGAACATACGTACATGTACACACACACACACACACACACGTATAAAAGACTGTGTGTGTGTGTGTGTGTATTCCTTATTGCTGTATTCTGTATTCAGAATCATGACAGAAGATTGGAGCAGTGTATATATTCAGAAATAATTTTTAAAAAGATCCACTCATAGCTTGGTCCCCAGTGGACAACAGTAACTTAATGTTAAGGACCCTGCCTCGCTACCAAAAGAGGAGAAGGTGCATAAATACATACTTTACAAAAGGTCAGGTCCAGACCTGAAGGTCCAATTAAATTGATTTACTACTATTCAGGCCTATGAGGCATCCTTGGTGCTCTCTGAGCTTGCTTGTTTTCTTGTTAGCACTGATGATGTTACCTAGTTTGGGTAACGAAACGTCTGCAAGAAAACCAGCTCAGAGAGCACCAAGGACCCCTCATGTCAACCCTGAGCTACAAATGCATTCCTTTGTTAGTATTCGTGCCTATGTACAGGAATCCTCTCAGCTACCCTGGTTAGATAAGGGTCGACCGCGCTCAAAGGGGGTTGACCTTGGCTATGTAGGGATTCTAGGCTGATTCCCATTTTTAACTCCGCCCCGAACATTAACACTCTTTCCACTACATTTCCCTTGGAATCAACAGAACATTCCAATCCTTAACTTGCCTCGTTTTTGTGCTTCTTACATTTTATTTATACTTTTTGGGGGGCGAGGGAAACAGTAAAATGATTATTCATCTGAATCCTTGAGGAAAAGTAAAATGGAAAGTGGATAAAATAAAATTAGTTCAGGCCCATTTTGAACAAGGGGGGAGGAGTTAGCAGATACGCTACTCGGTTGAGCCCCTTAAAATGTTCAGGAAACCCTACGGACTTTGCTGTCTGTTCTCTTGTTTTTCAGGCGAGGGCTTTGCCGATTTCAAGTCCCCGGGAACAGACGACGGTTTCACCGACTTCAAAACCGCGGACAGCATCTCTCCACTAGAACCTCCGACAAAGGACAAAGCATTTCCTTCCTCTTTCTCTTCTCTTTCCATGCAGTCCAAACCACAACCCCAAGCAAAGCCTTCTCTGAATTTGGCAGACCTGGACCTCTTCTCCTCAGCCTCAACTGGAGAGAGCCAACCTGCTCTCTTTCCAGCCACGTACAACTCCCCCAAACCGGCAACTTTTGCTACACCGTCACACACAATATCGGCCACCACCACTCTGCCCGCGCCAGGCAGCAGCTCATCCCTGGCCAGCGACTTTGCTGACTTCAATCTTTTTGGAGGGTTGCCAAGTTGTTCTTCGGCTTCCACTCAGGACGAGTTTGCAGACTTCATGGCTTTCAACAACAACGCCGTCTCTCTGGAGCAGCAGCTGGATGATAAATACGGGGCCCTCAAGCAAGAGGCCAACTCAGTTCCCCCATCTGGCTCCTTGGCCAGTGCCGTGAAGAACGGGCAGAGTCCCGTTGCTGCTTCCAACAAATACGACATCTTCAAGCAGCTGTCTCTGGACAGCCCCGGGTTGGGATTCGAGGAGCTCAAAGACCATACTCCTTCATCGGTGAAAAGCGAAGACGACTTTGCCGATTTCCACTCGAGCAAGTTTTCCTCCAGCTCGGAAAAATCCCTCATCGACAAATTGGCCGCTTTCAAGCATACCAAGGAGGACTCAGCATCTGTCAAGTCTCTTGACCTCCCATCCATTGGGGGCAGTAGCATGGGCAAGGAGGATTCGGAAGACGCCCTCTCTGTCCAGTTTGACATGAAACTGGCAGATGTGGGAGGAGACCTTAAGCATGTCCTGTCTGATAGCTCTCTGGATTTACCAACGGTTAGTGGTCAACATCCACCAGCAGCAGGTGAGGAACTGGTTAGATTGCTCTGGTAACAGAAGCTTCGGGAAAGTCCCAAAGTGTTGGTCTCATGAGCTGAATTTCAGTATTCTGCGCCGACCCTGATGTGGGAAAAAAACCTCCGGAATCTGTACTTTTGGCTATTTCCCATCTCTTGATCGAGCAGTATTAATTGGTTGTCCTTCTATGTAATTTCTAGATTGGTTGGATTTTGAGGTAGATCCTGTCCTGCACAGTATGTCCTCTTAGCAACCCCAGTTTTAGGCAAAATGCTCTTCTGTTGTGTCACTAATAGTGTAAGACAGAACCAACAAGAGGCTGCTTTGGGTTTAGCTAACTGGTTGGAAAGGCATTTGATCCTGTTGCGTGGGTATTCCCTTTTTCCAAAGCACTGGTCTATCTTTTGAATTTTCCTGCAGTTGCGAGGATTTTTTTTTTTAAATCCCAGTGTTGGAAAGAAATTACCTAGCTCTGGCCTATGCAGGGATGGGTCTCTCTAAACTATGAAAACAGCCTCTTTTTCCTTAATCCCAATAAAGTGGTACCTTAATCCCAATTGTTAAATCAATCAGAATGACAGTGTAACTGGGACTTTAAAGGCCAGTTTAACTTACCGTTTCGAATCATTGTTAAATCTAGTCATAGGTATTAAAGTACTGTCTGACCAGATTAAGGCAATGCGTACTTAGCGGGTCAGTCCCTAAATTTGGCCCAGTTGAAGATACACCCAGTATTCACTTGAAATCCTGCCTCATGCAATTTCTGCACCAGAATATACTTTGAATAATATAGCTGCTATATCACATTTGCACAGATCATTAGATTGTCATCCCTGTGTATTCTGGAAGAAATTAGCAATAATAACAGAAGTCCAGGCCCTAGCTATGTTTAATGCTAGAAATTGTGATATTTTCCTCCAACTGTGGATCGATGGCTTTCTTAACATTCCGGATTCACACAGAGACAATTATGACAGCTTTATAAAGCCAGAATGGTACTATTAATGTATTTTATTTTCATTCTGGTATGCAGTCTGCAAAATAGATCCCCAATACTGGCATTGAAATAGTCATTCATGGCTAATCTGTCTCAGGATGCAAATAATAGACTTTGATCTAGGAAAACATAACACTGAGATCACTATTCTACTGGATTCTACCAATCCTTTTGCATCAACTGCTATTAGGTTGGAAGCCATCCTTCCATAGAAAGGCCCCACAGAATATCATTGTCCTCTGGGATACCTGGGTGTGGCCAATTCCTTGGGTTTTCTCATCTGTACTAAATTATGATGGGTGAGAAGGACATGGCGGATTGGTCTCTCTCCCATTTGCATCATTTGAAAGGCAAACAACACTAATGCCTCTTTAATTGTCTCTCTAATGAAAAAGCAAGGAAATCTTATTTTGCAGTCTTTCTCAATCTTGGGAAAGTTAAGATTTGTAGACTACAACTCCCAGAATATCCCAACCAGCTATGCTACCTGAGGAATTCTGGGAATTGAAGTCTGTGCATCTTAAAAGTTGCTAAGGTTGAGAAACACCGTTGTACTGAATTTTCCTCCTTTTAGTTTTCTTTGGGAAATGAACAAATACCGTACAGAGAATGAATAGGTTATCTCCAGCTTAGTTGTAAATCATTAAATTAAACACCTCATGGATTGGTGATTGGGGGAAGGGGGGTACAATTTCTCAGTGGGTGGATCCCTGAATTTTGTGGCCTTTAAAAAAACAAGGGAAAAATCACAATATTCCAGCACAAACAAGGGTTAATCAGTATTAATATAGGTGGCAAAGAAATAGTTGCTCCAGAAACCATTTACTTCTGCATCAGTTATAAGGAAGAAAATGGTAAGTTGCTGTTTCTTTCTCACTTTCCTCTATCCCACCCCAGATCGTAAGTGAAAAGAGGAGAAAAAATAACTGTACTGTAATCTTATAGTCTATTTTTAGGTAGGGAACATAGAAACAAACCCTTTGGTGGTTTTAGAAGAAGGGGATTTCTCTAACAGGGTGTTTGAAATATCAGGAATAAACTTGCTTCGTGAAAAATTAAACATTTTTTTTTGGGGGGGGGGAGTGTTAAAATGTTTGATCTGGTCTAGTTGGTTATCCAGTCGCCTGGAACCTACCATGCTTGTCCTTGAATATTTTTTTAAAATTTTGAGTTTTTCAAAAGCACTTTTTTCCTACTATTTTTCTAATCTTTCTTAGTGATTGTTGGATGAATTAATTGTCCGTAGCAATTCAAGGATTGGTGACTGCCATTCAATTTGCACCGAGGGATACATTCTGGATCCTGAGGTTGATTAAATCAGTATTATGTTTTGATGCTAAACTTTATAGAGAATGATTCCCCACCCCCCACCCCCATTCCTTATCTTCTGAAATCAAGTATTTATCTACTTTCTGGTGCCAAGGGCCTCTTCAGGGTTCATATTTCCATTTCCCAATCACGATTAACGGATCAATAGTGGACTTCTCTGTTCTCTCAATCAAAATCCCAGAACCCATATCCACAGTTTGCCATTCCAGCTGTGCCAAAGAAATGGTTAATGCCAACTAAGATCAACTGCTAAGTATTTTAACGATTGTCTACGAATCAAGCTTAGGTGGCATTTTCCATGGTTCTTTTTGATGCAGACTTAGTGATAAAATGAAGTTAAGGCGTAAGAAGAATTTAATCCCAAGAGGAAAGGGAATGGCAAGTCCTCAGCTATTTTTTGAACGCTTAGATAGCAATAGCAGTAGACTTATATACCGCTTCATAGGCCTTTCAGGCCTCTCTAAGCGGTTTACAGAGAGTCAGCATATTGCCCCCAACAATCTGGGTCCTCATTTTACCCACCTCGGAAGGATGGAAGGCTGAGTCAACCCTGAGCCGGTGAGATTTGAACCGCTGACCTGCTGATCTAGCAGTAGCCTGCAGTGCTGCATTTAACCACTGCGCCACCTTGGCTCCTTAGATCAGGATTAGATCAGGATTTCTCAACCTTGGCAACTCCTAAGAGGTGCGGACTTCAGTTCCCAGAATTCCCCAGCCAGCATGGGTGAATGGTGGAGGAATTCTGGGAGTTGAATTCCACACCGCTTAGAATTTCCAAGGGTGAGAAACACCGCCTTAGATGCTGATAGCTAAAATGACAAAGAAGCACTTTCATCCGCTCCGACTACAAAATTTCTTCTTATCTAAATTTTCTTGGGGCTTTCTGTCTACTGTTATTTGATAAATCAACTATTTTTCTGTCCTGTTGCCTCTCTTTTCTTCTCTCTGTGTATATCTTAGAGCTGTGAAGTGGTCCAGATTTGATTCCAAAGAGCAATCATACAGGATCCGTGCATGTAGCACATATCTCCACCCCTTTAAAACAGCTACATCTTTTCTCGGATTCCCACAGCTGCTTTCAAGAGTTAACAGACTGGTACTCTAAAGCGCCTTCTCTGAAATATGTTCACAGCCCTAAGCTGTAATGTACAGTATATATACAGAGAGAGGAGGGGGGGGACTTTTCAAGTTCTGAATTGGTAATGTTTCATATATACTTTAATTGAAAGCAGATATCTTTTTTTTCTTTGCTCGTTTCTATTGGTCTGTAAACTGAATTGTCAGAAAGGGACAGTATTCCCTTTTCCCATTCCTCAAGGGCAGTGGTGAAATTCAATTTTTTTTACTAGTGGGTGTGGCAGGGGAAGGATGCTGTAAAATCCCCATTCCCTCCCCACTCCAGGGGAAGGACACTGCAAAATCCTCATTCCCTCCCCACTCCAGGGGAAGGATACTGCAAAATACCCATTCGTTCCCCACTCTAGGGGAAGGATATTGCAAAATCCCCATTCCTTCCCCACTTCTGGGGAAGAACACTGCAAAATCCCCATTCCCACCCCACTCTTGGGGGAAGGATACTGCAAAATCCCCATTCCCTCCCCACTCCAGGGGAAGGATACTGCAAAATCCCCATTCCTGGGGAAGGATACTGCAAAATCTCTATTCCCACGCCACTCTTGGGGGAAGGATACTGCAAAATCCCCATTCCCTCCCCACTCTTGGGGGAAGAATACTGCAAAATCCCCATTTCCTCCCCGCCCCAGGGGAAGGATACTGCAAAATCTCCATTCCCTCTCCACTCCAGGGGAAGGATACTGCAAACTCCTCATTCCCACCCCACTCCCTGGAAAAGGATACTGCAAAATCTCCATTCCCTCCTCATTCTGGGACCAGCCAGAAGTGGTATTTGCCGGTTCTCCGAACTACTCAAAATTTCTGCTACCGGTTCTCCAGAACCTGCTGAATTTCACCCCTGCTCAAGGGTGCTTTTCTGGTGGTTACATAGGACTTCTTACCATCTGGTTATTCCAGTATTAGCATACATTGCAAACAAAACTAGCGTTTAATGTTTCCATTCTCAGAGTTTATGTGACCAAAATCCAGCTATGAGAACTCGAAGGAATCTGTCTGTGATAATGAGCGGGGTGGGTGGGTGGGGGGGTGGAGGATATTCAAATAAATTACTCTTCAGTTTAAATGCTCTTTAACACCGCAGGAATGAAGGGACTTTTTCTAGCTCTTTCAAGGGGATACTGTCTCTTTAAACTTTGTTCTTTATTTCTGTGAACGAAAGGTAACAAACACGAAATGCCCTGGCATTATTGTGGAATTAACAATCTTGACCCAGGTTTATAACCTCCTATGCATCTCTGCTTGTTCATTTCAACCTGTTTGTTTACTTTTCTGCCAAATGTTAAGAGCCCTTTTCTCCGTTCTGTCTGATTGGATTGAATTGTCTTGGCCTTGGGGGTGGCGGTCTTCCCCCCCCCCACCTCTTCCCCTAATTTGCCTCCATTGACCCTTTCAAAAACGGTTGCAGTGCGATTAAACAGCTGGAAGATGGGCCAATTTGCTGAGTTTGCAAAACTGGCGGAAGCCTTGCATCAGAAGAAAAAAAAAATTATTTTTTTTCGAATCAGAACCGGGGTAGAGATTTTCCTTCCGACTGTCTCTTTTCCTCCACTTCTCTCTGATGCCTTTTATTTTCAACTTGACATTTTCCTGTGTGAATGTGCCTTTTTGGAAAACCGGCTTTGATAATCTCTCTTCTGCAAAAAGACTGGCCTGCATGCTTTTGACTCTGATGATTTCCTTTGAGCTCCTGTAATACCATTCTCTTTTTCGTGATCTGTAAGTCCTGCTGTGTTTAAATAAATATTTATCTTGGCATAATTTGAAAGTCTGAGCATGTGTGGTTTTTCCTTCCTCCTCTCCCCCCACCCCCACTTTTTTTTTGTTGAGTCCAGAAATTTCTGGTCATCAGGAAAAAAAAAAAAAAGTTTAAAGCAATTGTATCCCCTTCTATATGAAAAGTGTCTCTCTCTTTCTCTTTCTCTCTCTATTTCTCTCTCTCTCTTTCTCTGTCTTTCTGTCTTTGGTAGTTAACAGAGCTAGAATAAAGAAAGGGAGTTATAACTTCAGAAAAAGATTTTTAAAAAATGAGTTTGATGATTATGCAACTAACTGGAACTAAGACGGCTGCTTTATTAGAACTAAGTAGGAAATGACATTCTCCAGGGTAAAGCTGTTGAAGACATGGAAAGAAATGGAAGATTTCTGGAAAACAACCTTTTAATTTACAATTCTCTTTTTTGATTTTGTTTGTTGAGGCCTTTTTTTTCTTTTGCTAATAAATGGGGAAAGTGGCTGACGGAATCTGTAAACCATACAAAAATGGATAAGTAAAGTATTTATGTATTAAGAGCCAGTCTCAAAATATAATTTCTAATAGCTGCATAGCAGGAAGAATTCTATGAAATAAATAGGGTTTATAGTGTCAGGTAATCCTTGACCTACAACCACAATGGAGCTGAAAATTTCTATTGCTAATTGAGACGCTTGTTAAGTGAGTTTTGCCCCCATTTTACGACCTTCCTTGCCACGGTTGTTAAGTGAATCACTGCAGTTGTTAAGCTAGTAACATAGTTGTTAAGTGACGCTGACTTCCCCGTTGCTTGTCAGAAGGTCCCAACAGGTGATCCCATGACCTTGGGAACCCATAACAGTCATAAATACATGCCAGTTTTCAAGTTGGAAAGAGTGCAGACACAGCCACCTAGTTCATAAACTTAAGGTGATTTTTGCTACCTATAGGCCTAGGCAGGTCACCTAAATCTTGGCAAAGGTAGTTTGACATACTTGACATAATAGCATTGAACACCCATAGAGCTTGTCCTTTCATTTACATGTCTTCTTCATAAATTTATCATCTCCTGATCACCAAACAATTGCTTCTTATTCATTTAATAACAACGCAGGTTGGAATGTTGGGTTGATCCTGCCGTTTGTTGGAAATCATGATGTTCTGCTCATCAACAATGAAGGCTATATAGAGTCCACACAATGAAATATTGGATAGTAATCTTCCAATATCTCAGGGGCTGCCACAAAGAAGGAGGAGTCAAACTATTCTCCAAGGCACCTGAGGGTAGAACAAGAAGCAATGGGTGGAAACTAGTCAAGGAGAGAAGCAACTTAGAACTGAGGAGAAATTTCCCGACAGAACAATTAATCAGTGGAACAGAAGTTGCTTCCAGAAGTTGTGAATGCCCCAACACTGAAAGTCTCTAAGAAGATGTTGGATAGCCATTTGTCTGAAACAGTATAGGGTTTCCTGCCTAGTCAGGGGATTGGACTAGAAGACCTCCAAGGTCCCTTCCAACTCTGCTATTGTATTGTATTGTATTGTAAATTAATATTCCACATACAATCCCTCAATTGCATATTTGGGCCTTGTATGCATTCTCTTTCTCCCAGTGGTGAGTTCTGGATCCCGTCGCAACCGATGCGCTGCGATGGGGCCGGGCGTCCACCTCAGGCACACACGCTGCGCACACATATGCATACCACCGCCCTGCAATGCCCCAGCTGCTCGGCGGAGGTCGCACAGGCGCCGTACACTGTGCACAATTGGCCCATTTCCCTCAAAAAGCGGTAAGGACCGCGGGCGGGCGGGCCCAATGAGCCACGGTTCTGGTATGGTAGCTGCTGCTCCCAGTTGCTGCCAGTATGCCCGTACAGGGCCGTACTGCCCAGAACCCACCACTGCTTTCCCCCACATAGCTGCTGAGGAAATAGGGAGAATCCCTATTTGAAAGGGACATATGTTGTTGTGGATTTTAGCTCAGTGCAATCCCAGTTCTCTTTATTACATAAGGCCAAGGATGTCCAACTGTGACAACTTTAAGATTGGTGGACTTCAATTCCCAGAATTCCCCAGCCAGCATGTTGAAGTCCACCAGTCTTAAAGTTGCCACAGTCGGACACCCCTGAATAAGGCAATTGATCTGAACTGAGCCAAAAAACTAGTCCTTAATGCTGAAGAACCAAATGTCAGTGATGCAGGTTGTTTATTCCTGATATTGGCTGCCTAGCTGGGAAATTCTGGGAGTTGAAGTCCACCAGTCTTAAAGTTGCCACAGTTGGAACACCCCTGAATAAGGCAACTGATCTAAACTGAGCCAAAAAACTAGTCCTTAATGCTGAAGAAACAAATTTCAGTGATGCAGGTTGTTTATTCCTAATATTGGCTGCCTGGCTGGGGAATTCTGGGAGTTGAAGTCCACCAGTCTTAAAGTTGACAAGGTTGGACACCCCTGAATAAGGCAACTGATCTAAACTGAGCCAAAAACACTTGCTCTTAGCCAGGGGTGGTATACACTTGCCTTCCCTACCAGTTCGCAAATGTGAGCACGACCTCAATGTTGGCCATATGTCAAGGACTACCTGTACCCTTCTTTCATCCCCACAGCCAGCAGATTGAGGTGGTGGTTACAGGTGATGGGAGCTGTGATCCAACAGCTGGGGGAGGAAGGCCAAGAGGAACGGTCGCAGTTGAAGCAGAGCACCACATAAATCCAGTGGAAGTCAAAGTTAGAACCAGGACAATGTCTTTCGGTGGAGATCCCAAAGGCAGGGGTGAAATGCTACTGGTTCACACTGGTTTGCGGTAGGGACGATTGTAATTGGTTCTGCGAACCAGTAGCTAAAAAGATTTCTGACAATCACATGCCCCACAGCTGTTTCGTGCGATTGTCGAAAGCTTTCCCCCCCCCCCCCACTTTTCAAAGCACTTTTTCCCCTGCCAGTTCAGGCGAATAGGCAAGAAAAAAATGCTTTAAAGAGTGGGGGGAAAAAGGTTGTATGACAGTCAGCTGTGCCGTGTGATCGTGGGAAATTCTAAATTCACCCACTCCAGATGTTGTCTCCCCCTTTGGTTTTGATTTGCAAGAGATTTGGTGAGAAGATCGCCCATCCCTTCCTTTTTTCACTTTTTAAAGATTTTTTTTTACTATCTATTGGCCCAAAGCGATAGCAAAAAAAATTCTTTAAAAAATGTGTGGGGGGGGGGGAAAGGTTCCCATGATCACACAGCACCGCTGAACCTTTTTTTCCTCTACTTAGAGCAATTTTTAATACAGGTTCAGGCGAATAGGTAGTAAAAAATGCTTTACCAAATTTTTAAAAGTTGGCCATGCCCACCCAGTCACATGACACCCCCCCACCAGGCCACATCCACCAGGCCACGCCCAGGTGGCAAAACTTTTTACATTTCACCACTGCCCAAAGGTGCTTTTTCCAAAAGGCTAGTAGACTTTCTTGGGAATGTGTTTTTTCTTTGAAAACATTTCACTTCTCATCCAAGAAGCTTCTTCTGTTCTCACTACTTCTTGAATAAGAAGCAAAACATTTTCAAAGGGGGAAAAAGAAACCAAGAAACTAGTTGCCTTTTGGAAAAGCAGCTTTGGGACAACCATGACCTGGATGTCTCCTTAGATACTTGGGTGGATACGTTCTCTCATCTCCTTGCTACAACAAAATAATCGATTTCTTTAAGCTACCCATCCTATTTCTGGTAGGGGAGCGTGGAGGAATGCTAAGGAACTGACCTCTGATATTTGAGTTGAAGGAGCAACTGGAGTTTCTCAACTTGTATATAATGCCTTGGTAAGGCCACACTTGGAATACGGCATCCAGTTTTGGTCGCCAAGATATAAAAAAGATGTGGAGACTCTAGAAAGAGTGCAGAGAAGAGCAGCAAAGAGGATTAGGGGACTGGAGGCTAAAGCATATGAGAAACTGTTGCAGGAACTGGGTATGTCTACTTTGATGAAAAGAAGGACTAGGGGAGACATGATAGCAGTCTTCCAATATCTCAGGGGTTGCCACAAAGAAGAGGGAGTCAAACTATTTTCCAAGGCACCTGAGGGTAGAACAAGAAGCAATGGGTGGAAACTAATCAAGGAGAGAAGCAACTTAGAACTGAGGAGAAATTTCCTGACAGTTAGAACAATTAATCAGTGGAACAACTTGCCTCCAGAAGTTGTGAATGCCCCAACACTGGAAGTCTTTAAGAAGATGTTGGATAGCCATTTGTCTGGAACGGTATAACGTTCCCTGCCTGAGCAGAGGGTTGGACTAGAAGACCTCCAAGGTCCAACTCTGTTATTCTTTTCTAGTCTAAATTCACCCACTCCAGATGTTGTCTCCCCCTTTGGTTTTGATTTGCAAGAGGTTTGGTGAGAAGATCGCCCATCCCTTCCTTAACTCTTTGGATGTTTGTTGCTCTTTTTAGGTCTGGATGACTTGAAATGTGCCCCGTTTGGATCGTATAGCAGTGGCTCCCTTCTGAGTAGCTTCCCAAGCTGCGACTGGTTGGATAAAGAAGATGTCTATCAGAGCAGGAAGTCTACCCCCTCCTCCGCTCCTGCAGGAAACGAAGCCTCCTTAGCTACCTCTGTCCTCCAGAAGAAGGAGACCTTTTTCGGCAGCTCTGAAAACATCACCGTGACCACCGTTTCCAAGGTGACAACCTTTGCGAACGAGGACGTGAAGTTCTCATCTTTTGCAAACTTCCAAGGTTCCAGTCCTCGTTCTGTCGACCAAAGCGAGGACGAAGTTGAAGACTTCGGAGAGTTTGCTCGACCTCCGGACGGTGGAAACGAGAGACCAACCGCAGGCGGCCC
Organism: Thamnophis elegans; assembly: GCF_009769535.1. Lineage (NCBI taxonomy): Eukaryota > Metazoa > Chordata > Lepidosauria > Squamata > Natricidae > Thamnophis > Thamnophis elegans. The sequence goes on from NC_045544.1 coordinate 133,293,668, forward strand.
TCAAGAGGCTGACTCAGCCTCCGTCTCCTCAGAGGCTGGAAAAGAAGTTTTTGATGACTTTGGGGAGTTTCAGGGTGAAAAACCCAAAATCAGCAAATTTGACTTTTTATTAGCCACTTCCCAAGGGAAAATGAAATCCAGTGAAGAAATGATCAAAAGCGAGCTGGCAACTTTTGACCTCTCTGTTCAAGGTGAGAATCCCACGCTGATATTGTGGTTGTAATTACAGGTTGTCCTGTACTTACGACCACGACTTAACTGCTGTTGAGTGAGAAGTTTGTTTTGCCCCATTTTACGACTTTTCTCGTCACCTTTGCTAAGTGAATCACTGCAGTTCTTAAATGAGGAACAAAGCTCTGAAGGGAATCTGGTTTCCCCCGTTGACCTTGCTTGTCGTAACTGTAAGTCAGTTGTCAAGCATCCAAATGTAAATCACATGGCCATGGGGATGCTACAACGGTCATAAGTGTGAAAAATGGTCGTAAGTCACTCTTTTCACTACGGTTGTAACTTTGAATCAGAGGTGGGTTCCTACCGGTTTGGCCAAATAGGTAGTAACTTGGCAGGACATGGGACCATACCGGTTCGATCCTGGGAGCCGTCATCTTTTTTTTCTGTTGTTTTTTTTACAATACAATACAATACAATAGCAGAATTGGAAGGGGCCTTGGAGGTCTTCTCGTCCAACCCCCTGCTCTGGCAGGAAACCCTATGCCGGTGATGGCCAACCTTTTTCTTATAGCTTGCCAAAATTGTGTTCGCTCATGCTATCACCAATTCAATCATCCCTGCCCACCTGCGCATGTGCACATGACACCACCCAACCTGCAAATGCACACACGACCTTTCCCCGGGTTCTGGAGGCTCTGGAGGGCAAAAAATGGCCCCAGCGAGCCAGCTGGAAGTTTGGGAATGAACTTCCGGTTGGCCCGTTGGGCCTCTTTTTCATGCTCCCCAGCCTCCGGAGGCTTACCTGAAGCCTGGGCGAAAATGGTCTGCTCCGGCTCTCCGGAAGGCCAAAAATCAGCTGGCCGGCCCATGCATGCACTCCAGAGCTGATGGCTGGCATGCCAGAAAATATGGCTCCATGTGCCACCTTTGGCACGCGTGCCATAGGTTCACCATCACAGCCCTATGCCATTTCAGACAAATGGTTGTCCAGTCTTTTCTTAAAAGCTTTCATTGATGGAGCATTCACAACTCCTGGAGGCAAGCTGTTCCACTGATTATACAATACAATACAATATAATACAATAGCAGAGTTGGAATGGACCTTGGAGGTCTTCTAGTCCAACCCCCTGCCTAGGCAGGAAACCCTATACCATTTCAGACAAATGGCTATCCAACATCTTCTTTTTTTTTATAATAAATGTTTTTTTAATTTTAATTGAAACAAGTACAGCATCTTTCTTTACATCTGTAGAAAATGTATCAATCGATTACAGATCCTCCATGGTCAACAAACATAACTCATATTAACTTAAGCATTATTATATATCCATTTTCATTTGACTGTAATTATTATTTAAAAATATTAATACAATAGTCTTGAACAATACCTGCCCACACCAGTGGGAAAAGAAAAAATCAAAAAGAAAAAGAAAAAAGAAAAAAATAGAACAAAAAAAAAGACAAAAACGACAAAGGACAAGGCAGGAAAAAAGAAGCACCAAAGCATGTTGTAACCAGTTGATATACTTCTTCTTTTTTATAATAGATACCTGTGTTTTATCCAACATCTTCTTAAAGACTCCCAGTGTTGGGGCATTCACAATTTCTGGTGGCAACTTCTGTTCCACTGATTAATTGTTCTAACCGTCAGGAAATTTCTCCTTACTTCTAAGTTGCTTCTCTCCTTGATTAGTTTCCACCCATTGCTTCTTGTGGTTGTACGTGTAGGAAGTTAGCACCCACCCCTCTCCTAGAAAAATGAAATATTCTAGGAAATATTAAAAAGGCAGAATATTATGTTTCCCTGGATGAGAAAAGGAGAAACATGTTTTTAAGGACAAAGAAGCTTCCTACAGCTCCCTGCCACACATACCCCTTAAGATCTAGGGTGTTGGGATTAAGACATGGCCCTCAGGACATGATAAGATTAAATACAATACAATAGCAGAGTTGGAAGGGACCTTGGAGGTCTTCTAGTCCAACCCCCTGCCTAGGCAGGAAACCCTATATTGTTCCAGACAAATGGCTATCCAACATCTTCTTAAAGACTTCCAGTATTGGGGCATTCACAAGTCCTGGAGGCAACTTCTGTTCCACTGATCAATTGTTCTAACTGTCAGGAAATTTCTCCTTAGTTCTAAGTTGCTTCTCTCCTTGATTAGTTTCCACCCATGGCTTCTTGTTCTACCCTCAGGTGCCTTGGATAGTTTGACTCCCTCTTCTTTGTGGCAACCCCTGAGATATTGGGACCCTGCTATCATGTCTCCCCTAGTCCTTCTTTCTATTAAACTAGACATACCCAGTTCCTGCAACTGTTCTTCATATGTTTTAGTCTCCAGTCCCCTAACCATCTTTGTTGCTCTTCCCTGCGCTCTTTCTAGAGTCTCCGCATCTTTTCTACATCGTGGCAACCAATGTCACCCTTTACCCATCTCACCACATGGCACCTGGGAAGATTACATCACCCAGCAAGGCTCAACCAGGGACTCAGGACAGTCTACAGAGTTGCTTCTGCATGGCCCCATGGGAGTCTGACAACCAATCAGAATACAAGCTCAAATTCAAAAGCCCAGAGAGGGTGTAAAACTCAGGCACTCTCATCACCTCTTCCCTTTTTCCCCCAGGATCTCAAACCATGCATATCCTCCTGCCCACCATCAATAAACATTCTTTCCAAGCAATTTCCATTAATCCAGTGTCTTTTTTCCCCACCTGGAACTGAACCCAGAAGGATATTTCTTCCAACATAAGTCAAGAAATATCTGTATTCACCCTAACCTCACCACCCCTTTAATACCTGTCTTTCTTTCCAGGTTCTCACAAAAGGACCCTAAGTTTGGGCTCCTCCCCTCTGCCCCCAGTGGAGCAGCCCTTTAGGGATCGATCAAACACGCTGAGCGAGAAGCCTTCGCTGCCTGTCATCCGAGACAAGTACAAAGACCTTACTGGAGAAGTAGAGGTAAGGGGAGAACCAAAAAATGGGTTGTGGCTTGGAGCATCTGTGCTGAAAACAATGGCTTGATTAAGCAGGTGCCAAACTGCAAATGCAGGTGAGGCAAAAATCCTTGTGGGCAGAATAGGGAGCTGCTGAAAGAGAAGCCGAGTTGTAGCTACCTTGTTTCCCCGATACGCTCAGTTTTCATTATGATTCTTTCACTTATTGCCTACAGCAGTGCGTTTCTCAGTCTCTGCGACTTTAAGATCTATGGACTTCAATTCCCAGAGTTCCCCAGCCAGACTCTGGCTGGGGAATTCTGGGAGTTGAAGTCCATAGATAATAAAACTTCCTGAGTTTGAGAAATACTTACAAACATATCTGCATGCTGTCCAATTCATTCCAGATTTCAGTAGGAGTGCAAGCAACAAAATGAGTGGTGCGCTAGCCTAGAGGTGGTGCTCTGGCCTCACAATCAGGAGGCTGTGAGTTTGATCCTACATAGAGGCAGATATTTCTCTCTCTCTGGGCACATTGAGATTCTATCTGCTGAACAAAACTGCATTGGCGACAGGAAGGGCATCCGGCCAGTAGACACTCAGCTTCACTCGGTTGCCCAGGTTCCACCCTGCAAAGGATTATGGGGTCATTCAAAAAGATGATGACAAGGAACAAAATAAAATACAAATGAGAAAAATGATTCAGAGCAACCCATCTCATAAACCAAACCCACCAGCCCATGCTCAGCCACATTTTCCAATCAAGGGGCAACATGCACACCAAAAATTCTTTGGAACCAGCCCGTTTAACCTGCTTCCAAAATGACGGTAGGATGGAACCAGTTTTGCTAACGGATAGCGATCAAAATCCCCTGTTTGATCTTCCCAACTTGGTGGGAAGAGACCCACAACTTTTCTTCCCAAACTTAAATTTCCGTTATAATATAGAGTTGGAAAAATGGGAAAAACTTTGGGGAACAAATTTGAAATTGACCACGTCTGCGGCATACAAGGAAAACCACTACAAAATGTTTTACAGAATGCACCCGCTGTCCGTGATACTCGCGGAAATATCTCCAAACGTATCCCCGATGTGCTGGAAGTGTCGAAAATCTTATGGGACTTATTACCACACACGGTGGACATGTGAGGCAGCATAAACATTCTGGATTAAAATTAGAAACTGTCTAGAAGACATAACCGGGAATCATATACCATATTTTTCAGAGTATAAGACGCACATTTTTTCTCAAAAAAGAGACTGAAAATCTAGGTGCGTCTTATACACTGAAAACAGCATATTTTGCCTCCTGAAGCCCCGCCTCCTTCACCAAAATGGTTGTGCATACCCTTATGGAGGCTTTCAAAGAGCTCCTAGGGGCAGTTTTTTGCTTGTTTGGGGGGGGGGCAGCCCCCAGGAGCACTCTACAAGCCTCCTAAAGGCTATGCATGCCCTTTCTTGGCAAAAAAAACCTGGGGCCGTTTTTTGCAAAAAAAACTGAGTCGGTTTTGCTCGTTCCCCTCCCCCCAGGAGCATTCTACCAGTCCTCCAAGGCTATTCATGCCTTTGTTTTGAAAAAAACCTGGCCCATTTTTGTGAGGTTTGTAGAGTGCAAAAACTTTTTTTCCCCTTTTGGAAAACTTTTTAACTGATTGATGAGAATTAAATTGATCAAGTGCTGTGCCAGTAGAAACACCTACCTATCTACTGTATTTCTCTCTCTCTATTTCTCTCTCTCTATCCCTCTAGCTACCTACCTACCTACACACACTTTCTCCCTACCTACCTACTGTATTTCTCTATCTCTCTATTTCTCTCTCTATCCCTCTGCCTACCAACCTACCTTCTCTCTCTCTCTCTCTTTCTATTTCTCTCTCTATCCCTCTACCTACCTACCTACCTACCTACACACACTTTCTCCCTACCTACCTACTGTATTTCTCTCTCTTTCTCTCCCTCTCTATCCCTCTATCTACCTACCTACTTTTTTAAAAAAAATTGCCTCTTCAAAACCTTGGTGTGTCATACTCCGAAAAATATGGTAGATTGGAAATCAGAGACATTTCTATTAAGTCTAACCACAACAAATTACAGTAAAGAAATGCTACACCTAATTTTACATATTATCACAGCGACCAGAATACCATATGGACAGAAATGAAAAAGTAACACAGTATGGAACAAAGATGATAATAAGGAAAAATACGCGGAGATGGACAAATTGACTAAAGAAATTCAAGGAAAGGAGGAATCAGAATATTTAGTTTGGGAAAAGTGGTACAAATGATTAGAGCCATGAGGGCGAATCTATGGCACGCATGGCACAGGTGGCACGCAGAGCCATTTGTCAGGGCACATGAGGCGTTACCCTGTCAGCTGGCCAGCGCGCATGCGCGCGCTGGCCAACTGACTTCATCCTTCTTTTGAGGCCATTTTTCACCCTCCCGAGGCTTCCTTGAAGCCTCCAGAGCACAAAACCAGAAATTAAGGAAACATACTTCTGGTTTGCTTGTGGGGCCGATTTTAGCCCTCCGGAGCCTTCAGAGGCCTTCAGGAGGCTTCCCTGAAGACTCCAGAGGATGAAAAATGGACCTACGGACAAACCGGAAGTGACTTCCCATTTGCTAGTAGGGTTGTTTTTTGCCCTCCAGAGCCTTCAGGGAAGCCTCCTGAAGGCCCCTGAAGGCTCCGGAGGGCTAAAACCAGCCCTACGAGCAAACCGGAAGTAAGTTCCTGAACTTCTGGTTTGCTCATAGGGCCGGTTTTTCGCACTCTGGAGGCTTCAGGGAAGCTCCTGAAACCTCCGGAGGGCCTCCAGGGGGGCAAGGAGGCAGTTTTCGCCCTTCCCAGGCTCCTGTAAAGCCTCTGGACCCTGGGGAGGATGAAAAAAGCACGCCAAAAATGGGGGGAGAATGCTGGTTGTGCATGCATGCGCGCTGGGGTCATGCGCATAGCATTATGGGTGTGGCATGCATGCGCACGACCCCTCTGCGTTCCCCCCGCTTTTGGCACACGAGCCAAAAAAAGTTCTCCATCACTGGATTAGAGGATAGAAATAAGAAATCGGGAAATGTAAAATGTATTGTAGAAAAATAAGAATATAGCGATAAGAGGATAGGAAGCATAATTTAAGATATATAAACGTAAGAGAAAGATATACAGTATAACAAAGGGAATATGATAGTCTGTTACAAATAACTTAACACAAACAACGAAAGCAAAGGAGTAAAAAACAAGGTGGCCATAAATGTCAAATTAGAATGCATAGAAGGGGAAATAATAACTGTAAAGATGTACCGATCAGTATCTGTTGTGAGAAGGAACACTCAGTTCCAGTGTTGTTTGTAAGTCATGCGTATGTTTTTGTTGATGTGTTTAAGTGTTTAAAATAAAAATTAAAAAAGAACACAAAGAAGATGATGACAAGGAACAAAAAATAAAATACAAATGAGAAAAATGATTGAGAGCAACCCATCTCATAAACCAAACCCACCAGCCCATGTTCAGCCCCATTTTCCAATCAAGAGGCAACATGCATACCAATAATTCTTTGGAACCAGCCCATTTAATGTGCTTCCAAAATGACAGTAGGAGGGAACCAGTTTTCCTAGCGGATAGTGATCAAAATGCCCTATTTCATCTTCCCAACTTGGTGGGAAGAGACCCACAACTTTCCTTCCCAAATTGTTATGTTATAGATGAAGGAGAATTTGAAAAGTTTCTGATCTTCCACACCTGGATTTGGCTCTCCCGTGCAGAAAAATATTCACTCTTAAAACATCATTCCATGTTGGTTTTTTTGTAGAAATTGTTTCTTTTACTTTCTCCCACTAGGAAAGTGAGAGATATGCCTATGAATGGCAGAGATGCTTGGAAAGTGCGCTGCAGGTAAGTAAGTGACCACCATCTACATGAATAGCTTCCTTTCTTTTTATGTAGGTGTTACATGGTGATTTGAAAAGGGGAAAGTTGGTCACGACATCTATAGAGCCGCGAGAATAGTTTGTACAATCGAATTCAGTTGGTTGTGTTATATTGTTGTCACAATATAAAAAATTATGGAAAGAGTGCACAGAAGAGCCACAAAGATGATTAAGGGGCTGGAGGCTAAAACAAAAAGAACATTTGCAGGAATTGGCAGGTCTAGTTTAATGAAGAGAAGGATTAAGAGTGACATGAGATCAGTGTTGCATTATCTAAGGGGCTGTTACAAAGAAGAGACAGTCAAGCTATTCTCCAAAGCATCTGAGGGCAGGACAAGAAGCAATGGGTGGAAACTAATCAAGGAGAGAAGCAACCTAGAACTAAGGAGGAATTTCCTGACAGTGAGAACAATTAACCAGTGGAACAGCTTGCCACCAGAAGTTGTGGGTGCTCCAACACTGGAGGTTTTGAAGAAGAGATTGGACAGCTACTTGTCTGAAATGGTATAGGATCTCCGGCTTGAGCAGGGGGTTGGACTAGAAGACCTCTAAGGTCTTAGAGCCTCTGGAGCCTGGGGAGGGCGGAAAAAGCATGCAAAAAATGGGGGTCGCGCCTGTAGTGCATGCATGCGCACTGGGGGGTTGCGCATTGCATTATGGGTGCAGCACGTCTGCACACGACCCCCCCCCCTGCGCTCCCCCGACTTTGGCATGCGAGCCAAAAAAGGTTCACCATCTCTGGACTAGCACATATGTGTGAGGGGAATTTTTACCTTTACCGTATGTAAAGCAAGCTGTGTAGGATAAACATTGGATAGAATTCAGCAGCTGACTGTGTAACTTTGATGCACCTGTGCTAAAGTGAACCTCTCCTCTCATAGGTCATCAAGAAAGCGAATGACATCCTGAACGGAATCAGCAGCTCTTCTGTATGTACTGAAGTCATCCAGTCTGTGCAGGGCATGGAATATTTATTAGGTATAATTTTATTTCATTTCATATCTCAGTAACACAATTGCAGGTAGTTCTCGACTTACGACCAGTTGCTTAAGAACCATTTGGAGTTGCAAGTGCCAAATACACATGCTTTGTGGGGCACTTGGCAACTGGCTCACCTTTATGGCCATTTGCAACATCCCACGGTTACCCGACCACAATGTGTGATCTTTTTTGGCAGTTTTTGGCATTTACTTCGTTTCTAGCAATAGCACTTAGAGTCTAAGTCGTAAACTTACATACTGCTTCACAATGCTTTACAGCCCCTCTTTAAGCGGTTTACAAAGTCAGCCTCTTGCCCCCAACAATCTGGGTCCTCATTTTACCCACCTCGGAAGGTTGGAAGGCTGAGTCGACTCAAAAACATCCACTGGGAAAATGGATTCTCTTAACCACCATGGTGTTTGCTTAACGGCCATTGTGGGAAACAGTCATAACTTCAAATCTTGTCATGTGGCACTTCGATTTATGACTGCTATGGCTATAATTCTGAGCTCAATTATGGTTGTAAGTCAAGGACAACTTGTAACATGAATTAAAAGTAACCAGGTGCTTGTGAGGATGGTTGGCTGGGAAGAAGGGAGTTTTCTCCTTAAAGGCAGGGGTTTCCAACCTAGGTGACCTTATGACTTGTGGACTTCAACTCTGTCAGAGTTTTGGACTGGGAAGACATGGTAACAAGGTCAGCCAATGAATAGACATGGCAACTGGGTCAGCCAAAGAGGGCTGTTAGGAAACTGAAACAGTATTTGCTGTGTGAGCAACGAGGAGCCTGGGTGTGGCTTAGCTCAACTGTTCAAAGCTCTGAGTCTGTGCTGAGCTCTAAACTGGTCTGCTGCTCTGAACTGAAACTGAAACTGTTCTCTCCTTTGCCTGTGTTTGCTTGTATTTACTACCATGTTGGAAAACCTGCTTTTGGTATTGTATATTTACTTCATGTGTTATATTACATATAAAGAGAAATTAATGAATTCTGCTGAATCATTTACCTCTGTGTGTGCTTTCTGGATGGGATTGCTGCAACAAACTCTGACTGCAAAATTCTGGGAGTTGGAAGTCCACAAGTTGCAAAATTGCCAAGGTTGGAGAACCTTGCTGATAGGCATCGATTTATAGAACAGGAACTAAAAATAGAAGGGAAGTAACTAGAAGTAACAATAACTATAAGCTGTCTGCAAGGAGTATAAATCCTTCCATGTCCCACCATCCAATCAGAGCTGAAGAAGCTTCTTGGATGAGAAGTGAAACATCTTCAAAGAATAACAAGAAAGTCCAGTTGCCTCTTGAAAAATGCACCTTTGGGACAACCTGGATGACAGAGAATCTCCATAGACAACAATTAACAGTAACTACAAGGAATCTAACATCAGAAGAAACATTCTTCCCATGTTAGCTCCCTTGTACTTACTGTTAGTTAGTTCCCTTGTAGTTAGTTAGTTCCCTTCTAGTTGTCTATAGAGGTTTCAAGGGAAAGTAGGCAGAAAGACAAGTATTTGTCTATAACTTTGAGATGGGCGAGATTTAAATCTCGCCCATCTCAAAGTTATAGACAAATACTTGTCTTTCTGCCTACTTTCCCTTGAAATGTTGCTATTTCAAGTAAATTACCTTTTATAAATCATGATGTGATTTGGTCAGTGATCTAACTCATCCATGGTTGGATGCACAAATGAGAATCAAAAGTCCTCAACATCCAACAGACGGCAAAGATTTTCCTGTATCAAAAGACCCCGAAAACCTGTCTCTGGCCCAAGCAAATATTAAGGTTCTGTTGACATGGTATATTTAACTGGGTTATTGGGGTGGGGAGTAGATATCCTGTGTGAACCATCTGCCCCTGCCAACTCTTCCATGCAAATCAAACCAGAGACTGCCAGGTGAGCAGTTAACCAATGGGTTGGTTGCCTCAAAGGGTTAGTCATGGTTGTGACCCTGTCGGTCACAACCATGACCTGGAGGACTGAGAATCTCCATTGACAATGGGTTGATTGGCTTCTTTCTCTTCCGTATGATAGAGGCGAAATCCTATAGTAGTCCTCCCTGCAAAGATAGTTTCTTCTCTTGGCTATTCATCTCTGTGTCTCTTTTTCACCGCCATCACCTTGCTCACCTAGGTTTTAAAGGAAACAGGAAGGATGGGGGAGGGACATCCTCCCAACTCTCTTGGTTCAGAAGCAGTATGAGAAATTAAATGCCTGTGCAAAAATGGTGGGACTTAATGCCCAAGTGCAGGCAGCCCTCAACCTAACAACTACAACATATGAACGATGGTTAGAGAAGCTGGGCATGGCTAGTTTAGTGAAGGGAAGGACCAGGGGAGACAGGATAGCAGCCTTTCAATATTTGAGGGGCTACCACAGAGAGGAGGGGGTCAAGCTATTTTCCAAGGCACCTGAAGGCCAGAGAAGGAATAATGGATGGAAACTGACCAAGGAGAGATTCAATCTAGAAATAAGGAGGAACTTTCTGACAGCAAGAACAATCGATCAATGAAACAGATTGCCTTCAGAGGTTGTGGGGGCTTCATCACGAGACTTTCAAGAAGAGATTGGACTGCCATTTGTCAGAAATGGTATAAAGTCTCCTGCTTGAGTGAGGGGGAGAGGTTGGACTAGATGACCTATAAGGTCCCTTCCAACTCTGTTAATCTTTCAGTTCTGTTAGTCACAGTGCCTTCTGAGCTAAGACTATATCTCATATATGATACAGGTAAATCCATCCCCCTTTGCCCGTATGACCTCTTGCTGTGTCTCTTGCTCTTTTTTCAAATGCTTCCTAGGGGTCGTTGAAGTTTATCGAGTCACCAAGCGCGTGGAGCTGGGCATCAAAGCCACCGCCGTCTGCAGTGAGAAGCTCCAACTGCTCCTGAAGGATATCGATAAAGTGTGGAATAACCTGATTGGATTCATGTCCCTTGCAGCGTTAACGGTAAGCGGCTTTTGAATAATTGCTTGAGGAACATCTGTGGGGCCAGGAGAACGGTTGAATTGGATTGTATCTGCATATAATTTCATTAAGCCATTATGATCACTGCATATGTGTGAGTGGCAGCATATATATTTCTGAGGCTAAGTCCAGATAAACATAGAATAAAATATGGAATGGAATAGAATGGGAAAAGGAATAGGAATAGAATAGAATAGAATAGTTGGAAGGGACCTTGGAGGTCATCTGGTCTAACCCCCTGCTCAGGCAGGAAAACCTATATACTGTTTCAGACAAATGGTTATCCAGTCTCTTTTTAAAAACTTCCAGTGTTAGAGAATTCCCAATTTCTGGAGGCAAGTTGTTCCACTGGCTAATAGTTCTAACTGTCAGGAAATTTCTCCTTGGTTCTAGGTTGCTTCTCTCCTTGATTAGTTTCCATCTAATGCTTCTTGTCCTGCCCTCAGGTGCTTTGGAGAATAGCTTGACTATTTGAATAGTCCAGCGACCTGATTGCCTAGATCTACCTAGACTAACTCAAAAGGTTAAATTCAGACCAACCATCAAGTAAGCCATACCCCAGCCAAGAAACTGCTAAAGAGCCACCAGCAAATAGCCCAACCAAAGAATCCCTAAGTCTGCCTCCACCCACCCAGACAGGCAAGACACCAGAAGATAAACTGACAGCAAACAGCACCCCTTACTAGCACTGATGACGTTACCTAGTTAGGGTAATGAAACGTCTGCAAGAAAACAGGCAACCTCAGAGAGCACCAAGGACCCTCAGTTTTATTATCCTAATACAGGCATTGCCTGAATTATACAAGGCCTTCATTCCAGGAATCCCTGCCCTAAGCTAATTTTCATCAAGTCTGGGGGCATGTTGTGCACATATAGAAACCAATAATTGACATTTTTGCAACCCTGTGGAATTGTAGCTAGTCCTCAGCTTATTGACAGTTTGTTTAACAATGGTTCAAAGTTACAACAGTGTCAGGAAAAAAATTACTTGCAACCTGTTCTCGCACTTACAACTGTCGCACCACCCTGTCAGTCATACGATTTGTAATTCAGGCACTTCACTTCGAACAAGGCTTACATTTGCGCTTGGTTGCAATGTCCTGCAGTCACCTGATCATCGTTTGCAATCTTCAATTCTGTTTTCCAGCAAAAAAATGGCCACTGGGGAAGCCCAATTTTGCTTAACGGACTGCATGATTCCCTTAACAGCCATGTGATTCACTTAATGGTAATTCATTTAAAAACCACTGTAAAAATTGTTGTAAAGTTAGGTCTGACTTACGATGGAAATTCTGGTCCTAATTGGGGTCAGAAGTCAAGGACTTCCTGTATCACCTCATGAAGGAAGGAAGTTCAAAGGAAGAACATCTGCTTTATTCGGAGGTCTCTCTAGGACAGTGAAGGCTAACCTTTTTGTCCTCGCGTACCAAAAGCATGTGTGCGTGTGCGCTCACCCATAATGCAGTGCATGTGCAACATTCACATACACCGTTTTGGACTTAGCAGGCCTCCCTGAAGCCTCCTTGGACCAAAACCGGACTGCGGGGGGAGGCATGCACACCTGTGCCCCATTTTGGGCCTAACAGGCCTCCCTGAAGCCTCCTGGGACCAAAAACAGGCCGTGGGGGGGGGGGGGGGGCGACACACACACCTGTGCCCCATTTTGGGCCTAACAGGCCTCCCTGAAGGCTGCTTGGATCGAAAGCAGGCTGTGGAGGGGTGGCACACATACCTGTGCCCCATTTTGGGCCTAGCAGGCCTCCCTGAAGCCTCCTGGGACCAAAAACAGGCTGGGGGGGGAGGGATGCCACACACACCATGCTCCCCCATGCCCCCCCCCGTGCATGCACGCACGTCTCCTGCATACATGGCAGAGACCTGAAAATTAGGTGGCTAGCGGAAGGTACACCCGTAGGCGCAGTGGAGCTGAGCGACGGTTTGCGTGTCTGCAGAGAGGGCTCCGCGTGCCACCTCTGGCATAGGAAACTCAGCCGTTCAAGGTCGAAAGAGCAAGTTATGAGAAAGGCCTCTTCCTACTTATGTTTATTTACATTTATTTATCTCCCACCTTTACGATTTTTACAAAGAACTCAAGGTGGCAAACATATCCACCACAACATCCTCTTCCTGTTTTCCCTACAAAAACCACCCTATGAGGCGAATTGGGTTGAGGGTGAGTGATGGACCCAAAGTCACCCAGTTTAGCTTTTATGCTTAAGGCAAGACTAGAACTCCCGTTTTTTTAGCCTGGCGCCTTAAACACTAAACCAAACTGGGTCTCACAGTTCCAGCACAGATCCTTCCAGACAGAAGAGGCTCTTCTAGAATAAAAGTTTGATTGGCTCATTTCTTTGCTCCCCAGAGAAATGTTAAGATCTTCCTCTTTTCTCCCTGCAGCCTGATGAAAACTCACTGGATTTCTCCTCCTGCATGCTTCGCCCAGGGATTAAAAACGCTCAGGAACTGGCTTGTGGGGTCTGCCTCTTAAATGTAAACTCAAGGAGCAAGGCAAGTACAGCGGCCATTTTCATCTCTTCTTCTCCCCACTCTGCAATCTCTCTTTCCATTTTGCTCTCCGCGTTTTATTTTCCCCCTCTTTGTTTACTATACTCATTTTGTAAGGCAGGGAACTCCAAACTTGGTAACTTTTGAGGCTTGTGGACTTCAACTCCCAGAATTCCTCAGCCAGCATGTCTGACTAAGGAATTCTGGGAGTTGAAGTCCACAAATCTTCAAGTTGCCAAGAATGGAGAGACTCCTGTCATGAGAGATTGAACAGTATGGTCATGGACTGCATTCATACAACTCGCTTATAAATTTAAATAAATAAAAGCAAATTACACTGGTTGTAGAATTAGCCGGTTTTGAAGGTTTGCGCAATACCGCAAACTAAATTAACGGAACGGCCAGGCTAAACCCGTGGCACGACAAAATCGCGCTCGTCAAAATCGCGGTGCTAAAATTGCGGCGCTAAAGCCGCGACGTCATCACCGCGCGTCATCACCGCCGCGACAACAGCGTGGCAACAGAAGGGCGCTTTAAAACGGCGCCGCGGCAGAAAGCCGATTTCAATTAAGGTAAGGGTTAGGATTAGGTTTAGGGGTTTGTTTTAGGGTTAGGGTTAGGGTTAGGTTTAGGGTTAGGTTTAGCGTTAGGTTTAGCGTTAGGTTTAGGGTACTGAGTGCTTGGGAATGCGCGGATTTGCCCTCCGCGATTATGTCATCGCGGTAGGGTCGCGTTTTTCCTTAGCGCTTAGAACGGCGCGAATTAGTCTTCGCGCTTATGTCTCCGCGGATAAGGGCTTCACGGATTTGTGGTGGAACCGGCTAAACCACCCAAAATATAAGCAAGTAACCTAGAGAAGCAGCTTGTGGGAATCTTGTGGCCGGTAGATTTGTAACCAGCCAGTTGTGTAAACTCAGCCAGAGAATCTTAGCGTTGGAAGAGACCCTTGAAGTCATGAAGCCTAAATAAGAATAATACGACCCTATCAAACCTTTAAGGGGACGCAGTGGCTCAATGGCTAAGACGCTGAGCTTGTCGATCAGAAAGGTCGGCGGTTCGAATCCCTAGTGCTGCGTAATGGAGTGAGCTCCCATTACTTGTCCCAGCTTCTGCCAACCTAGCAGTTCGAAAGCAGGTAAAAATGCAAGGAGAAAAAACCTTTGGTGGGAAGGTAACAGCGTTCCGTGCACCTTCAGCGGTTAGTCATGCCGGCCACATGACCACGGAGACGTCTTCGGACAGCTCTGGCTTTTCGGCTTTGAAACGAAGATGAGCACCGCCCCCTAGAGTCAGGAACAACTAGCAAATATGTGCGAGGGGAACCTTTACCTATCAAACCTTTCTTACTCTTAGCAAATTTTTCCTGACATTCAACCTTCCTTTCTGTGACTTAAATCCATTATTGCTTGCCCTTTAGTCTGGAAGAGCAGATTGCAGGCTTTTTCCAGATGATCCTTTTGCAAGTCCCATTACCTCGGCCATCATTGCTCAAATCCAAACATATCTATTTCTAGGGATTTAGAAAGCATTCTGTGCCCAAATGGCTGATCCGTGTACAAACCAAAATATGCATGTTTTGAATGTTTGGTTTCTGTTACAGGCCAAAATGTGAATTTGGAGCAGAAGTGGTTTTGGTAGGGAGGCAAAAGGGCAGGGGTCTCCAATCTTGGCAATTTTAAGACTTGTGGACTTCAACTCCACCTGGCTGAGGAATTGTGGGAGTTGAAGCCCATAAGTCTTAAAGTTGCCAAGATTGGAGACCCCAGCAAAAGAGTGTCAAAAACCCAAGGCTGGGCAGAAGAGTGAGGGTAGAGAAGGGAAGAGGCAGTAGAAAGGTTGTTGTTTTTACTTAATGTTATTTATTTATTTTAATTGATTCTTACATTCTTACATTTTAATCATTGCTTTTTATTGTTCGTAGTCCAAAATTTCTTGGCATGAAGTGAATGGCCCTGTCAACTTGATAAATAAAATATCATTCATTCATTCATTCATTCATTCATTCATTCATTCATTCATTCATTCATTCAAATAAGGGCCACTCATTTCATGAATATTTGAATGAATGAATCAATGAATCCATGAATCAATGAATCCATGAATCAATGAATGTAGAATGGGAAGACAGGCCAATGGGAAATACCACACCAGAAGCTTGTTTGGCAATTCCTGATGACCAGTAATGGAGAATATTTATAGCTCAGGATTGAAATGAGGGGCCTTTGGTGCTCTCTGAGCTTGGTGCTCAACCAAGGGCCCCTCAATTCCTGATGAGACCATCACAGTGAGGAGGAGATAACCAGGATGGTGCCAAGATCAAAGCAGTGGACAGGCTGGTGAGAATTACTGCAATGGGATATCAGCAGTGGCAAAGAAAGAAGGGAAAGCAAAGCAAAGGCAGAGCAAGAAGCAAGGGATGGAAACTCATCAAGGAGAGAAGCAACTTAGAACTAAGGAGAAATTTCCTGACAGTGAGAACAATTAATCAGTGGAACAGAAGTTGCCTCCAGAAGTTGTGAATGCAGCAACACTGGAAGTCTTTAAGAAGATGTTGGATAGCCATTTGTCTGAAATGGTATATAGCCGGGATGGCGAACCTATGGCACGTGTACCACAGGTGGCATGCAGAGCATTTGTCAGGCCATGGGAAGTCACTTCCAGTTTGCTCATAGGGTCATTTTTTGCCCTCCAGAGCCTTCAGGGAAGCCTCTGGAAGGCCCCTGAAGACTCCGGAGGGCTTAAATCTACTCTACGAGCAAACCGGAAGTCTGTTCCTGAACTTCCAGTTTGCCCGTAGGGCTGGGTTTTTGCGCTCCGGAGGGGCAGGGGAGGCTGTTTTTGCCCCCCCCCCCAGGCTCCTATAAAGTCTCTGTAGCCTGGGGAGGGCGAAAAAAGCATACAAAAAATGGAGGGTCATGCCTGGCATGCGCGCATACGTGTTGGGGGGGTTGCGCATTGCATTATGGGTGCAGGACACCCACGCACGACACCCCACCCCACCCCCATGCTCCCCCTCGCTTATGGCATGCGAGCCAAAAAAGGTTCGCCATCCCTGGTATATAGGGTTTCCTGCTTGAGCAGATGGTTGGACTAGAAGATCTCCAAGGTCCCTTCCAACTTTGTAATTCTGCCAGGGGAATGTCTGTGATGAGTGGTCTAGTGACCAGAGTCTGCCATAGCAAGGGACCTGCATATCAGCCTTGCCCAGAGGTGGGTTGCTGCCGGTTCTGCCCAGATTGGCCAAACCGGGCGTAGCGGCAGCAGGAGGCTCCGCCCACCTGCCCGGATTTTTCTGCACATGCTCAGAATTGTTGAGCGTGTCCAAACCGGCAGTAAAGAAATTGGCAACCCACCTCTGGCTCTGCCAGAGATTTCGCAGATTTTGTTGCAGCCAATACCAGAACCCCCCCAAATATGGCTTCTGCCAAACCAGGACAGATCCGAAAGATTTGGAAGAAATTTGGAACGTGGTTTCTTTTGGGGGTTCAAACCAAAAAGACATTCTTGTTTTGTGTACATCTCCCGTCACATTTTCTGTTGGCGAGGTTGAACTTTCAACCCGCCGATTTATCCTCCCTGTGCTTGTTTGCCATCGTTTAAAAGTGTCCTTCAGAATCTGTCTTTGGAATGAAGTTCCCCAAATTGGACACAATTTGCAGAATACAATGGCAAAATATAGCAAAACAATCACCGTTCTGCCATTTGGAAATGACATTGATTGCAGACTAAACATTGCATTTGCCATTTTAGCAGTCACAGTAACCCTGCTCTCTTATATTAAGTTTGTCCAGTCCTCATAAATCAATGTTTCTCATCGTTGGCAGCTTGAAGATATGTGGACTTCAATTCTGGGAGTTGAAGTCCTCACATCTTCAAACTGCCAACGATGAGAAATACTGATATAAAGCATTACCAAGCCAGGTTTTCCCCATTCCACAGTTTATATATTTGATTTCCCCCCCAAATTTCTTGAAGAATTCCCCTTTTGTCTTTATTAGAATTCATTGTTATTTTCAATCCGCTTCTCAGACATCAAACCATCTATCATAATAATTAACCTGCCCAGTTTCTGCATTAGATAAGTATTCCATCCATCTTTTCTTTCAAGTCATTATTGAACATTTTGTAAAGTAGCAGATCCAGCATTGAGCCTTGTAGCCCAATCCTTAAATCACTTCTAGTTTCACAAGGAACAATTGAAAATTCTTTTGGACCATGATTTTTAAGACAGCTGTGGAATCACTTAATGCAATGGTCCACAATGTTTCTGGTTCCATAGATTGACAGCAATGATGGGGTTGAGTGGGGATGGTTTTGCACACACAAGTTAGATCCCATGGACATGCAAATGTGTTGTGGCCCACCAGCAGAGCTGGCAGCAGATTCAGACAGTGAGGAGGTTGGGGAGGAACACGGGCCAGTCCTGGAGTCTGGGAAAGGCTCGGACGAGGGCTCTGCATTAGAGACAGAGATGGGGCCAGGGCCATCCAACAGTTATCAGCTGCCTTCGGAGTCAGAGATCAGTGGGGCAGATGAACAGCTGGAGCCTGTTCCCGATGTGCGCATGTGCAGAGTTGCCAGACAAAGGCAACAGCTAAGGGAAAAGGGTCGACTTGGGAGTATGGCCACAGGTGGATGGTGAATGGCCCCTCCCATAGGGAATAAAAGAGGAGCTAAAGGGGAGTGGAGTTTGCAGGAGACAATTAATTCATTCCTGCAGTATTGCGGTGTCTGAAAGATATTGCCTGGCCACTCTCCAAGCCTGATAAAGGTCGGGGATTGTGAACTACCGTATTTTTCGGAGTATAAGACGCACCAAGATTTTGAAGAGGCAAATTAAAAAGAAAAGTTTTTGCACTCTGCAGACATCCCATAAATGACCCATTTTTTGTCAAAAAAAGGGCATGCATAGCCTTTAGGAGGCTTGTAGAGTGCTCCTGAGGGCTGGGGGCCCAAAAACGAGCAAAAAAAACCGGTCCATTTTTCATGACAATGGGCCTGTTTTTTTTTCAAAAAAGGGCATGCATAGCCTTTAGGAAGCTTGTAGAGTGCTCCTGGGGGCTGGGGGGGAGCAAAAACAAGCAAAAAATGGCCCATTTTTTGCTCCTTTCTTCCCTCGCCAGCCCCCAGGAGCACTCTGGAAGCCTCCTAAAGGCTATGCACAGCCGTTTTTGCAAAGGGGGTGGGGTTTTGGGAGGCCAAAAATGCTGTATTCGGTGTATAAGACGCACCCAGATTTCCACAATCTTTTTTTAGGGAAAAAGGTTCATCTTATACTCCGAAAAACACAGTAATTACTATTGCTATCCATGGCGATTAGAATAGGCTGGATTCAGCTTAGCATGGCAAGATGGAAGGGGTTTTCATTGGCAATCTCCAAATCTTGACCATTGGTGGGATGAAGGGTCATGACATGGAGCGTTGCTGACAATTTCTTTTGGTTTCGACATTGTTTTCAGAAAGAAGAAATGCCTCTGGAAGAACATCCTAGAGAAGTACGAATTCACAAACCTTGTCTGGTTTGTCCTCCCCTCACTCTTTTTTTGTTTTTAAACTGTGTGTCCCAAACAAGATCTTGGCATAGCTTTGGGCCATTGTTCTCCAGCCACAATCTCTGTTGACCCCCCTTTTCTCTTAACCCGTTGATCTTAATCGACTAACCCAGCACTTCCCAAGTCAAAGGACCTCCTGCTTCTTCTTAGTCTTGTCAGCATGCCGGTTGCTTTGTGAGTCGCTTGCTTTGTGCTGGTGTCCCTCGTGTGGTGACTGTTGAGTTGTCAGTTTTGTAGTCCGTATTATTGGTGTCTTATGTGTGTCTATGGCAAAGAATTTCTGAACTCCATGGTGGCTCCTTAATAAGAGAAGGGTGGATAGAACTTCTTCTTCTTCTTTGTTTCCTCTTTAACAATAAATTCTCAGTACCTTGTTCTTAAAGGGTGGCTCAGTGGCTAAGACGCTGAGCTTGTCGATCAGAAAGGTCAGCAGTTTGAATTTCCACGCCGCGTAACGGAGTGAGCTCCCATTACTTGCCCCAGCTTCTGTGAACCTAGCAGTTCGAAAACATGTAAAAATGCAAGTAGAAAAATAGGAACCACCTTTGGTGGGAAGGTAACAGTGTTCCATGCGCCCTCAGCATTTAATCAAGCCGGCCACATGACCACAGAGACATCTTCGGACAGCGCTGGCTCTTCGGCTTTAGAACGGAGATGAGCACACCGCCCCCTAGAGTCGGAAACGACTAGCACATATGTGCGAGGGGAACCTTTACCTTGTTCTTGCATTGTTTCTGTTGCCCTTTATAGGCTCTCCTCAACTTATGACTGGTCACTTAGCAACCATTTGAAGTTATGACAGATTTAATTTTGGTCTGCAGGAAGTCCTTGGCCTACAGCCATTCATTTAGTGACTGTTCAAAGTTATAGTGGCATTGAAAAAAGGAACTTATGACCGCTTTTCACATTTATAACCATTGCAGCAAACTTCATTTGGCAACTGACTCATATTTATGATGGTTGCAGCGCCCCGGGGGTCATGTAATAACATTTGGGACCTTCTCACAAGCAAATTCAGTGAGTGAACCAGATTCATTTAACAACCATGTTACCAACTTAACACCTGCACCTGAGTCACTTAAGAACTGTGACAAGAAAGGTCGTAAAACGGGGCAAACCTCACTTAACGACTGTTCCCATCGCTTAGCGGTGGAAATTTTGGTCATAAGCAGAGGACTACCTGTCCCTAGAAGCCAGATTCAAAGTTCCAGTTTCTGAACATGCTTATTCACCCCATTCAGACACATTCCACCCATTTTTCACCAGTATAGATAACTGGCTAATCAATAATGATATCCTGCTCTTGTCAGGATTATGAAAGAATGCCTTGCATGGTGGACTAGTCAGCAAGACTAAAATTGTATGTAGTAAACTGTAGAAATGGAAAGAACTTTGCCTGACACCAAGAAACTAAAAAAATTGCAGGGCAATGATGAGAGTTTAGAGCAGGAGTGTCAAACTCAAGGCTCGGGGGCCGTATCCGGCCCGCGGGGTGCTTAGAACTGGCCTGCGGGGCCATCCTGGAAACAGCGAAGGACCGGCCCGCAGTGCCTCTGCCTAGTGAGAACGATGCTTGGGAGGGCTGCGGGCGGCCCTTGTGAGCTCCGTTTTCACTGGCAGAGGATTGCAGGAGGCTGTCACAGCCAGAAACGGAGCTTAGGAGCCCATTTTCACTGGTAAAGCGCTGGGTCCACCACAAGTACCCCAGACACGAGTGACATCTGGCTGGCCATGCCCCCCCTGTCCCCCCCAGATCAAACACAACCCAGATGCAGCCCTCAATGAAATCGAGTTTGACACACACACTCTGGTTTAGCATCACCAAGAAGACATTCCTGTCCAGTAGCTTATTTCACCTCACCTGGCAAGGAATATCTTCAAACCCGCAATACACTTGTTTGTCTTCTCAGCCTTACAAACAGTCCTCCATTTATGACCACAACTGAGAACCAAAATTTCCAGCACCAAGCAGGACAGTTGTGAAGTGAGTTGTGGCGGGTTCTGCAACCTTTTGGGCATGTTTGTTAAGTGAATCGCGGCCACCGTTAAGCAAATCGTGCGGTCATTACGCAAATCCATCTTTTCCCCTTGACTTTGCTTGTTGGAATCTACCTTGGAAGCTCGCAAATGATGATCACATGACAACCCCGAACACACACACACACACACACACACACACACACACACACATGGAGACTACCACCACTGTAAGTACATGTTGGTTGCCAAGCACCCGAATTTTGATCACGTGACCGTAGAGAGGCTGCCATAGTCATTATGCGTGAGAACTGGGTTGTAAGTCACCTTTTCTGGCACTGTTGTCACTTTCAAACGGTTGATAAATCGTCGTAAATCGAGGACAACCTGCCTTGGATAGAGCATTTCTAGATTCAACTGGGATTAAGCGCCACTGCAATTTGGAACCAGATTAGATCAGCGTTTTCCAAATCCTTGCTCACTTTGAAGATGTGTGGCCTTCAACTCCCATAATTCTCACCAATGGATACCCTAGATGTGGAATTCTGGGATTTATACTCACTTTATGGTCATTGTAAGTATATACACAGTATACACATACAACGAAATTCACATAACACCCAGAGACCAGGCCCAACATACATAACAATCCCCAAACACACCCCAAAAAATTCCCCGCCCCTAAACCACCCAAGCATCCACACAAGAGACCAAGAACTGCTGTCCAACAGCTCATTGATGGTGGCCCTTTAGTTCATTGTTGAGTGCAATTATAGCTCTGGGATAAAAGCTATTCAGAAGACGTGTGGTCCTAGTTTTAATTGTTCTGTATCTTCTGCCAATTTGAAGTTTTACACATCTGGAAGTGGCCCCGGTTAGGGAAAACTAGGTTAGACCTTTTCTCCAGAGCGCCTTGATAGGAAGTTTGGCAAGCACACCTGGTGCCCCAAAGCAGTCAACCCTTCCTTTCTTCGATGACACGGAGCACCAACACGCCACAAGGTGTTTCTCACGCCATCTTCTTGCTTTCCTTCCGCTCTAGGCCTTCAACTCCGAGACGGACAGCTTCAAGCTTGCTTACGGAGGGCACCAGTACCACGCCAGCTGTGCGAACTTCTGGATCAATTGCGTGGAGCCCAAACCTCCAGGCCTTCTCTTGCCCGACCTTCTTTAAGCAGACTGTTCTCCGCCAGCCTTTGGTCTTAACAAGGGAGCAATTCCTAGAGGGAGCCCGGAGGGAGGGGGGGGGGTTGAAACTAGGTGCTTGAGAAGACCAACGTGAAACGGTGCTGGTGCTTTAGGGCGCTTCCAAAACATTCATCCTAGACCAGCTGTTCTCATGGGAAGGGTAAATGCCACTGGTACATTTTTAATCTGCAAGAGCCTCACCTTGGCAAGGATTTGGAGATACACCCTGATATTTTGGAGGGAGGATTTTGCACTAAGGCATAAATGCCTTCTGGAGCAGAACTGGACTCATGCCGCCTTTCAGCTGTGGAAAAAGCGCTGATGATTATTATTATTTTTTGTCGAAGTGCATGATAATTTCCTCAAAGGAGTATCTTGGGTTTCAACAATTTGCAAGGCCCAAAAGAGTGAGGCTTCATTCGCTTTTTAGCATGCACACCCTTTTAAAAAGCCCCCTACCCCACCCCGTGGCTTTTCCTTAATTTTCTCCCAAAAAGGAACTTTCCACTTTGTAGGTTTCCTAAAAATGTATTGCTGTTTGACCTAAATAATCCCTTTTAAAGAAATCCCCCCCTCCCAAAATGGACATAAACACCTCTGCTGACACACCTTTGTGTCCCCACCTGTACCAGTATCTCCCCACCCAATCCAGACCCCAAGTTAGGTGAAGAGATCCGGTGATATTTGACTGAATGCAAATTGTCCTTCCAACCTTAAAACTCTTTTTCAGAAACTGTTTGTGGGGCGCAGGCCATAGAAGAATCCTGGCCCTTTAAAACTAGTTTATTACAATGCAATCTTTTCGCTTTGGCCTCACGGTTTTACAGTAGGAAAAGTGCACACAGGAACAGTGGATAGTGGAAGCAGAGAATCTTCTACTCCAGGAGTGTGAAGCCTTGTCAACTTGAAGACTTCCGGACTTCAACTCCCAGAATTCCCCAGCTGGCTGAGGAATTCTGGGAGTTGAAGTTCAGAAGTCTTCAAGTTGACAAGGTTCGACCCCCTCTCTTTCCACTTATATGTTTTCTTTTTAACAGCATTAACACTGTACAGGTTGGTTAGTAGCCAAACAGAGCACTCATCCTGCAAACCTATTTGTGATGGAAACTCTTTTGAAGCATCATCAGATGGTGGAGGCCTCTTTGCTCCACTTCTAAGCAGAAGCTGGGTTTTTTTTTTGATGGCCACTGAGACAGGACTGTGATGGAGGGGTGGGGGCTGTTGCAAAACGAACCACACGGCCTTTTTTTTTTCTGCCTTCCCTATTTTCAGCTTGCGAGCCACCGTGCACAATTTGAACACAGGCTTTTTTTTTTAACGTCAGGTTTAATGATGGTAATTATAGCCCTGGCCCATGACTCATGCTCCCTGATTAGAAATGAGCTTACAGGTTGAAAATGCTTTGATCCGAGCTGTTGGTCAGAGATAAAAGTCTGCATCTTTCCTCTCCTCTAATTTGACGTGAAGTCATAGCTGGCAAACTAGGCGGTGTTCTCTGTTGACCCAAAACACACATCATCCAAGCTCAACGAGTTAATCTTGCCGCCGCAGTTTGCCACTATGATGATTTTCCTATATCGTCTGCTTGGGGGGGGGGGAGTTTTCTCTGCAGGTGGCTTTAAAAGAGCCCCCCCCCCTTGCAATGTCCCAGGACTGTTTTTCTCCCAACCTGAGAATAGAATTTGCAGAAACAGCCTCTGTGTTGGCGCATGGCGGCCAGACCACTCAGGGCGCAGGAGTCTTTTAGGAGGCCCCTGAAACGGCTGGCCAGGTGCAGGTCTAGGTGTCCCCCAGTGCAGTGCTTCAGAGCAAAGGCCTGGCAATCAAAGATATCTCCCCCAACCCCCCCCCCAGCCCCCACAGGTTATAAAAACAGGGAAAGTCAAAAGAGGCAGTAGGAAGGCAGGAAGAGATTGCAGCATGTGATTGCATTCATCCCTGCGAGACTGTTTTTCTTTCCTTCTCCGTCCCTGCTCTTTCTTCCTTCTCTTTCTTTTTCCTTCCTTCTCTTTCTTTTTCCTTCTTTCCTTTCCATTTTTTCCTTTCCTTTCTTCCTGCTTCTTTTCCTTTATTTCCTTCTTTCCTTCCCTCCCTTTCTTTTTCCTTCCTTCCCTTCCTTCCTGTTCTCTCTTTTCCTTTCCTTCTTTCTTGCCTTCATTTCCTCTTTTCCTTCCCCTCCTTCCTTCCTTCCTATACTCACCATAAGCCAATCAAGAATCTCTCTCTCCAGTTCATTTCCATGTGGTTGGATATTTACCAGGCTTGGTTGGAGATATTGGTTCTCTAAGTCCCTTTGGAGTTTGCATTTAAGCTACAGACTTCTCATCTGGCATCTGGAATCCTCCTCCCAATGTGGTGGCCATGGCCACATTTCCCAAAGCAAAAGGACGCCTTCTTTTATGTAATAAAAAAAAGGTCACATCGTTGAGTTTTGCTTCACTTTGATAAATCTCTGCAGAATACAGTCAATTTCTCTGTAGGAAGACCAGTGTTCATCAACCATGGCAGCTTGAAGATGGGCGGACTTAAAGCAAGGCTGGCTGAGGAATTCTGGGAGTTGAAGTCCACCCATCTTTAAGCCCCCAAGATGGAGAGACATTGATGTAGACCCAAATGATGTAGATGAGCTTTCTGCAAAATCTCAAAGCAAATCTCTCTTGCCTCCCATCACCCAAAATTTCAAGCCTTGGCCCCCATCCCCACTCAATGATGGAACCACATCCCCGCCACACCCCATAGCCACCCTTGGAGACTGAAAATAACAAAGCACGCCCTCGCTGGAATTGATCATCCATCTTTCTAATCAAATTTGGTGACTCAGAAACTTGCTTGGCTCTGTAGGACAAACAGTCCTCCGAAACTTCTCGCCGCTGAGCCAACATCCACCCCACCCCTTCAAGGCATTCACTACATCCTGACAGGTTCACTCAGGTGAGAAAAGTCGGGTCTTCAACGCTGAGGGAAACGGTGGAGTCTCCTTGAGTTCAGGGATTGACAGATCCAACCAGCTTAATATTCCAGCCAGGGAGTGGAAAAAATAGCTCCAGGTTTACGGAAATGTACCAATTTGCAGCTAATGGGGAAAGGAGGGATTGCAATAAATGCATTTTCCTCTAGGTCGGTGGTTGTTTTTTTTCAAATTTGGCCACTTTTAAGATGGGTGGACTTCAATTCCCTAGCCAGCATAGCTTTTTTTTTTTCAAACTGAGGCACTTTAAGATGGGTGGACTTCAATTCCCAGAATTCCCTAGCCAGCATAGCTTTTTTTTTTCAAACTGAGGGCACTTTTAAGATGGATGGACTTCAACTCCCAGAATCCCCCAGCCAGATGGCTGGGGAATTCTGGGAGTTGAAGTCCACCCATCTTAAAAGTGCCTCAATTTGAAAAGCATTAACCCAAATTATGGCCCGTATGAACAAAAAAGACAACACAACTCAGGATGTTCCAATTGAATTCCCAGAAACATTTATTGAAACTGGTTGTGTGAAAATACACAGATACTAGGCGATGAAACTTGCTTCCATGATTCAGAACAAAGCATCTCCCAAAGAAAAACAAGTGTTTTTTGTTGTTGTTTTTTAATGATGAATGTAATAGAACAAAACATCTTCCTTTCTTTGGGGGAGATTGCAAAACCACTCATCTTCCATTCGTTCCCTTCAAACTGTCGCACTGGACCAGGCCTCAGTCTATTAAGGCAGCTTCCTTCGTTCCCTTGCTTTGCTAGCCAAGCCCCCCCATCCCCAATTCCTTCCACCCCTGTGTCCTTGGAAACTGTATCCAAGGTTACGGTGTTTCCGCAGATTTCATTACGTTCGGCTCTTCTTTTTTTTTTTTTCTTTTGCCTCGCTTCAAATCCAGGTTTGCAGCTGGTTTGGGTTTCTTTTGTTTGTTTCTTAAGCCCCCAGCATCCGTTGTTCTTGCACTTTTTTACAAAAAATTGTTTTGCTTAAACACGCACCCCCTTTGGAGGGTGAAGGAAGCAAAAGAGACCATTGAACCGGTGAGTGCTTTCTCCCCCTCCACCAGTTCTGTGTTTCCTGCCCTGTCTCTTATCAGTTTACAATCCGTGTTTCAACTCCCATCAATCCTTTCCATTTTCTGCACCCACTGTTCCCCAATTTCCTTGACTTGATCCAAACCCCAAGCTAATTCCTTAAGTCTCTACCTTGATTCAACACGGTTCTTTGTTGTTATCCCAATTTTGGGGTGGCGACGGGGGGGGGGGGAGGAAAAACAAGCCAGTTTTTACGCCTCAGATCCATTCCTGGGTTTAAGGACAAGCATCCTATTGGATCACTAGGCTTCCTTCATCCGGACTTTGAAGGCTAGTAAAGGGGTACCGAATCCCGATAGCCTGCAGGCCAGCTGCTTAGGAACTCAAACATTTAGACGTGTGAGTAGAAGTGGCCGAAGGCAGCTTTACTGACTACTAGAAAAACAGCTGAGTTTTTCTGCATTGAAATCCATGCCATTCAGAGCAAAGCGAGACACTATAATTCACAGACTCCTTGTTCATCTTAAAGTTGGCTTACATTGGGTCGATCCCCCTATTTTTTCCCATGTTTCGGGATGTCCAACCCATTGGGTAAATACTGAGCCAGAAGAGAGAAATAAATGCTTCCCTAGCCAGCCTGGTAGCAAATACAGAATGGCAAAAGAGAGAGAGAGAGAGATAAGAAACGTTAAATTCCCTGTATATCGGGTTCTATACACTGCGTGCAAATAGCATCCCTGGGGAATTCACGAATCTCTCTTCCCCACCTTCCCTAAAGCAAATTGAAATAAAGCTGCTATTTGTGTTTGATCTGTAGAGATCACAGTTCCCTGCTTTGTTATGGTGACACCTTTTTTAAAAAAAAAAACTTGCTTGAAAAGAAAGGCTGCATCTCAATTCTTTTTTTAACACGTGTCTGTTCCTTTGGTGGCCGTCACGGATGGCCTCCAGAATGGTGTTTGTGGTTGGCATGCTTGTGATGTGACGTCTCCCCTTGACTTTGCTATGCGGTGGTGTTGATACTTTTAAAAACCTGAGAATGATTGTTTTATTTATAACTTATTTATATATGCATACACAGACAACACATAAATAAAATAAAATAGACACGCGCAGAGGGACCTACTCGCTCCTTCATAATCTCTATGCTGTATTGATTCCTGTTAAATTTTCTGATCCTTAATAAAGTGCCGTTTCCTCTCTCAATGTGTGTCTGTGTGTGTCTTCTCCTTCCTCTCCTTCACGGTTGGTGAGCTGCTGGGAGAGAAGTCGATGGTGGCACTCAGCCAATCATAACCTCCTTGGATGGGGACAATCTGCGTCTTGAATACCAGGTGGTGGAATCGAAGCAGAAAAAGAGTCTTCTTTTTAACTCTCTCAAAAGCAGAATGTCCCTGCATTGGGTCTCCAATTTGGGTATTTGTGGCCTGCAATCAAGTCAGTTGATGTAGTGGCGAAGGGACGCGGTGGCTCAGTGGCTAAGACGCTGAGCTTGTCAATCAGAAAGGTTGGCAGTTTAGTGGTTCAAATTCCTAGCACCACATAACAGAGTGAGCTCCTGTTACTTGTCCAGCTTCTGCCAACCTACCATGTTTCCCCGAAAATAAGACAGGCTTTTCTTTTTACCCACAAAATATGGCTTGGACCTTATTATGAGGGGAGGGTTTATTGTTTTGGGGTTGCCGGGCGGCTGCTCTCTTCCGAGCGGGCTCCCAAAGAGCCTCATGGGCAAATGGCTGTGTTGTGCTGTCGCAGCAGTGCAACACAGCAGCCATGGAGCGACCACACTCACGAGCCGCCACCTGGCAAACCCCCTTTCAAGACGGGCACAGCACCATTCACTGACCTAGGGATATCACCAAGCCGCATGAGCACCTGTTCGCCGCTGCCCGGCTCCCATGGCTTGGCGCCTTCGAAATGCCAGTGAATGGTGCTCTGCACGGCTGGAGAGGGGGGTTGCGTGAGCAGCTGTTCCTCTCTTGCTCGCGCGCCTCCCAGCCTCATGATGCCCTGGCCCAGCTCTCCCTGCAGAGGAAGAGCACCTCCGCTGCGGCCGCTGCCACATGGCTTTTTCTGCGGCTTCCACACTGAGTCTTCCAGCAGTGGCCACTCTGGGCGTACGCTCTATGGTTGTACACTCTGACGGCAGCTGACCCACAACCATAGAGCGTACGCCCAGAGTGGCCACTGCCAGAAGACTCAGTTTGGAAGCCACAAAAAAAGCCATGTGGCGGCAGTGAAGGTGCCCTGGCTCTGCAGGGAGAGCTGGGCCAGGGCATCATGAGGCTGGGAGGCTCATGAGCGAGAGCGGATCAGCCGCTCTAGTAACCCCCCCTTACCAGCCGTGCAGACCGCCATTCATTGGCATTTTGAAGGCGCCAAGCGATGGGAGCCGGGCGGCGACAAACAGGTGCTCACGCGGCTTGGCGATACCCCTAGGTCAGTGAATGGTGCTGTGCCCATCTGGAAAGGGGGTTTGTCAAGTGGCTGCTCGTGAGCGTGATTGCTTAATGGCTGATGTGTTGTGCTGCTGCGACAGCACAACACAGCCATTCGCGTATGAGACTGTGCCCGGCTCTTTGAGAGCCCACTCGGAAGACAGCAGCCGCCTGGCAACCCTTGGCAACCACCCAAGGTGCTATTAGTCACCCATAAAGCCCTACATGGCAGTGGATCTGGATACTTGAGAGACCGCCTTCTGCCAATTACATCCCTGCGACCAATAAGATCACATAGATTAGGCCTCCTCCGTATTCCATCGGCCAGCCAGTGTCGGCTGGCAACTACAAGGAGGAGGGCCTTCTCAGTAGTAGCCCCGACCCTTTGGAACGAGCTCCCCGTAGAGATTCGCACCCTCGCCACCGTCCAGGCCTTCCGCACAGCCTTGAAGAACTGGCTCGCCCGTCAGGCCTGGGGACAAGGATAATTCCCCTCCCGAATGATGAATGTATGTTGTTTATTATTTTATTATATGTCTTACCTTAATGTCTGTATCTCCCCTTCCCCTATTTTATGTGAGCCGCCCTGAGTCCCCTCAGGGAAAAGGGCGGCCTACAAATATTAATAAATCTCTAATAAATCTCTAAATCTCTCTTCAGCTGGGCACAGCGCTGCTCACCAACTTAGCATATCCCGAAGGCACCAAGCAACTCGATCACCTTTGCCTTCCCCCCCTCCCCAGTCCCCGCGGCTTGGCACCTTTGGGATACCGCTAGGTTGGTGAGTGCCGCTCTGCCTGGCCGGAGGTGGGGGGTTGTCCAGGGGGCTTATTTGCGGGGGGGGGGGGGGCTTATATTTTTGCCCACTAAAAAAATGCAGCATGGCCTAATTATCAGGACATGTCATATTTTCGGGGAAACACGGTAGCAGTTTGAAAACATGTAAAAATGCAAATAATAAAAATAGGAACCACCTTTGGTGGAAAGGTAACAGCGTTCCGTGCGTCTTCAGTGTTTAGTCATACTGTCCACATGACCACGGAGACGTCTTTGGACAGTGTTGGCTCTTCGGCTTTGAAATGGAGATGAGCACCACCCCCTCGAGTCGGGAATGACTAGCACATGTGCAAGGGGAACCTTTACTTTTAGCCAAGTCAGTTGATGTAGTGGCGAAAGTTCGAGTTAGAAACCAGAAAAAGATAAGTTTCAGTCTTGCCTTGTGTCAGCATTCCAAGCAACACACCCATCGAAAGCAGAACTCTGAGGCTAGTAGATTTCCCAAAGAACATATGGACCTGGGTACTTGAGAGACCGCCTGCTGCCAATTACCTCCAATAGACCGATTAGATCCCACAGACTAGGCCTCCTCCGAATTCCATCAGCCGGCCAGTGTCGACTGGCGACTACCCGGAGGAGAGCCTTCTCTGTGGCTGCTCCGACCCTCTGGAACGAACTCCCCGTGGAGATTCGCACCCTCACCACCCTCCAGGCCTTCCGCAAAGCCCTTAAAATCTGGCTGTTCTGACAGGCCTGGGGCTAAAGAACCGTTGCCCCCGCCTCGAATGGTATGATTGTTGTGTGTTTTTAAATCATGTATTGTTTTTGTGTTGTTGTTAATTTGTTTGTATCCCCCCTTCCCTGGTTTGAGTTGTGAGCCGCCCTGAGTCCCCCTTCGGGGGAAAAGGGCAGCATATAAATGAAATAAACATTCAAACATTCAAACATTCAAACATGTGTATTGGATGCATCAAATCGGCACAGGTAGTGAAAACCAACTCTAAAAGTTTTCCACGGTTTTAGCCTAGTTAAAAATGCAAAAGTTTCCCTCCCCAGATGTCA
Organism: Thamnophis elegans; assembly: GCF_009769535.1. Lineage (NCBI taxonomy): Eukaryota > Metazoa > Chordata > Lepidosauria > Squamata > Natricidae > Thamnophis > Thamnophis elegans. The sequence continues at coordinate 133,324,136 of NC_045544.1, forward strand.
CTGGTCACATTGTCCACTGTCTGGGGAATTCTGCGAGTTGAAATCCACCCATCTTCAAGCTGCCAAGGTTGAGAACCACTGCTCTAAGCAAAATAAATGCTGTTTTGAACCTTTCATCAACTCTTATTCAGTTCAGCCTGCAGGCTTTGATACGCGATATTAAGCGATAAAAACAGATTGGCAGGCTATAATACAGGCTCCGAAGAGCTTCACAGCTTCACAGCTGGCACGGTCCAAGTGTTGACAGCAGCAGGCAACTATAGAGAGGAAGAAGAATCTGCAAGGCCACACAATCATTTGGGGGTACAATGCCCTTGCTCAGTAGGTGGTTTTGCTCACCTAGAATTACCAAGAACATGGCAAATCTAGCAGCTGCGTCCATTCAACATGCTTAACTTGGGTTAAGCATTCGTCTTGGGTACTTGTTTTGTCACTTAGTTGTGTGAGTGCAGCTTGTTGGGTCTGTTTATTGTTCGACCTCTTGCACAAGCCTCTCCAAAACAAATTTATTCCGTTCCCAGTTTAGGTGTTTTGAAAGAACCTGGCCAACCTCTGCTCTTATGGTGCACAATCTACATAATGTTGATCCTCTCAAGTGAGGTGTGTTTTTTTTTCAATTGAGCAAGAATAGTTTTACATGAATACACACTCCTTCCTGGGCATCCTGTTCCAGCTGACCGTTTTTCAACATCTATTTTTTAACTACCGTATTTTTTGGAGTATAAGACGTACCTTTTTCCCTCAAAAAAGAGGGTGAAAATCTGGGTGTGTCTTATATACTGAATACAGCATTTTTAGCCTACTGAAATGAGCAAAAAATGGGCTATTTTTTGCTCATTTTTGCCCCACCCCCAGCCCCCAGGAACACTCTATAAGCCTCCTAAAGGCTATGCATGCCCTTTTTTTGACAGAAAAGGGGCCCATTTTTACAAAAAAAGGGGTCGTTTTGGGGAGGTCTGCGGAGTGCAAAAACTTTTTTTAAAATTTCACTCTTCAAAATCTTGGTATGTCTTATACTCCGGTGCATCTTATACTCCAAATAATACGCTAAGTACTAGCTGATAACCCGGCATTGTCCAAGTATTTATTTATAGGGAGAAAATCTCCAGACCAAAGGTAATTTCTAATGTTGGAGTACTGCAAAGCTGTTACCATGGCAACAACACTGCTCTGTACAGTAGAAGCCATTTTAAGGCACAACAGGCTGTATCTTAGCAGAACACAAACCCTGAGGGATGTTAGGGGTGTCTTACCCCCACCGTATTTTTTTACAGAGGGTAAGTCATCTGTGTCCCAGGTTTGGTTGAAATTGTTCAAGGCATTCCAGAGTTATGCTGGGAGACACACACACACACACACACACACACATTTATATATAGAGAGAGATATATTAGAACATAGAACATCAAATCATAGGGCTGGAAGGGACCTCAGAGGTCTTCTAATCCACCCCCCTGCTTAAGGCAGGAGACCTTATACTGTCAGTCAGATAGTTGTCCACTCTGTTTTTGAAACCCTCCAGCGGTGGAGCACACACAACTCCGGGAGGTAAGCTATTCCACTGATTAATTGTTCTGTCAAGAAATTTCTCCTTACTTTTAGGCTGGATCATTCTTTAACAAGCTTCCACCCTTTACTTCTTGTCCTTCCCTCAGGTGCTTTGGAGATTAGGTTGATTCCCTCTTCTTTGTGGCAGCCTCTCAAGTACTGAAAGACAGTTATCCCGTCGCCCCAATCTTTCTCTTCGATAGGCTAAACCAGTGATGGTGAACGTTTTTCTGCTCGGGTGCCAAAAGGGCGGGCGGACGGGCGTGAGAGCATGCCCGTGCGTGCCCACACCCATAATGCAATGCCCTCCCCCCCCCCATGCTCATCCCCTGTGCATGCGTGCAGGCCTCACTGAAAGCCTCTTGAAGCCTGGGGAGGGCAAAAAAATAGTCCAAAGGGTCTACTGGAAGTTCATTTCCGAACTTTCGGTAGGTCTGTTGCAGTGATGGGTTTCAAAAATTGTTCGAACCTACTCTGTGGGTGTGGCCTCCTTTGTGGGAGTGGCTTGCCACCCATGTGACCGGATATGAAGATGCCGATGACACTTGTCAGAACCACCTTAAATTACCTCACACACAGCACTGGCATGCATAAGAATATGATGTAAACTTGTTTTTTAAAAGGCATCTTTGGTTTGCGTTAAAACAACTTCAACACACGGAATGTTCTGATTGCACCACAAGCACAGTAGTCATCCTTGCCTTTCACAGAGGCACTGAGTTTTATAAATATGAGCATGATAGTGTAGAATAATCATATCCAAGGACCAGTGGTGGGTTTCAAAAATTTTTGGAACCTCTTCTGTAGGTGTGGCCTGCTTTCCGGATCCACTGGTGGAACCTCTTCTAACCGGTTCGGTAGATTTGACGAACCGGTTCTACCAAATAGATGCGAACTGGTAGGAACCCACCTCTGGTCCGTTGGGGCTGTGTTTTGCCATCCACAGGCTCCAGAGACTTTCCTGAAGCCTGGGAAGGGTGAAAATGGCCTTCCCCCGCCCTCCGAAGGCCGAAAATCAGCTGGGCAGCACCCACTGGAGCTGACATAGGGCAACGCCTCGCGTGCCCTCAGATATGGCTCCACGTGACACCTGTGGCATGCATGCCATAGGTTCGCCATCACGGGGCTAGCCGTACCTAGTTTCCACTACCGTTAAGCTAATTAGTTCCCACTACCGCTAATTAAGCCATACTCTTAACCAAGATTCCAGGCTATCACCCACTCTCCTCTGTCACATTCCATTTCCCCCTTTTTTTCGCTCAATATGGCTAAACATACCAGTGACATGGAAACGTTCACCTTTGACGTGCTCTATTCTATTTTGGGCACCAGAAAATGGACTTTTTAAATTAATAATAATAATAATTGGCCAGGTTTTTCTGTACATTGAAAAGATCATTTTAATTATTTTCCCCTTTCTGTTGAATGAACATCATCATTTGCTTCTCTCAGATTTTACTTAGGTGTTTGGTTGAATTAGGGACGCGGTGGCTCAGGGGCTAAGACGCTGAGCTTGTCGATCAGAAAGGTCGCTGGTTCGGCGGTTCGAATCCCGAGTGCCGCGTAACAGAGTGAGCTCCCATTACTTGTCCCAGCGTCTGCCAACCTAGCAGTTTGAAAGCACGTTAAAAATGCAAGTAGAAAAATAGGAACCACCTTTGGTGGGAAGGTAACAGCGTTCCATGCACCTTTGAGGTTTAGTCATGGTGGCCACATGAGCACGGAGACGTCTTTGGACAGTGCTGGCTCTTTGGCTTTGAAACAGAGATGAGCACCGCCCCCTAGAGTCAAGAATGATTAGCACATATGTGTGAGGGGAACCTTTAACTTTTGGTTGAATTATTGTATTTGTTTCATTAATTTCAGGTAGTTCTTGACTTACAACAGTTTGTTTAGTGACTGTTTGATGTTACAACAGCAGTGGAAAAATTGACATGATTGTTTTTCACTCTTATGACTGTTATAGCATCCTTATGGTCATGTGATCAAAACTCAGATATTTCATATTTCATATTCATATTTTATTTCATATTCATATTTATTTCATATTCATATTTCATGTTCATATTTTATTTCATAAAATATGAAATATTTATGGCGGTTGCAGTGTCCCAGGGTCATATGAACACCTTTTGCCATCTTCTGACAATCCAAGTCATTGGGAAAGCCAGATTCACTTAACAACTATGTTACTAACTTAACAACTGCAGTGATTCCCTTGTGTCAAAAAGGTCATAAAATGGGATAAAACTCACTTAACAACTGTCTTGATTAGCAACAGAAATTTTGGGATCAATTTTGGTCATAAGTTGAAAACCATCTGTATATCCTGATAGTTTCCACCTGAGCAGTTGACAAATGTTTTAGACAAAATAAGGCAATCGATTTAAAAAAAAAATCCCTAAGGTAATTGCGAAGGCAAGAATGGCTAAGGAAGAAAGAAAAATACGATGCAGTCTTTGAATTCTCCAAATTATTTTATTTGTGGCAGATTGTCCAGCTGACAGTTTCCCCCACCCTGATTTCACCCCCAAACTGAAAGTCCAAAGCTGAGCTATACATTAACAGAAAGGAATGGAAGACCTTTCTGACTAAATACTTATATTTAATAATTTCCTCTCTATTGGGAGATGGACCATTACTTTTTTGTTGTTGTTGTTTAATGTCACATGGTACAGAGTTATGGTCCCTCCTTCTGAGATGGTTTGCCAAGAAAACGTTTATTACAAGTGAGAAAAATAATAATAATAATAATAATAATAATAATAATAATAATAATTAATCCTCAATTATCCCAATAGCTACTAGGTGCATTGTCCCTTCCCCGTATTAAGTGACTGGACATTGTGAATTCTTCTTTCCCTTGAAATGAACTTGCAGAGTCCACTTTACAGATGCAAAAGGCAATTTTTCTTACAAAAGTGATTCCGCAGGATGTAGCTTTAAGGCCCCCTTGATTAAGAGGTTGCTGGTTTAGTGCTTTGAAGATGCTTCTGAGGTGCAGGTGACCCAAAAGGAGCTGGAGCCAAGAAGTGGGATGCTTTCCAAAGAGAGGTGGAAGGTCCTCGCCGATCTGGCCAGTTTAGGGTGCCTCACCACCGCCTGCTCCAATTTCCTCTCTTCAGATCCCCCAGTAAGGCATAAAGACCCTCCCTCCCCTTGCGTAAACATCTGGCATCGTCCCGTACGCAGTTTGCACCATTTTCACGCTGTTGCGTCCGTACAGCTCCCATTCGTACTCTATCAGCTGCCTCCAGAAGCCCACATTTGGCCGTATGACCGGGCGCCTCGATTTCACCCAGTTGTAGGCCTCGTACAGGGTGACGTTTTGGTACTTCATCAGGTAGGCGATGCACAGCGTGGCCGACCGGCTCACCCCGGCCGCACAGTGGACCAAAGTAACGCCGTTCTTCCGAGCCACGCTCTGGATCTTGTCTGCCACGCTGTCGAAGTAAAGAGAAATTGGGGCGCTGGGTATGTCAGCCACGGGCACCCGGACGTACTCAAAGTCGGGGAAGTTGAGGTTCGGGAGTTCGACGGTGGCGTTGATGATGCAGGTGATCCCGCGGGATAAGAGCAGCTGGCGGTTGGTGGCGACGCTGCCTTTGCTGAGGTACAGGAAGGGGGTGATTTGGGCAATGCCAGCCATCGTCCCTTCGGAGTAAAAGCGAGGTGTTAAGAGAGTTCGTGGGAGCGTGTAGTGTCTTCGTGCCGTCATAGAAAGAATGCCCGGCCTCTTAGATTTTCATGCCAGATGGATTCTCTGGGATCCTTATTTTCTTTTGTTGATAATGTGTCACGTTGTGTTTTCTTTCACCTGCCAAATGCAGAGGAAGATCGATTTTAAAACATGTCTACACATGGAGGGGAAACAGTCGTAGCCTGTTTATTAATTACTATTATTAATTATTATTACAGTAATTGTGATTATTTATTTATTTCTATCCCACCAGCGGCGAACCAACACACTTTCCTCTTCCTATTTTCTCCACAGCAACAATCCTGTGAGGTGGGCTAGGCTGAAAGAGAACAACTGGCCCAAAGTCATCCAATCAGTTTTCATGGCTAAGGGGTGGGGGTGGAGACTAGAACTCATTGTCTCCTGGTGATTGGACTAAAGTCACCTAACCTACTTTCATGCCTAGGGTGGGACTAGAACTCCCAGTCTCTTGGTGATTCATCCAAAATCACCCAGCTGGCTTTCATGGCAGGACTTGAACTCACAATCTCCTACTTACTAGCCTGGTGCCTTAACCGCTAGATCAAACTGTCTCTCTCTAACGGAAACTATCCAGCAAAATAAGCAAGGCCCTGTGGAAACTGGAAATCAGTCCTATTGCTGGCCTACACCTGATGTGTGTACAGCTAGTACTGTACTAATAGAGATCAAAATAAGGCAGGGGTGTCAAACTCGATTTCATTGAGGGCCGCATCAGGGTTGTGTTTGATCTCCGGGAGCAGGGGTGGGCGTGACCATGATGTGTGTGACCAGCTCACATCACTCGTGTCAGGGAGGGGGGCTGTGGAGGCCCGAGCACTCTGCCAGCAAAACCAGGATCTCGAGCTCTATTTTCGGTTGCCACAGCTTCCTACAACACTCCTGCAAACTCCCGAGCTCTGTTTTCGCTGGCAGAAGCACCTTTACTGTTTCCCGGGTGGCCCCACAGGCCAGATCTACCCTCTTTCCCCGAAAATAAGACCCTCCTGGATAATAAGCGCAATTGGGCTTTTGAGCACATGCGCCAAAATAAGCCAAAATAGTGCAACACAGCAGCAGCCATGAGGTGACCACGTTCGCCGCCTCCTGCACCTCAAAAATAATAAGACCTCCCCGAAAATAAGGCCAAGCGCTTATTTCGGGGGTCAAAACAGGGTTTTGTTTTCAGGGAAACACGGTAAATACCCAGCGGGCCAGATCCGGCCCCTTCGGCCTTGAATTTGACACTTGAGAGACCGCCTCCTGCCAATTACCTCCCTGCGACCAATTAGATCGCATAGATTAGGCCTCCTCCGAGTTCCATCTGCCAGTCAGTGCCGACTGGCAACTACACGGAGGAGAGCCTTTTCAGTAGTAGCTCCGACCCTTTGGAACGATCTCCCCGTGGAGATTCGTACCCTCACCACCGTCCAGGCCTTCCGCACAGCCCTTAAGACCTGGCTAGCCCATCAGGCCTGGGGATAAAGATAATTTGTCCCCACCCGAATGATGAATGAATGTTGTTTACTATTTTACTTCTATGTATTGTTTGTGTCTATTGTTTGTACCCTCCCTTCCTTATTTTATGTAAGACGCCCTGAGTCCCCTCAGGGAAAAGGGCGGCCTATAAATACTAATAAAATCCTAAAATCCTAAAAAAATCCTTTGAAATAAGGAAATATCTATTTTGGAATAAACGATGATAGAGTGGGCTCCGATTTGGGCTAATAATTTGATATCCTCTTCCCCAGCCCTCCCCCCCCCACTGTTCTCATTCATTGTTTTCATGTACAGCTTTTCTCAAAGAAAAACAAGATGCTATTTTTATCCAGAACACATCATCAGCCATGGCTACCTGCCTGCTGTGCGTTGCCACCAGACTGACCCGCCTGTCTCTGCTCAATTCGTTTAATTTCTTCCCTCTGAACACGTTTTGTTCTTTTAACTTGAAGGAGATAGCAGGACAAAGATGGATTGTAAGCCAGAGGTGACCTACCTTGGCAACTTCAAGACTTGTGGACTTCAACTCCCCGAATTCTCCAGCCAAGCAGGATTGAATTGTGGGTGTTGAAATCCACAGGTCTTAAAGTTGCCCAAGTTGGACACCTTTGGGGTTAGCCAAAGGGTTGACACTACTGAAAATATCTTAATATCTTTCAGTACTTATTGAGGGATGTTTGGCAAAGCGGTTCATCCAGAGTGATTATCCTATTAACAAAGCGTTCTGCTGAAAAGCAAAAGGATTACAGAATGTCAAGGTGACTTGAAATGTTTTCTTTCAGGTAATTTCAGCTGTGATGCTCTTTAGCTCAGCTACCAAAGAAACAACTAAACCAGGTGATTTTGGTACCTCAATATTGCACCTGTTGGATTTCTATCTTCCATTGTTCTGTTCTGTTCCATTCTATATTTCTATTATTATTCCATTCCATTCCATATCTTCTATTCTATTCTATTCCATTCCATTCCAATCTCCTATTCTATTCTATTCTATTCCATTCCATTCCATTCCAATCTCCTATTCTATTCCATTCCATTCCAATCCAATCTCCTATTCTATGCTATTCTATTCCATTCCATCCCAATCTCTATTCTATTCTATTCCATTCCATTCCAATCTCCTATTCTATTCTATTCCAATCTCCTATTCTATTCTATTCTATTCCATCCCATTCCAATCTCCTATTCTATTCTATTCCATCCCATTCCATTCCAATCTCCTATTCTATTCTATTCCATTCCATTCCAATCTCCTATTTTATTCTATTCCATTCCATTCCAATCTCCTATTCTATTCTATTCTATTCTATTCTATTCTATTCTATTCCATTCCATTCCATTCCATTCCATTCCATTCCAATCTCCTATTCTATTCTATTCCATTCCAATCTCCTATTCTATTCTATTCCATTCCAATCTCCTACTCTACTCTACTCTACTCTACTCTACTCTACTCTACTCTATTCTATTTTTATTATCGGCTCAAATGTTTGAGCTGAGCCAGGGACAAAAAGTTGCTTCACATTTTTGTTAACCTTCCAAATCTTGATAGTTAATTAAATCAACTTCATACGGACAATAATTCAAACCACGATTGGGAGGATCCAGAGTAAACCATGATTTTATGAATGGCCCTTTCTCCCTTGGGCTTTAATTTTATTTCCAGTTCTTGCTTTGCACAGTGCCTACATAACCAGCTGGCTAAGAAGAACCTGAAATAAACCTTCATTTCCAAAGCTAGGAGCCCTCGAGGCTCTTCATGTGGCCCAGATGGCAGCTTTACTTATGCTTCTGTGGCCGCCATCTTGACTTTTTTGACCACTCTCCCAGACACCTAAGTGAAACTCCTTTGCTTATACTTCTAAATCAGTGTTTGGCAAGTCAGGTGGACTTCAATGCCCAGAATCCCTCATGCTGGCTGGGGAATTCTTCAAGTCCACACATTTGAAAGCTGCCAAAACGGAGAAACGCTGCTCTCCAGAATTAAAACTGATCTGTTTAAGCCTGTTGTGTGAACAGAAACCAAATGTGGAGGGTTTAGTGTCCGTTCAGGATTTCAGGCCACACACGCAGGCCACCAGCAGTGCTTGCAGGGAGGTTAAATGATGAAAGCAGCTTCACACAGCCACCTCAGCGTCCTCCCCTCCTCCTCGGTCAGTGATGGCAAACCTTGGAGTGCCAAAAAGGAAGCACATGTGCAAGCGCACTTTGCGTGTGCGCTTGTCTGGGCCGCAACCCGGAGGAGGAGCTGCCCAGGAGGCATGCCTAAAGTGGGACTAGAACTCACAGTCTCCTGGTGATTGGCCCAAAGTCATCCAGCTAATTTTCATGCCTATCACGGGACTAGAACTCGTATTCTCCTGGTTATTGGCCCAAAGTCACCCAGCTGGTTTTCATGCCTAAGGCGGGACTAGAACTCTTATTCTCCTGGTGATTGGCTCAAAGTCACCCAACTGGCTTTCGTGCCTAAGGTGGGACTAGAACTCACAATCTCCTGGTGATTGGCCCAAAGTCATCCAGCTAATTTTCATGCCTAAGGCGGGACTAGAACTCGTATTCTCCTGGTGATTGGCCCAAAGTCACCCAGCTGGTTTTCATGCCTAAGGCAGGACTAGAACTCTTATTCTCCTGGTGATTGGCTCAAAGTCACCCAACTGGCTTTCGTGCCTAAGGTGGGACTAGAACTCACAATCTCCTGGTGATTGGCCCAAAGTCATCCAGCTAATTTTCATGCCTAAGGCGGGACTAGAACTCGTATTCTCCTGGTGATTGGCTCAAAGTCGCCCAACTGTCTTTCATGCCTAAGGTGGGACTAGAACTCACAGTCTCCTGGTGATTGGCCCAAAGTCATCCAGCTAATTTTCATGCCTAACACAGGACTAGAACTCGTATTCTCCTAGTAATTGGCTTAAAGTCGCCCAACTGGCTTTCATGCCTAAAGGGGGATTAGAACTCACAATCTCCTGGTTTCTAACAGTACCTTCACCACTAGACCCAACTGTCTCCCACCTGCAGCTCTTTGATTTGTCGTTTCACAAAAAAACACACAATGCTTTGGACTTCTTGCAGCCACAGCCACTCCACAAATGCATTGTGTGGCTTAGGCTGTGTGTCTCCTTTGTTTGATGCAATTTGATCCGGAGAGCATCATCTGACAGCTTTGCCTCTCAGGAGGAACATTTTAGCCGGAGAATATGAGACTTGGGATCTATGCCAAACCGAGAACCAAATGCTACCCCTGGGATGAGCAGAGATAGAGAATAGACCCAAAGCAACCGAATGAGCCTCTTTCATTATACTTATCTTTCAGACGCTTGTAGCAGCAGCAACAACAACAACAACACGGAGTGAGAAAAATCTGCACACTTTTAAAAATAGCAAGCGGATAAAAATGACGCCGTTTGGTTAGTTTCTTAGGCTGGCAATTATCCTTAGAACAGTATTTTTTTTAAAACTTTGGCAACTTTAAGTTGGGTGGACTTCAACTCCCAGAATTCCTCTAGCCAGGGTGCTAGCTAGAGAATCGTAGGAGTCGAAGTACACATTTTTAAAAATTTTTTATTAAGTTTGAAACATATTGGTCTAGAACAGTGTTTCTCAACCTTGGCGACTTTCAGTCCTTTGGACTTCAACTCCCAGAAGCCCCCAGCCAGCATAGCCGGGGATTCAGCCGGTTCGCACCTATTCGGGATGACCGGTTCGTAACTTTCTAAGCAGTTCGGAAAACCAGTTGTTGGAAGAAATCTTATTTTATTTTTTCCCCCACTTTACAGGGCTAATCCTGTAAGGAAGGCAGGAAGGAAAAATTCTGGTGTTGTTTCTAGCCTCATCTTTATTGCCCTGCTTACAGAAACTGCCTCTCCGGTTAACCCTTCTTACATTGTAACAGCTAAGGCGAAGCGCCTATCGACGTGAGTTGGCCATGGCCACATTGTCACATGACCACAGAGCTATAGACCGATAGACCGATTAGATCACACAGGTTAGGTCTCCTCCGGATTCCATCTGCCAGCCAATGTCGGCTGGCGACTCCCCTCTCTGTCGCAGCTCCAGCCCTCTAGAACGATCTCCCCGTGGAGATCCGGACCCTTACTACCCTCCTGGCCTTCTGCAAAGCCGTTAAGTCCTGGCTGCTCCAGCAGGCCGGGGGGCTCTCGAAATATCCAGCCCCACGGAAATTGTGACTGTTGTGTATTTTAATATGTTGTTTTGTGTATTATCCCCCTCCCTTGTTTTATTGTAAGCCGCCCTGAGTCCTTCGGGAGTGGGCAGCATACAAAATCAATAAAACTATAAACTATAAACTATGCCTACCCAGCTGGTCATTATGGCAGAGAACCAGTTGTTAAATTATTTGAATCCCACCACTGGATGTTGCCTATTTGGGTAATGAAATGCCTGCAAGAAAACAACCACGAGCAGAGAGCACCGAGGACCTCACATGGAGATTAGTTTTTCAGATCTCAATGAGCTTGGGTTTCCTGGAGTTATACTTCCCATTATCCCCAGCCAGCCGGTCTTAAGTCAAGAAATGCAGATAGTGGCCTACTTTTAATTCCCTAACGCCCTGCAATTAACTCAAAGAGATTTCCATGCCCCATAGCAGTGTTTCTCAACCTCGGCAAGTTTAAGATGAGTGGACATCAATACCAGAATTCTCCTGCCAACATGCTTGGGATAGTTGTGGAAACAAATCAATCCGTACTTTTGAGCAAGGACGGACCAGTTGTTCTATCAAACTAATTTTAGAAAGGAAAAAAAAGAAAAACCTTTGGAAGCGGATTCAACCAGTGTTCTTCAAAATCCAAGTCCTACCTACCACGGCTGACCTAATTGTCCAGTCAAGTTGTCTAATCAAAGAGAGAATCAACCTAGAACTAAGAAATTTCCTGACAGTGAGGACAATTAATCAGTGGAACAAGTTGCCTCCAGAAGTTGTGAATGCTCCAACACTGGAAGGTTTTAAGAAGAGATTGGATTACAATTTGTCTGAAATGATAAAGGGTTTCTTGCTTGAGCAAGGGGTTGGACTAGAAGACCTCCATGGTCCCTTCCAACTTTGTTATTCTGTTATTTTGCTTGTTTATCTCTTTCCTTGAGGTCATCTATACTTTAAATTACTTATCCCAGAGAAAATCCATCGAATGTGACCACTAAGAGTTGACACCAACTTCCAGGCACATAATTTCTCAATCAGTCAGTCAATCAATCAATCAATCAACATTATTGCCCCTTGATTCCTCAAGGATATGTCCATGAAATTAATGAAGTCTAGCTTGATATGAAGAAGATTTTACTAATTTACCTGGGATGTTTCAAGATGTTAAAGGACCTAGTGAGGCACACAAAGAACAAAACTTAGAAGACAATGGCAAATCATTTCTACACTACAGGTAATCCTTGATTAATGATTATAATTGAACCCGAAATCTCTGTTGCTAAGCAAGGGAGTTGTTAAATGAGTTTTGCTCCATTTTACAGCCCAAAGGTGCTTTTTTTTCAAGAGGCAACTGGAACTTTCCGTTTTTTTCTTTGAAGATGTTTCGCTTCTCCTCCAAGAAGCTTCTTCAGCTCTGACTGGATGGTGGGGAATGGAATATAAAAATAAGTGGCCTATAAATCCTTCCATTCCCCACCATCCAGTCAGAGCTGAAGAAGCTTCTTGGAGGAGAAGCGAAACATCTTCAAAGAAAAGTCCAGTTGCCTCTTGAAAAAAGAACCTTTGGGACAACCATGACCTGGATGACTGAGAATCTCCACATCCATTTTACGACCTTCTTGTCACAGATGTTAAGTGAATCATTGCAGTTGTTAAACGAACCAGGCGGCTGTTGAGAAAATCCGGTTCCCCCCATTAACTTGCTTGTCAGAAGCCGGCTAGGGGAGGTTACTAATGGTGATCACGTGACCTCGGGACATAAATGCATACGTTAAATAAATATGAGCCATTTGCCAAGCACCCAAATTTTAATCACATGACCATAGGGATGCTGCAATGGTCGTAAGTGTAAAAAACAGTCATAAGTCTCTTTTTTTTCAGTCCCCGTTGTAACTTCAATCGCTAAATAAATGGTTGCAAGTTGAGGACTAGCTATATTCCCAAAGGTTCCCGTAGGAAAGTATCCACCAACTTTTTAGAACTCAGACTTTTTCTTCTTGCTTTGCTGGCTAGTATCATTTAATCAAGCTTTTGATCTGAAAAATACTAAGCAGAGTTGGACTAGTTAGGAGGCACCCGGAAATGTCGGGACTGTAGGCTAGACGGATAGATAAATAAAAATCTGGAAGAAGTCACTGACATCATAATACTGTTGACAAAACAGAGGATGCTTTCAAGAAAAGTCAGAGCTGACTCAATGGGCCTCTTTAACCTTCACCCTGTAATCAAAGTCAGTTCCTGTGTAAGGGAACTAAAGCTATCCTTAAAAAAAAAAATAGTAGACAAGAGGGACGATGACACTTTTACAAGATGCCTCTAGGCATCTCCAAGTCAACAGTTTTCCTGCACCTGAAGCTTCCAGACATTTTGGACAAGAAGTCACAACCTCCTCTTCTGGGAGATCTGAATTGCCTAACTGGGGAGTAGCTCCGTGACCCGTCAAAACCGCGTTCCACAAAAGCGCGGTCGACGAAATCGCGTATGTGACGTCATCACAACGCGACGAAAAAGATCGAAAAATTGAAATAAAAATTAAATTACAGCAAGCCGATTCACATAAAGGTAAGCGTTAGGTTAAGGGTTAGGGTTAGGGTTAGGGTTAGGTTAAGGGTTAGGGTTAGGGTTAGAGCGTTAGCGTTACGTTTAGCGTTAGGTTAAGGGTTAGCGTTAGGTTTTTCGTTAGGTTAAGGGTTAGGTTTAGGGTTAGGTTTAGGGTTAGGTTTGGGGGGGGTTAGGGTAAGGTTTTCGCTTTATTTTTACATTTTTTGATCTTTTTCGTCGCGCTGTGATGACGTCACATACGCGCTTTCGTCGACCGCGATTTTGTCGTCCGTGGTTTTGTGGTGGAACCAGTAGCTCTACCTACATCTTCCCCTTTATGGCCTGTCTCTCTTTCCCAACTTAGTCTCTCTCCACATTTATTGTCTCTCTCCCCAATAAAATGGAAATATTGATTTATATCCACTTATTTAAAAAAAAAAACTGTTTCTGGCTTCTGGGGGATGTATATCCAACACAGCGGTGGTATTCAGCCAGTTTGAACCGGTTCGGCCAAACCGGTAGTGGAAATCGTGGGCGAATCTGTCCGAACTGGCTGAATACCATCTCTGAGTTGGACATACATCCCCCAGATCACCCGCTCCAGCTCTACGCCGTCCTATTTAGGCACATTTTTGAGGCCAGGCATATGAAGAGCCGAGGTGGCGCAGTGGTTAGGGTGCAGTACTGCAGGCCACTTCAGCTGACTGTTATCTGCAGTTCAGCAGTTCTAATCTCACTGGCTCAAGGTTGACTCAGCCTTCCATCCTTCCGAGGTGGGTGAAATGAGGACCCAGACTGTGGGGGCGATATGCTGACTCTGTAAACCGCTTAGAGAGGGCTGAAAGCCCTATGAAGCGGTATATAAGTCTAACTGCTATTGCTATTGCTATTGCTATGCGTGTAAGGTAAAGCGCATGCACGGAAGGCTGGGCGCATACACAGAAGGGGCGTGTGTTGTGAAGCGGGCAGGTGCACGCGCGGCGAAGCGGTGGTAACAAAATGTGAAACCCACCACTGGTCCAACTCTGTGGACCATGGCAAAGACCAAGAAACTGATGAGTAGACCGGTTCCTTGGAGCCTCTCTGGATAAGGGGAAGACAGGAGATTACCCACATGTGCTCCGGGTGGCTGTTCCTTGCAATAAGACCACAAGATAGTTTTCTGCAGAGTTTGAGCATCAAGAGGTGATAGGATTAACCATTTTAATTGCAACCTCTGTGGAGGTTTATAACGGACACTAGGTTCACTAACCTCACTTTCTAATCACTTTTGGAAATCGTCCATTAGCTATTCTAAAGCTATTAGAGAGCTTTGGAACAATAGATTGAAAAGTGAATTGAGTCTATCTTCAACTGTGAACAAAAAAGAATTACATAGTTGCAAGCTTAAGAATTTAATATATTTAAAAGAAACCTGTTCCTCTTTTTTCTTAAAGATAATATATACATGTTTTCTTTCTCAGGAAAACTATGTTTTATAAAGTAGATGAAAGAAAGGCTACAGGCTAAGCACCATCACCCACATAATCAATAAGTCACCTATTTTCTGTATTTCTCTACTGGTTGTCTGGAGTTTTGCAGACAAGATCATCTTAGAAGGGAAATGGTTATTTGATTTTAAAAAAAAGGAATCAGATCTTTCTGAGATGAAATAGTATTTAAATATGGATTTATTTAGGGACAGAACATTTGCAATTAAATGTGGAATATCTCGGCTACAGCACAGGGGTCTGATTAGATGAAGGATAGCAATAATAATATAGCAATAGCAATAGCAGTTAGACTTATATACCGCTTCATAGGGCTTTCAGGCCTCTCTAAGCGGTTTACAGAGAGTCAGCATATTGCCCCCAACAATCTGGGTCCTCATTTGACCCACCTCGGAAGGATGGAAGGCTGAGTCAACCCTGAGCCGGTGAGATTTGAACCGCTGAACTGCTGATCTAGCAGTCAGCCTGCAGTGCTGCATTTAACCACTGCGCCACCTTGGCCCCTATGAATATTGCTATGGCCCAATTTAAGTCTCCCAGCACAATCCCTTCCTGGTCTGTTAAACAAATGAGCAAAATCTGTGAATGCCACAAAACAAGTATAGATTCGCAATTTCTTAAATCCATCTCTTTGGGTTGCTTTAGAAAAAAGGTTTGTTGCCCTTTAGCTAAAACTCCCAGGGCAAGGTGTTTGATTAAAAATCATAAAACACAAGTCAGTAATGCCAATTAGACGAACTTAATTTTTTTTTAAAACCATAAAAGAGAAGTTTAAATTGTGCACATCAATACAAGTTTACAATTAAAAGCTTCGACGTGTGCAGGAATGTTTGGATAAATTTAAAGCAGAAAACGTCTGTCCTAAAATGACGTTGGATCTTGGAGTATGAGGCCTTCCCTGCACTTGGCATTCTGTATCCCACTTTTCCCAAAAATAGTTTCAGACTGTAATATGAAAAGACAAGGAACCATTCTCAAAAAAAAATACTCACTTTCTCCTCGTCTTTCAAATCCACAGCGAGATCTGAAGAGTACAGATAATCCTCGAGTTACAACCATAACAAAATTTCTGTTGCTAAGTGAGATGGTTGTTAAGTGAGTTTTGCTCCATTCTACAACCTCTCTTGCCACAATTGTCAAGTGAATCACCACAGTTGTTAAATTAGGAACACAGTTGTTAAGTAAATCTGGCTTCCCCGTTGGCTTGTCAGAAAGTCGCACAAAGTGTTGACATGACCCCGGGACATGGCAACTGTCATAAATGTGAATCAGTTGTCAAGCATCTGAATTTTGATCCTGTGACCACAGGGATGTTACAACGGTTGTAAGCAGAGGTGGGTTGCCAATCCCGGCGCTACAGGTTCGCTCGTGCTCACCCACATGCGTGCAATGCTTCTGCACATGCACAGAAACATCCGGGCGGGTGGGCGGAGCCTCCCACCGCCGCCATCACCGGCTCACCCGATCCAGGCCGAACCGGGAGCAACCCACCTTTGGTTGTAAGTGTGAAAACGGTCATAAGTCACTTTTTTCAGTTCCGTTGTAACTTTGAACAGTCACTAAATGAATTGTTGCAGGTCAAGGATTACCTCTATCACCTGCAGCTTTCAATCACACTTTTCCTGGACAAGAAGCTTGAGGTGTAAAGCACAGAGTGGCAATTTTTGGTGAACCTAACCATAAATTCAGACTTTATCCAATTTTATTGGGCAGTTTTTCTGGTATCCAGAATAAAACATTACCTTCTACTAATTAAAAGCACAGGCAGGATCTTTTTCAGAAAGCAATAATTTGCACGGATTTAAGTATGCGCCCAGAATATTATTACACCCTGATGGGCCTGGAGGCAGAATATTAATTCTAATTAATATTAATAGTATAGCTTCCCCTCCCTGCACACAATTTTCTTCTCACGGCAGTACCTGTTGTGATGCAAAGGTTTTTCTCCATTTCCTTTGGTCCGTTGGAATCAATGACCCAGTAACTAAGAGTGGGCGGACAAAACCACAATATGGAATATTGCACTTGGGTTTCACCTCACATTAATTCTATCTGCTTTTGCACGAAAAGAATAGATGCAGGTGTCAGGTGTGTTTTGCTTTGGCTACAGAATCTCAACTATCTCAAATCCTCCCTCCCTATCCCTCAGCTCCCCTATGTCAACTACCGAAGCTGTCAAAATGGCTTCGGTCAGGTCAGCTTCAGGGTTGACAGGAGGCCACTTTTGAAATACTGAAACTGATTTTGAGACTCTGGAAAGAGTGCAGAGAAGAGCAAGAAAGAGGATTAGGGGACTGGAGACTAAAACATATGAAGAACCATTGCAGGAACTGGGTATGTCTAGTTTAATGAAAAGAAGGACCAGGGGTGACATGATAGCAGTCTTCCAATATCTCAGAGGTTGCCACAAAGAAGAGGGAGTCAAACTATTCTCCAAAGCACCTGAGGGCAGTACAAGAAGCAATGGATGGAAACTAATCAAGGAGAGAAGCAACTTAGAACTGAGGAGAAATTTCCTGACAGTCAGAACAATGAATGAGTGGAACAACTTGCCTCCAGAAGTTGTAAAAGCTCCAAACTAGAAGTTTTCAAGAAGAGATTGGACAGCAATTTGTCTGAAGTGTTGTAGGGTCTCTGCTTTAGGGGGTTGGACTAGAAGACCTCCAAGGTCCCTTCCAACTTCCAATTCTAACAGCATAACATTCTGTTAACAGATCTAAGCCGTAATCAACACTCCAATTAAGATAAAGTGGCCCTTGAGTCAAGTCCAGTTCCTGCTACATGCAGAAAGTATTCAAACCCCCTTCACTTATGTCAATTTTGTTGTGCTTCAGGCTGGTTGAAATTCATTTTTTTCCTCATTAATTTACATTCAGTAGACAAAGTTCCGACAACCATTTGTCTGAAATGGTATAGATTTTTCTGCCTGAGCAGGGGGTTGGACTAGACAAGCTTCAAGGTCCCATATTCTATTCTATTCTATTCTATTCCATTCCACTCCACTCCATTCTATTCTATTCCACTCCATTCTATTCCATCCTATTCCATGAAAACATACAGTATTTAGTGTGCACACACTATACAATAATCCTGGATTATTTTAGGCTTGAAAGCCTAAATTCGGAAGCTGCTTCAGGATTGGATATTAAATTCCAGTTTATCCCAAAGGTGTTTTTTTTTTTTCAAAAGGCAACTGGACTTTCTTTGTTTTTTCCTTGAAGACATTTCACTTCTCATCCAAGAAGCTTCTTCAGTTCTGTCTGAACAGTGGAGGATGGAAGGATTCATATTCAGTGGTGGGATTCAAATAATTTAACAAACGGTTCTCTGCCCTAACAATTTCTTTCAACAACCCTTGCAGTCATCGAATCCTTCCATTCCCCACCACTCAGTCAGAACTCAAGACATTTCTTGCATGAGGAGTGAAATGTCTTCAAAGAAAAACAAAGTCTAGTTGTCTTTTGAAAAAGCATCTTTAGGATCATCGTGGTCCATGTTGGTTATGGTCCAACTGTGAAGGTTGGACCATAAGGAAGGCTGAGCACCAAAGAATGGAGGCTTTGAACTCTGGTGCTGGAGAAGACTCCTGTGAGTCCCTTGGACTGCAAGGCCATCCAACCGGTCAGTCCTAGAGGAGATCCACCCTGATTGATCTTTAGAAGGCCAGATCCTGAAGAGGAAACTCCTTTGCCACCTAATGAGAAGGAAGGACTCCTTGGAGAAGAGCCTCATGCTGGGAAAGATGGAGGGCAAAAGAAGAAGAAGGGGACGACAGAGAAGGAGGTGGCTGGATGGAGTCACCGAAGCAGTCGGCGTGAGCTTAAATGGACTCCAGAGGATTGTAGAGGACAGGAAGGCCTGGAGGAACATTGTCCATGGGGTCACGATGACTTTGCGACTAAAACAACGTGACTGAGAATCTCCATAGACAAATTCAAGTTTAATTCACGTGATACACTAACACACCCTACATCAGTTTCCAGTTTGCCACACAACCAGCGCCAAAATAAAGAACATGTTAAGGTTATAACATGTATTATGTGTCAGCACATAAAAGTTCTTTATTAGGCAGCAGTATATTAAATTTATTAAATGTATATACTGATTTGTTTTTCTAAGCAAAAGCTTCCAGACTAAGCTGCACTGAAACTAATTATTATTTCATTATAAGTTCATTATTATAAATAATTGCCTCTTGTGGTGTTTCTCATGAGTAACTCACTTAATAAACAAAATAGTGATTTTGTAATAGCATTAAAAAAACAAACAAACCTTGATTTCAACAGCATTTCAAATAATTCAAAATCTGAATTAAAGTGGATTCAATTCAATTTAATTAAAGTTTGAATTAAAGTTCCTTTCTGCCACTAGCGTACATCTCCAACCAGACCTAAAAAAATACGGAGCAGGAGGATAAGATATTAAGTTTCCAAGAAGCACTACATTTTAATCTCAAATAAGGATCAGTTATTTAACAATACAAAACGTATCTATTCTTATGAGCTCAATGAGTTATTAGCAGAACTATGGCAATTCTCCAGTGGCGGGTTCCGGATCCCGTTCCAACCGCTACACATTTTACAAGTTGACCATGCCCACCCTGTCACATGGCTGGCAAGCCACTCCCACTCAGCCACATAGCTGGCAAGCCACTCCCACAAAGCAGGCCACACCTACAGAAGAGGTTCTAAAAATTTTTGAAACCCACCACTGTCAACTTACGACCACAATTGAGTCCAAAATTTTTGATGCTAATCAAGAGAGTTGTTAAGCGAATATTGCCGCATTTTGTGACCTTTGCTGGTTGTTAAGTGATTGTGGCTTCCCAACTGACTTTGCTTGTCAGAAGATCGCAAAAGAGGATCGCATGATCCCGGGATACTGCAATGGTCATAAATATGAGCCAGTTGCCAAAGATCTGGATTTTGATCACATCACCATGAAGATGTTGTAATGGTCGTAAGTGTGAAAAACGGTCATCGGCCATTTTTTCTGTGCTGTGGTAACCTCAAACGGTCACGACACAAATAGTTGTCGGTCAAGGACTTATCTCTATACACATTTCACCTTTTCTATAAACCCGGAGGCGCTTGGCTGAATTGCTAATTTCTCTTTTATCTAAACCAGCGTTTCTCACTTGTGGCAATTTGAAAACGTGTGGACTTCAACTCCCAGAATTCCCCAGCCTGCAGGTTGAGAAACACTGAATTAAACTGAAGGAATCTTCGAATGGGGGGAACCCCTCTCATTTTGGGGGGGGGAGCAATGAAAGATATCGGTGGGCTCAGCAAATTCCCATGGGGCATCCATGTTTCTGCTTTAAACACTTTCTCCGTGTATAGAAAAATTAATTGCAGATGAAACTCATAAAATCTGGGATTTCTAACTTGGGTTCTATTGATATCACTGAAATATTACTGTCAGGCCTGGAAGCACTATCTAATAAAATGAAATTCAATGATGAAAAGAGTAAGGTTCTTCATTTAGGCAAAAAAAACCGAAATGCACAGGTAGAGTATAGGTGGTACCTTGCTCAACAGTAGTAACTGTGAAAGGGATCTTGGAGTCCTAGTGGACAACCATTTAAATAGGAGCCAGCCGTGTGCAGCAGCTGCCAAAAAAGTCAACACAGTTCTAGGCTGCATCAACAGAGGGATAGAATCAAGATCACGTGAAGGGTTAATGCTACTTTATAAGGCCTTGGTTAAGGCCACACTTGGAACATTTGCATTCAGTTTTGGTCGCCATGATGTAGAAAAGATGTGGAGACTCTAGAAAGAGTGCAGAGAAGAGCAACAAAGAGGATTAGGAGACTGGAGACTAAAACACATGAACAACAGTTGCAGGAACTGGGTATGTCTAGTTTAATGAAAAGAAGGACCAGGGGAGACATGATAGCAGTCTTCCAATATCTCAGGGGTTGCCACAAAGAAGAGGGAGTCAAACTATTCTCCAAGGCACCTGAGGGTAAAACAGGAAGCAATGGATGGAAACTAATCAAGGAGAGAAGCAACTTAGAACTGAGGAGAAATTTCCTGACAGTTAGAACAATTAATCAGTGGAACAGAAGTTGCCTCCAGAAGTTGTGAATGCCCCAACACTGGAAGTCTTTAAGATGTTGGATAGCCATTTATCTGAAACAGTATAGGGTTTCCTGCCTAGGCAGGGGGTTGGACTAGAAGACCTCCAATGTCCCTTCCAACTATTGTATTTGTATTAAATAAGCCATCTTGGGCCTGCCACATTTAGTCTGTGGGAAAATGGGAGGGGAGATTGTATGGTGCCGGGAGATAAATGAGGACCCGGATTGTTGTTGGGGGCAATATGCTGACTCTGTAAACCGTTTAGAGAGGGCTGAAAGCCCCATGAAGCGGTATATAAGTCTAACTGCTATTGCTACTGCTATTGCTATATACCATAGTCATAATAACATTCCTTTCTCCAAGACTCAAGGACATTCTGCCCTGCACCTGGAGGGGTGTGACTGGGAGGCATCTCCAGTTGGGACGGTGCTTTGATTGAACCACATGATGGACATGTGGGGGCTAGCTAGGGGCTTGTACTTTCTTTTGGGTGGAGAAAACCTGGAAGCTTTGAGATTCGGGTTTTCCCAGATGTGCCAATATGATGTCTCTAATAAAATTGAACTTTGAGGAACTTCAAGTCTCGAAGTCTTCTTTCGTTGGGGGTGTTACTTGGAACCCTGATTATTGTCATTATTGAGAGGAGAGGAGAGAAAGAGGAGGGAAGGAAGATAGAGGTGAGGAGAGGAAGATGGAAGGGAGAAGGAGAGAAGAGAGGGTAGGAAGGGGAAGAGGAAGAGAGGAGTAGGGGAAGGGAAGAAGGAAGGAAAAAAGTAGAGAAGGGAGGGAGGGAGAAAAGAAAGAGAAAAGGTGGTGTCAAAACAGGCGAGGGATGGTAAAGAAAGCAACCCAAACAGCATCTTATAACCCTGTAAATGACAAATGTATAAGAATGACGGATGTAAAAAAGAATAATAACTATGTGAGTGTATATATAGAGAATGTATAATTGTATATAGAGAACAAAAAGTAAAGAACTTTTCAAAAAAATTATTGTAATATCTGATAAGGTTTGATTGTGGTGAGATGCCTAAAAATTGTGAATTGGGTGCCATAGAAATTTAACCATCCTTGGCATTAACCAAATCACCCTTAGTCAATTGCAGGAGGCAACTTGACTCAGACCTTTAACGCCATAAAACATCTGCCTATCTTCCCATGTCCTTGAAAAGGACTCATCAGACGGATAAAACCGCCAAATCCAGTCTAAACATCTGGATGACTGTGACAAACCATAATAATAACAACTGGAGCACCACTTCAACAGCCTTAGCATTGACAAAATCCCCATCAGTCAATTTCAGAATGCAACTTTGCTCCAAACAGCTGGCATTCTGTGACAACACCATAAAATACCAACCATGTCCCAGGTTCTTGGGAAGGACTCAACAGGTGCCAAATTAGTCTGAACCAGTGGTGGGTTTCAAAATTTTTTAGAACCTCTTCTGTAGGTGTGGCCTGCTTTGTGGGAGTACCTTGCCAGCCATGTGACTGGATGGGCATGGCCAACTTGTAAAATGTGGTGAAACTCACTTAACAACGCTCTTGCTTAGCAACCAAAATGTTGGCTCAGAAACTCTGGCATTTGAAGCACGCAAGTCTTAAAGCTATCAAGTTACAAGACCCTAACCCTTTAGGAAAAAAACCCCAGGGGTGTTCAAACTTGACAACTTTAAGACTTGTGGACTTCAACTCCCAGAATTCCTCCTCCAGTCATGTTGGCTCAGGAACTCTGGCATTGAAGTGTGCAAGTCTTAAAGCTGTCAAGTTACAAGACCCTTGCACCCCTAACCCCTTAGAAAAAAAAACCCAGGGGTGTTCAAACTTGACAGCTTTAAGACTTGTGGACTTCAACTCCCAGAATTCCTCCTCTCGCTCTTCATCTTGATGATGTATGGATGGGTGGGGGGAGGGAGCTGGAACCGGTTCTAAATGGCACAGTAGATTTGTTGAACCTCTTCTATAGAAGAGGTTAGAACCCCTGGTCTGAACATCTGGCAGACTATGCAATGAGCCAATAATAGCGGCAACAATGAAAAGTGTAGCTCACAACAGCTGCAGACTGAACCAATACAGATTTAGTTTCAAAACAACTTTTGGCCGTGACCTGTTTCGGTCGATGAAGAGTGTTCTCATCAAGTAGTCGAAGGCATTCGTAAACCAAGCACTGCAACTGGACTAAAAATGGATAAAGCAGAAGCAAAACCAAAAAAAAATCTCCCAAACCATCTATATTTTATTGTTTAAAAGGATTTAAATTACACTGCGGAAAAGGAAAAACCACTGAAGTTGTGGGCATAAGAGCAGAATAAGACCATTTCAATGGTCATCAAGCACCAGTAGGTTGAAGCAATGTTTCTCCCAGAAGTCCACCCATCATCTTAAAGCATGCCAGCTAGGGGATTCTGGGAGTTGAAGTCCACCCATCTTAAAACATGCCAGCTGGGGGATGCTGGAAGTTGAAGTCCACCCATCTTAAAGCATACTGGCTGGGGGGTTATGGGAGCTGAAGTCCATCCATCTTAAAGCATGCTAGCATGAGGATTCTGGGAGTTGAAGTCCATCATCTTAAAGCATGCTGGCTTGGGAATTCTTGGAGTTGAAGTCCACCCATTTTACAGCATGACAGCTGGGAGATTCTGGGAGTTGAAGTCCACCCATCATCTTAAAGCATGCCAGCTGGGAGATTCTGAGAGTTGAAGTCCACCCATTTTACAGCATGACAGCTGGGAGATTCTGGGAGTTGAAGTCCACCCATCATCTTAAAGCATGCCAGCTGGGAGATTCTGAGAGTTGAAGTCCACCCATTTTACAGCATGACAGCTGGGAGATTCTGGGAGTTGAAGTCCGCCCATCTTAAAACATGCCAGCTTGGGGATTCTGGGAGTTGAAGTCCACCCATCTTAAAACATGCCAGCTGCGGGATGCTGGGAGTTGAAGTCCACCCATCTTAAAGCATGCTGGCTGGGGGGGGGGGTTATGGGAGCTGACGTCCATCCATCTTAAAGC
This sequence comes from Thamnophis elegans, assembly GCF_009769535.1. Classification (NCBI taxonomy): domain Eukaryota; kingdom Metazoa; phylum Chordata; class Lepidosauria; order Squamata; family Natricidae; genus Thamnophis; species Thamnophis elegans. The sequence continues at coordinate 133,348,163 of NC_045544.1, forward strand.
ATGCTAGCATGAGGATTCTGGGAATTGAAGTCCATCCATCTTATAGCATGCCACCTGGGGGATTCTGGAAGCTGAAGTCCACCTGTCTTAAAACATGCCGGCTTTGGGATTCTGGGAATTGATGTCCACCCATCTTATAGCATGCCAGCTAGGGGAATCTGGGAGTTGAAGTCCACCCATCTTAAAGCATGCTGGCTGGGGGATTCTGGGAATTGAAGTCCACCCATCTTACAGCATGCCAGCTGGGGGAATCTGGGAGTTGAAGTCCATCCATCTTAAAGCATACTAGCATGAGGATTCTGGGAGTTGAAGTCCACAAAGCATGGATTGACCAGGGATTCCTGGGATAGACGTTCACACATCTTAAAGCCTGCTGGGTTTAAAAGGAGTTGACGTCCACACAGCGTAGGGTTTCCAAGATTGAAAAGCATTAAGATGGAACATCCATCTTCTGAATGGTGCCGTGATGTCTAATTACATCATTATTCATTAAACAAATCTACGCCGACTCGGATATTATACAGTAGCTGAAAAATACACCTTTTTTCTTCCACTGTCATTAAAGGGGGGGGGAGTCTACTTTGATTCGGCTCCTGATGACTTCATAGCTGCTTCCTTTTTAAAACAATAATAGGGAAATGTTTTTGTCTTCTTCCAGGATGTTTTTACACTTCCCATTCTAGCCTAAAGGCCGGGGATTTCCTGGGTACACTAATTCGCACTCTACAAGGAAAATGCTCACTGGAGAAGAGCCTAATGCTGGGGAAGATGGAGGGCAAAAGAAGAAGAAGGGGACGACAGAGAATGAGGCGGCTGGATGGAGTCACTGAAGCAGTAGGCATGAGCTTAAATGGACTCTACAGGATGGAAGAGGACAGGAAGGCCTGGAGGAACGTTGTCCATGGGGTCGCGATGAGCCGGACATAACCTCGCAACTAACAACAACAACAAGGAAAATGTCACCTAAGTTCAAAAGCTGCACCACGAAGCTTTCTCTGCCTTCTACCATTAGAGAGAGCAAAATCCGTCAGGTCTGTTTTCTACTCAATTCCCCATTTTTCAAATCTTCAGTTCCAACCCTTGCGATGAATAAATACGATGTATGTTTTAAAAAAAAGTTTTGCTCCGACCCATAGACATATCAGTGGAACATCTTGCCTTCAGAAGTTATGGGTGTTCCAACACTGGAGGTTTTTTTTAAAAAAAAGAGACTTGACAACCATTTGTCCGGAATGGTACAGCTAGTCCTCAACTTATGGCCACAACTGAGTGTAAAATTTCCATTCCCAAGTAACCCACTTGTTAAAGAGAGTTTTTAGCCCATTTGGATAAAAATGCCAAATCCAGCCTAAATACCTGGCTGACTGTGTGACAAACCGTAATAAACAACTGGAGCACCACGTGAATACCACTGGCATTGACAACCTCCCCATTGGTCAATTGCAAGAGGCAACTTTACTCAGAACAGCTGACAGCCAATGCTATAAAACATCAACATCTGTCTATCCCAAGAACTGGGATAAAAATGCCGACCTTTCTTGCCACAGGTGTTAAGTGAATCACTGCAGTTGTTGAGTTAGTAACATGGTTGTAAAGTAAATCTGGCTTCCCCATTGACTTTGCTTGCCAGAAGGTTGCAAAAGAGGGACCACGCAATTCCAGGGGACACTGCAACCGTCATAAATATGAGTCAGTTGCCTAGTGTATGAATTTTGATCACGTGACCATGGGGAGGTTGCAATGGTCATAAGTGTGAAAAAGAGTTGTAAGACGCTTTTTCAGTGCTGTTGCAACTTTGAACGGTCCCTTAACAAACTGTTCAGTAGGGGGTTGGACTAGAAGACCTCCAAGGCCCCGTCCAACTCTGTTATTCTATTATTCTGTTACATCCTCATTCCAAGGATCTGCACTTTGGCTCCAACAGCCACACCTTTCTCAAGCCACGTCTTTTCCGAACACTCCACCATAAGATTGCAGCATGGAAAAATATTTGCACTGATGTAATCCTCAACTTGGGATGTGGTGGCTCAGTGGCTAAGACACTGAGCTTGTTGAACAGAAAGGTCGGCAGTTCGGCGATTCAAATCTCTAGCGCCGTGTAATGGAGTGAGCTCCCATTACTTGTCCCAGCTTCTGCCAACCTAGCAGTTTGAAAGCACATTAAAAATGCAAGTAGAAAAATAGGAACCATCTTTGGTGGGAAGGTAACAATGTTCCATGCGTCTTCGGCGTTGAGTCATGTGGCCACATGACCACAGAGATGTCTTTGGACAGCACTGGCTCTTTGGTTTTGAAACAGAGATGAGCACCGCCCCCTAGAGTCGGGAACAACTAGCACATATGTGCGAGGGAAACCTTTACCTTTTAGTCCTCAACTTAAGACCACAATCGGGACCAGAATTTCCATTCTAAACAAGGCGCGTACCTTTTTTTTTGGCGTTGTTAAACAAATCATTGCAGTTGTTAAGTGAATCATGTGGTTGTTATGTGAATCCGCAGGTCGCAAATGGCAATCTCATGACCCCGGGACGCTGTGACTGTCATGAATACAAGCTGGTTGTCAATCATCTGAATTTTGAACACATGACTGTGGGGATGCTTACAACGGTTGTACGTGTGAAACGGGTCTCTAGTCAGTTTTTTCACTGCTGTTGTTAACTTCAAAAGGTTGTTAAACCAATGCTTGTAAGTCAAGAGCCACTTGAGTTAAAGCTGATTTGATTGTCAGCCTAAGGACAGAGCCCTCTTTTTAAAAACTGAATCAGTTTTGGAAACAACAATAGAATTGAAAAGCAGGGTAGCAATACACTAAATCAGTATTTCTCCAGCCTGGCCATTTTAAGATGTATGGACTTCAACTCCCAGAATTCATGCGGGCTGGGAAATTCTGGGAGTTGAAGTCCACACATCTCAAAAAAAAACTAGAACTCCATAAAAAAAAACTAAACACACAACTCAAAAAACCTAGATCTACGCCGCTTACCGTCTGACCTAATAGTAGTACACAAAATTATCTACTACAACGTCCAACTTGTCAATGACTACTTCAGCTTCAACCGCAATAATACACAATAGATACACAATAGATGCAAACTCAACGTAAACTGCTCCAAACTCGATTGCAGGAAATACAACTTCAGCAACAGAGTGGTCAATGCATGGAATGCTCTACCCCACTCTGTTGTTACATCCTCAAACCCCCCCCCCCAACTTTAATCTTAAACTGTCTACTGTGGACCTCACCCCATTCCTAACAGGTCGGTAAAGGGGGCGTGCATAAGCGCACCAGCGTGCCTACTGTTCCCATTTATTGGTACCCATTTCCTGTGTTCTTATTCATGTTTATTCTTATTCCTGTTATCTTGTACACGAGTGACAAAATAACGAAATAAATAATGAAATAAATAAATAACTAAATAAAATAAAATAAATAAAGTGGTCAAAATTCAGAAAGCAACTGCAGAAAATGACGTGTGTCTATTGAAAGGGATCTTCAATCAAGCCACAAGTCTTACAGTTTCCATTCCTGCTGTGCAGATGCGGGGGCCAGCTGGGGACTCTCCAGATGTTGTGGACTCCACATCCCATCAGCCCCAGCCACAAAGTCAGAAGCCAGGGATTGTAATCCTAATCAGCCCCCAAAGAAGGGAGTTGAATGTCTCTAATCAAAGTAACTCAGAACATGCCAAAAAGTCAATGGGGTGTGGGTATTGGTCCAGGAGTGAGAAGCCCCCGGTTCAAATCTAGCCACAACCATGGAGATGCCTGCAATGGCTTTGAGCCAGTCATTTCTTTCTCAACCCAGCCTATCCTGGGTTCAAATCTAGCCACAACCATGGAGATGCCCGCAATGGCTTTGAGCCAGTCATCTCTTTCTCAACCCAGCCTACCTTGTTGTGTTGTTTTGAAGAGAGAAAAACCCGAGAAGGGAGCCCTGTGCACACTGCCTCAAGCTACCGAATGAAAGACAGGATATAAAACCTAGGAACTAAATAATATTTGACGATGTTCCATGATCCTTTGTGATCCTAAACGCCTTTAATTTCCTGATCTGGGCTTGTTTTCCCTCTTTGCCCTGGGTTCTCACATTGAAACAAGCCACAGTGAGTCTGGCCTGGCTTAAGGAACCTAAGCCATCCTAGCTTACAAACCGTTGTTTGTGGTTTAGCCAGAGGATTGACCTCATCGTGGCTTAACGGCTCCTTTCCCCCCCTCCCCAAACACAAAATGGCTTTTTTTAACACAATGCATCCATATTCCACCTTCGACTCTTGATGAAATGTTTTTCTCACCTCTCTCTCTCTCTCTCCTCTTCCTCCCTCCCTCTCTCTCCATCTCTCCTCTTCATTCCTCCCTCACTCTCAATCCTTCCCCCTCCTCCCCTGTATTTACATGATATTTCTGAAAATCAGCAAATCGTTATGAAATCCCCCCCCCAAAAAAAAACACCCCAGCCCATTTTGGTCGAGGGGCTTCCCTTCCTCAGGATGAAAATGCGGACTATTGAAAAACAATAACCGCAAAACCTGGGAAAGTTTGTCAGAGGCTGAGGAGGAGGGCAGGGGGAGAAAAACACACAAACACACACACACACACCGTTCCCCAACTACCCGAATCAGTCACAAACAACACAATCATCTGCGTTGTCTCGACTAAGGCGAAAATAATAATAATAATCCAGGCTGAATTGGAAAACCGGAGCGGCGCGGAGCGGCGGGTGGGATAACAATAAACCAGCATCTCCAAAATGCCACGCTCCGTTTCTTAATTTTTTGTTTGAAAAGGTCATCTATCTATCTATCATCTATCTATCTATCTATCTATCTATCTATCTATCTATCTATCTATCTATCTATCTATCTATCAATCATCTATCTATCTATCTATCTATCTATCTATCTATCTATCTATCTATTCTCTCTCTCTCTCTCTCCCTCCATCCATCCATCCATCCATCCATCCATCCATCCATCCATCCATCCATCCATCCATCCATCCATCTATCTATCTATCTATCTATCTATCTATCTATCTATCTATCTATCTATCTATTCTCTCTCTCTCTCTCTCCCTCCCTCCCTCCCTCCCCCTATCTATCTATCTATCTATCTATCTATCTATCTATCTATCTATCTATCTATCAATCATCTATCTATCTATCTATCTATCTATCTATCTATCTATCTATCTATCTATTCTCTCTCTCTCTCTCTCCCTCCATCCATCCATCCATCCATCCATCCATCCATCCATCCATCCATCCATCCATCCATCCATCCATCCATCCATCCATCTATCTATCTATCTATCTATCTATCTATCTATCTATCTATTCTCTCTCTCTCTCTCTCCCTCCCTCCCTCCCTCCCCCTATCTATCTATCTATCTATCTATCTATCTATCTATCTATCTATCTATCTATCTATCTATCTATCTATCTATCTATCTATCTATCTATCTATCTATCAATCTATATCTATCTCATTTAATTTGAATTCTCTTTCTTGCTTTCATAGCCGGACGGGCTGAGAAATCCGACCGGGCTTTTAAAAAGCTTTTCCGCTTCGCCTTTTTTCTCCTCCCCGAAAATAAAAGTCCTCCCGAGGTAACGAATTGCATCTCCCGAGCTTCCAGCGACTTTATTCGGCGCTTAAAAGGGCTCTTGGGGGGGGGGGGGATTTTGATCCGCTGCCCCAAAGCAGGCTCCAAACAGTCCCCCTTATGATCGCCCCGCACAGGGAGCAGCACCCCCCCCAAAAAATCCCTCCTGGCTGCCCCCCCCCAAAAAAAACTCAGGACAAAGAAACGGGAATGAAAACAGCAGAGCGGATGCTTCCTTCTCTCCCCCCCCTCCAAAAAAATAACACCTTAATTCTTGAATCCCATGTTTCCCACCAAGTCCTATTACTTTATTTTTTTTCCCTCCCCCTTCCAAACCCAACTTCAAACCACAACCGCCTCTCATTTTGTGCAGCAAACGATGAAGAGGAGAGGCGGGGGGTCACCCAACAGCTGGATGGTGTTTACAACTGAGAAGCCCCCTCCCCAAACTCCCCCCCCCCCCGCCACCATCCTCCTCTTCCTCCCTCTACACCAGGGGTCACCAACCTTTCGGGGACCACTCAATTCATCATTTTAAATCCAGCGGACCACAAATATTTTTTTTGTTTTAAAAAGATAAATAGTATTTATTTGGTGCCATATTTTTTAAAAATGCAAATGCTTTTTATCTGCGGACCACCCCATTTTTCTCGCCGAGCCCCAGCGGTCCCAAGGGCCACTGCTCTGCACTCCTTCGGCTCCCACCCTCACTTTCCCAAAGCAAGGTGCTTCGGGAGCAAATCCACACACCACTTGTCAACAACCGCACGCAGTTTTGGTCTTGCCTCTTTCCTCTGCCTTGGAAAGAGAGGGACTTTGTTCTGCCTTTGCCTGGTTTGGGGTCCCCCCCCCTCTTTCACAGGACAAGCCCCCCCCTCCTCCTCCATCTCCAATCCCTGGCCACCCCATGCCTTACCGGTCCTGGAGATGCGTTGAGCTCAAAGGTGCTTCTGCTTCTGGCTCCCTGCAAGGGCTTATGAATGGCTGGACGCCTCTGGTGTTAGCGAGCACTTGGGAATGTGCTTTGGGTTGGCCCTGGCAGCTGACAGCTCACCTCCCAGGCTCCGCCTCCTCTCGCCTGCCGCCCCGCTCTGAATGTGTGGTTTGTGAGTGTGTGTGGGTATGTGTCTGAACTACCCGGGGGTTACTAAGAGACGGCTGTTTGCGCTGAACCTGGAAAACCGCGGCTGCAGCAGCAACAGCCGCGTGGAAACATGAGTAGGATGAGTCAAAGGGAGTTGAGGGATGTTTTCGACCAATCTAGGCAAGGTTGGCGCTGCCCATCTCGGCAGGAAGCCCCCAGGGCCAGGTGTGGCCAGGGCCTTGAGAAACAAACTCTCCCCCCCTTCCCCAGTAGTGAAGTCATCCAGGTCCCCTGAATTTTGACAGAATGCCAGCCAGGTGAGGCCTTGGTCTTCTCAAGAGAGAAAGGCCTGACAGGTCATCATCTTTGCTTGCTTGATGGTGGTGGAGGTATGAGTTGGCCCCCTCCTCCTTTCTTCAATATTTGAAGGGCTGCCACAAGGAAGAGCCTCCCCCCCTTTCCCCAAAACTTATTTACCAAAAACACCTGTAGGCAGGACAAGAAACAATGGATGGAGACTAACCAAGGAGGGAAGCAATCTAGAATTAAGGAGAGAATGCCTGACCGTGAGAACAATTAACCAGTGGCATAAAATTGCCTTTGGAAATTGTGGGTATACCCCCAACACTGTGGAGGCTTTTAAAAAGAGACTGGAGAGGACAGCCATCTGTCAGAAATAATATAGGCCTCCTGCGAAAGCAGGGGGGTTGGACTAGATGACCTCCAGGGACCCTCACGACTCTTGTTTCTGTTACTGAGGTGATGGAGTTGTGCTACTGAGTACAGATGAGCAACAGGCAGGAGCCCCCCTCCCCCCTCCCCAAAATCCAGGCACACACTCTTAGGCTAAACTCACTTGTCTTACAGGATAGAGATGGGGGAGACACTGAAATATATCTCCCCAGTTAGGAAGGGCATCAAGATGATGGAGTGACCCACTCATTCAGGATCCTAGATTGTCTTTTCAACTTGCTTCCTCCCCTTCCCTCAGGTTGCCCCCCCTCCAATAGACACCTCAAGTCATTCAGTACAGGTAATCCTCATCTGACGACCAAAATTATTGAACCCCAAACTTCCGTTGGGCTCAATTATTACAGATAATTCAATTGTTACAGACAGTTATGAGGGGAGCTTTGCCCCATTTAGAACCTTCCCTGCCACAGGTGTTAAGTGAATCGCTGCAGTGGTTAAGTTAAGTAATGTTGCTAAGTGAATCTTGGCTTCCACATTGACTTCGGTTATCGAAAGGTCGCAAAAGGCGGTCACATGATCACATGGGAGTCAGTTGTCAAGGAGCTGAATGTTGATCACGTGACCAGGGGGGGATGTTGCGACGGTCGTAAGTGTGAAAAACGGTCATAAGTATTTTTTTAAAATGAAATTGTAACTTCAAACAGTCACTAAATGAACTGTTGTAAGTTGAGGACCTCCTTTATTTGTGGCACTGTTGACATGCTGAGACCTTTGGGTATATTTTAAGGTTCTCTACGTTGTTTTTTTGCTGGTCTATTCACACTTTGGGGGGCCTTCTCCCCGCTTCCTGTTAACTTCTCCTGAATGGAGGGGGCTGTCTGACAGCTTCCAAGAGAACAAATTCACTATAATTGTATAAGATGGGGTGAAACTCATATCTACTTGCTGTAATCCAGGGGTGTCAAACTCAAGGCGGGGGGGGGGGTGGATCCAGCCTGTGGGGTGCTAAAACCTGACCCACAAGCCACCCCCCCCCCTTGGAAACAGTGAAGGACTGTCCTGTGGTGCTTCTGCCAGCGAAAACTTTTTATTTTTGACTCTTTGCTGGCCATCTGTCAGGTGCTCCTTCATTTAATAATCAAGAAACCACTCAACTCCATGCTTTAGAATTAAGTGTACTTTTACTAATTACAAACAATGAGTAGCAAAGCACAGCTGAGTCTGAGTAAAAAGGCGCGAAAGCGATAGATATCATGTATAATTCAATCCCCTCCCCTTGGCACCCCATTTCATAGTCCAATAATAATTCACCCAACCGTCAGGTGGGAGATGTCTTCAAAAAGCATCATCAGGGTGGAATGCTGGACAATTGGCCTTGGTGGGAAACTCCCTTCTTCCACATGCGCAGATAGATGGTCAGGACAGCTCCTAATAACAATCCTCCAGTACATAATGATTCCCCTCCCAAATACCATGCCCCCCCCCCTTTCAATGGCAGCTGAAAAGCAGCAGAGAAGCAGAGGCTGACACCATCTTATGGACCAAAGGAACTCAACAGAGCATTTAAGCCCAGGATGGCAAACTTATGGCATGCGTGCCACCGGTGGCACATGGAGCCCTCTCTGAGGGTGTGCGAGCCGTTGCCCAGGTCAGCTCCATCGCGCATTTGCGCGCACCACCCGCCGGCTAGCTGATTTTCGGGTCTCTACCAGGAGACGCGTGCGCATGTATGGGGGAAACATCGGGGGGGCAGCACCCCCCAGGTTCCATTTTTGGTGCCAGGAGGGTTCAGGGAGGGCCTCTGGAACTGGAGGGAGACTGTTTTTGCCCTCCTGGAGGCTCGAGAAAGCCCCTGGAGCCTGGGGAGGGCAAAAACCCCTCCGTGTGATGCAGGAGACTGAGTAGGCTGCGCAGGGGTTTTTTTCACACGTGCATGTGCAGGGCGCAATCCATTGTGGGCACACGCGCAATAGTGCGCACGTATAATTTTGGCACGCGAGCACAAAAAGGTTAGTCATCCCTGGTTTAAGCTATTTAATTAATAATGCACCTTGGAAAATTTGGATTTCTTAATCCCAGGATGGCTGAAAGGAGCTGGAGAATGACTGAGTTGAGTGGCAAAGAAAAATTCCCACAGAAACAAGAAAATGTTGCACAGATCCCTGGTGGGAAGACTAAACCCTTCGAAGGCCTAGTGGTTGGAGTCAGGGAGAGGCTTCCAAGGCAGGGAGAAAATGTGAAATCTGAAAAATGGATACCGAGATCACCTCTGCTTCCCCCTCCCCAAATCTGGGCATTTAAAAGGCCAGGCTATTGCTCCGTACTGTAGTCCTCATTTAGCAACTGCTTCCTTTATCGACCATTTGCCTGATAGTAATGAAATATTAATTTTGGGACCAATCCTTGTATTTGCCACCTTCGCAACTCTGTAATCCAGTGGTTCCCAAACTTGGCAACTTTAAGACTTGTGGACTTCAACTCCCAGAATTCTCCAGCCAGCTCTGGCTGGAGAATTCTGGGAGTTGAAGTCCACAAGTCTTAAAGTTGCCAAGTTTGGGAACCACTGCTGTAATCCAAAGGAAAGCTGAAACAAAATCGTAATCATAGGTGTGGTTTCACTTAGCAAATTGTTCACCTTGCGATGATGGCAGATTTCTTCATTTAAAGACCAAGTTGCTGGTCATAATTGTGGTGCTAAACACAGACTACCTATATACACCTGCAAATGTTTTTCAGAAGGAGCTTAGCATAATGTTGAGGTGCATCAGTCATTTTGCAATCAGGATAGAATTTAATTTCCCACCTAATGGCCCAGGGGAATTGCACAATTCGCAAAAGTTGTGTAGGAAAGAGATATCGCTTGGAAAAAAATCTCTTCTTGTTTTTAGTAGTCGTTTGCAACTGGAGTCGGAGAGAAAAAAAAGTATTTTCTTGGCTGTCTCTCTGCCTGTGACTTTTGCTTAACGAAAAGACATTTGTCTGTTTCTTAACTATGCTTTCAGATAGGTTAGAGAGACAAAACAGAATAACAGAGTTGGAAGGGACCTTGGAGGTCTTCTAGTCCAACCCCCTGCTCAAGGCAGGAAACTTTATAGTATTTCAGACAAATGATTGTCCAGTCTCTTCTTAAAAGCCTTCAGTGATGGCGCACCCACAACTTCTGGAGGCAAGCTGTTCCACTGATCAATTGTTCTCAGTGTCAGGAAATTTCTCCTTACTTCTACGTTGCTTCGCTCCTTGATTATGAACCTTCCTATTCTCTTAAATCCATTATTCTGTCTTTTACCTTTCACAACAAGCAAAACCACACCTTCTATCTTTTCAGGGATTTGAAGAGGGCGATTGTGTCTGGTGAACTGTCTCTTCTAAGGCTAAACATAAATCGGTTCCTTCAATTGCATTTTGTATGACTATCATTTCTAACCTCTTGATCATAATGCCACTTTAGAAGGCCTTGGTAAGGCCACCCTTGGAAGACGGCATCCAGTTTTGGTCGCCACGATGTAAAAAAGATGGGGAGACTCTAGAAAGAGTGCAGAGAAGAGCAACAAAGATGATTAGGGGATTGGAGGATAAAACATATGAAGAATGGTTGCAGGAACTGGGTATGTCTAATTTAATGAAAAGAAGGACTAGCGGAGACATGATAGCAGTCTTCCAATATCTCAGGGGTTGCCCCAAAGAAGAGGGAGTCAAGCTATTCTCCAAAGCACCTGATGGCAAGACAAGAAACAATGGGTGGAAACTAATCAAGGAGTGAAGCAACTTAGAATGAAGGAGAAATTTCCTGACAGTCAGGACAATTAATTGGTTAATTAGTTAAATAATTAATTGCCTCCAGAAGTTGTGAATGCCCCAACACTGGAAGTTTTTAAGAAGATGTTGGATAGCCATTGGTCTGAAGTGGTGTAAGGTTTCCTGCCTAGGCAGAGGGTTGGACTAGAAGACCTCCAAGCTCCCTTTCAAGTTCCAACTTTGTTAATCTACTATATAATTTGTGTTGCCGTTCTTTCAACCTCTTCCAGTTTCTCTTCTTTCTTCTTGGAGCCTGGTGCCCAGAATTTGTGGTCTGCTGTGACCAAAGCTGGATTTGTAATGCGAAACAATTATTTCCCTTAATTTGAAAATTATTCTGCTATTGATGTGGCCTAAAATTGTATTTGCCTTTTCTGAAGCCATGTCACACTTTTGGCTTATAATCCCTTTGACTTCAAATATATTTGAAATTCTTCTGGAGGTGTGCTCCTTTGGGAAACAATCATTATTAGAAACTAGCCAGAAACTAGCCATGTTAAGTTAGTGACATGGTTGTTAAGTGAATATGGCTTCTCCGTTGACTTTGCTTGTCGGAAAGTTGCAAAATGTGATCACATGACCACTGCAACTGTCATAAAAACATGCCTGTTTCCAAGCATCCAAATTCTGATCACCTGGTCACGAGGATGCTGCAAAGATGGTAAATGTGAAAAAATGATTCTTTGTCCCTTCTTTTAGTGCCTTTGAAACTTTGAATGATTACTAAATGAATGGCTGTAAGTTGAGGACTACCTGTATCCTTGTCGTAGTTTCATGCATTTCAGGATGAGAATAACAGAATAACAGAGTTGGAAGGGGACCTTGGAGGTCTTCTAGTCCAACCCCCCTGCCTAGCCAGGAAACCCTATACCATTTCAGACAGATGGCTATCCAACATCTTCTTAAAGACTTCCAGTGTTGGGGCATTCACAACTTCTGGGGGAAAGTTGTTCCACTGATTAATTGTTCTAACTGTCAGGAAATTTCTTCTTAGTTCTAGCTTCTCTCCTTGATTAGTTTCCACCCATTGCTTCTTGTCCTGCCCTCAGGTGCTTTGGAGAATAGTTTGACTCCCTCTTCTTTGTGGTAGCCCCTGAGGAATCGGAACACTACTATCATGTCTCCCCTAGTCCTTCTTTTTGTTAAATTACTAGACATACCCAAGAGAGTTTCCCAGCTGATCCAATCAGCTAAGAACTGGGCTTTAGGAGTTCTAATGAATCTCAGAACTGCTTGTTAGGAAAGCTTGTCCTACTATTCTTCCTTATATTCTTCCTTTAGAAGTGTATTCATCACTTTTAAATAAGAGAAGGTTAGGGTCCCACCCTTAGTCGGACAACATGGACCTCTGTGTTGCTTTGATCATTGCAACTATGAAACAATAAAAGGGGTTTTAGGGTGGCCTAGAGTGGGCTTGTGGCCTTCAACTCCCAGAATTGAAGACTTGTGGCCTTCAACTCCCAGAATTTCACAGCCAGCCAGTTGAGGTCCACAGGTCTTGGAGACCCCTGGCCTAGAGCAATAGATTGACTCAATAGTTTGAGTCAATCTCAGTAAGTTTAAGAATTGAAGCCCATGTATCGTAAGGTTCCTGGGTTTGCAAAACACAATTGTTGGCAAGACAGAGGATGCCTTATTCGATTCTATGGTCACGTGGTTAAAATTGGGAACTGACTCATATTTCTGAGGTTGCAGTGTCCCAGGATGACCTGATCACCTTTTGCAACCTCCTGACAAGCAAGATCAATGGGGAAACCAGCTTCTCTTAACAATCATGTTACTGCAGTGATTCACTTAACACCTGTTGCAAGAAAGGTCAAAATGGGGCCAAAGGTAAAAAATGGGGCAAAACTCACTTAACCACGGTCTCACTTAGCAAAATAAATTTTGGGCTCAAATGTAGTTGTAAACTTCTATTCTATTCTATTCCATTTCCATTCCAATCTCCTATTCTATTCTATTCTATTCTATTCTATTCTATTCCATTCCATTCCATGTTTTCTATTCTATTCCATTCCATGTTTTCTATTCTATTCTATTCCATTCCATTCCATGTTTTCTATTCTATTCCATTCCATTCCATGTTTTCTATTCCATTCCATTCCATTCCATTCCATGTTTTCTATTCTATTCTATTCTATTCTATTCCAATCCCCTGTTCTATTCTATTCTATTCCATTCCATTCCATGTTTTCTATTCTATTCCATTCCATGTTTTCTATTCTATTCTATTCTATTCTATTCCAATCCCCTGTTCTATTGTATTCCATTCCATTCCAATCTCCTATTCTAGTCTAGTCTAGTCTATTCCATTCCATTCCATTTCCATTCCAATCTCCTGTTCTATTCTATTCCATTCCATTCCAATCTCCTATTCTATTCTATTCTATTCCATTCCATTCCAGGTTTTCTATTCTATTCTATTCCATTCCCATTCTCATTCTTATTCTTATTCTTAATCCTATTCCTAATATATATGGGCATCCATCCCACTAAATGTGACTATTAGCAGAACACCAACAACAACAATTAACAGCAATAGTGTACTGGCTGTTAAAACAATTAAAACCAACATAAATAAAAAGTAAGTTTGCGGTAGAGTAAACTCCATCCAGGTACAATACCATCCTCTCGCAGCTCCTTCATGTTTCTAATCCTGCCTTAAACCTGGATCAACTCAAGATGACATCATGTACTTCATGTTCTCACTCTTCTTTTCCGCACCAGAAACCCTGTGCGGTGGGCTGGGATGTAAGAGAGAGAGAAGGGATTGACCCAATATCTCCCAGCAGTGAACCATTACACCAAGCTGGCTCTCAATCTTGGATTTTACTTTGGGGTGTGTGTGTGTGTGTGTGTTGCCTTTGTCTGTTTTTGTGATCTTGACATCTCTGCTCCTCCGTTTCTTGCGGTGTACCAGGGGTCTCCAACCTTGGCAACTTTAAGCCTGGTGGACTTCAACTCCCAGAATTCCCCAGCCAGCTGAACTCCTCCAGGCTTAAAGTTGCCAAGATCGGAGAATACTGCTGTAGGCTACCTACATTAGAGTTTTCCAGAATTTGGACTGGGTACAAGTAGCATCCGTTTTAAAAAGCAAAACCTTTCTTCTTTTTTCCCCACAATTCTTTTTTTTTTTTACAAGTAACCTAAAAGAAATAGTTTATTGGTTGATTTATAAATTGGGTTAATTCTGTGTATTCAAAGAACCGAACACACAGCCTTTTGAGGACAGATCCTTCAATCTGCTAGGGGAGACATAACATCACAGTAGTTAAGCTATTGGATAAGGATCTCTACGAAGAGAGATTTTCATACGGATTATGAAGTTTCTCAGTCATCAGCGTCATGGTCCCCTGCTTTTTCAAAAGCCAACTGGACTTTGCTTTTCCTTGAAGACTTTTCACTTCTCATCCAAGAAGCTTCCTCAGTTCTGACTTTTGAACAAAGAACTGTTTCTTCAGCCTGGCGACTTGGGAGATGGGTGGACTTCATCTCCCACAATTCCCCAGCCCAGCACTCTGGGAGTTGAAGTCCACCCATCTTCAAATTGCCACAGTTGGAGAGAATAAGATAAAAGGAGTTGAATTGAATTCAGCTAAGTTTGAGCCGAGTTCAACTCAGCTGAATGCAATTCAAGTCAGTCCCTCACCACCACCACCACCCCATGACCTGAGGGACAGATTCACCCTAATTTTCTTATCAACAGTGTTAATTTGCCTTTGTTTTCTTCTTCTGGCATGTTTTATTGGTCTTCCTGTCTAGGACAGCCTGGGGATTTCCTGGTGTTTTCCCAGCCTTGTTAAATTAGGGTTAACCCTCTTTAACTTTAAAAAAAAACCAGCCAAGATCAGCATCTGTGCATCTCTGGACCTGCGATGACTTCCTAACAGGGAGAGAGAGACAATTTTAGATCTTCTCTTGATTTTAGAAACCAGCTGGACAACTCTTCCTCAACCTAACCTACCTCGCAGGGTAATGGTGGAGATACAATTTGGTGAGCGCCTTGTGTAAATAACCTTCAGCTGCCCAGGAGTAATCAAAGCAGTTAATTAAGAAAAATTCCTCTTAAGGTTGGTCTGCATCTTAGGGATGCAAATGGTTTTACCTAAAGTCATTTTTGGGACGTCAGTCCTGTGGCTAAACCTGGACACTTGGGTTTCCGGTTGGGCTGGCTTCAAAGCAACCCTCCTCCCTCGCTTTGACGGTTAAGCGCATGTTGGTTTGTGCAAAAGAATGGCACTGAGGCTTTTTTTAATTCAGCCCGATAATGCTTGGAATGACGGACCGCCAACTCATTCCGCTTCTCCTGCCTGCAAGCTCATGTTCTCACATGTGCCAAAACACAGCGCACTCCCCCCCTCCACTTTTTTCCCCCCTCAGTTGCCTTGGATACCAAAACAATGTACTTTTCCCACATCCTCATTGGATGGAGGCTGGCAGAGCTGAATTCGCTGCCGTCTGACGTGAAACGCGCACCGACCCGAGCAGGCGGAAGGGCTGAAGGAGACCTCTTACCTAAGGAGGTTTTGCATCAGCTGCAGATGTTTGTCTCTGCAGCTGATCAAAGGAAAATAGCAGGTTGTCTACGCAGCTGACCATCCGGCGTGCTGATTCCAGGTTTGGGGGTCAAAAGGGCAGTGCTGGTTGACAGATCCCGAGAGGTGAAAATTTAAAAAAACTGGACCACGTTATAATTACACTAAGGAGCAAAACCCAGTTGCATTTCGGCTTCACAAAATACCATCATGATCCTACGTGGTTCATTAGATTTGTAAGGTTGCCAAAGCAGGTGAGGCTTGCATCACTGCCATGATATTTATAGAGTATAGAATAACAGAGTTGGAAGGGACCTTGGAGGTCTTCTAGTCCAACCCCCTGCCTAGGCAGGAAACCCTACACCACTTCAATGGTCATCCAACATCTTCTTGAAAACTTCCAGTGTTGGGGCATTCACAACTTCTAGAGGCAAGTTGTTCCACTAATTAATTGTTCTGACTGTCAGGAAATTTCTCCTTCGTTCTAAGTTGTTTCTCTCCTTGATTAGTTTCCACCCATTGCTTCTTGTCCTGCCCAGGGGTTTTGGAGAATAGCTTGACTCCCTCTTCTTTGTGGCAGCCCCCAAGAGATCGGAACACTACCATCATGTCTCCCCGGGTTCTTATTTTCATTAAACTAGACACACCCAGTTCTTGATATTTTTAACCTCCAATCCGCTAATCCTCTTTGTTGCTCTTTTCTGCACTCTTTCTAGAGTCTCCACATCCTTTTTACATCATGGAGACCAAAACTGGATACAGTATTCCAAGTGTGACCTTACCAAGGCCTTATAAAGTGGTATTAACACACTTGACGTGATCTTGATTCTAGCCCTCTGTTTATGCAGCCTAGAACTGTGTTGGCTTTTTTGGCACCTGCAGTATACGGCTGGCTGATATTTAAATGGTTGTCCACTAGGATTTGAACACAGTCCCTGGGTTAATAAAAAGTATGAGTACAGATACTTCTTGACTGGCAACCATTTGTTTAGTGACCAAAGTTACAACAGCACTGAAAAAATGGGACTTAGGACCAGGGGAAGTGAAGGGCTGATTGGGGGGTTTGCATGGGTTCCAGAGGTGGGTTCCTACCGGTTCGGACCAGTTCGGCTGAACCGGTAGGAACTTGGCAGTCTGCATCAAAATTAAATCAGAGTCCAAGGCAGAACGTTCCTCAAACTTCCAATTTATTAAGAGAGACATGTTGGCACATCTGTGGAAAACCCGAATCTGAAAGCTTCCTGGGTTTTCCACCCAGTTGAAAGTTCAAGATCCTGCCCCCACATCCACAAGTCCATCACCTGGTCCAATCTCCCACTGCCACTCTGGCATTTCTACCCATCTAGTTCCGGTCAGATGCAGAGGTCACGGGTGTCAAACACAAGGCCTGCGGACTGGCTGTGATGTGGTCGGATCTGGCCCACGGGGCCATTCTGGAAAATGTAAGGGACTTGCCCACAATGCTTTGGCCCAGTCTACCCAGTGTGAAGAGGAAACATGCCAACGGTTTGGGGAGTGGCGTCAAGATGGCCACGCCCACTGAGTCAGTCACGCCCACTGAGTGGTGTCAAGCTGGCCATGCCCCCCCAGTCGGCCACTCCCCACCCCCCAAGGTCAACCCAGCCCTGATGCGTCCCTCAATGAAATTGAGTTTGACACCCCTATTGTAGGTCATCTAGTCCAACCCCCCCCACCCAAGCAGGAGACCCTACACCATTTCTGACAGGTGGCAGTCCAGTCTCTTCTTGAAAGCTTCCAGTGATGAAGCTCCCACAACCTCTGAGCGCAACTTCTGTTCCATTGTTCTCACTGTCAGAAAAAATATCCTTATTTCTAGGTTGAATCGCTCCTTGATCAGTTTCCAATCCATTATTCCTTGTCTGGCCTTCTGGTACTCTGAATAATAGGTTGAGCCCCCTGTTCTTTATGACAGCCCTTCAAGTACTGGAAGCCTGCACTCATGTCACCCCTGGTCCTTCTGTTTGTTAGACTAGACATAACTAGTTCCCTCAATTGTTCATTGTGCAGTTTAGCCTCAAGACCCCTAATCATTTTTGTTGCTCTTCTCTGCACACTTTCTAGAGTCTCCAGATCTTTTTTTTTTTTGAGTGCGGTGACTAGAATTGGGCACAGTATTCCAATTGTGGTCTTACCAAAGCAGTATAAAGTCGCCCTATTACTTCATGCGATCTTGATTCTGTCCCTCTGTTGATGCAACCTAGGATTGTAATGGATGTTTTGGCAGCTTCAGCACATTGCTGGCTCATATATAAGTGGTTCAGTGGTAGGATTCGATTTTTTTTTACTACCAGTTCTGTGGGCATGGCTTGGTGGGCATGGCAGGGGAAGGATACTGCAAACTCCCCATTCCCTCCCAATCAGCTGGGACTCGGGAGGCAGAGAACAGATGTGGGCGGGGCCAGCCAGAGGTGGTATTTACCGGTTCTCTGAACTACTGAAAATTTCTGCTACCAGTTCTCCAGAACTGGTCAGAATCTGCTGAATACCCACTTCTGAAGTGGTTGTCTACTAGGACACAAAGATCCCTCCCACAGTTGCTATTGTACCACCTATATTAGTGACCTGACCTACTTCATTATGTGGGCTAAATCTTAGCCACTGCATTTATTTGACATGCTATACATTTGATTTATAGCAGTAGGCGTGAGCTTAGATGGACTTCAGAGAATGGTAGAGGACAGGAAGGCCTGGAGGAATGTTACCCATGGGGTTGCAATGGGTCAGACACAATTTCGCAACTAACAACAACAAAATTTGATCACTTTTTCCTGGCTTGGCCTGTTGAACAAACCAGGAGCATCCAGTTACTTCATGATTCAACATATTGCGTTAAGTTTGAAAAGGGGTTAATTTAATTAGTCTAAATGTTTTTTTAGGATGCAGCCACAACAGACTGAAACTTCACCTATGTCTTCTGGAAAGTTATATGTGGTGTATTAATAACATGTCCTCTTTGCTGAAGCAGATGTGCGTATTACTCAGCTGTTGAGTCTGGTCCTTTTAAGTGGCATATACAGCTCTTCTACAATTTTGTATTATTATTATTATTATCATTATGCTTCTTCGCACAGTCAGCCAGTTCTTAAGACTGGATTTGCCATTTTTATCCACCTATCGAGACCTGGGGCTGCAATAGTACATAGACTTATATATTGCTTCACAGTGCTTTTAAAGCCCTCTCTAAGCGGTTTATAGAGTCAGCCTCCTGCCCCCAACAATCTGGGTCCTCATTTGACCAACCTCAGGAGGATGGAAAGTTGAGTCAACCTTGAGCTAGTGAGAATTGAACTGCCGAACTGCTGGCAGCCAGCAGCCAGCAGAATTAACCTGCAGAACTGCATTCTAATCATTGCGCCACCACGGCTCTCCCACGGGATAGGCAGATTTTTTTTTATATTATTTTTTTATTTTTTTTATTTTCAAAACAAACACAACACATAAAATCTTCCTTCTTTACATACTGTAGAAAGTGTATCAGTTGGTTACAAAAGACTTTTGTGCATCTCTTCCACAGTCATCAAGCATAATTCATGTTAACTCAAGTATTTTAACTCAGATATTTATACATGTTACCGTCATCATACCTCCATTTTCATTTGACTATAGTTGTTTAAACGTCCTTCATCATAAAATATACTAAGATTTAATACATAACCACATACTGGCCTTTCATTTACTATTTCTAAAATCCTCCAATAACACTGAATCCTTATGTCCTAGCTAAACATCTATAATATTTAATAACAAAGTTTTCTATCCTTCTTTCCAAATCATTGTTTACAATTTACATCTCATTTCCTTATATTGTATACACACACACACACACGTATGTATGTATGTATGTATGTATGTATGTATGTATGTATGTATGTATTTAGAGTTTCAACCCCTGGTATGCCCAAATATGGGAGGAAGTCCACTGCTTCCATTCTCTGTCCATCAGCTCGTCACAAGAGACCATCCAGAAACCCAATATTTTTACTGTTGCCTTTGTTACATTTGTGTTGTATTTGTGCTGATAAATAAATAAAGAGAGACTAGTATAGATCTATTTCAAGCTATTTAGCTCTCATCAGCTAGCCATACCCTTACTGGGATTAGAACCTGTGCTGTATTGCATCTTAGGCAGATGTGTTAACCACTAAGCCACAGGGTTCTTCTCCTTATCAGCTGAGCCAGGAAGTAGGTATGTATTTAGAGTTAGAGAATGGAAGCAGTGGACTTCCTCCCATATTTGGGCATACCAGGGGTTGTAACTCTAAATACATACCTACTCCCTAGCTCAGCTAATAAGGAGAAGAACCCTGTGGCTTAGTGGTTAACACATCTGCCTAAGATGCAATACAGCACAGGTTCTAATCCCAGTAAGGGTATGGCTAGCTGATGAGAGCTAAATAGCTTGAAATAGATCTATACTATATGTTTATATATCCCACAGGCCGGATGCGTCATGCACAGGCCACACCCACCCCGGCTCCCAAAGGCAAAAGACATTGCAATACGGCATGCGACGTCATGTGACGCGATGGAGTTTTACACCGTGTGTTAGAGGTATCATTTCAGGATGTAAGCTGTTCCTAGGAGAGCTTGCCTTTTGCCATTGGTTGATGGTATTCAAGCGATGCTCTAGTTGTTTTGCCATTTCACTCACTGGGACCCTTTGCTTTCTCTTGCCACAGTCGTTCAATTTCTATTTGCAGTTCTTTTTATTTTGCTATCTTCCATAGTTTTTTTCTCTTCTATTCAATCAATCAGAATGGAGCTGGAAGGGACCTTGGAAGTCTTCTAGTTCATCCCTGTGCTCAAGCAAGAAACCCATTGCCATTTCAGACAAGTGGCTGTCCAGTCTTTTCTTAAAATCCTCCAGTGATGAGGCACCCATAATTTCTGATGGCAAGCTGTTCCACTGGTTGATTTTTTTTCACTGTTAGGACATTTCTCCTTAATTCTAGGTTGCTTCTCTCCTTGATTAGCTTCCCTCCATTGTTTCTTGTGTGAGGGTTGGAAATTCAGCCCTGTGTTTGAAGGAGGTTGAATCGTGGTTTTCCTTGTAGTGTACTTTATGATTAAGTAAAATAAACCCGAGGTAGATTCTAAGAAACATATTTTTATTGTAAAATGAATAACAAACAAATTTACTGGCTAATAACTACATTCTGGTAAAGTTCCTAGCCTACCTCCTCCTGGCAGATAAAACAGAAAGAGAAAGAAGAAGGCAAAAGGACATGTGTAGTAGGCTTACAGAGAAGATTCAGTCTACCGTATGTCTTAGAATATAAGCACAACTGGCAAAACAAAAAAACATCGTGACATCTTGCCCTGTCCTCCTGTGCTTTGGAGAATAATTTAACCCCCTCTTCTTTGTGGCAGCCCCTCAAATATTGGAATGCTGCTATCATGTCACCCATCGTTCTTCTTTTCTCTACCGCATACCCAGTTCCTGCAGGTTCCACCACAAAACCGCGAAGCCCTTATCCGCGCTGACATAAGTGCGGAGGGCAAATCCGCGCCGTTTGAAGCGCTAAGGAAAAACGCGACCCTACCGCGATGACATAATCGCGGAGGGCAAATCCGCGCCTTCCGAAGCACTCAGCACTCAGCACCCTAAACCTAACCCTAAACTTAACCCTAAACCTAACCCTAAACCTAACCCTAACCCTAAGCCTAAACCTAACCCTAACCCTAACCCTAACCCTAACCCTAACCCTAAACCTAACCCTAACCCTAACCCTAACCCTAACCCTAACCCTAACCCTAAACCTAACCCTAACCCTAAACCTAACCCTAAGCCTAACCCTAAACCTAACCCTAACCCTAACCCTAAACCTAACCCTAAAGCAAACCCCTAAACCTAACCCTAAACCTAACCCTAACCATAACCCTAAAGTAAACCCCTAAACCTAATCCTAACCCTTACCTTAATTTAAATCGGCTTTCTGCCGCCGCGCTGTTTTAAAGCGCCCTTCCGTCGCCGCGCTGTTGTCGCGGCGGTGATGACGCGCGGTGATGACATCGCGGCTTTAGCGACGCGGTTTTATCACCGCTATTTTGACGAGTGCGGTTTTGTTGTGCCACGGTTCCTGCAACCATTCTTCATAGGCCTTTAGTCATCCAAGTTGTTCTCTGCACTGTTTCCAAAGTTTCAACATCTCTTTTGTAATGCGGTGACCAAAACTGGATGCAATATTCCAAGTGAGGTCTGACTAAGGATTTATAAAGTAGCATTAATGTGATTTTTTCAGAGCTGTTGTAACTTTAAACTGTCACTAAATTACCTGTAATGGAGAAGAAACACCCATAATATAGAATGGATCAAAAAAAAAAAAACAACGCAAGGACCTTTGGGAACAATGCACTCAGAAAATGCACTCTTAAAGATTGTCTGCTATCAAGAAACTGGATTTAAGTGAGGTTTATCAAAGAAGAGCTGGTTTTTCTGGGCAGGACTGAAACTGAGGTTCTTTCGAATGTGGGTTTTAAACTGAAATTACAAGAATGACATGAAAACAGAAGATGCTACACTGGATTTACAAATGAAACTGGCTGAATGGCTTAACAATGAAAAGAGATATACAAACAGCAAACCAGAAGAGTGACTCGGATAAATTTCTCATTTTGGATTTACAAAGGGACGTGTTAAAGTTTTGAAGGAGTTCCTGATTGGCTCAGTGATTGATCCCAGTTGGTACAGACAGAAGGAGAGAGGTTACACCTGGGGCCCCTTAAGGCATCCTGCGCTCGTCCTTCCGGTTTAACATCTGCATGGAACCTCTGGGTGAGGTCAGCTGTCGGTCCGTGGTCCGGTGTCATCGGTAGGTTGACGATATCCAGTTGGACAGCACAGCCCTAGGCTGCACAGGTGAAGCTGCCAAGGTGCTGACTCAATATCTGGACCAATGTTTCTCATACTTAGCAGCTTGAAGATGTGTGGATTTCATGTCCCAGCAGGCTTTGCTGGGAAGCTCTGGGAGTTGAAATCCATGCATCTTCAAACTCTAGGGGTCCCCAGTTCCAAAAGATGTTGAGACTCTGGAAAGAGTGCCGAGAAGAGCAGCCAGGATGATTAGGGGACTGGAGGCTAAAACATACACTGAACCATTGCAGGAACAGGGCATGGCTACTCTAGAGAAGAGGAGGACCAGGGGAGACATGATAGCAGTCTTTGTGAGGGTTGGAAATTTATTTATTTATTTATTAGACTAATATACCGCTTCATAGGGCTCTCAGCCCACTCTAAGCGGTTTACAGAGTCAGCATATCACCCCCACAGTCTGGGTCCTCATTTCACCCACCTCGGAAGGATGGAAGGCTGAGTCAACCTTGAGCCGGTGAGATTAGAACCGCTGAACTGCAGATAACAGTCAGCTGAAGTGGCCTGCAGTACTGCACCCTAACCACTGCGCCAAATTCAGCCCTGTGTTTAAAGGAGGAATCAACCGTGGTTTTTCCTTGAAGTATACTTTACTATTAAGAAAAATAAGCCCGAGGTATATTCTAAGAAACACATTTTTATTGTAAAATAAATAACAAACAAGCTTACCAGCTAATAACTACATTTTGGCAAAGTTCCTAGCCTACCTCCTCGTGGCAGGCGAACAGAGAAAAGGGAAAGAGAAAAAAGAAAGACAAATGGACACGCTCAGTAGAGTTTACAGGCAAGAGTCAGTCTACCGTATATCTCAGAGTATGAGCACAGCTGGCAACAACAACAACATCGTGACAGTCTTCACGTTATCTACTTTAAGGTCAGTGGTGGGTTGCAGGCAGTATGCCCGGTACAGGCGTACCGGAGCCTGCCTGAACCACCGGGTACCGTTCCGGTACGGTGCTCTGGAAGGCCCAACCACCTGCCCGAGCTCCTTATCTGTCCTTTAAAGCCTTCGGTGCTTCGGCGCACAGCGCATACAGCACCTGCACGACGCTCTGCCAAGCAGCTGGAGCATCGCATGCATTCATGTGGAGGATGCCGGGCCCCGTTGCAACCTTACCAGTTGCAACAGGATCTGGAACCCACCATTGGTTAAGGTTGAACAGTCCTCTCTCAACAGAGGGGGAGGGATATGACATCACCTCTCTCCAGTTTACAACACAGTCCTTTCAGCAGTTTGTGCTATTCAGTTGACCCCGAGGGCACAGATAAACCACCAAATGACCGCAATAACTCTCAGAGAGAGCGCTAACAACCAGAGGACTGCAAGGATTATAAATCCTTCCAATCTCCACCATTCAATTGTTGTCCCCAAAACTGGGCTCTTGCTTGGTGTCGAAGCAGATAAGTCACTGGACACAAGGTGTGATATAGAATTATACTTTTATTTTGGCACCAAGATATAAGGACCCCAGTTTTGAAAAGCTAACCAAGGGCCAAGATTAGAATCTTACAGCAGTTTTTATAGTCAAGGGATGGACACATCCAACCCTTTGCCCTTCCCCTAATGCATGCATAACAGACAATATTAATTGGTTATTTGGATTTCAGACACCCCCCCCCCCCTAAGCCTTTACACTTGTTAGGTTAAATAGCTGTTGTGACTCAGCAGCAGTCTTCTGTGAGTCTTTTCGGAATGCAAGATTAACGATGCAGCTGGGGCTCGTTAGTGGAGTTTTGGAGATAAAAGGACGGATGCTGCCACGCCCTGGTTGCAGGAGTCAACATTCCTTGGTTCGTTCAACATTGATTGATCAGCGGTCGTGGTTTATGTAAGATACACTTGGATAAGTGCTTTGTTTTCTGTAACCCTGATTCAAGGATACACTTGGAGAAGTGCATTGCGTTGTAAGAGTTTTTGTTTAGTATTCTGTTATCTCATCAGAGACTGTATTTATGTTATTTTTGGGCTCACAGCCAGTTTGAGCCGAGAACTGATAAAGAAAGTTCCTTTTAAGTTTGTTTGCCCGCCGTTTGTTAACGAGCAGAGAAGGGGGGACAGAACAATAGCTAAATGTCACATCACCTGTTTTTCACCCCAGGTCATGGGTATCTTGCAAAGTGTGCCAGTAATGTGGGTTTTGTGGGTTTTCTTATAGGTTCCACCACAAATGCGCGCACAACAAAAGCGTGCCTGACTAAACCGCGGTGACTAAAGCGCGGTGACAAAACCGCGCGACGAATGAGCGACTAATTAGCCCTAAAGCGCGCCGACAAAAGTGCGCCGACAGAAGCGCGCTGTAACGTAACCCTAAACCTAACCCTAAATCTAACCCTAAACCTAACCGTAAACCTAACCGTAAACCTTACCTTAAATTAAATCGCGCTTCTGTCGGCGCGCTGTTGTCGGCGCGCTGTTGTCAGCGCGCTTTTGACATCGCGGTTTTAGCACCACGGTGTTGTCAGCGCGCTTATGACGTTCGCGCTTTTGTCGGGTCACGTTCTTATAAGCGAGCTATTCTTGTTCCTAATATCCTGGCTAGTGGTTTTTAGGTGGTAACTTCTGTCTCGCTGTTAATGTGCAGCCCCCCTGTTCCTATTGCAGAGCAGAATAAAAGAACAAACAGTTTTTTCTGACGCAGCCCCCCCATCCCTCCACGCGACCTCCCTCTCCTTCCTCAGTGAGAGAGAGAGGAAAGGAGCAAAGCTCTTAATCGCCAAGGCAAAGAAATGAAGACAAGAGAAAATGTTTGATCAGAATTCATGTTCCTCCCGCTCATGTCCATTCCACCCACACCTGGGTCCTATCTCCTCTGACCCCCAGGGCCTCCTCTGTGCATGCCTTCTGTCAACTGACCCTTCACAGTCAGAACTGAAGAAGCTTCTTGGACGAGAAGCAAAAGGTCTTCAAGGAAAAACAAAGTCCAGTTGCCTTTGGGACAGCCATGACCTGGATGACTGAGCGTCTCCATAGACAGCTGCTCCAGATGTTTGGGCTTTGCACCCAAGGGACCTATGGCGATTGGCACTACTGTTGCAGAGAATGCCAGGCATTAGACTTCTCAGGATCGTGACCCGTCAAAACCGCGGTCCACAAAAGCGCGATCGACGAAAGCGCGCATTTGACGTCATCACAGCGCGACGAAAAAAATTAAAAATTGAAATAACAATAAAATTAAAGCAAGCCGATTCACATAAAGGTAAGGGTTAGGTTTAGGGTTAGGGTTAGGGTTAGGTTAAGGGTTAGGGTTAGGTTTAGAGCGTTAGGGTTACGTTTAGCGTTACGTTAAAGGTTAGTGTTAGGTTTAGCGTTAGGTTAAGGGTTAGGTTTAGGGTTAGATTTAGGCTTAGGTTAAGGGTTAGGTTTAGGGTTAGGTTTAGGGTTAGGTTTGGGGGGGTTAGGGTAAGGTTTTCGCTTTATTTTTACATTTTTCGATCACAGCGCGATGTTTTCGTCGCGCTGTGATGATGTCAAATGCGCGCTTTCGTCGACCGCGATTTTGTCGTCCACGGTTTTGTGGTGGAACCCTCAGGATACAGGAAAAGTTTATTTGGCAGCCAGGTTCAGGAAGCTAGCCCATGGCTTAGCATTGCAAGTTCTGAACAACCTTCATTATCGAAGCACGCATTCTTATACATTCTCAAAAGCATTGCAACACGGAAATACTTAACACGTTTCTTAGTGGTTACCTTGAGGAGAAAGCCTTATAAGGAGATGGGGGTCTTACTTCTCCTTTTGTTTATGGAGTACGTGTCATTAACGAACTTTAATTGAACCTAGGACTTTTGACATAGGCTTTCAACATAGACTTTTGACATAGGGGCATCTTGTGGTTAGGCACTGGCTTCCTGTTTCTTTTGCAAGATCCAACTCTGTCTATGTGGCTTTTAATATAGAAGTAAAGGGGCTCTAGAGCCAAGGTGGCGCAGTGGTTAAATGCAGCATTGCAGGCTACTTCAGCTGACTGCAGTTCTGCAGTTCGGCTGTTCAAATCTCAGGGTTGACTCAGCTTTCCATTCTTCCGAAGTGGGTAAAATGAGGACCCGGATTGTTGTTGGGGTCAATATGCTGACTCTGTAAACCGCTTAGAGAGGGCTGAAAGCCCTATGAAGCGGTATATAAGTCGAACTGCTATTGCTACTGCTATTGCTCTAAGAGGCTGTCCAGCCTGACCCAGTAGGTTTCACACTTAATGTCCAAATCTCACTTTACGTCTGCTTTATCACTACCTTTGCTTTCTTCTTCTTATAGTTATCCATTTATTTGCTGCCCATATCGCGGTTCAAGGAATCTCTGAGCAGCAAAAGAAAACAAAAACATTTTAGGTAGCCTAGGTAGTATGATTACGCCCTATTCAGAAACTTTCCTGCTTTCCTGCTGGTCAGCTGAGGACAAGCAATTTTCACAGCTTCAAAGAATGGCCTGTATCATGCAGCTCCAGATAATGAGGGTGGCAATAAAAAGCAGGCAACCCATTTTTCTTAACAGATGCGGCAAACCATCGGCTATTATTTTGGCCTCCTTACAAATGTCTGTTGGATTATGTGTTGTTTCTTGTCTGGACATTTCAACCTCTAATTATGATTTAATCACTGGTTTAATAATAGATTGGCTGTAATAAAGCGTTCCTTCATTTCTGCCCTTGTTCATTCGTTTGTTTTTGCACTTGTTCATTCATTCATTTTGGTATTTATTGATTCATTTTTGCACTTGTTCATTTGATTTTTCATTCATTCATTCATTCATTCATTCATTCATTCATTCATTCATTCATTCATTCATTCATTCACCCACCCCATTGGCCTTTAGAAGATCTTTAAAAAATGGCTCTTTAGACCTGTATGTCTTTATATTTTGATCTTTTTCTTTTTTTTCCCTTTCACTTCTTATTGCTTTCAGCTTTTTCTGGTCTCCCCCCCTTCCCCCCTGTAATATAACAGAATAACACAGTTGGAAGGGACCTTTGAGGTCTTCTAGTCTAACCTCCTGCTTGAGCAGGAGACCCTATTCCGTTCCAGGCAAATTGTTGTCTAGTCTCTTCTTAAAAGCCTCCAGTGATTCACAACTTCTGGAGGCAAGTTGTTCCACTGGTTAATGTGTTCTGACGGTCAGGAAATTTCTCCTTAGATCTAGGTTGCTTCTCTTGCTGATTAGTTTCCACCCGTTGCTTCTTGTCCTGCCTTCAGGTGCCTTGGAGAATAGCTTGACCTCCTCTTCTTTGTGGCAGCCCCTGAGATACAATACAATACAATAGCAGAGTTGGAAGGGACCTTAGAGGTCTTCTAGTCCAACCCCCTGCCTAGGCAGGAAACCCTATACCGTTTCAGACAAATGGATATCCAACGTCTTCTTAAAGACTTCCAGTGTTGGAGCATTCACAACTTCTGGAGGCAACTTTTGTTTCACTGATTAATTGTTCTAACTGTCAGGAAATTTCTCCTCAGTTTTAAGTTGCTCCTCTCCTTGATTAGTTTCCACCCATTGCTTCTTGTTCTACCCTCAGGTGCCTCAGGAGATATTGGAAGATTGTTTGTAGTGACTATTATTCATAAAACTTTTAATATTATAGTAAAATCTGGAGTCTTCCCTTAGGCTTTAGGGCTAGGATGTCAGTGGAACCTGGTTTGCAATTTTGCCTTGTGCTGATTGAGCTGTTGATTATATTTTCCTGGCATCTTTTATAATTTTTTCTATTATTTATTTGTATTACAGTATGTATATTTCTGTCTTTATGTTTTATTAGATTACTAGTAGATGTTTTATTAGATTTCAAGCAGTGGTGGGATTTAGCCGGTTCGTCCTGGTTCAGGTGAACCAGTGCTTAAATTGCTGGCTGGCCCTGCCCCTTCCTGCCCCACCCCTTCGAGGAGTCCCTACATGTGCTGTCTTGGCTCCCAGCTAAGTGCAGGGAGGGACATGGGGGGGGGGTGTCGTGCTCCTCCCACTGCGGGCCGTTTTGGCTCCCAGGAGGCTGCAGGGAGGCCTACTAGGCCCAAAATGGTGTGGGTGGGGTATGTATGTGTGACATGCAACGCCCCTCCACCGCAGCCCGTTTTTGCTTCCAGAAGGTTGCAGGGAGGCCAAGTGCTGCCTGTCACACCAGTGGTGGGTTCCAGATCCCGTTCCAACCGGTACAGAATGTACCGGAACGGTATCTGGTCCTCCGGGCAGACTCCGGTACGCCTGTACCAGGGCGTACCGCCTGCAACCCACCACTGTGTCAAACCCCCTGGCCACGCCCACCATGGCCACGCCCACCATGGCCACGCCCACTCAGCCAGCCATTAGGGCAGAGAACCAGTTGTTAAATTATTTGAATCCCACCATTGGTTATTTGATTTATTGAGATGAAGGGGACAGGGTTACAAGAATCATCAATCTGGAACCCAATTATCCCCCAGTAGCAGGGGTGGGTTTCAACCAGTTTGCGGCGGTCCCCGCGAACTGGTTGGTTGGCGAACCCGGAAGTAAGTAACTTCCGGGAACGGCGAAGGGCCCACCTGCCCGCCCGCGCTCCTTACCGATCTTTGAAGGCTTCTGCGCTTCCACGCAGGCGCATGGCACATACAGCGCCTCTGCGATTCTCCGCGAGCAGCTGGATGGCACATACAGCGCCTGCGCGAGTCTCCGCGAGCAGCTGGAGCATCGCGCAGGTGCTAAGACGCATGCGTGAACTGCGCGCGTGCACGAGGACCCCGCCGAACCGGTTGGAACGGGATTAGCAACCCACCCCTGCCCAGTAGATATAGGTAGAGACTTTATTGTGGGTTCTTTTTTTGTGATTTTCTTCTGAACCAACAACATAATGGCTTTTTTTCATAAATAATGGAGCAACTTGCAGGAAGTTGTCTGCAAAACCATCTACTGAGCACTTTCCCGTCAGTAACAAACCCTTCAGACCAGTGGTAGGTTGTAGGCGGTACGCCCTGGTAAAGGTGTACTGGAGCCTGCCCGAAGCACTGGATACTGTTCCGGTATGGTGCTCCGGAGGGCCCACATGCCCGCCTGAACTCCTTACCGGTATTTTAAGTCTTTGGCGCTTCTGCGCATGGCGGATACAGCACCTGCACGACACTCCGCTGAACAGCTGGAGCATCGCGGTGACTCACAGAGGCACTAAGACGCATGCGCACACTGCGCGTGTCCATGTGGATGCCACCGGGCCTGTTCCGTACCGGTTGGAATGGGATCCGGAACCCACCACTGCTTCAGACTTAACCTCAAATAATTTGATAGCGTAGTACTAAATAATACAAATACTACTTACAGTAATAATAACAATGCTTTCTCATATTCAGAGCAATGGCCACCATAGATCAGCAATACGTATAGTTCTCGACTTACAAACATTCACTTAGGGACCATTCAAAGTTACAACCCCACTAAAAAAAATGACTTTCAATTGATCCTTGCACTTATGACCATCGCAGCATCCCCTACTGTGACATGATTGGCAACCAGAAAGGTTGCTGCATCTTGGAGTCATGTGACCACCCTTTGTTACCTTCCCAGAAAGCTTCCATCAAGCAAAGGCAATGAGGAAATCTGGATTTGCTCAACTGCCATGGCCAAAAATGTCATAAAATTGGGTCTGCCTCCCTTAATGACTAAATGTCTTGCTGGATGAGCCAAGGTGGCGCAGTGGTTAGGGTGCAGTACTGCAGGCCACTTCAGCTGATTGCTATCTGCAGTTCAGCGGTTCTAATCTCACCGGCTCAAGGTTGACTCAGCCTTCCATCCTTCCGAGGTGGGTAAAATGAGGACCCGGATTGTTGTTGGGGGCAATATGCTGACTCTGTAAACCGCTTAGAGAGGGCTGAAAGCCCTATGAAGCGGTATATAAGTCTAACTGCTATTGCTATTGGTGGAACTTCTAGGTCCAATTGTGGCCGTAAGTCAAGGACTATCTGTATTGTTGCCAACATTTGGGATAGAGGGATGGGTTAGAGAAAAGTGATCACATATTTATTCGGGCTCTACAGATAGTACTTGATTTGAGGGGTTGCCACAAAGAAGAGAGAGTCAAACTATTTTCCAAGGCACCTGAGGGTAGAACAAGAAGCAATGGGTGGAAACTAATCAAGGAGAGAAGCAACTTAGAACTGAGGAGAAATTTCCTGACACTCAGAACAATTAACCAGCGGAACAACTTGCCACCAGAAGTTGTGAATGTCCCAACACTGGAAGTCTTTAAGAAGATGTTGGAGAGCCATTTGTCTGGAACGGTATAGGATTTTCTGCCTAGGCAGGGGGTTGGACTAGAAGACCTCCAAGGTCCCTTCCAACTCTGCTATTGTATTGTATTGTATTGTATTGATTTACAACAGTTTGCTTAGTGACCATTCGTAGTTACAAAGGCACTGGAAAAAGTGACTTAGGAACATTTGTCACACTTGTGACTATTGCAGCAACTCTGAGAGAAATAACAATTGATGAACCTGACCGATTCCAGTTTGAATGAGATCTCAGACATTACATTACTTGCAGTCAGGGTGGGTTTCAACCAGTACGGCTGTACCGGATGGTGAAATTTAGCATGCCTTCCCTTACCCGTTGGTCAGGAGGCCCCGTACTGGAATGCTCCCTCCCCTCGTTCGCTCTTTCACTCGCCCCGCCCATCCTCATCATACTGCCGAAAAGTTCTCAGAAGAAGAACCAGAAGAAGAAAGAACTGGTGAGTGGCTTGTGGGGGGGAGGATG
This sequence comes from Thamnophis elegans, assembly GCF_009769535.1. Lineage (NCBI taxonomy): Eukaryota > Metazoa > Chordata > Lepidosauria > Squamata > Natricidae > Thamnophis > Thamnophis elegans. The sequence goes on from NC_045544.1 coordinate 133,379,461, forward strand.
TTGGGGAAGAGGGAAGAGGCAGAGAGGCTCTAGAAGAGTGTGTGCGTGTGCACAGGCTGTGGGTTTTAAAAACTGTCTAAGTGAATCCAGGAAGAGGGAAGAGGCAGAGGGGCTGGAAGATACTATAGGAACACACACTTCCAGCCCCTCTGCCACTTCCCTCTTCCTGGATTCACTCAGACAGTTTTTAAAACTCACAGCCTGTGCACACGCACACACTCTTCCACTCTTTTAAAAACATCTGAGTGAATCCAGGAAGAGGGAAAAGGCAGAGGGGCTGGAAGAGTGTGTGCTGTGCACAGGCTATGGGTTTTTAAAACTTCGAATGAATCCAGGAAGAGGGAAGAGGCAGAGGGGCTGGAAGAGTGTGTGCTGTGCACAGGCTATGGGTTTTTAAAACTTCGAATGAATCCAGGAAGAGGGAAGAGGCAGAGGGGCTGGAAGAGTGTGTGCGTGTGCACAGGCTGTGGGTTTTTAAAACTTCGAATGAATCCAGGAAGAGGGAAGAGGCAGAGGGGCTGGAACTGTGTGTGCTGTGCACAGGCTGTGGGTTTTTAAAACTTTGAATGAATCCAGGAAAAGGGAAAAGGCAGAGGGGCTGGAAGTGTGTCTGTAAGGTGGTCAGTAATGTTGAAGACCGGCAAGGACAGCCACATTTCCTCTGTAAGTAGCTGTTTTATTGTTTGGTGTACTTATTTTATTCTTATTTAAGTAGTAAGTGCACAAAATAATAAATTTCCTTTTTTTATATCTTCTTTTTGTAGGTCATTCTTTGGGGCAAATAATTCAGTGACATCGACTTGGCCACTCCCACTCAGTCTTGTGACTGCCAAGCTACTCCCACCCGGTCACATAACTGCCAAGCCACTTCCACTCAGTCATATGACCACCAAGCCACTCCCACAAAATAGGCCACACCTACAGAATAGGTTCTAAAAAAATTGAAACCCATCACTGTTTGCAGCATATGTCTATATAGCTTATTTAGCCAACTGAAAGAATATTTAGCTGAAGGAAGCATTTTATGTTTAGATGGCATTAGTTCAGGTCATTTCCACCTTTATCAAAAATAATCCAGGAGGCTGGAAATCCCCTGGCTAGGGATGTGATGTTGGATGTGTTTTCAAGACGTTTGGTAATTATCTTGTTATTGTCATGTACAGGAAATCCATGGTCAGGTGATTTACAATTGCTTGGCAAATGGTTCACATTTATGATGGTTGCAATGTCCAGGGGCCATTGCGACCTTCAAATAAGCAAAGCCAATGGGGAAACCAGATCCACTTAACAACCTTAGACTTAGAATTACTTTATGGTCACTTTGAATGTACACTAGTGGTAGTCAACCTGGTCCCTACCGCCCACTAGTGGGCGTTCCAGCTTTCACGGTGGGCGGTAGGGGTTTGCTGTAACTCTGCTTTATAAATTTTATAAAGTAAAGTTACTTCCCTACTTTATAAATCACTATTACTGTGGAACCAGTGGGCGGTTAGAAAATTTTACTACTAACAGAGATACAAAAGTGGGCGGTAGGTATAAAAAGGTTGACTACCCCTGATGTACACTAATCAACATACATTAAAATAAAATTTTGTTGCGTACAGCTCTCAAAGGGCGATCACCTCCAATATACACTAGATCAGGGGCCAGCAACTCACGGCTCTGGAGCCGCATGTGGCTCTTTCATCCCACTGCTGCAGCTCCCTGTCACCAGTCGGCACCACAATTTTGAGAGGAGCTTCCAGTTTGGGGGTGGGGGGGCAAAGCAGTGCGCAACAGGAGGAGACTCTATGGCAAGGGGCAGGTTTTCCGATCAGCTCCACAATTGATAGGGCTTTTGGTTAGGATAGGTGGAAGAAAAAGGACGCTGCGCTAGGAAGAGACTCTAAGGTGGGGAAACCGGACTTCTGGTTGGCTCCAGAATTGAACGGGGAACTTAGGTTAGGACCTTGGCGGCTCTTTGAGTGTTTAAGGTTGCCAACCCCTGCACTAGGTAAACATGACAAATAAATAAACACAAAATTATGCATATACTCACAAAATTACAACGGAGAAACAACTGCTAGTAACTTAACAAGTGCAATGATTCACATAAAGCAAATGTAGCAAGAAAAGTCGCAAGAGGGGACGAAACTCACTTAACACATTTCTCACTCAGCCACATCAACGTTGCGCTCAAATTGGAGTCGTATGTTGAGGACTACCTGTATTTTAATCCTGGCACCTCAACTGGTGTTTGTAGGCCAGTATCCACTGCAAAAGCTCTTTGCTGCAGTCACATAGCTGCACCTTGGTGTGATCAAAACAAAGATAACCAGGGAATGAAGAACTGTAGCTTGACAAGTGATGGGCTGGTGCTAAGCTTCATTGGCTTCGGGATACCTGCCTATACCCTGAATGTTGCTAAACCGGTCGGATGGCAAGCTTGAAGCTTCACGGACCTCAAAAACAGCCAGTTATTCTCAATCTTTTAGCCTAAAAATATATCTTACCAAGCCCCCTTCCTCCAGGGTGTTTGAAAATTATTTGCTTCACATCAAGAAACCACTTTTCCATTTTTATTCAAGGTATTTCTAAGAGGAGGCTAATATGGGGAGAACTGGTCCACGAAGGAAGAAAATACAACTAGGATGCTAAACTCTGGTTCTGGTTCTTATTAGAGCCTCACATATGCTGACAGTCTATCCTGGGGTGTCAAACTCAAGGCATGCAGGTTGGATATGGCCCATGGGGTGCTGAAATCCGGCCCATGGGGCTGGCTTGGAAATATGAAGGGTGCTGGAAATATACGCTGTCTCTGGCAGCTAAAATGGGCTGTGTGCCTCATTTTCACCCTCCATGGCCTGTAGAACTCTGCCGGATGAAAAAAGGGCCAGAAAACAGGCTGAAAACGACGTGAAAAACAACCCAAAAACGCACTGAAAACGGTCCCGAAAATGGCCAGCAGAGTGCTGAAGGGTGAAAACGGGGTACAGGGGGCCACACACAGATCCCCCATCAGTGGTGAAATTCATTTTTTTTTACTACTGGGTCTGTGGGCGTGGCTTGGTGGGGAAAGATACTGCAAAATCTCCATTCCCACCCCACTCTGGGGCCAGCCAGCCAAAACGGGGCACGGGGGACAGGGGGGAAATCTAGCAGGTTCTGACAGGTTCTGATGAACCGGTAGCAGAAATTTTGGGTAGTTCGGAGAACCGGCCGGTTCTCCGAACTACTCAAAATTTCCGCTACCGGTTCATCGGAACCTGTCAGAACCTGCTGGATTTCACTCCTGCCCCCCGTGCCCCATTTTGGCTGGCAGGGTGTTGCAGGAAGCATCCGTCCCACTCCCCACCCTCCCACCATCTGCACAGGAGAACTACAATGTTGATCCGGCCCTCGAAGAAATCCAGTTTAACCCTCCCCCTGATCTATCCTCTTTTGAAAGCTTCCTGTACTCAACTGACTCATGGTGAACTTATATGAAAGTTTTTGGCTGTAGGGGGAAGCTTTTGTATAGAAATGTGAGCCTTCCTGGCCATAAAAATCTCACCTGAACAATGATTGGTTAACCCAATCACCCAATCAGTTTATTTAGCAAACTAGTGTTGCCTGGGTATTTATTTATAGAGGGAAAATATCCAGTCCAAATGTAATTTCTAATGTTGGATTTTCCCCCATACCAGAGGGAGCCCCCTTGTGGAGCACTATGAAGACGTTACCATGGCAACTCCACTGTGCAGGACACAGCAGAAGCCATTTTACGGCAGTAGAAGCCATTTTATGGCAGTACAGTAGAAACAATTTTAAGGCACAACAGGCTGTATCTTAATAAAAATACACCACCACACCCCACCGAGGGGTTTTATGGATGTCTTACCCCAACAATATTTTTCTCCATAGGGTAATTCATCTGTGTGCCAAGTTTGGTTGAAATTGCTGAAGGCATTCCAGAGTTATGCTGAAAAACACACACACATACACACACACAAGTTTTTATATAGAGAGATTACAGTCAAGACATAGGAAAAGTCTAACAACTTCAGCAGTGTTTATTCAGATTATTGGAAGACACAGTCATAGAAAATAAGAGTGGCATCACCTAGTGTGAGAACAGTGGTGAGTTTCAAATTTTTTTAGAACCTCTTCTGTAGGTGTGGCCTGCTTTGTGGGAGTGGCTTGTGACTTGGTGGGCGTGGCCAACTTGTAAAATGTGGTGAAACTCACTTAACAACGCTCTTGCTTAGCAACCAAAATGTTGGCTCAGAAACTCTGGCATTTGAAGTGTGCAAGTCTTAAAGCTGTCAAGTTACAAGACCCTTGCACCCCTAACCCTTTAGAAAGAAACCCCCAGGGGTGTTCAAACTTGACAGCTTTAAGACTTGTGGACTTCAACTCCCAGAATTACTCCTCTCGCTCTTCATCTTGATGATGTGCGGCCACCCGTCCGCACATTGATGATGTGCGGACGGGTGGCGGGAGGGAGCTGGAACCCCTTCTAAATGGCACTGTAGATTTGTGGAACCTCTTCTATAGAAGAGCTTAGAACTGCCTGTGTGAGAACCTCCCTGTGTGAGAACCTCCCCTGGATCTCAAGCTAAATCTCATAATTGCAAGGGGGAAATTACTACAGGTGCCTGACTGAGACTGTTACACAGCAAGCATCAATAGTCAGAGAGAGAGAGAGAGAGAGGGAGGGAGGGAGGGAGGGAGGGAGAGAGGGGGAGAGAGAGAGAGAAAAACAGAGAGAGAGAGAGAGAGAGAGAGAGAAAACCATTCTTTCCTTGTTTTTCCATCTCATATTATTTTTTTGGCTGGGTTAACAGTGTGCTCCTACTTAGGCTACAGCTCCGAATGTAAAAATAGCGCTAGGCACAGCCAACATGACAAGGCGTTCGAAGGACTAGGCACAAAAACAGAGCCGTTCCTTGGTTCCCAGACTGAAAGCTCAGGATAAACGAGGAAGATGCTGGCTTGTTCCATTCTCCCCAGCTGCTCTCTGCGTTATTTCAATCCAGCAGATCTAACAGTTGTCCTGTTTCCTATTTTGGTGGGAAGCTTTTGACAGTCATGGTTGCATCCTGTGGACGTCTCTCTTTTTATAACGCTGCTGGCTGCTGTTGTGTGTGTGTGTGTGTGAGAGAGAGAGAGAGAGAGGGAGAGAGAGAGAGGAAGAGAGAGAGAGAGAGAGAATGAAACTTCTGGATTAGGAGGCATCAAATTTATTTGGAGAAAATATATTTTTGTTTGCTAATTAAAATAGTACTCTGCCAACTGTTGGGCAGAACCACCTTCGGGCTGTTTACAATGTCCCAGGCATTAATACTTTATATAGAATAGAATAGAATAGAATAGAATAGAATAGAATAGAATAGAATAGAATAGAATAGAATAATGAACGGAATAAGGAACAGAATGGAATGGAATAGAATAAGGAATAGAATATGGAATGGAATGGAATAGAATAGAATAGAATATGGAATGGAATGGAATGGAATAGAATATGGAATGGAATGGAATAGAATATAATAGAATATGGAATGGAATGGAATAGAATAGAATATGGAATGGAATAGAATAGAATATAATAGAATATGGAATGGAATGGAATAGAATATAATAGAATATGGAATGGAATGGAATAGAATAGAATATGGAATGGAATAGAATAGAATATAATAGAATATGGAATGGAATGGAATATAATAGAATATGGAATGGAATGGAATAGAATAGAATATGGAATGGAATAGAATAGAATAGAATATGGAATGGAATAGAATAGAATAGAATATGGAATAGAATAGAATAGAATAGAATATGGAATGGAATGGAATAGAATAGAATATGGAATGGAATAGAATAGAATAGAATATGGAATAGAATAGAATATGGAATGGAATGGAATAGAATAGAGTAGAATATGGAATAGAATAGAATAGAATATGGAATGGAATGGAATGGAATAGAATAGAATATGGAATGGAATGGAGCGGAATCGAACAACAGAGTTGGAAGGGACCTTGGATGTCTTCTAGTCCAATCCCCTGCTTAGACAGGATAAAAGGGTGAACTGCAAATGGGACATTGGGGAAAACATGCAAACCTTTGGAATAAGAAACATTTCAAGCTCTGTTCTGAATTCAAAATGAGTTATTCAGACCATAGAGGAAAGTACAGGTAGTCCTTGACTTATAACAGTTCACTTAGTGACCGTTCAAAGTTACAATGGCACTGAAAAAAGTGACTTACCACTTTTTTTTCCAGTTAGGACTTTTTCAGTTAGGATCCCCATGATCATACTGATCAAACTTCGGATGCTAGACAACTGACTCATACTTACGACCGGTGCTATGTCCCAAGGTCATGTGATCCTCTTTTGTGAACTTCTAACAAGCAAAGTCAAAGGGGAAGCTATTAATTTAAGAGCTGCAGTGATTCACTTAAGAACTCTGGCAAGAAAGTTCGTAACAAATTTCTCAGCAATTTTCTGCTTAAAATAAGTTGAGGGCTTACCTGTACTCTTCATTGCTGCTTTTAAATAATAGGAATATTTAAATAAAAGAAGTAAAACTATAAAATTATATTGTTGCAATATATCATATTTTTGGAGCGTTCTTGGTGCTTTTTGAGCAGGGTTGTTAGCTTGCAGATTTCAATACCCCACTATATAATGTTGTCATCATCACTGTGGGGTCAGCTTGCCCTGCCTGTTTTAGTGATGCGATTTTTCCTTCTTGGTGATTCCTTAATTATTGATTTCTGCCTGATTGTTTGTCTGGTATTGATCCCTGCTTATCTGAATGTTGGCTGCTGGAGGGGATTTTGTTCCTTTCCTAGGTTTTCTTATTGACTTTTTTGAACGGTATGTAAATGTGGTTTATCACTTTGTGTCTAGCGATGGTTGATTTATTGGACACCGTGCTCTCAGGAATTCCTTATCATGTTTGGATTTGGCTTGGTCTAAAGTGCTAATAGTTTCCCAGTTGAAACTGTGACTGAGTCTGTCCATGCACAGTGAGATTAAGGAGTTTTTTATGGTGACTTCTGACTGGTAGCCGTCTGCCTATTTATTATCCCACCTTTATTATTTTTATAAATAACTCAAGTTGGTAAACATACCTAAAACTCCTTCCTCCTCCTATTTTCCCCACAACTACCCACAACCAGTGACTGGCCTAAAATCACCCAGCCAGAACTCCCAGTCTCCTGGTGATTGGCCCAAAGTCCTCCAGCTGGTTTTCATGCTTAAGACAGAACTAGAACTCACAATCTCCTGGCAATTGACCCAGTCACTCAGCTGGTTTTTATGCTTAAGACAGAACTAGAACTCATAATCTCCTAGCGATGGACCCAGTCAATCAGCTGGTTTTCATGCTTAAGGCAGAACTAGAATTCACAATCTCCTGGCGATTGGCCCAGTCACCCAGCTGGTTTTCATGCTTAAAACAGAACTAGAACTCACAATCTCCTGGTGATGGGCTCAGTCACCCAGCTGTTTTTCATGCTTAACACAGAACTAGAACTCAAAATCTCCTGGTGATTGGCCTAAAGTCATCCTGCTAATTTTCATGCCTAAAATGGGACTAGAACTCACAGTCTCCTGGTGATTGGCTCAAAGTCATCCATTTGGCTTTCATGTCTAATGCAGAACTAGAACTCACAGCCTCCTGGTTTCTAACCCGGTGTCTTAATTGAACTGGCTCTCTTTATTTTTATGGTTATCTTCATGGTTCACTGTTGCCTGAACCCAGCCATTATCTGCCAGGAGACATACTTTAGTGCAGGAGTCTCCAATCTAGGCAACTTTAAGACCTGTGGACTTCAACTCCCAGAATTCCCCAGCCAACAAAGCTAATTTCATAAAATAGTACTCTGCCAACTGTTGGGCAGAACCACCTTTGGGCTGTTTACAATGTCCCAGGCATTAATACTTTATATAGAATAGAATAGAATAGAATAGAATAGAATAAGGAACGGAATAAGGAACAGAATTGAATGGAATAGAATAAGAAATGGAATGGAATGGAATAGAATAGAATATGGAATGGAATGGAATAGAATAGAATATGGAATAGAATAGAATATGGAATAGAGTAGAATATGGAATAGAATAGAATAGAATATGGAATGGAATAGAATAGAATATGGAATGGAATGGAATAGAATAGAATGGAACAGAATAGAATGGAACATGGAATGGAATGGAATAGAATAGAATATGGAATGGAATAGAATAGAATGTGGAATGGAATAGAATAGAATGTGGAATGGAATGGAATAGAATAGAATATAGAATGGAATGGAATAGAATGTGGAATGGAATAGAATAGACTAGAATATGGAATAGAATGGAATAGAATAGAATATGGAATAGAATAGAATATGGAATAGAATAGAATATGGAATAGAATAGAATATGGAATGGAATAGAATAGAATATGGAATGGAATCGAATGGAATAGAATAGAATGGAACAGAATAGAATGGAACATGGAATGGAATGGAATAGAATAGAATATGGAATGGAATAGAATAGAATGTGGAATGGAATAGAATAGAATGTGGAATGGAATGGAATAGAATAGAATATAGAATGGAATGGAATAGAATGTGGAATGGAATAGAATAGACTAGAATATGGAATAGAATGGAATAGAATAGAATATGGAATAGAATAGAATATGGAATAGAATAGAATAGAATATGGAATGGAATAGAATAGAATATGGAATGGAATCGAATGGAATAGAATAGAATGGAACAGAATAGAATGGAACATGGAATGGAATGGAATAGAATAGAATATGGAATGGAATGGAATAGAATGTGGAATGGAATAGAATAGACTAGAATATGGAATGGAATGGGATAGAATAGAATATGGAATAGAATAGCAAAGCTGGCTGAGGAATTCTGGGAGTTGAAGTCCACAGGTCTTAAAGTTGCCTACATTGGAAACCCCTGCTTTAGTGAGTCTGACTCTGCCTTTTAAGAGGTACATAAAGTGGATAACATAGAGCAGGTGTTCCTTTCTCACCATCCCTTTGAAAACATACAATGGCTGGATTTATACCCATTGCATGGATTTGAGTGGCACAGGGATATATTTAGAATGGTGCCGTCATTCTTTGGGAGCCTGTGTTTGCACCAATCGTGATGTCATAGAGAAACTTTTAATGTCGAAAAGCATCTTAACGTAACAAGGTAAAAGGGAAGACTCCCTCTGCTTATCCTGGACTCATTTGTGGCTGGTTTTCTGATCGGAATACACAGGTTTTCTGCTGCCATTTAAAAAAAAAAAACTTGCCAGTCCATCTTACAATATTGGGATTTTAATACAGTTCAACCGTGAATTTTAAAACTCAAGAGTTGATACAGTGCTGTCAATCAAAAAAGAGGCTTTTCCAGTAAGTCCTGGGCTTCACAGGTAGTCCTCGACTTACAGTTGTTCATTTAGTGACTCTTCTGGGCAACCGACATGTATTTTACAACTGTTGCAATGTCTTGGGGTCGCGTGATCGCCATTTGCAACCTTCCAAGGTGGCTTCCACAGCCAAAGTCAACGGGGAAAGCTGGATTCACTTAATGACTATGCATGGTTCACTTAACAACCATTGGTCATAATATTGGGCATAACTCACTTAACAACCATCTTGCTTAGCAAGATCTATTCTGGTCCCAATTGTGGATTGGCATTACCTGTATTTTGTTCTGGACGGATTTTAATGCTTAATCCCAAGCGCAGCATAACAATAGAATTGTTGCTATGCCATGTTCCTTTTTAGAAGTTTCATCAGCCGAACTGCTGATTGTTACTTTTTGGAAAGTAGGACATACTTCCTAATGACAAGGCTCCCTTATTACTCCCTGAAGTGCTATTAGGGAATATAACACAGGGCCTGCAGGATTATAATTTGACAAGTTTTTACTTTTCATAGCCCAAAATACACACATCCATTTTGAAGTCTAAAATGTCTTCAACATGCCCATCACAAAACAATCGCTGATATGAACTTAAACATTGGGCGCTATCCAACAAAATGAAAACTAGTAATGCTCTACATTTAGGCAAGAAAAACAAAATGCACAGGTACAGTATAGGTGGTACCTTGCTCAGTAGTAGTAACTGTGAGAGGGATCTTGGAGTCCTACTGGACAACCATTTAAATAGGAGCCAACCGTGTGCAGCAGCTGCCAAAAAAGCCAACATAGTTCTAGGCTGTATCAACAGAGGGATAGAATCAAGATCACGTGAAATGTTAATACCAATTTATAGGGCCTTAGTGAGGCCACACTTGGAATATTTCCATTCAGTTTTGGTCACTATCAGGGGTGGGTTTCTCGCCCTGTTCCAACCGGTTCGGTTGGAACGGGGCCGGCGGTGTCCTCGTGCACGCGCCCAGCGCACGCATGCGTACTAGCATCTGTGCGATGCTCCAGCTGCTCCTGGAGGATCGCGCAGGCGCTGTATGCGTCCTGCGCATGCGTGGAAGCGCAGAACTCATCAAAACCGGGTAAGGAACGCGTGGTGGGCCCTTTGCCGTTCCCGGAAGTTACTTACTTCTGGGTTCGCCGACCAACCGGCTCGCGGGGACCGCCGCGAACCGGTTGAAACCCACCCCTGGTCACTATGATGTAGAAAAGATGTGGCGACTCTAGAAAGAATGCAGAGAAAAACAACCAAGATGATTAGGGGACTGGAGGCTAAAACACATAAAGAACAGTTGCTGGAATTGGGTATATCTAGTTTAATGAAAAGAAGGACTAGGGGAGACATGATAGCAGTGTTCCAATATCTCAGGGACTGCCACAAAAAAGGGAGTCAAACTATTCTTCAAGGCACCTGAGGGCAAGACAAGAAGCAATGGGTGGAAACTAATCAAGGAGAGAAGCAACTTAGAACTGAGGAGAAATTTCCTGAGAGTGAGAACAATTAATCAGTGGAACAATTTGCCTCCAGAAGCTGTGAACGCTTCAATAATGGAAGTTTTTAAGATGATGTTGGATAACCATTTGTCTGAAGAGTAGGGTCTCTTGCCTAGGCAGAGGGTTGGACTAGAAGACCTCCAAGGTCCCTTTCAACTCTGTTATTCTATTCTAACAAATGACAACATTTGTAGCTCAGGACTGAACTGTGGGGCCCTTGAAGGTCTCTGAGCTTGGTTGCTTTCTTGTAAGTCAGAACTTCATGGTTTTCTTCATACATCCTAGGATATTTTGTTCCCTGGTGGCGCTGTGGTTAGAATGCTGCAGTGCAGGCTAACTCTGCCCACAGGCTGGAGCTTGACAGGGCTCAAGGTTGACTCAGCCTTCCATCCTTCTGAGGTCAGTAAAATGAGGACAAGCTCTTTAAACTGCTTAGAGGGCTGTAAAGTGCTTTGGGGTGATATATTATGTATCTGAGGGACCATCTGTTGCTGACCCATCAGAGCAGGGAGGCAGGGAATATTGCGGGTTCCATCCCTGAGGGAGATTCACCTAGTGGGACCCAGAAGGGCCTTCTTCGTGGTGGCTCCCTCTCTCTGGAACATCATTCCCCCAGAGATCAGAATGGCCCCCACTCTAATACTCTTCCAGAAGGTGCTGAAGACCTGGTTTTGCCAGCAAGCCTGGGGAACCCAGAGCAGGATGGAGCCCATTAAATGGCTTGCGTTATCTGCTGTTGCCAGGGCAGGAGGTGATTTTGTTAGTGTATTATATTAATTTACTAGCTGGGTATCCGTCTTCGTGATGAAACTATGTGATCGGGCAATGCAGGAGAAATCCTGTTCACTCCAGTTCAATCCGTTGGCTCAGTGGTGGTCGGTGATTGAAACTCATAAGGGAATATTTCTCCCGCCACCTTGATTCTAGAAGCAGTTCCATAGGTGGAAGGCGTAGACATTTTGGTGAGGTACCAATGTTTAGTACTGTGAAGAGCCATAGACTTCTCCGGAGCGAAGGAGTGGAACATCTGCCAGTTGGAACTGAGGTAATGGAATGTGAGGCAACTGGCAGTTGGAACAGAGTTCTTTTCAGGTGGGGAGGGGGAGCAGAACCCTAACCATTAGCATGTTAATTACTGTATAAGAAATACTAATGATCTGATAGTCACTTTGAAAAATCAATTCTTAGCAAACACCTAGAAGCCAAGAGGAACACAAGTGCCAAATTTCAAGTTTGTAGGCTTTACGGTTCTGGAGATTTCGTGATCATGTGTGAGTGGCATTTGGCTTATATATATATAGGATTCTTTGTGTTAGTTTTTATTGTTTTAAATGTGGTTTTATATTCTGTAAACCGCCTTGAGTCATCATGGGTGAATAGGCAGCAATATAAATCCAATAAAAAAATAAAAAAAATACTTAGCCAAAGCTTCTTCTGTAAGTCAATCCCTTTCTCAAAACCCGTGCTCTCAATTTCCTAAACCTCACGGACACTCAGCTCCTCCAAATACACCCTACACGCACCTAATGTTTGAATCCTTGATGCAGAATTTAGATACATGAAAGAGAAGTGATTGATAATTATTCTGCTCCATCCATCCTGAGCTGAAAATCCCTCCCTCCTTCTGAATGTTGTAATTTTAGAATGGGTAACACGAGCAGGCGGTGAAGGTTTTTATCTCCTCCAAGCATTCATGAAGCCTCTTGTAAAAAAATGAAGAGGATTTTTTCTGCCGGTTCTCCCACACAAAAACCCACACAAAAGCCGAGCACAAAAATGTGTTTCAAGAAGCGAGTGTGAAGTGTTTCAGGCTTATACTTATACCACCGGTAGCACTGAAGCAAAAATCTTCCACGCTTCTCTCCTAGAGCTACCAGAAGTGCAAGAAACACACTACCCACTCATATTTTATTAATAGATTACATATCTTACCATTCTTTCCAAAAAAGTTCATAGCAGCACAGGGCACACAAATCGTTATACACCAGAGTTAAAAAGAACCGAGGAAATGTAAATGAAGTTTGCGAAGACATCTGTCTTTATCTTGCAAACGAAACCCCAATCTTTGCTTCAAAAGCACAAGGTGCAAAAGTTTTCTCACCCACCCCCACAAAAAGTTTCTGATTTTTTTTTTTTTCCCTGTTAGGCCTTGGTGATGGATCCTTCTCGGATGAGGAAATCGTAGATCTTCCTGGTCTTGTTCACATCTATCTTGATCAGGGCTCGGGCCTGGGCAAGCCTGAGGCCTCCTTGTTTGTGGCACTCGTTGACTAAAGCGGCTTTGTACTCTAAGTATGCTCCCGGGACCAACCGTACGATTTGACAGAGCTAGGAGAAAGCACCTCCGGTTAGTCATGTGTCCTACGCACACATCACCCGCTCTTCTTCGTTTTCTTCCTGTTTCCCACCTTCACCGAGGCTCCATCTGCTTAATAACCCCTCGATATTCATTCTACCTCAGCAAATTTTAAGATTTGTGGACTTCAACTCCCAGGATTCCCAAGCCAACCTCGTCACCCACTCCTATATCCACTCGTGGCACGACAAAACCGCGGTCCACTAAAGCGCGCCCGATTAAAGCGCGTCGCTGACGTCATCAGCAGCGCGACAACAGCGACCGTGGAGAAAAAAGGGCGCTTTAAAAAGCGCCTTGAAAGCAAGCCGATTCAAGTTAAGGTAAGGGTTAGGGTTAGGGTTAGGTTAAGGGTTAGGGTTAGGTTTAGGGTTAGGTTAAGGGTTAGGGTTAGGTTTAGGGTTAGGTTTCGGGGGGTTAGGTTTAGGTTTAGGGGTTAATTTTAGCTTTAGCGCTCACAGCGTGCTTTTTTCATCGCGCTGTGATGACGTCAGGTACGCGGTTTCGTCGAGCGCGCTTTAGTCGAACGCGGTTTTGTGGTGGAACCATATCCACTTACTCCCTTTCTCCCAATTTCAGTAAGACTGCATCTGCTTAATAATTAATTGATATTTGTTTTAGACTGATGATTCTCAACCTGAACAACTTCAAGATATGTGTGGACTTCAACTCCCAGAATTCCCAAGCTAGCATTGTCACCCTCTCCTCTTCACTTCCTCCCAATTTCAGAAAGCCTGCATCTGTTTAATAACTCATCGATATTCGTTCCAGATCAATGATTCTCAACCTTGACTACTTAAAAAGATATGTGTGGACTTCAACTTCCAGAATTCCCCAGCCAGCATCATCCCTTCCCCATGATCACATGGCTGCATTGGGTGCACTCGGCAAGGAGGTCGCATTCATGGTCATTTGCAGCACCCCGCGGTCACATGACCACAATTTATGACATTTTTGTTGGAAACTGGCATTTACTTCTGGTTTCTGACAAAAATGTCCCATAGTGAACAATGGGTCTGCATAAGACTGTGGCTTTTGCTTTATGACTGTGACATTCGCTTAAAAATTGCTGCAATACACGGTTCCACCACAAAACCGCGCCCGACTAAACCGTGTCGCTGACATCAACAGGGCAACAACAGCGCGGAGACAGAAGCACGCTGTAAACCCTAAACCTAAAATTAACCCCTAAACCTAACCCCCCTAAACCTAACCCTAAACCTAACCCTTAACCTAACCCTAACCCTAACCCTTAAGCTAACCCTAAACCTAACCCTAACCCTTAACCTAACCCTAAACCTAACCCTAACCCTTAACCTAACCCTAAACCTAACCCTAACCCTTAACCTAACCCTAACCCTTAACCTAACCCTAAACCTAACCCTAAACCTAACCCTTATCTTAAGTTGAATCGGCTTGCTTTCAAAGCGCTATTTAAAGCGCCCTTCTTGACGTCAGCGACGCGGTTTAATCGGGCGCGGCTTAGTCGAGCGCGGTTTTGACGGGTCACGGCAATACACACATCCTCATATTCAAAACATCTGGTCTCCATAACAGCCAGAAATTCTATTTTTTCCAAAATTGGCTGTGTAGGAAAATTTGCTTCCAATACAGCTAGGTGTTCTAACTCAAGAGACCTAGTGGTGCCTAACGCAGGATGACTGACAGGTGCCAATCAGGCCATCTCTTCACACACACACACGCACACACACACCAACAGTAAGATCAGTCAGTTCTTTTCGGCACCTTTTCATAAACCTGGCTCTGGGCAGTCACTGTGGAATGTCTATACGCAGTGTTTTTCAACCTTGGCAACTTGAAGATGTCTGGACTTCAACTCCCAGAATTCCCCAGCCAGCATTCGCTGGCTGGGGAATTCTGGGAGTTGAAGTCCAGACATCTTCAAGTTGCCAAGGTTGAAAAACACTGGTCTATAGAGATTCTCAGTCATCCAGGCCATGGTTGTCCCAAAGGTGCTTTTCCAAGAAGCAACTGGACTTTCTTGGTTTTTCTCCTTGAAAACATTTCGCTTGCCATCGAAGAAGCTTCTTCAGTTCTGGCTGAATGGTGGGGAATGGAAGGATTGATATTTCCTGCAGTCTTCCTTCCATTCCCCACCATTCAATCAGAACTGAAGAAGCTGCTTGGATGAGAAGCGAAACCTCTTCAAGAGAGAAAAAAATAACCCACACCAAGTCTAGTTGCCTTTTGAAAAAGCAATTTTGGGACTATCTGTGGAATGAGGTGTGCAGACAGCAAGCTTACATGCTAGACATTAATTAGATGACAAGCCCTCTGCGTCTTCTGGAGGCTGAAATAGGAGCTTATGAAATCTGCCCTTCACCTTAGTAATGCCAGAATAGTACCAGCAGATGCTCAAATCTCTAACTCTCTTCTTAAGTTCCCAGGGCTATAATGACTGCGGTGGAGACACCGACTGCCCACTTTCCTCCCTTTACACCAGGAGTGTCAAACTCAATTTCGCTGAGGGCCACATCGGGGTTATGTTTGACCTTGGAGGGCCAGGATGGGTGCGGCCAGCAAGACATCACTCATGGAGGGGCGCCTGAGGTGGCCTGAGCATTCTGCTAGCGAAAGTGGGGTCCTGACAGTGGTGGGTTCTGGATCCCGTTGCAACTGGTACAGTGCACGCATGTGTACTTACCTCCTGTGATGCTCCAGCTGCTCGGCGGAGGGTTGCACAGGCGCCGTACACTCCGTGCGCGAAAGCCCTGATCGGCTCAAATACAGGTAAGGAGGGCGGGTGGGCACTCCAGAGCACCGTACCGGAACCTGGTGCTCCCAGCAGCCACCGGTACGCCCATACCGGGGCGTACCGGTTGTATCCCGCCACTGGGTCCTGAGCTCCATTTTCGGCTGGGATGGTCTCCTGCAACTCTCTGCCAGTGAAAATGGAGCTCAGGGGGGCCACGCACAGCCCTCATCAGCTTCGTTTTCGGCTGGGACAGCCTCCTGCAACCCTCTACCAGCTAAAACAAAGCTTGCGAAGACAACACACAGCCCTCCCGAGCTCCGTTTTCGCTGGCAGAGGCACCACTTCGCTGTTTCCAGGGTGGCCCCATGCGCCAGATCTAAGCATCCCACGGGCCAGATCCAGCCCCTGGGCCTTGAGTTTGACGCCCCTGCTTTATACTAATAAGAAAATGCTCTAACCCAGCAGGACAAAAGTGTAAACACCAAGGAGAATGAAGCTTCCGTCAAGGCTACAAGAACGTTATAGATGAAGAACGTTCACTTATGATCCTTTTTTTCTTTTGAGAAGGAGGAAGAGAAATAACCCAAAATATGCCCATCTCATTATCTTAAGGCAGCGTTTCTCAACTTTGGCCGCTTGAAGATGGGTGGACTTCCCCAGCCAGCCATGCTGGAAATTCTGGGAGTTGAAATCCATCCATATTAAAGTACCCAAGGTTGAGAAACGCTGTTCTAGAATATTCTTTTGTCTCATGGAATTTGCTTTGGCTGGGGAATTCTGGGAGTTGAAGTCCATCCACCTTTAAGTGGCCAAGGTTGAGAAACACTGTCCTAAGGGCTTCTATTCAGGAATTATCAGGGAGTTGAGAGACGCTTTCAATATTGTTAAAGGTCATTTGTCATGCCTGCAAGCCATCTTTTCTTTTGGACTTCAGGCCTGCCACACTTTCTACTGTCTACTTTCTATTGTGGGAAAATGGGGGGGGGGATTGTACGGAGTTGGCTGATATGTAGCCATAACAACATTCTTCTTAGAAACTGAAGGTCATCTTTGTCTCTGCACCTGGCCGGAACTGGATGGGAAAAATCTGTCTTTGTGGCAGTGGAAGTTTGGGCCATGTGATGAACTTGTGGGTGTTGGGGTAGGATCGTGAACTTTCAACTGGGTGGGGAAAACCGGGAAGCTTTCAGATTGGGGTTTTCCCAGATTTGCCAACATGGCTCTTTTAATAAATTGGAACTTTGAGGAATCCTCTGCCTCGGACTCTGATTTAATTTTGGATGCTATTTGGAACCCTGACACCATTTCTCTATTATAAAATCTACATTCTTGCCCATTTGTACACAAGAAATTCATTTCTCCTAATTCCGCTGTGGGTCTTTGAAAAATAAAAATAACTGAGTCTATATGAGGGTGGCAGGGAAAATATTTAAGCCTTTACGTGTTCCTAGATATGGCATTTCCAGTGGCCACTTATCCACACAGGTATTGTGTGATTAGGGCTAATGGCACAAACCACATCAGCCAATGCCAGCATTTCAGCTGACCCACATTTGCAGGCCGATCTCAACAAGCAATGGTGGTTTCCTATGAAATAGTGATGGAAAAGATTACATCAGCAGGAAATAGGCAGCATATTCCCCATATTTGCATAACTGTTAGTCAATGCAGGAATTTGGGGCCACAAACACTTTGATGAGGTACAATCCACACGGTCTTAATGACACCAATAGTGCCGTATTTTTCAGAGTATCAGACGCTCCAAAATATAAGATGCACGTAGCTTTTGGAGAGGAAAATAAGGGGGGGGGGGAAATCTACCTCTGCCTCCCAGCAATTTTCCTCCTTGCAGCAAACAGCAAACAGTAGAGAAGATATACACTGTTTGTGGTGTTACATTTCAGACTATACTTGTACAGATGTTGTTAAAATTGATGTGGCTTTCTGGAAATATACACTATTCTCTGCTATTTAAAAGAAAATACAATAGCACTGGGCCTCTTCAGATCAAGCATTTATTTTAAAAGCTTCTTCACTTTGTTGTTGTCTATAATGATAATAAAGCAGTCTTTAAAAAATAAGTCTGATAGTTTGAACATTCTATAGGCATTTATAGTTATTGACTTACCTCCTTGCAACAAACACCCTGATTAGCAGAAGAAAAAAATATCTGTCTCTGCCTCCCAGCAATTTACCTCCATGCAGCAAACAGAAAGTTTCACTTTCAATTTCAGCAGGGGCCTCCCGATCATCAGCTGTTTCAGGCTGCAAGGATTGGCACAGCCTATTGCCCCCTCTGCAAGCCCCATTTTCTCTGTTTGCTGCAAGGAGGTAAATTGCTGGGAGGCAGAGGCCAAAGGATGGTGGCCGGTGGGTGGGCAGGGCTACATTCCGTGTATAAGACAAACCCAAATTTTCACCCTCTTTTAGGGGGGGAAAGGTGCGTCTTATACTCTGAAAAATATGGTAATTTAACATGAGGGTCTTTGCAACCAGTCTCTGAATCTCCGTTACCTCTTTTTCCTTCTCGTTCAGCTTTTCCGTTCCAGGGAGACCGGTGAGGTTCAAGGGAGGGGCACTTCTTCTACCTGTGGACAGGTAAGACAACCAGCTCTGGTTAGGAGGAGTCAGGGTTTGGAGAAGAAGCTCTCACAGTTATTTTCCACATGGGTGCTGGGGGATTAGAAGGGGCAGGCAGAGAGGTGAGAGAGTTAAAAAGGGGGCAGACCAACCTGGCCCTGTCCTGAGAGGCCCATCAAATGTTAACCTTGGGGTGTGCAACTAGAATCACTAATGTATCCATGCGGAGAAGAAACCCAATGTTTTTCATCAAAGCAGCCTCTTGCTGTTTGGCAATGGACAAACCTGAATGCCATTAATTGCCAGTAAATGGGAGCCGTGGTGAGCTAGTGGTTAGCGTGCAGTATTGCAGGCTAACTCTGCTTCCTGCCAGGAGTTCAATCCTGACCGTCTCAAGGTTGGCTCAGCCTTCCATCCTTCCAATGTTGGTGAAATGAGAATCCAGATTACCGGGGGCAATAGGTTGACTCTGTAAAAGGCTCCAAGAAGGCTGTAAAGCACTACGAAGCGGTATGTAAGTCTACATGCTATTGCTAAGTAATCTGTGATTCTGGGGTTGCCTTCCAATACAGGGGTGGGCAACTGATTTTCCCAAGGGGGCTACATGAGCAACTGCAACTGTTGTGGAGGGCTGAATCAATAGGGCTGTGAGCCTGCAGAGGAATGATAGATAGATAAAATAGATTAACAGAGTTGGAAGGGACCTTATGGTGAACAGAAACGTTGCACAGAAACGTTGTGCACTCATTTGTCAGCGCCATGTTTTGGAAAAGCCAAACTTCCGGTTTCTAACATGCCTGCCTGCCCAACAATCACCTGGCTGGCACGCATGCACAGGCCGGTTTTTGGCATGCGCCAAGGGACCACGTTCTGGAAAAGCTGAACTTCCGGGTTCTGGTGTGCATGCACACCCGATAATCAGCTGGCCGACGCCCATGCGCACACTGTTTTTTGGCACTGCCGCACGCACAAAGGACAGCTGATTATTGCGTGTGCATGCACTCGCAAGACAAACCAGAAAGACCAACAGGCAAGGCCGCGTGTGCTGGGCGGCATGGCTTTGCATGCCACTTTGAGCATGCGTGCCATAGGTTCGCCATCACGGACCCAGTCCAAACGCCTGCCCAAGCGGGAGACCCTACACCATTTCTGACAAATGGCAGTCCAATTGCTTAATCTGCAGGTAGAATACAGGTATGGTGTCCGCGTAAAGTTCCCACAACTTCTGAATGCAACTTCTGTTCCATTGGTTGATTGTTCTCACTGTCAGAAAATTTCTAGATTTGAATCTCTCCTTGATCAGTTTAAGGAATGCACGCATGCACGCATGTAAATTGAAAAATAAAAGCACTTTCAAAATAAAAGGAAGGGCCCAGGAGGGCCAGATGTTCCCCAGGGACCATAATGTCCAGGTCTGTTCCAAAGACACTAATAATTAAGAAATCAGATCAAGTCTCTTTTGGCAGCCTGGTAGGAAAAAGGGGTGCCCAGGCCCTATTTGGCTGTGCCATCTCTAACCCTGGCAAGAAAACGTTGCTCTACTATACGGGTAGTCCTCAACTTGCAACCCCAATTGAGCCCGAAATGTCTTGTCTTGCTAAGCAAGACAGTTGTTAAGTGAGGTTTGCCTCACTTTACAGTTTTTAAATGAATCACTGCAGCTGTTGAGTTAGCCAGCTGTTGAGTATAAGCGCCTCTAGTTTCCCCCTGACTTCGCTGGTCAGACAAAAGGGCACAAGAGTCGATCACATGACCCAGGACAATGCCAATGTCATAAAAATGTGAGCCAGTTGCCAAGCATCTGAATTTTGACCACGTGACCATGTGGATGTGGCAATTGGTTCTAAGTATGAAAAACGGCCGTAAATCACTTTTGTCAGGCTTGCAGCCATATTCCTTTTGGGTCTTTGGTCTGCCACTTTCTATTACTCTACTCTGCCTTTTCTATTATGGGAAAAGGGGAGGGGGGATTGTACGAAGTTAGATGCTATGTAGCCATAACAAAATTCCTTCTAGAAAGCCAAGGTCATCCTGTGTCTCTACACTCTGCACCTGACCAGAACTGGATGGGTGGAACTGCCAGCGCGGCAGTGGAAGACTGGACCATGTGATGGGCCAAGATCTTGAACTTTCAACTGGGTGGGAAAACCGGGAAGCTTTCAGATTCAGGTTTCCTCAGATGTGCCAACATGGCTCTCTTAATAAATTGGAACTTAGAGCAATACTTTGCCTAGGACTCTGATTTAATTTCAGAGGCTATTTGGGACCCTGACAACTTTCCTCAGTGCTGTGGTAATATCAAACGGTCACTAAACAAATGGCTGTAAGTTGAGGACTATCTCTTTACCCAAGGAGAAGTCTCCTGTAGTAGAAAGAGGAGAATTCAGTAATGGACAGGTTTGCCTTTTGCTATACGCCTCTGCATTTTGATAGCAATCTAGAGAATTCAACAGGATCCCGTGGGATTTAAACATGCAGCACGACAGCAATCTTCCCTTCCATGGATGGGCTGTTCCACGGGAGAGGGAGTAGTTCAATTCTATCCACAATATCTAGATAGAACAAGGATAGAACAAGAAGCAACAAGTGGGAGCTTTACAGGAGCAGATCCCTACTTGAAAGGCGGAGGAAGATCCCGAGTTTAAATTATGAAAATTGGGAAGAGTCCTGGAATTGGGGGGGGGGGACTTGATTGTTGGAAGTGTTGCTGCCATTCCGAAGGGAGCGGGGCGGGGGATGCTTCTTGGGGCTGATTGCTTTGAGTGCTTTTGCTATAACCGCAGGGGAAATAAGGAGGGGGACTGGGCAGTGGTAGGTTGCAAACAGTCTAACAAGTAGTTCGGTGAGCACGCGCTTTGCGCTCCACACACATCCGACACACCACACCACCTTGCGCTGCACCATTCTGCAGCCCGTTTTGGGCCTAGGAGGCCTCCCTGCACTAGGGCAACGTGGGGACTCCTGGAAGGGGAAAGTGGGGCGGGGCCAGCTGGTCGTGGGAACTACCGGTTCACCGAACCGGGTGTAACACTAACATCTGGTTCGCCTGAACCGGCCCAAACCGGCTGAATGCCACCCTTCGGACTGGGCCATCAGGATGGATCCCCCACCAGCTGGTTCCAGCCTGTTACTCAAGGCCTCAGCATCAGAAGGATGACCTATTATCACCATCCCACCTCGGGGTTCTCATAACACCCTTGTGCCATTGTATTGGCTATTGGTGGACACAGGGCACTGGTTGAATGGGGGAAATTAGCGTAACGCTTTATGCCGGAATCTTTAGACTCCGCCTGACGTCTCTGCAAAATCACTTCTGTTGGTAAAAATGTCTTTTGAAATACTGTTTGTTTCAAGAGTCATGCTTTCCCGGGACGATAGCTGAGGCAGGTCCGTACAGAAATTTTTTAAGCGAAGGCTGGAGCGCTGCTGATCTATGAGGGTCTATAAGACAGAGATGTCCAACCTTGGCAACTTTTAAGTCTTGTGGACTTCAACCCTCAGGTTTTAAAGTTGTCAACTTTGGACGTCCCTGGTCTAAGAATTCCTTCCTGGACAGGAGTCTATGTTCCCAAGCATTTATTTATAGCAATGAAGCCCCACCAAGTTATAGGCAGCCCTCAGCTTAACAACCCCAACTGACTCCAATATTTCCATTGCTGGGAGACAGTGGTTAAAAGTCCATTTTGCCCCATTTTACGACCTTTCTTGCCACTGTTGTGAAGCAAATTGTTAAATTAGTAACCTGGTTGTGAAGTGACTATGGCTTCCCCATGGAGTTTGCTTGTCAGACGGTCGCAAACGATGATCACGTGATCCTGGGACACGGCAACCATCGTAAGTATGAGTCAGATGCCAATCATCTGAATTCTGATCATGTGACCATAGGGGTGTTGCAACAAGTGTAAAAAATGGTTATAAGTCACTTTGTTCAGAACCATTATAACTGAATGTTCACCAAACAAACGGTTATAAGTTGAGGACTGCTGGTACAGGTAATCCTTGACTTATGACCGGTCGCTTGGAGTCTCTTTGGAGTTACAACGGATCTCCCCAGGGCTGCTCGTGACAGATTTGCATTTCTGATGGCCAACTCCCTGTGGCCACATGATCACATTTTGGCTGTTTTCAGAGTCTCCTGGCCGCTTCCAGTTTCCAGCAAAAAATATCCCATCGGGGACAATGGATTTGCTTAACGACTATGGTGTTTGCTTACTGACTGCGTTATTTGCTTTACAACCATTGCAAAAAAAAAAAGTTGTAAATTGGGTGCGGTCTCATGATGACCCACTTAATGACCATCATGATTTAGAGGTAGTCCTCAAGTTACAACCACAATTGAGTCAAAATTTGCTAAGTGAGACAATTGTTAAGTGAATTTTCGGCCCCACTTTACGACCTATCTTGCCACGGTTGTGAAGTGAATCCCTGCAGTTGTTAAGTTAGTAACACGGTTGTTAAGTGAATCTGGTTTCCCCATCGAGTTTGTTGCAAGTGTGAAAAACGGTCCTAAGTCACTTATGTCATACAAGTCACAGGTCAGTGCCATTGTTAACTTTGAAAGATCACTAAATGGACTGTTGTAACTTGACAGCTACCCGTACAACAATCATTCCAGACTCAGTTATGGGCGTTAAGTTGATGACTATCTATAATTGGCATTTCAGGATATTTTTGCAGGAAAAGGAGCATATTAAGCATCCTTTTGTGTTATTCTTGGCATTGGCAAGAGCCGAGGTGGCGCAGTGGTTAAATGCAGCACTGCAGGTTACTTCAGCTGACTGCAGTTCTGCAGTTCGGCTGTTCAAATCTCACCGGCTCAGGGTTGACTCAGCCTTCCATCCTTCCGAGGTGGGTAAAATGAGGACCCGGATTGTTGTTGGGGGCAATATGCTGACCCTGTAAACCGCTTAGAGAGGGCTGAAAGCCCTATGAAGCGGTATATATTCTCTGTGGCTGCCCCGGCCCTTTGGAACGAGCTCCCCGTGGAGATTCGGACCCTCTTCACCCTTCAGGCCTTCCGGACGGCCGTGAAGACCTGGCTGTCCCAGCAAGCCTGGGGTTGAGTTCCCTCCCCTACTCGAATTTGCTGTGTCTGTTGTGCTTTTAAACTGTTTGTATTGTCTGATTGTCTTTGTCTTACTTTTTGTAATTTCCCCTCCCTTGGCTTTGTTCAGCTGCCCTGAGTCCCTTCGGGGAATAGGGCAGCCTACAAATTGAATAAAATCCAAATCCAAATATAAGTCTAACTGCTATTGCTATTGCTATTGTTGTAAAAATGGAACAAGGGATTTCCTTAGGAGAGGCCTGAGATCCAGTGGAATCCTTGTGGCTATTGTGGGTTGGGCCATATCTGGCCACACAGCAGACAAGCAATTTTGGGCCATTCAGAGCACATCTGACAGGCAGGCTTCATTCTTCTTACTGGTGTCTGATTTTCTGAACAGGTGACACTTCTGACACCAGCAACGTTAAGCGGATGACTCAGACCGAAACCTATTCACATTTATGTGAAGTAATTGCTAGAAAGAGGCCGCTAAGAAAATGAGTAGGAACACTTACTAAGCAAAGAGCTGTCACACAAGAGAAATGCCATCATTATTATTATGATTTCCCCTGAAATGAGACTGAAACCGACAAGGTGGCACAAATCTTATGCCACCTTCAAGATTAATGTATTTGTATACACCGAAGGGAGGAGTAGAGGGATAGAAGAAAGAGGGGTAGAGAGGGTGGGAGAGAGGATTGGAGGGAGGGTGAGAAGGAAGGGAGGGAATGTATTGGGAGAGAGGAGTGGTAGAGGGGGAGGGGAAGTAGGGTAGAGGGGAATGATGGTGGGAAGATGGTATATTGGGTTTCTATTTTGGGGGGTATTATTGACAAGAGGAATGGCTGTGTTTATTGTTTAATGTTATATGGCCCCGGTTCTGTACAGTATATGTGTGACTGTACGAAAATGAAAATGGAAAATAAAACACATTTACATTGGAAGATTAATGTATTTATGGTCCACCAGATGCCTTCACCGTGTTTTTTTTCCTGTGTTGGGACTATACATACACATACGAAGGAGTGGGTGGGAGAAAAGGGAAACGGGGCTCAGAGGGAAATGAAATGCCAGCGATAATTACCTTAATGGGCAGTGGCTTAAAATGAAAAAAGAACAAAACAGCTTGCAAGTTTTTAGCTTGGAGCAAATGTAGGTGAGGAGAGAGAGAGAGAGAAGACGCCTCCCCATTCAACAGCTACACTTTCCTTTCCCCTTTGAGATTCTACAAATAACGTTAATTACGAATGTGCTTCGCGTATGCCTCATTCGAGCTCTAGTGATTCCCAATTTAATATCAAGATCCTGACTGGGGAATGACACCTGAGGACTCATTTTGTGGGCACATGCCGCACATTCTTGTGAACACATGTAAAACAATCACATACAGAAGTGTGAGTGTGTCAAAGGCTTGTATGTCATAAATGCTTCTTTGCAGTAACATGTCAGGAGGGGGCCTGGCTTTCTTAAATCCAATGGGCTGGTGATTCTGGAAAAAAATGTGTGGGGTGTGTGTATCCCCGCGCACTGCCTGCATGTGAGGCCTATTGCAATTAAACTGCTGAGAAAAACCCACGTCTGGGCACTAATAAGTGAAAAAGAACCACAACTGCTACTTTTTTTTTTTAATGGATGCTTTGAAGTCATCCAAAAACCATTTCCTGTTACTTTGAATGTATTGATTTTATATGTCAGGTGCATTTCATACTAGGGGCAGCTGATGCTACACTGGAAGGTTTAATTGGTTTTAGTAGATGAGGATGCTGATTGTTATTTTACTGGGCCTCCGTTATGCTCAGTTAGAAGCCCATAATAAACAAAGTGATGTCTGCAAGATAACAATCTCAGAGAGCACCAAGGACCCAACAAAACGATTCTGGCTTATCCATTTGTGGCCTTCTACAAAGAAGGGAGGATCAGAAACCTGCCAGCCTTTCAGAACAATTTTCAATGAAGAACACCAAGGCCTCTCTTTTCAAAGAGGAGAGATGTTGAGTGCATTAATAATTAGGGATCCGGATTCCCTTTCCCCATTTTTACAGCATAACGACGGATGGATAGGCACAGAAGGAAATACCTGAATTTGACGTAATTGGTACTGTGAGATTCAGGCCGGAATCACTGTAAATAAAAAAAAAGGAGCAGGTTAGCCAAAAGTAAGATCTGTTCAGCCTTAGCAGAAGCAAGAAACAGACTCCTTGTCATGAAAAAAAACCACCCCTCTTTATTTACCTCTTGTGAATTAATGATTTTCACCCAAGGAAAAGTCCAGGCAAGGGTCTTGCAAGGAGTTAACTGCAGTAACAGACCTTATCAGTTCCTTGCTATAATTGCAAGGCTCTGAGCTCCCAGCCAAAAGGCTGCAAATTAATAGCAGTTAATAGCAGTTAGACTTATATACCGCTTCATAGGGCTTTCAGCCCTCTCTAAGCGGTTTACAGAGTCAGCATATTGCCCCCAACAACAATCCGGGTCCTCATTTCACCCACCTCGGAAGGATGGAAGGCTGAGTCAACCTTGAGCCGGTGAGATTAGAACCGCTGAACTGCTGAACTAGCAGTCAGCTGAAGTGGCCTGCAGTACTGCACTCTACCCACTGCGCCACCTCGGCTCTGGAAATTAAGTTCTGGAAAGGCAGTCTTTGTTGCAAGAAACAAAATCTTTGAGCAAAGTCTTCAGAAATATGAACTGTTGTCTCCTAAGACAACCACTCCCCTTTCCTTCTATTTATTCCCCAGCCAAGGAGGGGACACTCAGCATCCACATTTGCTTTGCTTCCCGAGTCAACTCATTGTCCTCTGTTGTTCACCTCTCCTAACTGCTCTGCTCGTGCATCTGGAACAGGCCCCAGCTGTTCTTCCTCCTCACTCATATCAGCCTCCAAGGGCAGCTGCCTCTCTGGCAGACGGTCCTGGCTCTATCTCTGTGTCTGATGCTGAGCATCCTTCAGAGACTTCCCCAGACTGACCCAAGTTCTTCCCCAACCTCCTCATTGTCTGAGTCACCCGCCAGCTCTGCTGACAGCTGGCGGGCCAAAACAAGATCCAAATATTAAGAGTTAAGCAGAGCTTAAGGCAAAGAACATTTCTCAAGATGAATGAACTGATGCTCTGGCTGATTCCAGGCTGCAGCCCTTCAGGGAAGGCAGAAGAAAGGACTTGACATAGTTGCTTCTTCAGCTGTATTTACAGGTACTGTAAATACAGCTGAAGAAGCTGACTTATGACTATTCGTTTAGTAACAGTTTGAAGTTACGACACTGAAAAAGGGGACTTATGACTGTTTTCCACACTTAACAACAGTTGCAGCATCCTTGGGGGTTATGTGATCACAACCCAGAAGCTTGGCAACTGGCATGATTTATGACGGTTGCAGTGTCCCAGGGACATGTGAAAAGCTTTTGAAATCTTCTGACAAGCAAAGTCAATGGAGGAAACCAGATTCACTTAACAACCGTGCTACTAAACAGCTGCAGTGTTTCTGTGGCAGGAAAGGGTGTAAAAGGGGGCAACAATCACTTAATGACTGCCTCGCTTAGCAACAGAAATGCTTGGCTCAATTGTGGTCGTAAGTCGAGGACTACCTGTCATTGTTTTGGGTTTGTTTTTTTTGCCATGTACCCTGTGGGCCTTCAACAAACAGCAGCTAAATGATCCTTTTTGGTATGAGTTTTTACTCTTCAGTTGCACAGAGTCCAGCTGAGCAACAGACCAAAAGAATTAAAAGCTCTCTAAGCAATTGCCATCTTCAGCTTCTCCGCTGGCATCCTGCCATAAAATGCACAGGAGGGGGGGGAAAGTAATTTGGGAAAGTGAGGATCAGGCATGGGAATGAGGAAGACAAAAGGAGGGGAGGGGAAACACAAGTCAATGGGAACCAGAGGTGTCAAACCGGAAAGGGCGACCCGTCACGGACACATAGCCTGAGAACAGAATGCGAATCGAGAGACACCAACCCTCAAAGCAGTTCTCAAAGCATGAGGAAGGAATACAGGTAGTCCTCAGCTTACAACAGTTCATCCAGTGACCGTTCAAAGTTACAACGATGCAATGAAAAAGTGACTTGTGACCATTTTTCACACTTACAACCATTGCAATATCCACATGGTCACCTGATTTACGAACAGGTGCTTGAAAAATGGTTCATATTTATAATGGTTGCAGTGTCCCAGGATCATATGATTATATTTTGTGATCTTCCGACAAGCAAAGTCAATGGGGAAGCCTAATTCACTTAACAACCGTGTCACTGATTTAACATCTGCAGTGATTCACTTAACAAAGGGGGCAAGAAAAATGCTAAAGTGGAGCAAAACTCACTTAATAAAATTTCTCACTTAGCAACATAAATTCTGGGCTCGATTGTGGTTGTAAGTCAAGGACTATCTGGACTATTGGACATTACTGGTCAAGGGGGGGAGGGAAAGGGGAAAAGTAGTACAATCTTTGCGTGGAAGTACTCAGATCTAGCTTTACTTTCACTTTAACCGCTTAACTGTAAACATCGTAAAAGATCCATTCGCTTCAAAGAACCTGGGAGTCTAGGGTCTTTCTTTCCTAAATATCTAAGTCGGGACAGGTCTGACACTGTTTTGGCCGAGTTCCACAACCTTTTCCCTTGGCTGAGAAGGTAAAGACTTCTCTGTGACTTCCCTCAGTTGTCTGAAGGAATGAAGGAGCTCAGAAAAGAGAACCTGGCTGGAGGTCTCACGCTGGCCAGTTGCCAGCGTGAAAAGGAAGTTTCCTAATTGTTGGTCCCCACACTATGACTAGAGGTTGGAATGATGTCAGCCACAGATGCAGGAGAAAGCCAATATTGGGTGGCACAATTTTCAGAAGCCAGAATTGGTTGGATCCCTGCCTCACTTGGCACATCAAATGCACATCCTGCTTCCCAAGAACAATTGCTCCTATCTTGGAACAGAAAATAGGAACACAGGTTTTTTGCCTGGAAGTGAGCCAGTCTGGTTTAGTGGTTAAAGCACCAGGCTAGAAACTAGGAGACGGTAAGTTCTAGTCCGCCTGAAGCATTAAAGTCAACTGGGTCACTTTAGGTTAATCATCAGGAGATGGTGAGTCGTAGTCCCATAATAGGCCTGAAGAGGCAGCAGGTTCACTTTGGATTAATCACCAGGAGACGGTGAGTTCTAATTCTGCCCTAGGCATGAAAACTGGCTGGGTGACTTTGGGCCAGTCCCTCTGTTTCAGTCCAACCCAACTACAAGATTGTTGTTATGGGGATAATCGGAGGAGGAAGGAATTATTAGGTATGTTTACAGGCTTGAGATTTATAAAAAATAATAAAGATGGGATATAAATCAATATATGCATAAGTAATAAAAATATAAAAGAAATCTGGTCCTATTCTGTTGTTTCACCCAAGGTTGGCAGAGCTCTTGAAAGCTAATGGCTTCTTTTTAGTATTATCTGTCCATTCATTCCTCAAGCAAACCTGTCCATTTAAAAAAATACCAATTTCCTTTCTTTTTTTCTCCTCTCAAAGCAAAACAGGACGTACATGTCAGCTTGCCGGCTGAGCCACTGCTGGCAGGCACTGCTGTCCTGGATGTACTGCAGAACTTCGGAGAGCATGGTGCGTTTTAGTCGCTCCTCTTCCCGCACCTTCTTCAGACGATCGTATGTCCTCGCACCTGTGTCCGAAGAATAGAAAGGGGAATTGTGGGTGTCAGAAGAGTGCTGGGGCAGATTTCCCCCCTCCCCCGGTTCCACCACAAAACCGCAGTCGACAAAATCGCGGTCGACGAAAGCGCATATGTGACGTCATCACAGCGCGACGAAAAAGATCGGAAAATGTAAAAATAAAGCGAAAACCTTACCCTAACCCCCCCAAACCTAACCCTAAACCTAACCCTAAACCTAACCTTTAACCTAACCCTAAACCTAACCCTAAACCTAACCCTTAACCTAACGAAAAACCTAACGCTAACCCTTAACCTAACGCTAAACGTAACGCTAACGCTCTAAACCTAACCCTAACCCTAACCCTTAACCTAACCCTTACCTTTATGTGAATCGGCTTGCTGTAATTTAATTTTTATTTCAATTTTTCGATCTTTTTCGTCGCGTTGTGATGACGTCACATACGCAATTTCATCGACCGCGCTTTTGTGGAACGCGGTTTTGTTATACAGAACTTTTTTATTTTTCTTTAAAAAAAACACAAATATGTCATTTGTCAATCATTAAAACATTGAAGTACAATTTTTTTTTTTTGTTGTGTGTACCCCTCCCTCCCTCCCTCCACCCCCCCACCCCCCCTCCTCCTTCCCCCCCCCCGACTTCCCAGAACCCGTACCCGGTATGGATTTTTAACTAACACAGTCTAAAATCTATTGAGAAAAAGGAAATAAAGAAATTAGACATTCTAGATTGACCTTAGCTTCTTCTTACTGAACTAACTTTTAACAGTTTAAATCATTTCTGATCTTAAGCATAGGCTAACTGGAATTTCTTAGTCCCGTATTTATTTTGTATATAGTCAATCCATTTTTTCCAGTCTCGTTTATATCTCTCATTTGAATGATCTTTGAGATATGCCGATATTTTAGCCATTTCAGCTAAGTTTGTTACTTTCAATGTCCATTCTTGGATTGTAGGCAAGTCTTCCTTCTTCCAATATTGCGCCACCAACAGTCTTGCTGCAGTTATCAGGTGCAAAGTCAAATTGGTCTCTACCACTGTAAAGTCAGTACATATACCTAGTAAAAATAACTGAGGACTAAACTTTATCCTTCTTTTAAAAACATTTTGCATGACCCACCATATTTTTATCCAAAATGCCTTAACCTTTTGGCAAGTCCACCATATATGATAATATGTAGCATCGAGAGAACCACACCTCCAACATTTAGGCTGTACATTCGGATACATAGAAGCCAACTTTTTAGGATCTAAATGCCATCTATAGAACATCTTGTAAAAATTTTCTCTCAGATTTTGAGCTTGTGTAAATTTCACATTTCTTACCCAGATTCTTTCCCATGTATCCAACATTATTGGTTCCTCAATATTTTGAGCCCATTTTATCATACAATCTTTAACTAATTCTGTTTCTGAATCCATCTGTATTAATACATTATATATCCTCTTTATATGCATTAAGCTTTGATCTCTTATTTGTTTAAACAGATTATCCTCAACTTGAATAAAACCAATTTTTTGATCTATTTTCCACCTAGCCTGTAATTGCCCATACTGGAACCATGTTTGAACTACCTTCTCCTCTTTTAATACCTCTAAAGATTTTAATTGTAATACCCCCCTTTCCGAGGTAAGAAGCTGTCTGTAAGTAATTCTGTCCTGTTTTTGTGCTGTATTCATATTTTCAATTGCGTGTCTAGGAATTGCCCACATGGGTATCTTGTCATTTAATTTATATTGGTATTTCTTCCAGACCCGCAATAAAGCATTTCTTAAAATATGACTTTTAAAGTTCTTATCCAATTTTTTGTTGAATAACAGGTAAGCATGCCAACCAAATAGCAGATCGTGTCCCTCAATGTTCAATATTCTATCATTGGTTAAGTGAATCCAATCACTAATTACAGATAATGCCACTGCATCATAATATAGTTTTAAATTAGGTAGTTTCAATCCTCCTCTCTCACGTGCATCTTGCATTATTTTCATCTTTACCCTCGGCTTCTTTCCTGCCCACACAAATTTGTTAATACCCTTCTGCCATTCTAAAAGGTTCGCATCTTTTTTTAGTATAGGTAACATTTGGAAGAGAAATAAAAATTTTGGTAGAATGTTCATTTTCACTGCCGCTATCCTACCCAGCAAAGATAGGTGCAATTTCTCCCATTTTTTCATCTCTGTCTGTATGCTATGCCAAAGTGGTTCATAATTATGCTTATATAATTTCCCATTTGAAGTTAAAATGTTAACTCCAAGATATTTGACTTTTTTAACTACCTCACATCCTAGCATCACTCCTAATTCTTCCTTTTGTTTGATATTCATATTTATAGCTAATATTTTGGTTTTTCCTAAGTTTATTTTAAAGCCCGACACTTGACCATATTGATTAATCATATTCATTAAAACCATACTGGATTCCTGCGGTTGTTCCAATATTATAACCAAATCATCCGCAAAAGCGCGGACTCTATATTCTTGCTGCCTAATCTTGATCCCTTTTAAACCATCCAAGCCCCGTATTTTATTCAACAATACTTCCAAAGTTATAATAAACAATAATGGGGACAAAGGACAGCCCTGTCTTGTACCTTTTCCAATTTGAAAAGAGTCTGTTAGACTTCCATTGACTATGATTTGTGCTGTTTGCTGTTGGTATATTGCTTTAATTGACTGTAAAAAATTATCTCCTATCTGCATTTTTTGCAATATCATCAACAGAAATTGCCAGTTAACTCGATCAAAGGCCTTCTCAGCATCCAAAAATATAAACGCAGCAGGGATCTGGTTGTTCTTTCCCAAATATTCTAATGCATTAATAATTAATCTAACATTACTTTTCATCTGTCTCCCTTGTATAAAACCTGTTTGGTCCGTATGTATCAATTGTTGAGTGACCAACATTAACCTATTTGCTAATATTTTAGTAAAAATTTTATAATCTACATTCAGTAATGAAATAGGTCTATAATTTTTGGGTTGAGTAGTATCCTGATCTTCTTTGGGTATCAAAGATATAAACGCTGTCTTCCAAGATGGAGGGACTTTACCTTCCGTTTGAATCATATTAAATAATTCTCTAAGAGGTTCTACCATTTCTAACTGTAAGTTTTTATAGTAAACCGCTGTCAAGCCATCTGTACCTGGTGCTTTCCCTGACTTTAATTGCTTAATTACCTGCAGGATTTCCCCCGAGGTTATTGGTTGATTCAATTTTTGCCTGTGTTCTTCTCTAACTGAAGGTATTTTCTCTTTGTCTAAATATTTATCTATGTCTAAACCATTAATTTTATCCCCTTTATACAGTTCTGTAAAAAATTCCCAGAAAGCCTTTTGAATCTCTTCCTGTTGAAACACCTCCTTCCCTCTGTAAATCAGTTTAGATATATTTCGAGTTTTCCTTTTTTTCCTAATCTGATAAGCTAACCATCTGCCAGGTTTGTTTGCATTACAAAAAGTATTGTGTTTTGCATATAATAGATTAGTAGCCACCTGGTCAGAGATCAACATGTCAAATTGAGATTTTAATATGTTAATAGCTTCCTTAACCTTTGTATCATCTGGGTTCATTGTTAACTCCAGCTCTTTTCTCTTAATTTCCTCTTCCAGTTCTGTTCGTTTTAACCCTTGCTTATTTCTATGTGTTTTATTTATATTCATCAAAACTCCTCTCATATACGCTTTGCTTGCGTCCCATACAAATTCCATAGATGTACCCTTATTCATATTCAAAACAAAATATTCAGATAGTAATTTTTTACAATCATTAATATACTTTTCATATCTAAATAAGTTTTCATTCAATCTCCAAGACCTTCTTGCCTGCACTACCCTTCCCAACTCCATCCAAACTGGGTTGTGGTCCGAAAGGACCCTAGCTGCAATCTTTGTTTTCTTGACCCTAGAAAGCAAATCATTAGTGGTTAGGATAAAATCAATCCTTGAAAGGGATTGATGCCTGTCCGAGAAGAAAGTGAAGTCATATTCCTCTGCATTTCTTTCTCGCCAAATGTCTCTCAATTCAAAATCATCCATAATGTCAAAGAAAGATTTGGGTAACTTTGCTCGCATCTTAGTATTTAGGCGGGAAATCTTCTTATCTCTCTTAGTATCTATCACTCCATTCCAGTCACCCAATAGTATACAGGAACTATAGTCCCACTGTACTAATTTAGCATGAAGATTTCTATAGAATCTATCTTGCTGTTGATTGGGAGCATAAATTCCCAAAAGTAATGTCTTTTTCCCTTCTAAGATTAAGTCTAAAGCAATATATCTTCCGAAGGGATCTGCTTCTATTAATTCAGCTTTCATATCTTTTCTTAAGTATACAACTATACCATTCTTCTTTTCCATAGCAGAAGCTGCAAAATGTTGACCAAGTTTTGAGTTGATCAAATATTTTTGATCAGTTGACTTGATATGAGTTTCTTGCAAACAAATTACATCGTTCTTAAACTGTTTGAGATAATGAAATATTTTCTTCCTCTTCTGTGGAGAGTTCAGTCCGTTGACATTCCATGTTAAAATCTTAGTTGTCATCTTTGGTTGGTTGAAGCATTTTTAGAGCTTCCTGCACAGCCTGTTTAACCTTAGGTCTAGCTCCTCCCATTGCTTCCAGGTTTGTTGTTGTAGATCCTTGATCGATGGCCGATGATTGTTGATGCTGTTGCTTTTTAGCTTGTTTCTCCATACGTCTAGTAGTCATGCGGCTAGGTCTTGGTTCCATAGCACCTTGCACTTCTAGAGAAGAGAGATGCTCCATCTTGTCTGGTGGTTGTGTAGTTTGCTGTCTATCCTGTCCTTCTTGTGGTCTTTCTCTAGGTCCAGATGGTGCAGGGTGTCCGGCCTTCAATATATTATAATAAAAATCTTGGGCTTTCCATACAGAGTTGAGGCGGTATCTTTGCTTATCAAATGTAAATATGATGCCAAATGGTGCATCCCATCTATACTGTATCTGACGATTTCTGAGTTCTTCGACCAAAAAAGTGTAGTCCCTCCTGGCTCTTAACATTTGAGGTGGTATCTCTTTCAAAACAGCCAGGTCTTGACCGGCAATTTGAAGCTTAGTATTATAAGATGCTTGCAGTACCATATTTCTAAACTCTCTTGTAGTAAAATATATAACGATGTCTCGAGGAAGCTGCTTCTGCTTTGCCAGCCAGGAGTTAACGCGGTAAGCTTTGTCAATTCGCCAGTCTTGATTGGTCCCTGGTCTTCCCATCAGGCGGTCAAAGGCTTCCGATAGGATCTGTTTCAGGTTCTCCTGTTTCTCCTCACGCAGCCCCCTTACTCTTAATGCGAACTCCATTTGTCGGTACTGTATCATAATAATTTCTTTTTCAGCTTTTTCCACTTTTTGTTCCACCACCTCTGTTTTCAATGTCAAGTTAGCATTGGCATCATTAAGAACCTCTAGAGTATCTTCCACTCCAGAAATATGTTCTGTTAATACAGTTACAAGACTCAGCACGTCATCTCTAATTTTATCAATCTTAGCATCAAATTTCTCATACAGCTCCTGTTTAAGTCCATTTATTTCACTTTTAATTTCTTCTTTCATTTCTTTCATTTCCTCTTTTCTCTCCTGCTTTACCACCTCTCTATTATCTCTAAACTTATCTTCCATTTTAATTGTCTGTGCATTGAGAGCCTCGCTTAGATTACTCAGGAAAAATTCTTTCGTTAACACATCCCCAGCAGGGGGTGTAGGAAGCGGTGCCTGCAGCTTTGTGCCAGGCACTGAGGATGTGCCCCTGGAAGTAGAGGGTGACGACTTCAAGTTAATATTTGGTTTTGAAGCCATTTCAAAATTTATCTGCCTGCAGTTAATAAAACTCTATTGCCTGAGTTTGCAGCTTTAAGTAAAGAGGCTTTTATTTTGAAGTTTAAGGCTTGGCAAAACTTTCAGTGAGTAAACATTGTAACAAGACCATTCAACAGATTCATCACCATTTAACTTCCAAATAAGCAAGGTTAATGAAGGAGTAAAATTCTTCTATTGTGAAACCAAAACAAATGATAAGCAATCTCTTTTGTTTTGAATTTTTGTGAGAGTTAGCAAAAAGTGTTCGTTATTACCGGAGAGGCCAGCCTGCTCGGCGCCATTTTAGAAGCCTCTGAGTAAATAATTTTTCGGAGGAGAAAAAGAAAAGAAGCTAAAATGTTGATAAGCAATTATTGTCCACAGTAAACGGATCCAGCTCGTGATAAGAATAAATCAAACAAAGCTTAGAGCAGAGTGGGAGAGACCTACTTTGTCCTGCACAAGGCAGTTTGAAGTTCCCAGCACGGACAGCCGTTCTGCCTTGGGCTAGCCCCCCTTTCCCTGCAAGCACAAAAGCTGCAAAAATCGAAGAGCATTTGCCAGCAAAACAGTTTCTTCTTTCCTTCTTGCCTGAAGGATAAGAAAACCTGATAAGACGTCAGATGGAAGATCCTCTAAACAGGTACGTAGCCAGGAATTCGGAGGCAGCTGATTTTTTGCTGCCACCACCAGCAGGCTCCTCCCAGGAAGTCGTGGAACGCGGTTTTGACGGGTCACGCCTCCCCCATGTCAAATGAAAGAAAAACAGTTTTTCCCCTTAAAAAGTATGTCAAGACTGCCACCCTACTACAGCCATGCTTTGCCAGATGCCAGTCTGCCATAGGCATAGGAGAAGTGAGGATGGGATAAGGGGGGGGGGGGAATCAAAAGTACTTTTCTGCCATCCCGTGTTAGTCGCTGGCACTTCCATAGTCATGGCATGGAATGCAGCACCATCCAGGCTGCCAAGCCAGGGATTGTTACAGAAATAATTTGTTTGAATGTAATTGGACAGTTAAAGATAACTAGAGGAAAGGTGGGGAGAAGGGAAAAGTTAACCAGATGCTTGGGGTGCGAAAAACCCAGATCCGGCTTTGCTACACTGTAATCACTTGGCTTTAGTAAAGTGTACGTTCTTGTGAACAATGGATTCAAGAGTCTTTCTTTCCTAACTGACCAAGTTGAGATGGCTAACATTTAACCACATTTGGAACTTTGCTATATTGTATGTGTTGAGAGCAGTGAAACTCTTATATGCAGAAAGGTGGAAAGATATGCTAATTCCCATTAAGGAAGAATGAATGGCAAAGGTGATAAGAGTTGGTGGAGAGGGAAAAATTGATTGTTTAATTTAAAGAGAAGACTTTAGCTAGATTTATTTTTAAGAAGCCCTACATGGCATCGGACCTGGGTACCTGAGAGACCGCCTCCTGCCAATTACTTCCCAAAGACCGATTCGATCTCACAGGCTTGGCCTTCTCCGGGTTCCATCGGCCAGCCAATGTCGGCTGGCAACCCCCCGGGGGACAGCCTTCTCTGTTGCTGCGCCGGCCCTCTGGAACGAGCTCCCCGTGGAGATCCGGACCCTTACTACCCTCCCGGCCTTCCGTAAAGCTACCAAGTCCTGGCTGTTCCGACAGGCTGGGGGCTGTTGAAATATCCAGCCCCGCCTCAATTGTGAATGTTGTGCATTTTTAAATTCTTTGTATTGTCTTATTTATTTCCCTTTCCCTGTTTATTGTGAGCCGCCCGGAGTCCTTCGGGAGTGGGCGGCATACAAAACTAATAAAACAAACAAACAAACAAACAAGTTGGAAACCACTTTTGGATTTGCTCAAAACGGAAAAAAAATTGAAATGTTGATTTTAGGTTTTGATGATTGAACTGATTTTGCTATTATACAAATGGCTTGAAGTGTTGTGTTTGAAAGGTTAAAGATGTTTTTAATTTTTTGGGTTTTTTTTTTTGTATTTTACTGCAGCGAAAAAATTTGAAGTCACAGTTTTTCTCTCTCTCTGTTTTCTAACTTGTTTTTTTTTAAATGTATTTTAATTTTACAATGAAACTTAAAAGTTTTTTAAAGTAACCAAACTCTCAACTGTAGGAATACACATAAAAGACAGCGGTGCTAACCTTTATTGTTTAACGCACATGGCCAATGAGTCATTAAAAAACATCCTAATATTTATCAGACATGTCAAAACTGAATACTTCTATAAATAACTCTTACAGAGTTGTAAAAAAAAAATTCAGATGCAATGAAATCCAAGTGATTGACATTTCCTGTTGGGCTTTGAGATGTCAACCAGATTTGCTGGAGAAAAATAACCTAGGGCCGTGATGGCGAACCTGTGACACACATGCCACAGGTGGCATGCGGACCCGTCGCCCCAGCTTAGCTCCACTGCGCATGCACGCACGCCTCCCACCGGCCAGTTAATTTTGGGGTTTCTGCTGTGCATGCAGGGAGCGGGTGCAGGAGGCATGCGTGGAGGGAGGGGAGTCGCGTGCTCATATGCGGGGAGGAGCCCCCCTACCCAGTGGCCCGTTTTTGGTCCCCGAAGGCTGCAGGGAGGCCCACTAGACCCAAAATGGGGCATGGGGGGATGCACATGCATGCATGGGGGGCGGTAGGGAGTGCAGGGGATGTCGTGCATACATGGGCAGGCTGCGGGGTGTGTGGCACGCGCATTGCATTATGAGGGCACGCGAGGACAAAAAGGGTTTGTCATCACTGACCTACGGAGAGCTATTTTTCTCACAGCTACTGAGAATGACTACCATATATAAATGACTACCGTAGTTTATATTAAGACAGCAACAACCATTGTTCTGCGCTGTTGTTAACTTTGAGTGGTGGTCACTGAATGAGTGGTCATTAAATGAGCTTGCTGGAAAAGACCAACCCTGTAGTCATTTACAGTGCCTGTCTTATACCTCGATGCGAAAACGAAGCTGAGCATCCTCCATTCTACTCACTGATTTCTGATTTTTTTTTTTTCCAGTTTGAGATTGAAATGAATCCAGGGTTCGTTCCTATAGGTAAGGGGTGTCAAACTGGCGGCCCACGGGCAGGATGCATCGCGCCACAGGCCATGCCTGCCTCAGCACCGCAAATGGGAAAAACCTCACCAAACATCACCTGACAGCAACGTGAGATGGCGAGTTTGAGACCCCGTGCTATAGATTAGTTTACTATAGATGGCAGCAAAGTGGCTCACGAGGTTAGAAAACTGGGCTGCTGGTCGATAGGCTTGCGTTTGAGACCTGTTGCTGCTGCAGGGAGGGGTGAGCTCCCGTCACATGCTCCAGCTCCTATAGCAATAGCAGTTCGACTTATATACCGCTTCGTAGGGCTTTCAGCCCTCTCTAAGCGGTTTACAGAGTCAGCATATCGCCCCCAACAACAATCTGGGTCCTCATTTTACCCACCTCGGAAGGATGGAAGGCTGAGTCAACCCTGAGCCGGTGAGATTTGAACAGCCGAACTGCAGTCAGCTGAAGTAGCCTGCAGTGCTGCACTCTAACCACTGCGCCACCTCGGCTCCTTCCAACCCAGCACTTTGAAAGCAGGTGACCACGAGTAAATTAATGGGTAACACTTTACGGGGATATGAAAGGAGCCTCCAATTGACATACACACACACACACCCGGGCAAAAGTGATGTCAACAGCAAATCCTCCAGCCACAGAAGACGTCAGTACTTCCAACATGAAAGAAAAAAAACATACTGTACAATCAAGATTTAGCTGGGGATCCTGAATGGCTGGTTTGAAATCTCTCATATTGACAAATGTTGGGCACCGCTGACAGGAGGTCATTTTTCTTTCCCTAGCAGGAAGCTGCACTCTTAATGACAGAGCACATAGTTACTGTATTGCCTGATGAAAGGACTCACATGGATTTGTG
Source organism: Thamnophis elegans (assembly GCF_009769535.1). Classification (NCBI taxonomy): domain Eukaryota; kingdom Metazoa; phylum Chordata; class Lepidosauria; order Squamata; family Natricidae; genus Thamnophis; species Thamnophis elegans. Next base: position 133,418,441 of record NC_045544.1, read on the forward strand.
ACTCAGCCAGCCTTGTTCTCAGGTGAATTGGTCACTGCTGCAGAATTTAGCAGCTGCCATCTGGGGCATCCCCTAAGCATCCGCCTTCTTTGCAGAAGGCTGGTTCTTCATCAATTATAATGACTTGAGCCTTTGTCACTAATAGTATAGGTTTCAAAACTCACGTTGGCGATTCTCATTTAGGGGTAACAACACAACGGAACAGACCACAGGCAAATTCATCTATGCGGGTAGTCCTCGCTTAATGCTCTTAATTGAGACCAGCCACTTGATCACTAAGTGGGAAATCACGTGGCTGCAAGGGCTAATGCCCTCGCTTTCCTTTCCATTGTGGCCAACTCACAAACGGCCACTTCGCCGCACGACAAGAACAACACTAATTATCAAAGAAATGGTGGAATAGAATCATTAAAGAAAGGATGCCACAGGAGGGGCAGAAATGAAATGGGAAGGGCAAAAATTAAAATAATTTTTATTTACTTTAAATAATTAAATGGAATTGTGAAATTGTCCCGCAGCAAGTGGTCTCGTGGTGAGTTGGCCGTGGCAACTTGTCCTGCGCTAAGTTGCCCATGATGAGTTGGCTGTGGAAAGTCGTCCAAATCCCGCTGTAGTCGCCAAGCAAAGCATCATGATTACAATTTACAAATTTGCTTCCATCATCTTTATTAACTTTGTTTGGAGTGGTGCGGTGGCCTAGAGGTGGAGCTCCCTCCTCACAATCAAGAGGCTGTGAGTTTGATCCTAGGTAGAGGCAGATATTTCTCTCTCTCTGGGCACATCTGCTGCGAACTCTACATTGGCAACAGGAAGGGCATCCGGCCAGTAAACACTAAGCTCCATTCAGCTGCCCCAACTCCACTCCGATGCAAGGGATTACTGCAGGGGTGGGTTCCGGGCTTCTGCTATTGCCGGTTCGCTCAGGGATGTGCTTCGGGCACGGGCGCGCTTGCATGCGCAGTAGTAAAAGAAACTGCTTTTGCACTTGAGAGACCGCCTTCTGCCGATTACCTCTCTCCGACCGATAAGATCGCACAGACTGGGCCTCCTCCGAATCCCATCCGCCAGTCAATGTCGACTGGCGACTACACGGAGGAGAGCCTTTTCTGTTGCAGCTCCGACCCTGTGGAATGACCTCCCCATCGAGATTCACACCCTCACCACCGTCCAGGCCTTCCGCACAGCCCTCAAGACCTGGCTATCCCAACAGGCCTGGGGATAAGCTTCTAATTTGCCCCACCCGAGTGTTGAGTGTTGAATGCAAGTTGTGTTTTTATTATTTTACTTTGTTCACATACTGTCTATTTTTGAATTGCACCCCCTCCCTAATGATTGTAAGCCGCCCTGAGTCCCCTCAGGGAAAAGGGCGGCCTATAAATCCTAATAAAATACTAAAAAAAAAAAAAATACTAAATACATGCACAGAAGCAAAAAACAAAATGGCGGCGCCCACGGTTCGGGGGTGTGGCTTGCCGAGTTACTACTTACTCAGCCGAACCGGTAGGAACCCACCTCTGGATTAGGGGATCATTAAAGGACAAAAAAAAATCTTTATTAACTCTGTCACAAATCAGCGAGGTGTGCCAATGGCAATTATGTAACTGCGGGAGGATGCAGTGGATGCCGTATATGTTTCAAAGTTTCAAATTTTAATAACATTTATATGCCGCTCAATCCCGTAGGACTCCGGGCGGCTAACAATACAAATAAATCAAAAGGAATAGAAGAAAGAAAAGATAGATTTAAAAACACACCATGCACTCCATTCCAAGTGGGGCTGGACCATATTTTGGGGTCAACAGCCCCAGGCCTGCCGGAACAGCCAGGTTTTAGTGGCCTTACGGAAGGCCGAGAGAGTGGGAAGGGTCCGGAATATGTGTGAATCATATAGTCGCAATTTCATTTTTTACACTCCTATAACTATGAAAGGTCACTAACTGAAGCAATCAGTAAGCAAAGACTACCTGTACTAAACTTATGAGCACACACTAAACAATAATTTTTGCTACTACTACAGGTAGCATTTACAACCACAATTGGAGCCCACACTTCTGTTGCTAAGCAACGATTAAGTGAGGTGCCCTCAATTTTATTACTTTTTTGTCACAGTTACATGAATCACCCCAGTTGTTAAGTGAATCACATGTTTGGTTAGCAAATCTGGCTTCCCCCATTGCAACATTTGCTTGTTGGAAGTCACCTGAGAAGGTCACACAATGGAAATCATGTGACTGCAGGATGCTGCAACTGCTCTATATACAAGCCGGTTGGCAAGGGCCCCAAATTTGATCACGTGACTGTGGGGAATGCTGTGATGGCCATAAGTGCAAGTGTTAAGTCGCTTTTCACAGTGCCACTTCAACTTGTAATGGTTGCTAAAGAAATGGTTGTAAGTCGAGGACTACTTGAATTGCTACTATCCAGTATATACTTAGCAGGGATATCACCGAGCCAACAAAAGTGCATCTAGTCAAGGCTGTGGTTTTCCCAGTTGCAATGGGTGGCTGTGAAAGTTGGACCGTAAGGAAGGCTGAGTGCCAAAGAATGGAGGCCTTTGGACTCTGGTGCTGGAGCAGAAAACTCCTGCATTGAGTCCCTTGGACTGCAAGGCCATCCAACCGGTCAGTCCTAGAGGAGATCCACCCTGACTGCTCTTTAGAAGGCCAGATCCTGAAGGGGAAACTCAAAGGCTTTGGCCACCTAATGAGAAGGAAGGACTCCCTGGAGAAGAGTCTGGGATAGACTGAGGGCAAAAGAAGAAGGAGACGGCAGAGAAGGAGGCGGTTGGATGGAGTCACCGAAGCAGTCGGCGTGACCTTAAATGGACTCCAGAGGATGGTAGAGGACAGGAAGGCCTGGAGGAACGTTGTCCATGGGGTTGCAATGGGTTGGACATGACTTCGCAGATAACAACAAGAAGTATATACTTACTGCAGAAATTGGTGATTCCTGCTATCCTGTATTCCTGTAGGCGTTTGATTTCAGTTCGCAGCTCAAACTCCACTGTGTTCCCATTAAAGTAATAGGAAATGAAAAAAAAAAGCAATAAAGAACACATTAAGTTGTGGCTTTTTTAAAAAAATATCATTATTTGCATTTAAAACAGGTTATTTAGATACAACGTATAAAACAAACACTGAAAAAAATTCACCAAAAAGCAAAATGAAGAAGTAAGTGAAAAGTTAGTATGATTTTTTTTAAAAAAATGATTAAAAAAAATATCTGGCTCTTTCCTTAAGCTCTGTAATAATTTTACTAGGCTTGGATGAGAGTTTGGCTCTGGAGTGAGTTGGTTTAAGAGAGAATGAAGTCACCCAGGGAGATCTGATAGCCAAAGGGGAAATTAGAACTCATATCTCACCACCTTCACCACTGGACCTGGAGATTTTTAAGATAAGATAACCTTATTGCCATTTTTTTTTTTACTGCTAACACACTGGCCCACATTAAAAATGAAATTCTGTTGCCTGCTCTGAAGGTGTATATCAGGAATCTTCAAACTTGGCAACTTTAAGACTTATGGACTTCAACTCCCAGAATTCTCCAGCCAGCATAGCTGGCTGGAGAATTCTGAGAGTTGAAATCCACAAGTCTCAAAGTTGCCAAGTTTGGGGACCCCTGGTGTATATCTACCTCAAACACATACATAACACACATATACACATGCTATAGACATACATATATACCTGCACCATACATGCACACACATCACTGTCCATTTTGAATACGGAGCGGAAAGAGGAAACTTGAGAGTTCCAGAGGAAACCTGAGTTTTATTTAAATGAAATATATTTTACTCATTTTATTTTTATTTATTAAATTTCTATGCTGACCTCCTCCTCCACAAAGTGATTCTTGGCAGCACCATCCCCAAGAGTCGGGAACAACTAGCACATATGTGAGAGGGGAACCTTTACCTTTACCTTAAAGAACTAACTTTGTGCAAAATGTTTCAAATCAATCTGTTTTGAATGGGGAATGAGAATTTTTTTTATTTAATTTTTTTTATTAACAAACATGTAAAATACACACACACACACAAAACCTAAGACGCACACCACATTTACACAATACAATACGAACAGGAGCTTCCTGTTCTTTCTAATAGCAATCATCAATCGATACCGCTTACCTTATATTATTTCCCCTTCTATTATATTTCATTTGGATTTCACCATTCTTAACCCTCTTATTTTACTCATAACTATTATTTTTTGAGTTTTGTTATATTCCTTCCTTGATCCTTGTTTCTTTCCTCCATCCACCTATACCATTTATCCCATATCTGGTAGAATTCAGATTCTTCTTTTCCCTGGATTTCTTTAGTTTGTTTGTCCATTTCAGCACAATCCATAACCTTTCTTATTATTTCATCTTCGCTTGGAATTAATTTGTTTTTCCATTTCTGGGCAAAGGCAATTCTTGCCACCGGGGAATGAGAATTTTGACTGAGGGACATTTCACTGGAAAATTTACTCCGAGACTGGAGTAAAAAGACCTCCAAATTAGTTTATGTATTAAATATTATTGTGGTGGGTAGAGCCCAGAAACTTCTTTTTTTAAAGACACAAGGATGAGGCTTTTGTTCTTACTTTCCTTATTAAAGAGGAGAGATCAATGTGTTTAATTTCTCTAATTGAATTGGGCTTATTCCAATACTCAGTGTGTCTGCATCAAGTCTTTAAAAACCCATTGCGCTGTTTGGGAAACGGAGCCCAGAACTGTTACACGTGGTATTTTGTTTCAGGAAAAGAAAAATAAAATTGTTTAACTTCTAAACAACCATTATCTGACAAGATGATTACTGCTTTTATTTAGGGGCGGTTTAAAAAGGAAGCTGTGTGTTGATCACACAGGCTAGTATTTTATTTACATACTTATTTTCTCTGCTAAAATCCATCCAAAGCAGCTGCATAGTAATAATACCCATTCTAGTCAACGTATTTTATAATTGAAGGGCTAAACAATGTTATAAACAGACTCATCAAACAAAAGAAGATAAAATAAATGATCCACTCTTCCTTCCTAGGAACCATGGAGAAATTTCCAATTGTATTATACAGCTAGTCCTAATTTATGACCACAATTGAGCCCAACATTTTTGTTGCTAAATGAGACATTTGTTAAGTGAATGTTGTCCCATTTTACAACCTTTCTTGCAACAGTTGTTCAGTGAATCACTGCAGTTGTTAAATTAGCAACATGATTTTCCCACTGCTTGTCAGAAGGTCGCAAAAGGGGATTATGTGACCCCAGGATGCCGCAACCGTCATAAATACATGCCAGGTACCAGGCATCTGACCATGGGGATGCTGTAATGGTCGCTAAGTGTGAAAAATGGTCATAAGTCACTTTTTTCAATGCTGTTATAACTTCAAACGGTCACTAAACGAATTGTTGGAAATCGAAGAGCACCTGTATTTATTCCTTATCCATTTTAGTTTGATTTTAAATGTTTTAACATGGTTATTTTATCCCTTTTACAAAACATGTTGACTTATTGAAATATTCTATGACAGGTAGAGTTGCCTTAGAGGGAGATGGATGGCAAACCAATTTAATGAATAAATATAAATGGTTTAGCAAAAACAATAAAATGAAGACAAAAGCAAATACATTTCTGTCAGTCTGTACATTACAACACGTTTTTTTCTACACTTTTTAAACTTAGCGAAGTTCCTACCTTACATCCTTCTCCCATAACAGATCATAAATTGCCAAAAAGTTACAGGCAGTCCTCAATTTAAAACAGTTCGCTTAGTGACCAAAGTTACGACAGAACTGGAAGTGACTTATGACCATTTTTCACACTTACGTGCGCTGCAACATCCCCATAAACATGGGATCAAAATTCAGATGCTTGGCAACTGGCTCATATACATGACGGATGCAAATTCCTGGGGTCACGTGATCAGCTTTTACGACCTTTTGAGACACAAAAGGGTGTCAATGGGGAAGCCAGATTCACTTAACAACCGGACTACTAACTTATCAACTGCAGTGATTCACTTAACAACGGTGGCAAGAAAAGTTGTATAATGGGGCAAAGCTCGCTTAACCAACATCTCACTTAAGAACACGAATGTTTGGGCTCCATTGTGGTCGTAAGTCGAGGACAAGCTGTTTTTTCTTCCTGGAAAGAAACGCAGCAATTCTACATCAAATGCACTTAGACGGGTTTTACATTCATGCTTGGGCCATTCACCAGTGAAGAGCTCCTACGTAAATAAATATGAATAAGGAAACCTTACGGGCATGGCTCTCTATGAATTTATCGTGTTCCGTTGGTCCTAATATTCTCGCAAAGCGCCTCATGCTGTCATAGAGATCTTGAATTTTCTTGGGGTATCTTCTTTCCAGAACTGGAAAACAAAGAAGGAAATGTAGATTGAGTCAACCATGTGATCCTGAAGTCCTGTTTTCCCAGCTGTCCTGCTAAGACTTGAGAGACCGCCTGCTGCCAATTACCTCCACTAGACCGATTAGATCCCACAGATTAGGCCTCCTCCGAATTCCATCCGCCGGCCAGTGTCGACTGGCGACTACCCGGAGGAGAGCCTTCTCTGTGGCTGCTCCGACCCTCTGGAACGAACTCCCCGTGGAGATTCGAACCCTCACCACCCTCCAGGCCTTCCGCACAGCCCTTAAAACCTGGCTGTTCCAACAGGCCTGGGGCTAAAGAGCTGTTGCCCCCCGGTCTCGAATGGTATGACTGTTGTGTTTTAAATTATGTATTGCTATGCTTTGTTTTTTAAACTTTTTGTCTGTATCCCCCTTCCCTGGTTGAGTTGTGAGCCGCCCTGAGTCCCCCTTCGGGGGAAAAGGGCGGCATATAAATACAATAAACTAAACTAAACTAAACTAAACTAAACTAAACTAAACTAAACTAAGACAATGATGGCTAACCTTTTTGTTGTTGGGTGCCAAAAATGCAAGCGTGAAAGTTCAATAGCACGAGTGTGTGCCAGCACCCATAATGCAATGTGCCCCCCACATGCGCATGTGCGCACAACCCCCCCCCCCAAGGCTCCCCCTCATGTGCGCCGCACTACCGGTGCACTACTCACCGCCAAGCTGAACTTGATATTTCCTCCAGGAGCCAGGGTAGGCCGTTTTTGCCCTCCCCAGGCTCCAGGAAAGCCTCCGGAGCCTGGGAGATTGAAAAACAGGCCTAATGGAAGTTCGGAAACAGATTGTTTCTGGCTTCCAGAGGGCTTCTTGGGGGGGGGGGGAGTTGTTTTCGCCCTCCCCAGGCTCCAGGAAAGCCTCTGGAGCCTGGGAGGGTGAAAACAGCCTTCCCATGCCCCCCTTGAGGTTCTCCGGAAGCCGGAAACAGTCCGTTTCCAAACTTCAGGTTGGGCCAGTAGGCCTGTTTTTCAACCTTTCCAGGCTCCAGAGGCTTTCCTGGAACCTGTGGAGGGTGAAAACGACTTTTCCCCGGCTCTCTGGAGAGACTGAAGATTAGCTGGCCGGCATGTGCATGCGCGCTGGAGCTGACATAGGGCAACGACTCACGTGCCCGCAAAGATGGCTCCACGTGCCACCTGTGGCACACGTGCCAAAGGTACGCCATCACGATGCTAAGATGAGACGGGTGTGTTTGTGTGTGTGGGCGGAGAGGTTGTCAAAAAAGTCAAGATGGAGGCTGCCACCATTTGATAGCAGCGAAGATGTCTGAAGACACTCCTGATTCAGGCTGCAACCCCAGAATTCGTAACGCATTCCATGATGCGAGGATCAGACGGAAGCAGCCAACACTGCCTTCTCCTTTACGGATTGTCCTCAACTAAGGACAAAAATTCGAGCCTGGCTATTACGGTCGTAAGTCTAGATGGTCGGAAAGTGGGAAAGCAATACGCCCAACCTGATTTTATGAACTTTTGTTGCAACAGTTAAGCAAACATGGCAGTCGTTAAGCAGAGCAGAATTTTCTACGGGCCAGTTTTTGCTGGAAAGTGGAAATACACACACCGGTTTCCAGAAGAAACTTCATAGATCATAGCTTTGCCAGTGGCAAGGAACGCTGCACCTTTTAAAAATAATGGTAGTCCTCAACTTACAACAGTTCATTTAATGGCCGTTACAACAGCACTGAAAAAAGGGGCTTATAACTATTTTTCACACTTATAATCACTGCAGCATCTCCATGGTCAGGTGATCAAAATTCACGTGCTTAGCAACTGGCTCGCATTTATGACGGTTGCAGTGTCCCAGAGTAATGTGACCACTTTTTATGACCTTCTGATAAGCAAAAACAATGGGGAAGCCAGATTCACTTAACAACCATGTTTACCAACTTAACAACTGCAATGATTAATTCAACAATACAGGCAATTCTCGATTTACAACAGTTCGTTTATTGAACCATTCAAAGTTCCAATAGCACTGAATAAAGTGACTTAGGACCATTTCCCATACTGTAGCATCCCCATGGTCATGTGATTGACATTTGGATGCTTGACAACTGGTTCAGGTTTATGACGGCTGCAGTATCCAGGGGTCATTGGACTATCTTTTGTGATCTTCTGACAAGCAAGCTCATTGGGGAAGTCAGAATCACTTAACAACCACGTTACTAATTTAACAACGGCAGTGATTCAGTTAACAAATGTGGCAAGAAAAGTCGTAAAATGGGACAAGACCCACTTAACAAATTTCTCACTTAGCAAAATAAACTCTGGGCTTGACTGTGGTCGTAAGTCGAGGACTACCTGTAAGGGCAAGAAAGGCCGTAAAATGGGGCAAAACTCACTTAACTGCTGTCTCACTTAGCAACAGAAATTTGGGGCTTAATTGTGGTCGTAAGTTGAGGATTACCGGTATTGCACATTTTAAAAAACGGAAATGTTTTTACATGGGAGCTCCCAGAGAAAGCTCAAACTGGCCAAGGAGCTGCTGATACAGTTCTACAGAGGAATTATTGACTCTCTCATTCGCATCTCTATAACTGTCTGGTTTATTTACTAACTCTGCATTACTATTAATTTTCTCATTGTTCCTATCACCCATCTCCTCTCACTTATGACTATAACCATGTTGCTTGTATCTTTCCATTTATATTGTTATTTGTTGCCTAATACAATTTGATAACTTATTAGTAACCTTGACTATCACTAAGTGTTGCATCTGATGATTCTTGATGAATGTATTTTTTTATGTACACTGAGAGCTTATGCACCAAAGACAAATTCCTTGTGTGTCCAATCACACTTGGCCAATAAAGAGTTTTATTCTCAAGAATTCCATTCTATTCAGAGACTTCTCACCTGTGTCTGCTTCAGTAACATAACAGATGTAGAGGGACAGATGTTTTCCTGCCCCAGAATCCTCCGACTTGCCTTTCATTTATCGCAGACACAACTACATAAAGCACCCGCCGTAGTTAAAGGGTGAACGCCGTGGCACTGTTTTTAAAGAGGCAACATGACATTAAGATCAACGACTTCAAGTACTTACTCTGAAATTTTCTGAGATTGATTAGTCCGTGGTCTTTTATGATTCTGTAAGTTAAAAGGTGCTTATTAGTACTATTTCTAATCACGAACAAGCGCCAGCAACGAAAAACACCAACAATAACACCCTCTGAGAAACTGGCATCATGTTTCCCTTCGTGAGCTCCTCAAAAGGGCTGGGCAAGACTTGTTGGAACAGGTAGAAAAGTTTCCTCCCTTGGACAGGATGAACAACCATATTTTTCAGACTATAAGACGCACCGGAATAGAAGACGCACCAAGATTTCGAAGAGGTAAGTAAGAAAAAGAGGTTTTTGCCTTCCCTCATCCCCCAGCAGCACTCGGCAGGCTTCAGTAGGCTGGGGTAAGGCAAAAAACCCTCACTTTCTGCAAAACATGGCCCATTTTTTGCAAAAATGGGAGGTGGGGATGAGGCTTTGGGAGGCTAAAAATGGCTGTATTTGGTGCATAAGACACATCAACATTACAATACAATAGCAGAATTGGAAGGGACCTTGGAGGTCTTCTAGTCCAACCCCCTGCCTAGGCAGGAAACCCTATACCGTTTCAGACAAATGGCTATCCAACATCTTCCTAAAGACTCCCAGTGTTGGGGCACTCACAACTTCTGGAGGCAACTTCTGTCCACTGATTAATTGTTCTAACTGTCAGGAAATTCCTCCTCAGTTCTAAGTTGCTTCTCTCCTTGACTAGTTTCCATCCATTGCTTCTTGTTCTACCTTCAGGTGCTCTGGAGAATAATTTGAACCCTTCTTCTTTGTGGCAACCCCTGAAATATTGGAACATTTCTAGGTTCTTCGGGGGGCGGGTGGAGGTGCTTCTTATACTCCGAAAAATACAGTACTCATTTAGTAGAGTGACAGGCTGGGGACCTGAGGTTGCCTCCTGGAAGGAAAATTTCATTTTTAAAATCTTAGCCAGGTGTGTGTGTGTATGTGTGTGTGTGTGTTTAAAATGTTAAGGAAGTAGTAAGAATCCTACTTTGTTTGAAGTTTCCATCTCCAAAGACCTGTCAAAATAGTGAACGTGTACACACACACACACACACACACATACACACACAAAATAGGACCATTCCACAACTTCATAAAAGTCACCTTTCCAAATCCCTAAAGTGAACATTGCCAGCAGCACCAAATGAGTGACATGGTGTTAAATGTCTGAATGCAGCAGATAAAATCTGCAAGTAAATTGCCTCCAAATAGATTCCCATCACTGTAGGTGTAACACTGTCTCAGATTTGCATAAAACAACACTAAAACAAGTTTCCATATGTACGTAGCTGGGAAAATACCTGGCATGGAGCAATGGGCAGAGAAGATTGGGGAGGGTGATGTTTTCCCCTTTATCAAGTCAACTACATTTATTTCCAGTTTCCTATTCTTCATTTTAGGGTTAATTCTATAAAGATAGTAGGATTAACTGCAATGATCTGCCTCAGAGGTAGGGAAAGGTGGCCCCCTTATGACTTGTGGACTTCAACTCCCAGAATTCCTGAGCCAAACGTGGCTGGCTGAATTCCTGAGCCAAACATGGGAATTCTGGGAGTTGAAGTCCAGCCATCTTCAAGTTGAGAAAGGCTGCTCTACAGCAGTATTTTTCAAGCTCAGCGACTTTAAGCTTCGAGCTCCCCGAGCTGGCTGGGGAATTCTGGGAATTGAAGTCCATACATCTTAAAGCTGCCAAATTTGAGAAACACTGATCTAGGCAGTTCAAGATGTACCAATGGATAGTCTTCAAGTTCCAACAGTTCATATAGTGACCATTTTGAGGTTACAACGACACTTACAACACCTTTGCAGCATCCCCGTGGTCGCATGATCAAAATTCAGATGCTTAGCAACTGGTTCATATTTATGACGATTTCAGTGCACAGGAGTGACCCAATCTCTTTTTGTGACTTTCTGACAAGCAAAGTCAAAGGGGAAGCCAGGTTCTCTTAACAACCGTGTGACTAACTTAACTGTGGCAAGAAAGGCTGTAAAATGGGGCAAAAGTTTGATTGCTTCCAGTTTAGGAGACAAGGAGTCTGATAGTAACTTTCTAGGATGGAGCATTCACTTTCTGCTAGCAATAGCAATTAGATTTATAGACAGTTTCATAATGCAAAGTCAATGCGGAAGCCAGATTCACTTATCAACCATATTACTAATTTAATAACTGCAGTGATTCACTTAACAATGGTGGCAAGACAGGTCATAAAAGGGGACAAAACTAATTTAACAACTGCCTTGCTTAGCAGAGGAAATTTTGGGCTCAATTGTGGTTGTAAGCCGAGCACTAATCATACATGTATCACTAGAGCAATTAACAAAATTGGCCTGTGTTATAACACATTTATTCCTTTCATGGTGGGATTCAAATTTTTTTTACTACCGGTTCTGTGGGCATAGCTTGCTGGACATGCTGTGGGGGGTGTGACAGTGGAAGGATACTGCAAAATCCCCATTCTCTCCCCATTCTCGGAGGAAGGATACTGTAAAATCTCAATTTCTACCCCATTCCAGGGCAAGGATACTGTAAAATCTCCATTCTCACCCCACTGCAGGGGGATACTGCAAAATCCACAGTTCCTCCCAATCAGCTGGGACTCGGAAGGCAGAGAATAGATGGGGACGGAGGAAGCCAGAGGTGGTATTTGCCGGTTCTCCAAACTACTCAAAATTTCCGTTATCGGTTCGCCAGAACCAGTGAGAACTGGCTAAATACCACCTCTGATCCCTTTTCAAATGCTAGTAGAGAACTGCAATGAAGCTCCAAGGAACGTTTTAACAGTGGTGAAAGAATAGGGGGAGGGGGGAGGGAATTGCCAAAAACTCACTTTTTCCGTCTTTGTCTTTCCTTTAACCGAGAGTGATAGATATCTACGACTGCAATCTTCAAAGCTGTGAAAAGTTCAAGGGAGAGTGGAAGAGAGACGAAAAGAAGAAAAATCCTTTATGCAGGAAATGTACATCAGCGATGGGGCGAAGCAGGATGGCAAAACTGACAGGATCACAACGCTGATCTACCATATCATCACAGCAGTTGATTGTTTTCTTGATAGTGAAGAACTAACAAAACAAAGTGACCCGAATCCTGCTTTGAAAAGAATTCTCTTCCAAAGCACAGCCATCATGTGAGACTCTGTGCCTACATAGGTTCTTATGGGTCCCTGGTGCTCTCTGAGCTTGGCTGTTTCCTTGCGGATGGTTCATGACCCAACTAGGTATTCACCGTCAGCACTGATGATGTTACCTAGTTGGGTCATGAAAGGTCTGCAAGAAAACAACCAAGCTCAGAGGGCGCCAAAGGACCTCATGTTTCAACCCTGAGCTAAAATATTATCTTCTATTGATAGTTTGAGGGAGTCAAACCATTCTCCAAAGCACCTGAGGGCAGAACAAGAAGCAATGGGTGGAAACTAATCAAGGAGAGAAGCAACTTAGAACTGAGGAGAAATTTTCTGACAGTCAGAACAATTAATCAGTGGAACAGAAGTTGCCTCCAGAAGTTGTGAAAGCCCCAACACTGGAAGTCTTTAAGAAGATGTTGGATAGCCATTTGTCTGAAACGGTATAGGGTTTCCTGCTTAGGCAGGGGGTTGGACTAGAAGACCGCCAAGGTCCCTTCCAACTCTGCTATTGTATTTGTATTGTATTGATACCATCAATCATTGGGCCAGCAGAGATAGCCTACTACGGATCCCATCGGTCAAAAAACTCCAATTACCGGGAGTCAGAAAATAGGGTAAGATCTGTCTCCAACCTCCTAAACTAAAGACCTGGCTTTGCAAATGGGTCTGGGGACCCAATGGGGAAGTTTGACTCTGGAGGTGGCTGCTCAATTGACAGCAGGCTCCACCTCCCCTCTCCCAACCCCCTGGCTCTCTGCTCCCCAGTCACCCACACAGTAATATTGGGGGGGGGAGGGGGGGGCTGAGATGGGTTCAATATTGACATTGCCTGATTCAAGTATAAAGGAACATTTGTAATCAGCACGTCCATCTGATGGAATGGGAACTGACATGGACACCGGAGTTCCCTATATGCCGAAATGAGCGGGGCTGAGGCTGTGGGAAAAGAGGAGGGGCCTGGTTAAAAAGGGACGCAGAAAGGTCAAATTGGTTCGAATCCCTAGTGCCACGTAACCAGAGGTGGGTTCCTACCAGTTCGCACCTATTCGGTAGAACCGGTTTGTCAAATCTACCGAACCGGTTAGAAGAGGTTCCACCAATGGACCCGGAAAGCAGGCCACACCTACAGAAGAGGTTACAAAAATTTTTGAAACCCACCACTGGTCCTTGGATATGATTATTCTACACTATCATGCTCATATTTATAAAACTCAGTGCCTCTGTGAAAGGTAAGGATGACTACTGCGTTTGTGGTGCAATCAGAACATTGCGTGTGTTGAAGTTGTTTTAATGGAAACCAAAGATGCCTTTTGAAAAACAAGTTTACATCCTATTCTTATGCATGCCAGTGCTGTGTGTGAGGTAATGTAAGGTGGTTCTGACAAGTGTCGTCGGCATCTTCATATCCAGTCACATGGGCAGCAAGCCACTCCCACAAAGGAGGCCACATCCACAGAGTAGGTTCGAACAATTTTTGAAACCCACCACTGCACGTAACGGAGTGAGCTCCCGTTACTTGTCCCAGCTTCTGCCAACCTAGCAGTTCGAAAGCACGTAAAAAAATGGAAAACAGTGGCCACCTTTGGTGGGAAGGTAACAGCGTTCCGTGATACTCTGGTATTTAGTCATACAGCCACATGACCACAGAGTTGTCTTCGGACAGCGCTGGCTCTTCGGCTTTGAAACGGAGATGAGCACTGCCCCCTAGAGTCGGGAACGACTAGCACATATGTGCAAGAGGAACCTTTACCTTTTATACTTAAAATACAGGTAAAAATAATCATGTTGTAATACTCAGGTTAAATGAGTGAAAAACTGCCTCTGTTGCTATGTCATGTGCTTATGGCTTTAAGGCATATAATGAAATGTTGAATGATGAGAGGTTGCCAATTGGCCTCAAGCCATCTCTTTTGACTGCTTGACCCTCACTGCAATGTCATGGAAGGGCCTTAATAGCAAAGGCTTTATGTTTGCTATGCTTTAAATTCTAAGAAACCTCTGAATCCTAAAGTGAGATTTTTGTGGTATGCTGTCTGTTCCATTGTTACTACCATATTTTTCAGATTATACGATGCACTTTTTTCCCCTCAAAAGAGGGGGGTGAAAGTCTGGGTGCGTCTTATACACTGAATACAGCATTTTCGGCCTCCTGAAATCCTGCCCCCTTTGCAAAAATGGCCGTGCATAGCCTTTAGGAGGCTTGTAGAGTACTCCTGGGGGCTGGGGAGGGCAAAAACGAGTGAAAAACAGGCTGGTTTTTGCCACCCCCCAATTCCCCAGGAGCGCTCTACAAGTCTCCTAAAGGCTATGCATGCCCTTTTTTTTTTTTGACAAAAAACGGGCCCATTTTTGGGAGGTCTGCAGAGTGCAAAAACTTTTTTTAAAAATTTGCCTCTTCAAACTATTGGTGTGTCTTATATTCCGGTGCGTCTTATACCCCGAAAAATACGGTAAGTGCAGCTATGCTCATAATCAGACAATAATAATGTGTCTCCTGACAGATCAATGTATTTTCTTTGTTCCCTGTTTGTTTTATTGTTCCATTATTTTACTTTCACTTTGTTTAAACTTCCTTTTTTTAAATTGTTGTGGGCCAGCTAGAGTAGCTGGAAAGTGAAATAGATAATATATGTAATAATAACAACACATGTAGTCCTCAACTTACAACTGTTCATTCAGTGATCATTCAAAGTTACAATGGCACCGAAAAAGAAGCGACTTACGATTTTCACACTTACGACCGTTGCAGCATCCCCATGGTCACATGATCAAAATTCAGATGCTTGGCAACGGACTCATATTTATGACGGTTGCAGTGACCCGGGGTCATGTGTTCCCCTTTTTACGACCTTCTGACAGGGAAAGCCAATGGGAAAGCCGGATTCACTTAACAACTGTGTGGCTCATTTAACAGCCGCGGTGATTGGCTTAGCAAATGTGGCAGGAAATGTCGTAAAAGGGGACGAAACTCACCTAACAAATGTTTCGCTTAGCAACAGGAACTTTGGGCTCAATTGTGGTCGTAAGTCGAGGACTGTCTATAATACCATATGTGCTTATGGTTGGCAGCAACCAGTGAAGGACGGTCCTTCAGTTGTGACCCCCATATGCTCACGAACAGCGGAATCCCACAGACCTTCTGACATGGCATTGTTCCTTTTAGCTCTCTATAACCAAGTCCCACATTAAAGTTCGCTTTTTATATGCAGTGAGATTTTTCTCTATCAACCTTCTGCTTGTGTGACAGTTGCAAGGCTGTGAGCCTTTAAAAAAAAAATTAGAAACTGTGGTTTTTATGCACTTTGAGATGACTTTCATAATGTAATTATGCTATGGGCTGTTTTGGGATCGCCTGCCTTGAAATATAAATAAATCATACTGAGAAATAAAACAATCCCCTGTAGTGTAAGAATGTTAACATGCTGTGGGAAACATATGTGAAAATGTTCTAAAATTACTATTTTAAAAAAAAGTGACTAAAGTGAAATATGTATTTTTAGATAACAACTGAGAAAGAAAACCAAGTTTTTGTGTTTGTAATCATTACTGTGGCCCAGAGTCACTTGTTGAGATGGGTGTTTATAGAAATCAAATCAATCCATCAAACATTTTAAGAATGTCTGTTTCTGAGGATTTCAATATGGATATCAGATGACAACTCCAGCCAAATCTCTGTGGGTCTGGAACTAAGCACAGTTCAACCGGGTAAATATTTGGTGGGATATTACCAAGAAACTCTAGAGCAGTAATTAGACTGGCATTGATGATGTTACCTAGTTTGGTAATGAAACGTCTGCAAGAAAATAACCAAGCTCAGAGAGCAACCCACTGTAATTAAGAGTCAATTTTTGGGGAAAAAAAGGAAAAAAATCCTGGAAATAATTACTTGGCAACTATTGTAACTTCTGGTCTGTTGCCAAAAAAGCCTATGTGGACCTTTTCATAAAGTTACTAGGAATTTTTTTAAAAAAATGATTCCAATACATTTTATTCCTTACGAAGTGGGGAAAAGAGGAAGTGTTCAGGATTTGGAAGCAAAACTCACCGTGTAAAAGATCTGAGTCATCCTCTACAAAGTCTATGTCTCTTAAGTCCCATTCAGCATAATTGTCAAACTCCTGTGGAAAACAGATTAAAAAAAAAGAGGAATGGCTCCTGGTTAGCTTTGAATATCTTTAAATAAATATAATTCAACAAGCTGGAAGACAGACAAATAATTGAGTGTGGCGAGGCTTGCTCATGCTTTACCAAGGCCGACTAAAGACTGAAGCTGATTTTTCTGAATATGTACGCACAACTCAATAAACATTCATTAGACCAGCTGGATTCACAAAATACATTCAAAGAAACATTTGGCAGGCTAATCTGTGGTGAAGAGCACTGTGTGCACATTCGTTGATTGATTGATTCAATTTCTATGGCGTGCCCAATTCAATCAAGTGACTCTGGGCAGCTTGCAAATGTAAAAATTTAGAACAATTTAAAAGACGTGAAAACAATAGAATCATCCATAAAATAAATATGTATAAATGTAAAACTGCAGCCTTGATGATTAATCCACTAATAGTGAAGCCAAGCAACAGGGCCCTTCATACATTCTGAACCCCAGGTCTGGCTACATAGCCAAGTTTTTAAAGCTTTGCAAATGGCCAACAGAGTTGGGGCCATTCTGATCTCTGCAGGGAGGATGGGGTGGGGTGAGGCAGGACAGGGTAGAATAGAATAGAATAGAACAGAACAGAACAGGAGTTGGAAGGGACCTTGTAGATTCATCTAGTCCAAACCCCTGTCTAGACAGGAAACCCTACACCACTTCAGACAAATGGTTATCCAACATCTTCTTAAAAACCTCCAGTGTTGGAGCATTCACAACCTCTGGAAGCAAGTTGTTCCATTGATTCTAACTGTCAGGAAATTTCTCCTTAGTTCCAGGTTGCGTCTCTCCTTGATTAGTTTCCACCCATTGCTTCTTGTTCTACCCTCAGGTGCCTTGGAGAATAGCTTGACTCCCTCTTCTTTTTGGCAACCCCTGAGATATTGGAAGACTGCTATCATGTGTCCCCTAGTCCTTCTTTCTATTAAACTAGACATACCCAGTTCCTGCAACCGTTCTTCATGTTTTAGTCTCCAGTCTCCTAATCCTCTTTGTTGCTCTTCTCTGCACTCTTTCTAGAGTCTCCACATCTTTTCTACATTGTGGCGACCAAAACAGGTACCACCTATACTTTACTTGTGCATTTGGTTTTCCTTGCCTAAATGTAGCACCTTACTTTTTTCACCATTGAATTTCATTCTGTTAGATAGCGCCCAATGTTCAAGTCTGTCAAGATCCTTCTGTATCATGCTTCTTCAGGTTGAAGTTAAAGTCCTTTTTGGCTCTTAGTCCCCATGGTTATATTTTTATTTTGGATTATTATAATTTTCAGCTTGCTGTTACAGGTGGTTTGCAACTCTCTCTAGAGTTTTGTAGGATTTTGTGGGATCATTTTTAATATCTTTGGATTATTGTACTGTTTTAATAAGGTTGTAATCTGCCCTGGGGGCTCCTGAAGCAGAAAGTTGGGCTGAACATTTGCAAATAAATAAACATTATAAGAGCAGAGGAGGGTAATAAAACTAGTAGAAAAAGTAAGTAAGCCCCAAATTAGCCTTAGTAATCTTTTACTATGAGAAAGTAAGACTTTCCATTTTTATTAATTAGAATCAGGTTATTAAAAGCTGGAACCCATCAAATTTGCAGATGACACCAAGATGGCAGGAATAGCCAACGCTCCAGAAGACAGGCTTAAGATACAGAAGGATCTTGGCAGACTTGAACACTGGACACTATCTAATAAAATGAAATTCAGTGGTGAAAAGAGTAAGGTTCTACATTTAGGCAAGAAAAACAAAATGCACAGCTACAGTATAGGTGGTACCTTCCTCAACAGTAGTAACTGTGAGAGGGATCTTGGAGTCCTAGTGGACAACCATTTAAAGAGGAGCCAGCCGTGTGCAGCAGCTGCCAAAAAAGCCAACACAATTCTAGGCTACATAAACAGAGGGATAGAATCAAGATCACGTGAAGGGTTAATACCACTTTATAATGCCTTGGTAAGGCAACACTTGGAATACGGCATTCAGTTTTGGTCGCCACGATGTAGAAAAGTAAATAATATATTTATTGCTTGTGCAACCTTAAGCACAATGACATGTTAAGTCTGGTGAGGTGAGGTGAATCCAGTGGTAAGTCCCTAGCGGTTTGTACTGGTTCGGCATAACCGCTAGCTCTGACTGCAAGCTGAGAGCGAACCGGTTCTCTGTTTGCGTGAAAGCGGGTCCGCCTGCCTGCCCCTGGGTTATACCGACCTTTATTTCTGAGCCTTACCGATCAGTGGCGGCAGATTGAATTGCTGCTCCTCAGCCGTTTTCCCTGCTCCTTTTCTTTTGCAATGCGGAAGTTCAGTTTTTGCTTGAACTGTGCATGTGCGTGCAAGCGTGTGTCTGGCCCGTGTGCGCAGCGAACCGGTTGTTCAGCCGGTAGGAACTCACCCCTGGGTGAATCCATACAAATTAATTGATCATGTCGGAGCATCACAGTAGCAAAAAGCTGGGTAGAGGTAGACCTCAACTTACAACCATTGATTTCACAATGGCTGTGTCAGGCCTGCATTTATATTCCTTTTAGAATTTTGGCCTGCCACTCTTTCTCTTATTTCATTATGCTGTTTCTTTAAGTATCGTCAGTGGGAGGGGGGATTAGAAGGAGTAGGATTTTGGAATGTATTGTTTTTCATTCTTTGCTAGAAGCCAAGGTCATCCTTTGTCTCCACACCAGTACACCTGACTGGAAGAAGCTGGGCATGGACGCCAGCATGGAAGAAGATTGGACCATGTGATGGACTGTGGGTGTGGGGACAAGATCATGAACTTTTAACTGGGTGGAATTCTGATGTCATTTCCAGAATTGGGATCCCACAGCTATGTGCCAACATGCCTGCTTTACTAAATTGGAACTTTAAGCATAGTTTTGCCTTCGATTCTGATTTGATTCTACATGGTATTTGGAATGCTGACAGGCTGGAAGTTACAACAGCCTCAGAAAAAATGATGAACCCCCCCCCCCGCTCCTCAAAGTTACCACCATAGCAGTACCTCCATAGTCATAGGATCACAATCCGAGTGCTTGGCAACCAGCTTACATTTACAACAGTTGCCGTGTTTTGTGGTCATGTGATTGCGAATTGCGACTTTTCTAGTCAGCTTCTGATGAGCAAAGTCAATTGGGGAAGCCAGATTTGCTTAATGATGTGATTCACTTAACGACTTTGTGTGATTTGCCGGATGACCGCGGTAAAAATGATTGTAAAATTAGGTCTGGATATGTGAGGAATCATTTTACAACTGTGCTGGCTTATGATGGAAATTCCGGCCCCAACTACTATCGTAAATCGAGGACTACCTGTCAACACGTCTTATCAGCAGTTGTAACTGATAGATATTTCATATACAGGTAGTCCTCGACTTATGACCACAATTCAGCCCAACAATTCTGTTGTTATGTGAGATATTTGTTAAGTGAGTTTTGCCCCATTTTATGACCTTTCTTGCCACAGTTAAGTGAACCATTGTAATTGCTTAGTTAGTAACCGGGTTGTTAAGAGAACCTGGTTTCCCAATTGAATCTGTTTGTCAGAAGGTCGCAAAAGGGGATCACAGCAATGGTCATAATTATGAATCAGTTGCCAAGCATCTGAATTTTGATCACGTGATCGTGGGGATGCAGCAAAGGTCATAACTGTGAAAAATGGTCATAAGTCACATTTTTCAGTGTCCTTCTAACTTCGAACAGTCACTAAACAAACTGTTATAAGTCAAGGACTACCTGTACATGAAAGTGGTCTTTACCTTTTACTAAAGGTAAAGATTCTCCTCGCACATATGTGCTAGTCATTCCCGACTCTAGGGGGCGGTATTCATCTCCATCTCAAAGCCAAAGAGCCAGCGCTGTCTGAAGACGTCTCCAGGGTCATGTGGCTGGCATGTGTCTCCTGACAGATCAATGTATGGCTGTAAATGCTCTAAATGCTCACGGAATGCTGTTACCTTCCCACTAAAGATGGTCCCTATTTTTCTCCTTGCATTTTTTATGTGCTTTTGGGTTCCACCACAAAACCGCGTTCGACTAAAGGGCGCTTGATGAAACCGCGTAGCTGTCATCACAGGGCGACAACAGCGCGGAGACAGAAGCACGCTGTAAACGCTAAACCTAAAATTAACCCCTAAACCTAACCCCCCTAAACCTAATCCTAAACCTAATCCTAAACCTAACCCTAAACCTAACCCTAAACCTAACCCTAACCCTTAACCTAACCCTTAACCGAATCCTAACCCTTAACCTAACCCTAACCCTTAACCTAACCCTAACCCTAACCCTTAACCTAACCCTAAACCTAACCCTTAACCTAACCCTTAACCTAACCCTAAAGCTAACCCTAAACCTAACCCTTACCTTAACTTGAATCGGCTTGCTTTCAAAGCGCTATTTAAAGCGCCCTTCTTTCTCCGCGCTCGCTGTTGTCGCCCTGTTGATGACGTCAGCAACGCGGTTTAATCGGGCGCGCTTTAGTTGAGCGCGGTTTTGTCATGCCACGGTGCTTTTGAACTGCTAAGTTGGCAGAAGCTGGGACAAGTAACGGGAGCTCACTCCATTACGCGGCACTAGGGATTCAAACCGCCGAACTGCCGACCTTTCTGATCAATAAGCTCAGCGTCTAAGCCACTGAGCCACTGCGACCTATAGCTTGTCAAAAAGAACTACAGTTTGCAAAAGAAGAGCAGCAGAATGAGGAATCTAATATGGCCCTTTCAGTTGCGTGTCTGCAGTGTGTGTTGCTCACTGCCATGGTTTCTGGTCCAATCAAGTAAGCGTCTGGGATAAAGTTATATTTAGTCATAGCTAATCATAATACAGCTGTTTTAAACACAGACCCTGTTGGAAATTAAAAGTAGCTAAAACAGCGGTCAACTCAGAGACATTCTTACCTCAATGAAATCGGCTCTTGCTGGCATGTATCCTGCCATATCTCTAGAAAGAAGGGAATCAAAGGTTGGCCGGGGAGGATCTTCAGATGCTAGAAAAAAATAAAAATGCATTGCCACAATTTCAAAAGCTTACCAAGAGTTCAGCAACCTTAAGATGTGTGGACTTCAATTCCCATGGTGGCTGGGGAATTCTGGTGGTTGAAGTCCACACATCTTAAAGTTGACAAGTTGAGAAGTACTAATGTAGAGAGAAATTGACTTTTTTTACAAGGAAAAAATTATTCTGTTTGACTGTACGCTGGTATTTGCTATGGTTTATTTAGTTTCAATTTCTGTAGCTGCCCCCCTGTAAGCAACTCAGCTTACAGTTAAAAGCCAACAATATAATCAAGTAAATGACGGTCGTAAAAAGGGGGGAGGAAAATCCCCAACAATTAAACAGACAAAGCAATTTGTAGCTGGTTCACACAAAGCTTGGTGATTGTGTCCAAGAGCAAGACCTTTTAAAGGTCTCCGGAGAGAAAGCAGAATCAGGCCATATGGCCTTGGGAGAATCCTACTCCAGAGAAAGCATGTTATCTCCTACATCCCATAACATGACACTTTTTAATAGATAGGATCCAAAGCATGCCAAAAATCTATCAAACCCTACAGGATAGGGAGACATCGCTATCCGGAGAGGCAGTGTAGGAAATATGTGTCATTTAGGGCAGGGGTATCAAACTCAAAGCCCGTGGGCCGGATTTGGCCCACATGGTTCTTAGATCTGGCCAGCAGGGCTGCCGTGGAAACAGTGAAGGACCGGCCCGTGGTGCCTCTCGGGAGGGTTGTGAGCTCCGTTTTCGCTGGCAGAGGGCTATAGGAGGCCGTCATTTGGCGCTCTCACTGGCCTTCTCTGCTGGAGACAATGGATTACCCCCCAGCCCCGCCCAGGCCCCGACGGGTGACCCCAACACGAGTGATGTCAAGCTGCCCACGCCCACCGACCTCCCAAGGCCAAACACAACTCTGGTGCGGCCCTCAATGAAATCAAGTTTGACACCCCTGCTATAGGGATTTATAAATTAGCAACCAGAATTTTCAGTTGTATTCGGGAGCCTAGTGGTTACACACGTAGCTGATTAAAAGAGAGGTGACATGGGTGTACTGCAAACTGTCCATCACTATCACCTCGGTACACCCACGTTACACCTATCCTCCGCGAGCTGCACTGACTACCGATCGGTCTCCGGATATGCTTCAAAGTGCTAGTCGTAACTTATAAAGCCCTTCATGGTATTGGATCTGGGTACTTGAGAGACCGCCTGCTGCCAATTACCTCCCAAAGACCCATTAGATCACACAGGGTTGGCCTCCTCCGGCTTCCGTCCACCAGCCAATGCCACCTGGCTATTACCCGGGGGAGGGCCTTCTCTGTGGCAGCTCCGGCCCTCTGGAACGAACTCCCCGCAGGGATTCGGGCCCTCACCTCTCTCCAGGCCTTCCGGAAAGCCGTCAAAACCTGGCTTTGCCGGCAGGCCTGGGGGTGATGAGTTCCCTCCCCTCTCGACTTGTATGGTTGCGTGATTCTTGCTTACTTTAATTATCTGTATTTTTGGTTTTTTTTGTTCTATGTTCCCCTTTTCCCCTTTTGAATTGTTCGCCGCCCTGAGTCCTTCCCGGAGAAGGGCAGCATACAAATAATAAAATTCAATTCAATTCAATTCAATTGCACAGTGGGAATTTGGACCAGCTGTAGCTTCTGAGTGATTTTGAAGACAGCCTAATGAACCTTCCTTCTGCAATTCTCTCAATATGTTGCACTGAGTTACAGGTAGTCCTTGACTTAAGACGAGCTGCTTAGTGATGGAGTAACAACACACACACACACATCCCACTGGTTCTAACATTCTAGTGGCCAGGGACTGCATCTTGGGTGCTTGGTAACTGGTCCACATTTATGGCCGTTTGCAGTGCCTCCCCGTCATCTGATTCTGTTTTATGATGTTTTGGCCAAAAAAATTCAGCATTTGCTTCCACTGTTAGCAAAAATGATCCAAAGGAAACAATGGTGTCAACCCTGAAATGAAGCTGGCTGAGACCATCTCAGAGGCTTCAGGGTTGCCAAACAACAGAGGGAAATAGCTAGATGGTGTTTTGTCGCCGAAACAATAAAGTTTTCTTGTGGGAACCAAGGACATTCTCACAGGTGGCTGGCCAGAAGAGGAGTGAAGTAACCAAGCAACTGGACAGCACCTGGACTGGACAGCATGACCAGTGACTTGGGGGAAAGTGGAAACTTTTACTTTTTAATTAGGTGAAAGCTGCAGGAACTTTCACCAGTTGTGCCGATATGATGTATCCAATAAATTGTTGAGGAATTTGCCTGCTTACTAAAGGGATTCAAGATTTTTTTACTACCAGTTCTGTGGGCATGGGTTGGTGGGCGTAGCATTGCTTGGTGGGCATAGTTTTGTGGGCGTGGCAGGGGAAGGTTACTGCAAAATCCCCATTTCCTCCTGATCAGCTGGGATTCAGGAGGCAGAGAATAGATGGGGCGGGGCCAGCCAGAGGTGGTTTTTGCTGGTCCTCCAAACTACTCAAAATTTCCACTACTGGTTCTCCAGAACTGGTCAGAACCTGCTGAACGCCACCTCTGCTTGGAACGCTGACAAATGAGTTTGCTTTATGATTGTGGCATTTGCTTTATGACCATGGCATTCATTTAATGACTGCTGAAAAAAACCATAGTAAAAACGTATCCGGGGATGTGGTAGTACTTTTTAAGACCATCATGACTGATGACCACAATGGGCAGGCTCCCTTACGGTCTAAGTCAAAGGCTAGCACCTAGTTAAAGGTTTAAAAGGTTTAAAGGTTTATTGCATTTATATGCCACCCTATTCCCGGAGGGACTCAGGGCGGCGAACAAACCCAGGGGAGGGGGGTAGTACAGACAAGGTAACACAAACAGACAAAATACAGAGAAAAATTTAAAAACAATCAACAGTCACACAATTCGAGCGGGGAAGGGAACTCGTCAACCCCAGGCCTGCCGGAATGGTTCCACCACAAAACCGCGGTAGACTAAAGCGCGCTCGACAAAAGCGCGTACCTGACATCATCACAGCGCGACGAAAACATCACGCTGTGAGCGGTAAACTTAAAATTAAAGCGAAAACCTTACCCTAACCCCCCCAAACCTAACCCTAAACCTAACCCTTAACCTAACCCTAAACCTAACCCTAAACCTAACCCTAAACCTAACCCTTAACCTAATGCTAAACCTAACGCTAACCCTTAACCTAACCCTAAACCTAACCCTAACGCTTAACGTAACTCTAAACCTAACCCTAACACTTAACGTAACCCTAACCCTAAACCTAACCCTTACCTTTACGTGAATCGGCTTGCTTTAAAATCGCTTTTTAAAATCTCCGCGGTCGTATTTGTCGCGCTGCTGATGATGTCAGGTATGCGCTTTAATCGTGCGCGCTTTAGTGGACCGTGGTTTTGTCGTGCCACGGCCGGAACAGCCAGGTTTTAACGGCTATACAGAAAGCCTGAAGGGAGGTGAGGGTCCGAATCTCCGCGGGGAGTTCGTTCCAGAGGGCCGGAGCAGCCACAGAGAAGGCCCTCCTCCGGGTGGTAGCCAGTCAACATTGGCCAATAGATGGAATACGGAGGAGGCCTAATCTGTGGGATCTAATGGGTCTTTGGGAGGTAATTGGCAGCAGGCGGTCTCTCAAGTACCCAGGTCCAATACCATGAAGTTAAGCCTTTAGCTTTCAAAATTTCAAGCTAATGTGAATTCCGGCAGTGTTCATTTCAAAATCCCTAAAAAAAACCAAAACCCAACAACCAGATTAGGGAAGTTGGTATTTTCTCTTTCCTTCATTAAAGGATCCCCTTTTAAATTCCTTTTGTGGCCACGGACCACCGAGACTTAAGATTTAAATCAAAACATTTCTTCAAGTCTTTGCAGGGGCCCCTGTGATGACATTGCGGCCTCCCAGGTGGGCCACAGGTCGAGAACCACTGTGATACAAATTTGTCTCTAACAAACTCGTTGCTATCAGCCTGAAGAAATAAATCTTCTCATCTTTCTTTCTGTCACTTACCATAAAACGGAATGGCTAAGGTGGTTTGCTGCTTTTCCCCTGCCTGCTTCAGATGTAATAAGGAGGAGGCGAAAAGGGGGTTATTGATGAAATGTTTCATGTAATGCTTTTCACACTCTTCTTTCACCTTCGTGCTCATCTGGTTGGCTACGTCTTGCCTGTGAGGGGCCAAGAAACAAGACTAGTAACGTGCCTGGCTCATAAAATCTCTTGATGACTATAAAGAAGTGCAAAAACTGTTGATTCAGAACTGACATGATTTGGAGAACTCTGGAAAGGTTGGTTTTCTCCTGGATGGTGGCAGGAGCTCTCCAAGGGGTTGCACAGGCACAATCTGAACCACAGGCCATTGTCAATCTCTTACTTACTGGCATCAAAGGCCTTGCTCGAACTGTGGACCGGCGTTCCAAGGATAACCCCAAATTCCCTCTGAAACAGGGATTCAGCCGGTTCACACCGGTTTGGGCAAACCGGATGTTAAGTTTACATCTGATTCGCTGAACCGGTAGTTGCAAGCGCTGGCTGGCCCCGCCCACCCCGCCCGTCCCAGGAGTTTTCACGCGGCCTGTTCATCAAGCCAGGTAAGTGCAGGGCCTGTGCGGATGTCAAGCATCCAAATGTAATTCGCAGGATCATAGGGATTCTGCGACGGTCATAATTGCGAAAAATGGTCATAAGTCACTTTTTTCAGTACCGTTCTAACTTCGAACGGTCACTAAACAAACTGTTGTAGGTCGAGGATTACCTATACGTGCTTTCTTTCTTCCCCAGTAAAACAAGTATTGGTTTAGGGCTGGGGTTCCCAACCAGGGGTGCGAGATGATATTCCAGGGGGTCTGAAAACTTGGGTTTAGACGTTTCAAAATTATAGTGTATATGCATAATTATATGTATATAATTATCTAATTTTGTAAGGCGTGTGAGCAGGGGTGGGATTCAGCTGGTTTGACCCAGTTCGGGTGAACTGGATGTTAATTTTATATCTGGTTAACCGAACCAGTAGTTGCAAGCGCTGGCTGGCCCCTCCCACTTCTCCCTGCCCCTCCCAGGAGTCTCCACGCAGCCTGTTCATCATGCCAGGTAAGTGCAGGGCCTGTGAGGAGGCTCTGGGAGGGTGAAAAACGGGCCTCCCGGAAGTCCGGTAATGGGCCCATTTCCGGCCTCTGGAGCCTGGGAGAGGCCGTTTTCGCCCTCCCAGAGTCTTGAGAAAAGCCTCCGGAGCATGGGGAAGGTGAAAACACTTCCCCCACCCCCGCCGTGGTGCAGAAGGCTGAGTAGGCCACGCCCACCCAGCAACCGGGCAGAGAACCGGTTGCTAACATTTTTCAATCCCACCCCTGCTCTGAAACCCAACAGCATCCTATCATCCATGGACCTGGTGCCTGCGCGGACCAATCTAGTCTAATGAAAAGAAGGACTAGAAGTGACATGACAGCAGCCTTCCAATATCTGAGGAACTGCCACAAAGAAGAGGAGGTCAACCTAGTCAACTGAGGTATGGTAGTGCAGTGGTTAAAATGCAGTATTGGAGGCTAACTCTGCCCATAGCCAGGAGTTTGATCCTAGCAGGGCTCAAGATTGAAGCCTTCCATCCTTCCAAGATTGGTAAAATGAGAATCCAGATTGTTGGGGGCAACATGCTGACTCTGTAAACCGCTTAGAGAGGGATGCAAAGCGCTCTAGAGTGGTATATAAGTCTAAATGGTATTGCTAGTCTCCAAAGCCTCTGAAGGCAGGATAGTAAGCAATGGATGGAAACTAATCAATGAGAGAAGCAACTTAGAACTAAGGAGAAATTTCCTGATGGTGAGAACAATTAATCAGTGGAACAACTCTCTTCCAGAGGTTGTGGGTGGTCCAACACTAGAGGTTTTTGAGAAGAGATTGGACAACCATTTGTCTGAAACGGTATAGGGTTTCCTGCTTGAGTAGGGGGTTGGACTAGAAGACCTCCAAGGTCCCTTCCAACTCTGTTATTCTGTTAATCAAACAGGTCCCACATTCCTGTTGTGGGGTGAAGCATCCAAGAACTCCAAGGTCAACAAGGAGTGATCTACCATTGACAAAAGACTGATACCATCCACCAACTCCAGAGCACATCAACACTATTCCAAGATTTTAAAAAGCCAGTCTCACGTGTGACTCTAACTCCATGAGACAAGCCAGAGTTAACTTGGCTCAAGTCCATGGTAGCCTCGATTTATGACAACTGAGCCCAATATTTCTGTTGCTAATCAAGACAGTTCAGTGAGGTTTGCCCCATTTTAGGACCTTTCTTGCCACAGTTGGAAGTGAATCCTGCAGTTGTAAAGTTGGTAACATGGTTGTTAAGTGAATCCGGCTTCCCCATTGAATTTGCTCGTCAAGACAGTCGCGAGCCCCAAGACATCACAACTGTCATAAATATGAGCTAGTTGCCAAGTGTCCCAATTTTGATCACCTGACCATGGAGATGCTTCAATGGTCATAAGTGTAAAAAGTAAGTCATTCGCCACTTTTTTCAATGGCACTCTGTCACTAAACAAATGGTTTTAATTCAAGGACTACCTATAATACCTTTGTCTTCTCTCTTTCCCCTGGTTCCATCCTTATGACCATTCTAACAGATAGTCCTTGACTTAGCGAGGTTATTCAAGGTTATGACTTACCTGGAGAAAGGGAGTAAGTTTTCACAGTCAACCCTCCTCTTGCAGTCACATGGCTGCATTTTGGGCACCCGGCTGCATTTACAGCCATTTGCAGCATCCTGGGATTACATGACCACATTTGAAGACAGTTTTGATGAAAAACCAGAAGTTACGTTCGGGTTTTTGGCAAAACTGTGCCATAGCGAACGGGTTTGCTTGATATCCGGGACATTCATTTAACAAATCTCTGCAAAAAAAAAAAGGTGACCGACCTGATTTACAACCGTTGTCACATGCCACTGTGACAGCCCCATCGCTGTCATATGTCAAGGACTGCCTGTATATACCCACTGGCATCTTGAAGATTCCCCCAACTGGTTAAAAATCCTCAGCAGCTCTCACCAATTTCCAAAGCCACAGTCCATCACTGCTTCCAGAAGAGCCATTTCTTCTTGGGCGGTCCATGTGGGATCAAGGACGGGGAAATTAGAGGTCTGCAGTGGGAATCAAGTAGGAAAAGAAATCATTTGGGACTGCCATTGTGTAGGCCAGTGATGGCGAACCTTTTCGGCACCGAGTGCTGGAAAGGGAGCACTTCTGGGCCACGACCCGGAAGAGGAGCTCCCCAGGGGGCATGCGTGCGCTGGAAAAATAAACCGGAAACAATTTCCGGTTTCTGGCGTGTGCTGTCTTCCGGTTACTACCTTGCATGCTGGCCGGCGTGGATGCTCATGCTGGGAAACGGAAGATCAGCTCTTCAGGTTTCCGGCACTGCCGCACGCACAAAGGCGAGCTGATGGTTGCATGCGCATGTGCCAGAAACCCCAAAGAGGAATGGCTGACGCTCCGCGTGCCAGGCGATATAGGAAGGAATATTATTTGCATTTGCATTAAATATTTGTGTCAAAGTAGATATACATGTACAGACACATAAAAAGAGGGAGGGAGGGAGGGAGGGAGAGGGAGAGAGGGAGAGAGGGAGAGAGGGAGGGAGGGATGGAGGGAGAGAGAGAGAGAGAGAGAGAGACGGAGAGAGAGAGACGGAGAGAGAGACGCACACCGAAACAGAAAAATGAGACAGGGTTATTTCCTGGCAATAACTCCTTAAATTCCAATCGCTTTCTGGCAACTATTGGCAATCTGTTTTAGGCAATCCAAATGTTGCATTTTGCATTTGGGTTTTTATTTCTGTAAGTAGCCTTGAATCGCCATGAGTGAATTGGGCAATCATAAATGTTTTCTTATTAAATAATAAAAAATAAATAAGCTAAAGGGCGAAACGTAAGTTATTATCAGATGCTGGAGTTCTAGTTGCAGAAATACCTCACTTATTCCCACAAAGATGAACTCTGGAATTCCAAATATCATAACAGAGAGAAAAGAACATTTAATCTATTTCATATATTTTTAATTGGAGAGATTAAGCAGAGCATGTTCAATTGTGACAGCCCAAAGATACTGTATAATTTCAAATGATGTGCAGTGCAGTACAGTGGTGGGTTGCTAACCGGTTTACTACCGGTTTGCTTGTGCACGTGCGCGTATGCACAGAAGCATCCGGGTGGGTGGATGGAGCCTCCCGCCGCCGCCACTACTGGTTCGGCCGAACCGGGCCGAACCAGCAACAACCCACCCTGGTGCAGTGTCATCATAGTGATGAAAATGGAAAACCCTTAAACACTTAATTTAAAATTAAATCATTTTAATGCCCCAAAACCTATGAGATGTCATGAGAACTTGTGACACTTATCTACCTCACAAGGTTTTGATTCTTCACACACACACACACGCACACACACACACAGACAAAGTATGCATGTGGTGTGTGTAAAACCTCATTCTCTCTCTCTATACGCACATATACAGACAGGTAATCCCTGTTTAACAACTGTGTTGAATGGTGATCATTTGCAAATATGAGAGTAATGAACAGTAATAAAAATTACTCTGCATTTACTGTACCACAACAAAAGCCGTCAGTGGGAAAATGATTAAAGGTCCAGGCAGTTTCAGGAAGAAGCTGTGAGCCTGGGAGAATTCTAATCAAGTAGTCCCAAAGGTGCTTTTTCAGGAGGCAACTGGACTTTCTTGTTTTTTTGTTTTGAAGACGTTTCGCTTCTCATCCAAGAAGCTTCTTCAGCTCTGACAGGATGGTGGGGAATGGAAGGATTTATAATCCTTGCAGACAGCTGGTCATTCCCATCCCTTTTTTTCAAGGACCCTCTAAAAGGGTGCAGATTACCAGCTGTCCGCAAGCAATATTCCATCCCCCACTATCCTGTCACAACTGAAGAAGCTTCTTGGATGAGAAGCGAAAGGTTTTCAAAAGGAAAAAAAAAACAAGGAAATCCAGTTGCCTCCTGAAAAAAAGCGCCTTTGAGACAAGCCCGGCCTGGATGACTGAGACTCTCTAGAGACTTCTAAACAAGTAATTAAGCTTACAGAGCTGAGTTTGTTCACTTGCCCATGGCACAACAATCTCTCCATGTTGCCAGGGGGCAAAGAGGTGGTGGAGGAAAGGGGTGAGGAACAGGGCACTCTAGGAAAGAGAACTTTATCTGAATTTACAGGAGGGGAGTTTCCTTTCTCTTTTCTCTGTTCACTTAGCAACCATTTCAATAAATAATCGAGTCTTCAGAATCAGCAGTTAATAAATCAGGACTCCCCCCCCCCATACACATACCTATAAGAAAAGTTTTTTTTTAAAAAAAATGCCTTTAATTTTATGGCTCTTACTCTCTTCCTGCATTTGGATCAATGGTGGTTATCTCCAAAGGCCAAACCATCCTGGATATGTATATTCATAGTCCTTTTAAAAACATTTAAAAGAAATAATCATATCAGGATACAGCATTGACTGATGTTCTAAAGAGAGAAAGGGAGTGATTACAATTTTTATAGGGCTGTGATGGTGAACCTGTGGCACACGTGCCGGAAGTTGGCATGCAGAGCCATCTCTCCAGGCACCAGTGACGTGCGGTGAGGTTTATGGCTGGTGAGGCACTGACACAGGGGTTTCACATTTTTTTAGACTTGTGGACTTCAACTCCCAGAATTCCACAGCCAGGCATGCTCAGTCCCGATTTAAAGCAACAGCATTTGTTTTTCTCCTTTGCGAAAAAGTTTCCTTCATTCTTTTTCTTCACCCTCCCACTCCTTCCTCCCTCTCTCCCCCCTCTCTCAAACAGACACACACACACAGAGAAGTTGGATTGGACTATCTCTCATACCCCCTTCCCTCTCTCACTCTCTCTCTCTCAAACAAACACAAACACAGAAGTTGGATTGGAGCCTCTAAAAAAGCGCCCTCTACAGGAAGAGGCAGAACGACGTGCCTCACCTATGTCAGGAATTTTTAGGCTTTTAACTCTCGCTTAACTCTGCTCAAGTGATCATAAAACACCTAGTCAGACTAGATGAAGCATGTCGTTCTCCTGCCTCCTCCTGTAGAGGGCGCTTTTTTAAACAGTTAAGCACTAAGCAGAGTCATCCATGATGACTCTGGCAGCAACTAGCTCAGCCTGACCTCAGCTCTTGCCTTTTTCCTTTTACATTTTTTTTTTCTTTTCATGATGACAGTGGTGAGGCTCTGCCTCCCCTGACTGCACACAAGC
This sequence comes from Thamnophis elegans, assembly GCF_009769535.1. Classification (NCBI taxonomy): domain Eukaryota; kingdom Metazoa; phylum Chordata; class Lepidosauria; order Squamata; family Natricidae; genus Thamnophis; species Thamnophis elegans. The sequence continues at coordinate 133,450,394 of NC_045544.1, forward strand.
AGTCGCCCGTTGCTCTTCCGGATTCCAGCGCACCGGCCAGCTGGTCTTCATGCACGCGGGAGCTCTGGAAATTGGAAGAGCAGCCACCTGGTGCGCCAAGAAGATGATCTTCCAGTTTCCAGGGCAAACACACACGCACCAGCCAGCTAGTCTTACCACGCGCATGCGCACCAGAAACTGGGAGACCAGGCGGCACGCGCCGGAAACCAGATGATCATCTTCCCAGCATGCGCACTAGGTGGCTGCTCTTCTGACATGCGCATGCACACCCTCCCGTTTCGGCTCTTAGTGCTGAAAAGATTCGCCAACACTGTTATAGGGTTTCCAAAATGCTGTCTGACATGTCCTCCTAATTGGAGGGCTTCCTCTCACCTAAATTAAGCTGCTGAAATGAAATAAGTAAAAGCCCAGGAGATGGGATTTTGCTTCAGTTGTAGGGCTTTAACATTTCTCAAAGGTACTGTGAAGTTTAATTCTGTGTTTTGTGTACTTGGCTCCAATTGGTGAATCCCAATAAAAATAAAGTATGATTTTTTCCAAGAAAGAATTCTCTTGCCACTCCCTGCTTTACGCAATCTTAAAAAAAAATTAATATGCAGGCCCACAACATAAATTAAAATATTTAAGTACAAAGTTTAACGCGCTTAGATGAAATGGTTGAGTGATTTGCTTTGATATTACGGACATAATTTTAAGATTATAATCACAGGAGTACAAATACAAGTGCAAGAGGCTAAATATATGAAGAACGGTTGCAGGAATTGGGTATGCTTAGTCTAGTGAAAAGAAGGATTAGGGGGTGACGTGATAGCAACGTTCCAATATTTGAGGGGCTGCCAAAAAGAAAAGGGAGTCAAGCTATTCTCCAAAGCACCTGAGGGCAGGACAAGGAGCGATGGATGGAAAGTCATCAAGGAGAGAATCAACCTAGAACTAAGGAGAAATTTCCTGGCACTGAGAACAATTAACCAGTAGAAGAGGTTGCCTCCAGAAGTTGTGGGTGTTTCATCAGGTTCCACCACAAAACCGCGGACGACAAAAGCGCGTATGTGACGTCATCACAGCGCGACGAAAAAGATCGAAAAATGTAAAAATAAAGCGAAAACCTTACCCTAACCCCTCCAAACCTAACCCTAAACCTAACCCTAAACCTAACCCTTAACCTAAGCCTAAACCTAACCCTTAACCTAATGAAAAACCTAACGCTAACCCTTAACCTAACGCTAAACGTAACGCTAACGCTCTAAACCTAACCCTAACCCTTAACCTAACCCTAACCCTTAACCTAACCTTTACGTTTATGTGAATCGGCTTGCTGTAATTTAATTTTTATTTCAATTTTTCGATCTTTTTCGTCACGTTGTGATGACGTCACATACGCGATTTCGTCGACCGCGCTTTTGTGGAACGCGGTTTTGACGGGTCACGGTTTCATCATAGGAGACTTTGAAGAAGAGACTGGACCCGCCACTGGAATAATATAGGGTCTCCTGCTTGAGCAGGGGGTTGGACTAGAGCACCCCCAGGGTCCCTTCCAACGCTGTTATTCTGTTAAGTAGCTTTATATTCAATTTAGTTTCGGGTTTGTTCCAATGGGAATTGGTGAATTTCACTTTTGTTCATACCCGCAGGCATAGAAATTGGTCCCCATGTGTGGCCCTAAAAAAACAACCTGATAATAAGAATACAAATGTCCATTGCTGACTAACATGGAGAATAGTCCAAATGAGTCCTTCTGTCACTGAGGCAAACTGCTACTTACATGCTGACAATTTAAGAGTTCCAGTAGCACCCCACAGGAATTTTACATAATGATGCCACACAAAGTAAACATTACTCAGGCTGCAATTATTGTTAGTTATGAAGCATTGTTACAGAATGTAACAAAGAATTTCTTGCCAATTTAGCTGTCGGCCAGCTAATCCCAGAGGGAACATCGGCATGGGTGATTAAAATAAAATAAAGCAAAACTTGATTTAGCAGTGTTAATGGGTTGGAAAATGCTAATTGTTCTGCATGACAAATTATTAACAAAGGTATTTTCTGATTCAAACTCTACCTGAACAAAAGAATTACATAAGTAACATTTTGTTCAGATTTTCCCAACTGGACACATCAACTGGGGGTTGTGGAAATTGGTAGAAATTAACATTATTTGGAGTCTACCCAGTTGGGAAAAAAAACAGGTTTATTATCTTCTAAGATTGATATGAACAGTCTACATTTTCCCAGCCTTTTCTTGGTGGTTCTTGCTAAATTAAACTACTGAAATTCAGTTTCAAACCGTCAAATTAATAAGCATGCTTTTTCCTCTCTGGAAAAAACAAGGTGCAGGAGATTAGTTGGAAGCTTCTGAGGTCCATTTTATTTGAGAACGTTCCAAAAGAATTTTTATTTTATATGTTAAATTTATTTGCTGCCTATCTCACTGTGGGGCTACTTCAAGCAGTTTACAACAATAAAAAGGAAGAAATGAAAGGAGTTTTCCCAGAACAGAAGATAATAGACCAATAAAAAGAACACAATAAGAACACATCAATATATCAGAAAAAGATGGAATGATGTAGGGCAGAGAACAAGGGGAGGAGGGCGAGGTGGAGTCTGCCATTAGCCCTTCAATCACCATAGCTCTGGAACTCCTCGAGCAATTTCAACCAAAACTGTACACAGATGATTTACTCTCTGGAAACAAATACTGTGGGGGTAAGACACCCTAGGCTGTGTTTGTCTGTGTGTTTTCCAGCATTACTTTGACTTGACACTATAGATATAATTCATTCCTTTTCTTGTCTAATACAGGATTAGCATAAATAAATACCCAGGCAACGCCAGGATTTCAGCTAGTAAATAATAAAAAATAAAGGTATTTTGAAAATTTCTTTCCCAGGTTTTTGGTAATGACATCTTATTATTCTCATATTGCCAGTGAGTGAAATAATCATTTAAAAGGGTGGACCTAAGCATAAAACTTCCCCACACCAATTGATAGGACATATTCCATAAAGAGAGAGGGAGTTTGATGTACAATTTAAGGTGCTGTTTTAAAACCAGGAGACTTATGAGTTCTAATTCTGCCTTAAGCATGAAAACCGGCTGGGTGACTAGGCCAATCGCCAGGAGGCTGTGAATTCTAATCCTACCCTTAGGCAGGAAAGCTAGCTGAGTGACTTTGGGTCAATCGCTCTCAGCCCACTCGAGCTCACAGGGTTGTTTTTTATGGGGAGATTGGAGGAGGAATGAGCATTAAGTATGTTAGTTACTTGTAAACTATTAAAGGCGGAATAAAAATCTAATTAAAAAAAAGGTAAGAGGACAACAACCGATGAAAAAGCAAGACAGATGAATTAGAACTGTATATTTACCATTATTTCATAGGAATGGTCACTCTGATGCTTCTTATATTCAAATCCTCTTGTGAAACACTGGAAAACAAGGTTAGATTTTTTTTTCTTCTTCTGTTCTTGATACAAGCAGTTTTGAGGAATCACAAAATATGGGGTCCCAGCCTCCCTTTCCCACCAATGCCACTTCATCCCAAGCAAAAGGGTCCTGTTATTATTCTCATTTACAGAAACTTTTCTAGCAAACATTTTCCTTGTGCTGGCATTGTTTTGTTAAAAACGTCAAGGGGGAGAACCCTTTCCCTTTCATTATAATTTTTTTTTAAAAAAAACAAACCAACACAGACAAACATAAAACATAAAACCATCTTCCAGTTTCGTACAGTGTGTCGATTGGTTACAAAACTTGAGGAGGGCAGGGGGAGAACCCTTTCCCTTTCATTATAATTTTTTTTAAAAAAAACAAACCAACACAGACAAACATAAAACATAAAACCATCTTCCAGTTTCGTACAGTGTGTCGATTGGTTACAAAACTTTCGTTCATCCTCACCATAGTCTTCACTTACAATTTATAGAGAATCTCGTATTATCAACCTGATATATATGTGTACAATTATTATCATTGTTAAACATTTATTTGACTGTAACTATTATTGCTTCATTTTATGTGAGATATTCTAAATTCTGAATAAATTTATATTATGGCATTTCATTACATCATCCTAAATCCATCCAGTAGTAATACATCTTTATAAAATTCTGTAGCATATTTTACTTCCATATTTTCTTTGTCTAACCATTGATAAGATGTCCCATGTTTTATAAAATTGTTTATCTTCGGTTACAAAACTTTTGTGCATAGTCCTCACTTACAAATTATATAAAATCTCATATTATCAATCTAGTATATATGTATACATTATTATCATTGTTAATCATTTATTTGATTATAACTATTATTACTTCACTTTATGCAAAATATTCTAAATTTAACCCTCTCCCTTTCAAACCAGGTGAAGATAATCAATGTCCAAAATTGACAAGAATCTCTTCTGGAAAGAAAAAAAAAAAGAAGAGAATTCTTGTCGGTTTTCGCTTGCCCGGTCCAACAATGGAATAAAGACCAGCCTTGGCGGCCAAGAGATTGTCCTTGCATTTCTCTTCTCTCTCCTTGCAGATATAACTTACCTGCAGGCAGAGCAGAAAAGGGGGAGGGCTGCATTCTGCACATTTGATGTAGGGTTCTGCAAGATAAGAAGAACACCCTCGGCATGGCGGCTTGTCAAAAGGGTCACCTGAGAAAGAGCAAAATTAAAACAAAATTTTTATAAATTTAAGGGTAGGCTTCTCTTAGCTTCTTATCAGCAGAGCATTGGGTATGTATATGGGTGAAACCTGGAGGGTCGATCGTCATTACAAGGAACACAGCCAAAAGTTCTGCAATCTCTTATTTCATAATAAAAGGAGCCGAGGTGGCACAGTGGTTAGAGTGCAGCACTGCAGGCTACTTCAGCTGACTGCAGTTCAGCTGTTCAAATCTCACCAGCTCAGGGTTGACTCAGCCTTCCATCCTTCCGAGGTGGGTAAAATGAGGACCCGGATTGTTGCGGGCAATATGCTGACTCTGTAAACCGCTTAGAGAGGGCTGAAAGCCCTATGAAGCGGTATATAAGTCTAACTGCTATTGCTATTGCTATAATTACACACACTCAGAATTCAATATACAGGTACCGTGTTTCCCCAAAAATAAGACAGGGTCTTATTTTCTTTTGACCCACCCAAATATGCCCTTGGCCTTATTTTCAGGACATGTCATATTTTAGGGGAAACACGGTAGTCAACTTGTCTGTTTAGTCAAGAGTTCCCCAATGTTTCCGGCTTTGCGGACTGGAGGGGAGAGGAGGGAGGGGATGATTCATGCAAGCGTCCAGTAAGTATACATGTAGCTCCATTTCCGGGAGCTACTTGCACGTGTGCCTGCCGTTCATGCAAATAGAACATTTGTCCACATGCTCGCGCAAGTGAGGATGTGCGTGCGTACTTGCTGGTTGTTTCCACGGCCCAATTGCAAAGCCGTCACAGCCCACTAGTGGGCAGCAGTCCACAAGTTGGGGACCCTTGTGTTTAGTGATAGTTTGAAGTTACAACACCAGTGAAAAGAAGTGAATTACGACTGTTGCTCACACTTAGGAACAATACAGCATCCCCACAGTCACCTGATGAAAATTGGGATGCTTGGCAACCAGCACGTATTCACGATAATTGCAGGGGCCTGGGGTCATGTGATCCCCATCTGTGATCTTTCTAGCTAGCATGTCACAAGCAAAGCCACTGAGGGAAGCTTGATTTACTTTACAGCTGTGATTCACTTAACTGTGGTGATTTTGCACTTAGCAATAGCACTTGGACTTATATATCGCTTCACAGCGCCGTTACAGCCCTCTCTAAGCGGTTTAGTCAGCACACTGTCCCCAACAAGCTGGGTCCTCATTTTACCCACCTTGGAAGGATGGAAGATTTGAACTGCTGAACTTCTGGCAATTGGCAGTCAGCAGAAGTAGCCTGCAGTACTGCATTCTAACCACTGCACCACCACGGCTCTTGATTTGCTTAAAAACCGTGGCAAAAAGGTTGTAAAATGGGGACATGACTCACAGAACCACCATGTGAATTCTGGGCCCCACTGGGATCGTAAATGAAGGACAGGCTGTTATCAGTTATGCATGCCTCACCCATTCAACTGGATTTAGACAGTCCATTTGCTTGGAAGTGCAGAGTGACATTGACGAAAGTGATCTCATGATGTCTTTACTAAGCAAGGAAGAATGGGTCTGCTAGCACCATTAATTGTTACTGGATTTATTACGGTAGATAGTATCAGGGACAAGCACTAGGACAGTGGGTGATGTTTTCCACTTGAACACTCTGTTTATCAATGCCAAAAGCGGAAATAAAACCACTAAGAAATGCAAACTACGTGGTGTTTTTACCCTTCAATTAAGTGGCCATTCGGGACACCAGTCATGAATGACAAGCATTTGGCGCCCTTGTGTTGATTAGCACATGTAACAAGGCCTTTGTCTTTAGTCATGGCCAGAGAGAATTCTCTCTGACAAACTTGACCCTGGATTCTCCCTTTAAAATTCCTCTGTTAAAAAAAACTGGCAACGTTCAGAGAAGCAAACATTTTGGAAATTTCGTTCCACCTGCCAGCGAGGGTTAAGGTAGGCATTGCGAGGGCTGTCCTAACCCTTTCATTCCTTGCTTTGAGTCACCCTGCTGTCTGCTCCTAGCCCTGGAAGGGAATGCTGGCAACAGTGGAGCTCTTGGTCAACCAAGCATCTTTACTGCCATCTAGTGGGTATACAAATGTTTGCAGGCCACCCACAATCGCCCGAAACTAGGGGTTCCCGACCCTTTTCTATACCTCGCGCCCCTAGAACACTTCTGATATATTCTCACACTAAAGGGTAGGATTGAAAAATGTTAGCAACCGGTTCTCTGCCCAGTTGCTGGGTGGGCATGGCCATGGCCTACTTGGCCTCCTCCACCATGGCTTTCGGGGGGGGGGGGGGGGGCTGTTGTTCACCCTCCCCAGGCTCCAGAGGTTTTTTTTGAACCTCCAGGAGGGCGAAAACAGCATCCCCTGGGCTCCGGAGGCTGGAAACAGGCCCGTTTTTCACCCTCCCAGAGTGTGCAGGCCCTTCACTTACCTGCTGGCATGATGAACAGGCTGCATGGAGACTCCTGGGAGGGGCAGGGAGAAGTGGGCGGGGCCAGCCAGTCCTTGCAACTACCGGTTTGGCGAACCAGATGTAAAATTAACATCCGGTTCGCCCAAACGGGTGCAAACCGGCTGAATCCCACCCCTGCTCACACGCCTTACAGAAGTAAATAATTATGTATATACACTATAATTTTGAAACTTCTAAACGCAAGTTTTCGGACCCCCTGGAATATCATCTCGCCCCCCTGGTTGGGAACCCCAGCCCTAAACCAATACTTGTTTTACTGGGGAAGAAAGAAAGCACATATAGGTAATCCTCGACTTACAACAGTTGGTTTAGTGACTGTTCGAAGTTAGAACGGTAGTGAAAAAAGTGACTTATGACCATTTTTGGACTTATGACCGTTGCAGCATCCCTATGATCGTGCGATTTACATTCGGATGTTTGATAACTGGTTCAAATTTATGACTTATGTCTCACTTAACAACAGAAATTTTGGGCTCAATTCTGGTCGTAAGTCAAGGGCTACATATATTGTAATAAAATGTTTAGTTGTTAAGTTGCTACCGTGTTTCCCCAAAAATAAGACAGGGTCTTATTTTCTTTTGCCCCACAAAATATGGCCTTGGGCTTATTATAGGGGGAGGGCTTATTGTTTTGGGGTTGCCAGGCAGCTGCTCCCTTGCGAACTGGCTCTCGAAGAGCTGGGCACAGCCTCAGGGGAGAAGCAGCCATGAGGTGACCACGCTCACGAACAATCACCCGGCAACCCCCCTCTCCAGCCGGGCAGAGAGCCATTCACTGATCTAGGGGGTACCCCTAAGGCGCCAAGTGGCGCTCTGCCTGCTCCCGCGGTGTGGCACATTAGGGGTACCCCCTAGGTCAGTGCATGGAGCTCTGCCCGGCTGCAGAAGGGGGTTGCACGAGCCCCTGTTCTGCCCCCAGCAAGCATGCCTCCCAGCCTCACCATGCCCTGGCCCAGCTCTCCCTGTAGCACCAGAATGTCACCGTCGTACTCTGAGCATAACTTTTTCTCTGGCTTCCAAACTCCAAAACTTGCCGAGTCTTCTAGCAGCGGCCGCTCTAGGAGTGCGCTCCATGGTTGTGGGCCGGCTGCTGGACAGAGAGTCTTTCAGACAGAGAGTATTTCAGCAGCCGGCCCACAACCATAGAGCGCACTCCTCGAGCGTCTGCTGCTGGAAGACTCTATAGCCGAGTTTTGGAGTTTGGAAGCTGGAGGAGAAGTTATGCTTGGAGCGCGGCACCGCCGCCCTGGCCCTGCAGGGAGCCCCCTGGACAACTCTCCCCTCCGGCCAGGCAGAACAGCACTCCCCAACCTAGCAGTACCCCGAAGCAACGCAGCTTGGATACCGCTAGGTCGGTGAGCGGTGCTCTGCCTGACCGGAGGGGGGGGGGGTTGTCCAGGGGGCTTATTTTCAGGGGTGGACTTATATTTTTGCCCACGTGAAAAATGTGGCAAGATTTTAGTTTCAGGACGGATAGTATTTTGGGGGAAACACGGTATAATACCCTTAGCTATTTTTGCTACAAAAGATTAATTGGACTACTATTTGAGAGCTATATTCATATCTTTTCTCTACTGGAGAATTCTGGGAGTTGAAGTCCACACGTCTTAAAGTTAACAAGGTTGGACACCTCTGTTCTAAGTTGTCTAATTTCTGCCTTTTTTCACAGAAAGCAGAGAGCAGATCCATTTCTCTGGTGAAGTGTTTTATTTTAACAGGGCAACCTGGTCTTCCCCAATATGGGCCGGAGCATACTGCATCCGCTTTCATCTTTCAGTCCCAATCCAGGAGCCTTCGCCTTCTGCGACAAACTATTTTTGTGTTAAATTTTATATTTACTGACTAAGAAATAAAAGGAGACTAGTATAGATCTATTTCAAGCTATTTAGCGCTCATCAGCTAGCCATACCCATATTTGGGTAGAGCAGGTTGCCCTGATAAAAAACATTTGATCTCTCCCCTGGTATAGTCGACAAAACAAGGAGAGATGGTGGCTTAGAGGTTAATACATCTACCTAATATGTAAGTAGCCCAGGTTCGAATCCCAGAAGGGTAAGGCTAGCTAAATAGCTTGAAATAGCTGACTAATCTCCCTTTATTTCTTGGTCAGTCAATATAAAATTTAACATCTCTGGTGTATAAAAAAAAAAAAAGGCAAATGCCTTTGCGCCACAGAACTGCAGAAGTGGAAGGGACATCACCAAGGGATTTTCCAGCTCTCTGAAATCAGCTGGACAATTACTCCATCCTTAGCCTCTTAAAATCTCCAGAGACAGAGAACTCACAACCTCTACTCTTAAAATGGTTCCATAATATAAGGATATCGTGCTTCATGTACAAAGCATGTTCTAACTTCACCAAGCCATAGGGCCGGGATGGCGAACCTATGGCACGCGTGCCACAGGTGGCACACGGATCTATTTGTCAGGGCACACGAGGCGTTGCCCTGTCAGCTGGCCAGCGCGCATGCGCACGCTGGCCAGCTTAGTTCAGCCCTTTTAAAAGCCATTTTTCACCCTACCCAGGCTCCAGAGGCTTTATAGGAGCCTGGGGAGGGTGAAAAGACCCCCCCCCCCAAAAGCTCTAGCAGCTTCCCTGAAGCCTCCGGAGCGCAAAAAACTGGCCCTATGGGCAAACAGGAAGATCGGAAACAGACTTCTGGTTTGCTCATAGGGTCGGTTTAAGCCCTCCGGAGGCTTCAGGAGGCTTCCCTGGGGGGTGGGGGGTGGGGTGTTGTGCGTTGCATTATGGGTGCAGCACACCCACGCACGACCCCCCTGCACTCTCCCCTTATGGCATGCAAGCCAAAAAAGGTTTGCCATAGCTGCCATAGGGTCTAATGCTAAGTGCTATTAAATTTACCTATTTAACCAAGGTTAAATACCATTCTTTTTTCTCTTTTAATTTCAGAGTTAGCATTACTTACTGCTGAATGAAGCCAGATGATCCATGATTCTTTCTAAGTTGTAAAGGTAATTGCCTTCTTTTGAACGATGCTTTATGGACACTCAGCCACTGCAACAAGGGGGGAAAAACAACAACACAGATCTAGCAATTTCTAAGCACTGAGAAGTTTCCCCGAGTTCCTCTCCATTAGATTCGAGTGAAACAAGCTCTGCCTAACTCTAACCCTGTTATTCCTAATTTTTCAAAATGAATCGTTGCACATAGTATGATGGGTAACTTTCTGTAGTTTCAAAAACAAATAAGAACTGGCTCCACAGAGTAAAGAGAACTCATTTTAGTGGTTAGCAAAGGGATTGAGTAAAGGTAGTCTTCACTTAATGACCACCCATTTAGCAACAGTCCAAACTGACAATGGTGCTCAAAGAGTGATACTTTTAACTTCTTGTTGCAGCTGCAGTTGTTGAAGCATCTCCATCATCACATGATCCAGACCCCGGGCAACCATCAGTTATGACATTACATCGTCCCGCAGCCGTGTGATTGCCATTTGCAACCTCTGTTGCTGGTTTCCAACAAGCAGCCAAGAAGCTACGAATGGCAACCATGTGGTTCGCGCTAAACCATGGTATTATTGAAGTCGCTTAACGACAGTAATTGGAAAGGCCAGAACTGCTGTAATTTACTGGCATGGGATGTCACACTTCACACCCGTGTCGTTTAGTGACATGAATTCTTGATTGAATCACAGTCGTTAAGTGAGGACTACCTTTACTTCGGTAGAATGAGGAAACGTATGGGGAAATTTTAAGGTGTGTAAATACTGATAAGAAAGTTAGAATACGTTACACAGCGAGTTGCAAGGAAAGATTACAGGTAGTCCTTGATATATGCCTAGTCACTTAGAGACCGCTCAAAAGTTCAAACAGACATTCCCAGACCTATTTATGACCCAGTTTCAAAGTTGTCCCCCTCGCTGGTCAGAGCCGAGGTGGCGCAGTGGTTAGAGTGCAGCACTGCAGGCTACTTCAGCTGACTGCAGTTCTGCAGTTCGGCTGTTCAAATCTCACCGGCTCAGGGTTGACTCAGCCTTCCATCCTTCCGAGGTGGGTAAAATGAGGACCCAGACTGTGGGGGCGATATGCTGACTCTGTAAACCGCTTAGAGAGGGCTGAAAGCCCTATGAAGCGGTATATAAGTCTATCTGCTATTGCTATGTGATCAGATTTTGGGCATTGGCAAATGGCCCTCATTTAGGACTGTTTGTAGCATCCCCTGGTCACGTGACTATTTTGGCAAATTTTGGGGTTTTTTTGGCCAGAAACTGATGTTTATTTCTGGTTTCCAGCAGAGGGAAAAAAACCACCCACTAGCTAAAATGGTTTTATTTAACAACGGTGGCATTTAGATCACCACCACAAAAAAGGTCATAAAAGCAGGAGTGGTCATGTGATTTGCTTAACAATCCCAACCTACAAATGTGAGTTCATTTATAGTCGTAACCCGAGGATTACCTGTATTTGCCCAAAGAAACAAAAGTATCTTAATTCAAGACTGTAGTTGAATTGAATTTATTGCACTTATATGCCGCCCTTTTCCCCGAAGGGGACTCAGGGCGGCTCACAATCCAAGTCAGGGAAGGGGATACAGATAAGGGATAAAAAAGACGAACAAAAACAATACACAATTTAAAAGCACACAACAACCATACCATTCGAGGACGGGGGGCAAAAGCTCTTTAGTTACACGTAGTTGGAATATAATCTAGTGCATGGGTGTCGAACTCACCGCTTCACGTTGCCATTTCAGGATGTTTTTCCCATTCGCGGAACTACAATGGGCGTGGCCTGCGCATGACGCATCCGGCCTGCGGGCCGCCAGTTTGACACCCCTGAACTAGTGGTTAAGGCACCAGACTAAAAAGCAAGAGATTGTGAGTTCAAGTCTTGCCTTAGCCATGAAGGCCAGCTGGGTGATCTTGGGCCAGTCACTGTCAGACTAGCCCACTTCACAGGGTTGCTGCTGTGGAGAAAATAGGAGGTACTGGATATATTTACCGCATTATTTGTAAAAATAATAAAGGCGGGATAGAAATAGATAAAGGCATAAAAGTAATTTGAACGTGTTGGGAGTTGAGTGGTTAAGAAGTGTGTGATGTAAAACAAGGATTTGAGACACAATGAAGAAATGCTGAATGAATAGCAATAGCAATAGCAGTTAGACTTATATACCGCTTCATAGGGCTTTCAGCCCTCTCTAAGCGGTTTACAGAGTCAGCATATTGCCCCCAACAACAATCCGGGTCCTCATTTTACCCACCTCGGAAGGATGGAAGGCTGAGTCAACCTTGAGCCGGTGAGATTTGAACAGCCGAACTGCAGAACTGCAATCAGCTGAAGTAGCCTGCAGTGCTGCATTTAACCACTGCGCATGAAGATGGATCGAACACAATAGTGCATGAATAAGACAGAATGAACAAGGATTGCATCACAAAACTAATATATCTCAGTCCTCGACTTACAACCATTTATTTAGTGACCAAAGTTACAGCAGCACTGAAAAAAAGTGATTTACGACCATTTTTCAACTTATAACCGTTGCAGCATCCCCATGGTCATGTGATCAAGTTAGATGCTTGGCAACTGACTCATACTTATGACTGTTGCTGTGTCCCGAGGCCATGTGATCACCTTTTGTGATCGCCTTCTGACAAGCAAAGTCAATCGGGAAGCGAGACTTAACAACTGTAGCGATTCACTTAACAAATGGGAAATAGGTGATAAAGTGGAAGCAGAAGTCACTTAACAAATGTCTCACTTAACAACAGAAACTTTGGGCTCCATTATGCCCATAAGTCAAGGACTATCTGTACCTGAAGGAAGAATGGACGATAAGGGGAAGACTGGAAATCATGGATTACTGAAGAAGAAATCCCAAAGATAGGAATGGGAACAAAAGGCAATGGGTAAAGTGTTGTATGGATGTGTGTGGCATTCCACAGCCAGCATGCATGGACAGACTTCAACTCCCAGAATTCCCCAGCCAGCATGTTGGCTAGGGAATTCTGGGAGTTGAAGTCCAAGCATCTTAAATTGCTGAAGTTGAAGAAACACTGTTCTACACCTCTATAAAGCCTCCTCTAAATAAGATAAACTCTTGGGGGGACTCATGAATTGTTCATACACATGCAGTTTTCTTGGAAAGTATCCCAAAGTGATTTGGCCCTTGCTTTCTTCTTAAGTATTTTTCCAACTTTCCAGGCCTCGAGAAAAAAAAATTCTCGCATGCAAAATTAAGACTGACGGGGTTTCAGATGGAATTAACACTGCTTGCCCCTAGAGGGCGACAAATCGCTACATCTCGTCTCACCCTCAACCGCTTTCCTCCCTCCCTCCTTTCCTAGATTGCTGCTTACGTCAGCGGCACGCGCCGTCTCGTCCAATGAGCGGGAGCCGCCGCTGGCGCACGCGCAACCCCCGCCCGCGTGGCTCTTCGCGGCACGCGCGCTCCCCGCTTTTGCCGCCCTCCCCCCTTTCATCCCCCCCCTCCCGGCAACACCGCCGCGCATGCCCTTTCTGGCTCTTCTTTCTCCCGCTTCCCCCTCCCACCGAATCACCTCCCTCGGCTTATTTATTGTACTGATTTATTTCTTCCTTCACTCTTTTCGTTCCACCGAAGCCGGCTGGCTTTGCGCCTTACACCCTCGGCCGGCTTTCTGACGTTCAACGATACCTGCTCCGGACAATCACCCGGGCGGGAAGGTCCTTTAAATCTTTTCTCTCTTTTTTCCTTGCCCTCCCTTGTTGATGCTTTGCCGGCGCGCACGCGCATCCTCACGCTCCCGCTCGGACGTGCTCGGGCGCGATCGGGAGTGGGCGGGGCATCGGGGAGGTCGCGCACGCGGCCCCGCCTTTACTCCCTCCCGGGGGGGGGGCCGCCCCCTCCTGCTTTCCCGCCTTTTCGAGAGAGCGCCTCCCCCGCGCGCGCCCAGTTGGCGGGCACGCGCTCTCCCTCATTCATTCATGCAGTTTTAGCATGAATGAATGAATGAGGGAGGAAGAGGAGGGCGAGACTATTTGCCCCGTGAAAAAAAAAGGAGACAATAATGGAAACAAGCACTCATATGCGAACTTCATTTAGCTCTAAAATGAACTATGAGCAATGAAAATGGGAAATTAATGACCCAAATAATGCTGTGTGTGGTAAATAAATCATGTGCTTCCCAACCTCAGACATTTAAGACTTGAGGACTTTAACTCCCAGAATTCTGGCTGGGGAATTCTGAGAGTTATTGAATATAAGAATAGAATAAAAATATGGAATAGAATAGAATATAGGAATAGAATAGAAAATATAGAATAGAATAGAAATAGAATAGTTTTCTTTATTGGCCAAGTGTGATTGGGCACACAAGGAGTTTGCCTTTGGTGCAGATGCTCTCTGCACATAAAAAGACACATTCTGGGAGTTGGAGAATAGAATAGAGGAATAGAATATAGGAATAGAATAGAAAATATGGAATGGAATAGAATAGAATAGAGGAATAGAATTCTTTATTGGCCAAATGTGATTGTGTGGGAAGTTATCCAGCCCTCTCCCAGAAAAATGAAATATCCTAGGAAATATTGAAAAGGCAGACTATTTCTCTGGGTGTGAAAAGAAGCATGTTTTAAAAGACAGAATAGTTGCCTGTAGCTTCTTGCCCATCCACACTTTGTCAATAGGCCCATCAAGACTAGCCAGGCTAGCCCACTTTACATAATAAAGACTTCACCAGCAGCTACAGAAAGGCATGATAATATACTCAACTGACCACAAGGCATCTGAGAACTCATCACAGCCTAGAGAGTAGCCCCCTGCATGGCCCCATGGGAGTCTGACAACCAATCAGAATACATTTCTTACACAGGAACAGGAAACAGAGAGGTGGGACTAAACAGGGTATAAAAAGCCTAGCAAGCCCCTCCCTCAGCCCTTCTCTTCTTCTCCACCTACATTGGAGCATGTGATCACCTTTTCTGTTCAGGGCTCAAGCCATGTGGTCCTGTCCAACAATAAACCATCTTTCCAAGCAGCCTCCATGTCTCCAGTGTCTTTTTCCCCACTTGGAGCTGAACCCAGAAGGACATTTCTTTCAACAATTGGACACACAAGAATTTGTCTTTGGTGCATATGCTCTCAGTGTATATAAAAAGACATAAAAAGATACATTATTCAAGAATCATAAGGTACAACACTTAATGATAGTCTTAGGGTACAAATAAACAATCGAATCATACTAGGAAACAATATAAATTGTAAGGATACAAGCAACAGTTAGTCATAGTCATAAATGTGAGATGTGCGATAGGAACGATGAGAAGATTAATAATAGTGCAGACATCTAACAGTTCACACATCTTAAAAGTGTCCCGAGTACAGGTAGTCCTCGACTTATGACAATAATTGAGCCCAACATTTATGTTGTTAAGTGAGGGATTTAAGTTAGTTTTGCCCCATTTTACAACCTTTCTTGCCACTGTTGTTAAGTGAGTCACTGCAGTTAATAAATTAGTAACCTGGTTGTTAAGTGAATCTGGCTTCCCTACTGACTGCTTGCCAGAAGGCTCACATGACCTTGGGACACAGCAAGTCAAAAATATGAGTTGCTGAGCACCTGAACTTTGATCACATGACCATAAGGATGCTGCAAAGGTTATAACTGAAAAATGGTCATACGTCACATTTTTCAGTGCCATTGTAACTTTGAATGGTCACTAAACAAATGGTTGTAAGTCGAGGACTACCTGTATCTATGGAGAGTCTCAACCATCTACTTTTTCAAAAGGCAACTGGACTTTTTTTTAGTCCAGTTGCTTTTTTGAAAAGAAGCTTTGGGTAAAGTTTCTGAGGTTGAGAAACATCATTTTGGGGGATCCCCACTCAGAGCCTGGCTCACAACCTTTTAAGTCACCCATTGAGTCCACTTATTCAGAATGAAATCCCAGTAAGCCTGCCAAATTCTGCTTTACAAGAAGCTTCTTTCTCCATTTCTTGCATTGACCGAGCCTTGCTTTCTTGCAGGCTCCTCCCTCCCTCCCTCCCTCCCCATTCATTTGCTTTTCTTCTCTTCCTTTCATACTGTTTTCCTTCCCATTCCTTCCCTTCCTTAATCTCCTTCCATTCTACCACTCCCTTTCCTTCCTTTCCCTCTTGTTCTCTTCCCATTCCTTTCCTTCTTCTCTTCCATTCTACCCTTCCCTTATACCTTGTACCCCTTCCTTCCCTTCTCCCCTTCCTTATTCTCCTTCCTTTCTACACCCTCCCTTCCATTTCCTTCCACCTTGTACCCTTTCTTCTTTCTTTCTTTCTTTCTTTCTTTCTTTCTCTTTCTTCTTTCTTTCTTTCTTTCTTTCTTTCTTTCTTTCTTTCTTTCTTTCTTTCTTTCTTTCTTTCTTTCTTTCTTTCTTCCCTTCCCCCATCTCGATGTCCAAAGCGACTCTAGGGGAGGTGCACTACATTGTGCCGAAACATCCCAGGTTCCCCCAGCTTCACCCCGTCATCCCTAATCGACAGCAGCACTTCCAATCGCTATTATGTCCTTCCCATCAGAATTAAACGTGAGTGCTACATGCGTTGCAACAGGTAAAAAAACCCCGCCCGCCCCCATCCGGTCTTTAGAACTAGTCCCGGCCGGAACCTTTGTGGCGGCTGCGTGTTTCCCCCCGGATCACTTAAAGGGGTAGGACCAGCAAGATGGCGGCGGCTGCCGTAGATCCACGTGGGGAGGCGAAAGGTCTCAGCGCTGAATTGGAAGAAAACGATAGTGGTAAAACTGGGGAGGGGATTTGCAACTGGTTAACCGGCTAATGGATGGCCGATGGGGGACGAGGCGGCGGCAGTTGTGGAGGAAGCAAAAGGGTTTCTGTTTAAAAACGACGGACAAATCATATCCTGGATTTATAACGAGAAGTGTAGGATAAAGGGGACCCTATGGGGATGTCTGATTAATATCGCCTTCTTTCTGAGCTCATCCGACCTGGTGCCTGTCGCTTTCCTATTTCTCAGCCTCCCACATGGTTTATGGGTCGCCCGCTTTTCTTGGGTAAATAAATAAATAAATAAATGAGAATATTTGTAGCTCGGGGCTGAAATGAGGGGTCCTGGGTGCTCTCTGAGCTTGCTTGTTTCCTTGCAGACGTCTCATGACCCAAACTAGGTAACATCACCAGTGGTAGGTACTGATGATGTTACCTAGTTTGGGTAATGGGAAAAAAAACAAGCAAGCTCAGAGAGCACCAAGGGCCCCCCATTTTCTTGGATTGGTTTATTTCGTAGCTCGATGTTAATTGCCCTACTAGAAAATAATAATTGTAGTTCAGAGAGGAGCTGTGGGGTCTTTGGTGTTCTCTGAGCTTGGTTGTTTGCTTGCACATGTTTCGTTCTCCAACTAGCTAATAGGTAACATTGGTATTAGCAATGTTGCCTAGCAAAGAAATATCTGCAAAAAAACAACAACCGAGTTCAGAAAGCAATAAGGACCTCACTGTTCTGACCCCCTCCTTTGTCCAGTAATGAATGCTGAGACAAGCTTAACTGGAATGTACTTTAATAGCAAGAAACGAAAACCTCGGTGGCTGAAAGCGAAGCATAAGAAACAGATAAGGACCTTGGCAGCAACTCAGACAAATCTTGGCAGCAATACAGCCTGCCAAGCTAGTTACAAAAGGTCTCCAACTTTTAGTCTATGTGTTGACTTCTGCAAGAGGGGTGTGTGCACAAGCAGTCCTTATTATAGTCTGGAGAGGAGCCTAATGACCACCAGCTGAGTGCAATTACCTCCTGTACTTGCGCAACTGTTCCTGACACCTATTAGCTCTTCGGCATCCAGGAACAACTCACTGCTGGCCTCTGGATTACTCTCCCTTGTCTCCTCCCCACTGGTCCAAGACTCAGGCACCTCCTGGTGGCCAACCAGCCTTTCTGCGCCCTGCTCGGAGTCGGAACCCTGTCCAGGGTCCTCCAGAGCCGACTCATAGGGCCTCTCGCCGTCGGAGTCTGGTGGCAGCTCCAACGGCTCCTGCTGGGCCACAACACCTCACTATATCAATTGATTCGCAAAAGGCAGCCTTGTTGCCCCTCTAAACCTTACACTGATGTTTCCTCATAAGGTAGTGAAATTGAGAGATTGATTATGTTGATGTGGAGCCCTAATAAATTTGCCCTGGTGGATGTTTTCAACTTGACCTTTCCAGTGTTATAACTTCACTTATAGCCACTGTAACTCAGTCCATCCTCCTGGCTGCTGGTCATCCTCTGCTCTGTCCTGTTTCTTTGGGATCTGATATTCTCTTTCATAGCGTTGCTTACACTGTTGTGATCTTTGTAGATATCACAGCATCTGAATATTTTTACAAGGCCTTTGTGGCTGCTCCTAACAAGTGCTACTCCATTGCATATTTGTTGATTGCTTTTTCTTTACTGTTAATGGGTAATCCTTAAAAAAGATATATACCTCTTCATTGTCAATCCTGATTGTTGTACCCTTTGCCATTAGATTGGTTGTCTTTATCTTTGATTTTAGGAGAAAAGATTTCCATTTTTTGGTGATCAAGTAGCCACATTAGTATAGTACAGATACAGTAGTACAGTACATAGTTGATGTTTCTTCCTTCAATTTTAAAACCATATCTTCTTTCAATCCAACTTCCCTTAATATACTGTATATTCAGACTTGAATAAATAAGGAGAGAGTATACATCCTTCTCTCACTTCTTTGCCAGCTTGGAAAACAGTGCTTTATGCTCCTATTCCTTGGGTATCAAAACCCTCTGTGAGATCAAGCAGATTTAAATGGATTGTACTACCCCATCTTGGTCCTGTCAGAAATCATCTTACTTGTACAAAACACACATTCTCATTGTTTCCCTGAAATGATACAAGCTCCTCTTGTTCTTATGGGCTATTAGTTTAAAAAAAGGGATGGAAGAGCCGAGGTGGCGCAGTGGTTAAATGCAGCACTGCAGGCTACTTCAGCTGACTGCAGTTCTGCAGTTCAGCTGTTCAAATCTCACTGGCTCAGGGTTGACTCAGCCTTCCATCCTTCTGAGGTGGGTAAAATGAGGACCCGGATTGTTGTTGGGGGCAATATGCTGACTCTGTAAACCGCTTAGAGAGGGCTGAAAGCCCTATGAAGCGGTATATAAGTCTAACTGCTATTGCTATTGAATTGAATTAAGTAAATTTAGATAAAGTATTTTGGTTGTGGATATGATGCAAGTAACAAGGATATTTTGTTTCTTTTAGGTTCCGAGTGGAGTTCAGGGGTTCCAGAAGATAGCTTTTCAAGTGATGATGGAGAACAGGATGGTGAAGTTAATGATACAGCTAAGACTCCAGATACCAAAGTTAAAGATGAAGAGGAATCCAAAGAAACGGGAAACGCTGGATGGGCTGAAGCCATGGCCAAAGTGCTTAACAAAAAGATTGCTAGTGATAAGCCCACTATCCTGTTGAAAAACAAGGAGCGGGATGTAGAACGAAAAAAAGAAAAGCAAGAAAGATTGGAGCAGAGGAAGAAGGTAGGGAAAGCAGTTGAATATTACTGCTAGTATTCAAGAGGCTGCGGTGATCATGCACAACATGATCACAATTAAGATCAGAATTTCCATTGCTAAGCAAGGTGGTTGTTAAGTGACTTCCCCCTGATTTTACTTTTTTTGCCATCGTTAAGCGAATCACAGAACTTGTTAATCACATGGTCATTAAGCAAATCCAGACTTCCCCCATTGATTTTGCTTCTCAGAAGCTGGCTGCGAAGATTGCAAATGGTGATCACATGACCTGACATGGTGCAGCCATCGTAAATACATGCTGGTTGCCAACTGCCCGAATTTTGATCACATGACCATCAGGATGCTGCGATGGTCATTGTAAGTCACTTTTTTTCAGTGCCATGGCAACTTTGAATAGTCACTAAATGGATGGTTGTTAAGTCTAGGATTCCCTATATCAGTGTTTCTCAACCTTTGCAACTTGAAGATGTCTGGACTTTAACTCCCAGAATTCCCCAGCCAGCGAATGCTGGCTGGGGAATTCTGGGAGTTGAAGTACGGACATCTTCAAGTTGCCACGGTTGAGAAACACTGCCCTATATGACAAAACCCTAATTTTTGCAAGTCATCTATTGTTAACTACCCAACTGTCTAGACTCTCTTGGATACATGGCAGCCATATCAATTGGATTAAAAAATAAATGTAAATAATCTGTTGTTAAATATATAAAACAAATGCCTTAATTCTGTTTTTATGTTACAAAATTTAGAGGTTGTCCAACTTTAGGTGGGTCTGGATGGCTTACACTTTTGAAAAGTTGCTATCCAAGAGTAAATATCAGGGGTGTCAAAGTCGCGTCATCATGGCAACATCATGTGACTCATTGGGACTTCCCCCCCCTTAGCTAAACTGGGCGTGGCCAGCCGATGGCACATCTGGCCCGCGAGCCAGGATTTTGGTAGCCCTGTTATATATTGTCCATGTTCGCTTAAACGTTGGGAACAAGCTAACATGCCACTAGGTATAGGATATTACATGACTTCTACCTCCCTGCCCCTTGGAGGATGAAAATATCTGTATTATTTTCATAGTGTATATCCTGTGTGACATACACTTTCAGTTTCCTTGTCATTAAGAGGCAGATAACACATCAAATGTAATTGTTAAAAATACAGAAGAAAAAAATAAAAGGTAAAATCATACACAGCCAGAGAAAATAAATGCATTCCCCCCCAAAGAACTGTCCGAGGCTCAACAAGGCCTGTAGAATGTTCAGGTTTTCAAAGCTACCCTGCTCAAAAAGTATACAAATTTAATCTTTGTTTTGCCCTATGGTTTAGAAGAGGGGTGTCAAACTCAATTTCATTGAGGTCCGCATCAGTGTGTTGACCTCAGGGGGCTGGAGTGGGCGTGGCAAGGGTGGGCGTGGCCAGCTCGACGTCACTTGTGGTGGTGTTGGGGGTCACTTGTGGTGGCCCGAGTGCTTTGACAGAGAGAACGGGCTTCTGAGCTCCATTTTCAGCTGTGACAACTTTCTGCAACCCTCTGCTAGTAATTATGGAACTCCCGAGTTCCATTTTCACTGGCAGAGGCACCATGGGCCGGTCTTTCGCTGTTTCCAGGGTGGCCCCACGGGCCACATCTAAGCACCCCGTGGGCCATATCCGGCCCCCAGGCAAGTTTGACATCCTGGTTTAGAAGGAAGCCTTTTCATGGCTTCTCCCCAGTGAGACAGATCTTAGTTACATTTCTGGAGGGTATTTTATGAAGGACTTAAAATGATGAGCAGCCTTCTAGTTATTTCATAGAAACTCGAGTTTTTTTTTAATCTTCTCAGCATTTAATCAAAATTGTTTCAGAGTTAACAGCCGACATATATAGTAAACCATATTCTTATCCATCTAAGGCTAGCCTTGAAGCTTTTCATCTCTTAGTAATGACAGCATAATGAATGGAGCTACTAGTTGCTAAATATATATATATAGGACATATAGTGTAAATCAGTATTTCTCAAACCTGGCAGCTTTAAGATATGTGGACCTCAACTCCCAGAATTCCTCAGCCAGAAACGCAGTGAAGCTCCACCCCCATGGCAACAACAGTTGAACCATTGATGGACTCCTCATCCTCCTGGAGTCATACCAAACTGTATCTTCAGAGCCAAAGTATTAAGATGGGGGCCCGTCTTATCTCTGCAGGGATGATGCTCCACAGGGAGGGAGCCACTATGCAGAAGGGTCTTCTTGGTCCCATCAGATGGGCCTCCTTAAGAGAGGGAACCCGTAGCATTCCCTGCCCTCTTCTGGTGGGTCAGATAGACATAACAGGGAAAAGTCAGTCCTTCAAATAACCCGGCCTTAAGCTATGTAGGGGTTTAAAGATGTAAACCAGCACCTTGAATTGGAGCCCCAAGCAAATCAGCCACCAATGCAGCTCCTGCAAGAGAGATGATGACATGTGTGCAAACCTAGAATTGCACAAAACCATGCAGGGTTCCGCATTTCAAACTAATGGAAACTTCTGGATACTTTTCAAGGCTACTTTTCAATTTAATTGAAGGAAAGCACATTTATCCCTCCTGCAGGAAAAAAAAACCACAGACTTCTCTGTGTCTTCCCTAAAGTTGCTCTTTGGTGTGGAAGAGTATCAGTAATCGTAATGGCAGCGTTCTCCTGTAGCAGATTATAGTTTGGAGGTGTTGTGGTCCAGCAGGAACTGTTTAAGCTGCCGACAGACTCCTATGAGTCGGCTCTGGACGACTTGGGCAGGGTTCAGACTCCGAGCAGGGACCAGAGAAGTTGGTTGGCCACCAGGAGGCACCTGAAGCATGGAGCAGCAGTGAAAGCCAAAGGGAGTTTGTCCCTGACGTCAGGCCCTGGAGCAGTGGTGAAGACGTCAGGCCCTGAAGCAGTGGGGAGGAACTAAGGGAGTTGGTCCCGGGCGCCCGGCAAAGACAGGCAGATAAGCGCCAGCAGCAATTACGGAGACATAGAAGATAATTGGGCCCAGGTGGTTGTGATTAGGCTTCTCCCAAGAGAGTATATAGGAAGAGACTTTGGGAGGAGACCTTTTGCAGGACACAACCGTTTTACTAAAGCTGGAGAAGCTCTTGTGTGTATTTCTTATCTGTGGGAGTCTGGGTTGCTGCCAAAGTCTTGTCTGTGAGTAATTACTGTGAATAAATTGGCTAACAGTAACCTCCCACCGTACGGGGGGGGGGGGTCAAAACAGAAGGGCATTTTCACTTCATAACCTTTAGCTAGAAAAGGTTGATTCTTCCTTCAGTCCTTTCTTATCAAATGACTAATTTCTCCCCTGTGTTTGTAACCCAGCTGAATAAAAAGCGGGAATGGGAAATGATGTGCCGAGTGAAGCCGGACGTGGTCAAAGACAAAGAAATTGAGAGAAACCTTCAGAGGATTGCCACCAGGTAAAAGTGAACATTTGGTCTTTGGAAACCTAAGTTTCGTCCTGTTTTACAACCTTTCTTGCCACAGTGGTTAAGTGAATCCCTGCAGTTAAATTAATAACACGATCGTTAGGGGAATCGGGCTTCCCCATTAACTTTGCTCATCAGAAGGTCGCAAGAGAGGATCACATGACCCCAGGACACTGCAACTGTCATAAATATGAATCAATTGCCAAAAGTTAGAATTTTGATCACATGACCCTGGGGATGCTGCAAAGGTCGTAAGTGTGAAAAACTCATAAGTCACTTTCAGTGCTGTTGTAACTTTGAACGGTCACTAAATGAACAGTTGTAAGTTGAGGACCACCTGTATATTTTATGAGTTAGACCCTGTATGTGGGTCTATCTCACAAAATATCAACAAAAGTATTCAGAAGTCTTATAAAAAACCCCATAAAATATGGATTAGACCATAATGTTTTAAGTAACTAAGCTGGATTTCTTTTCGCTTTGGAATAAGCTTGATAATTGAAAAAAAATATTTCTGATATCCTAACCTGTTCTGTCCCCCTTTCTCCACTCGTTAAACAGACGACAGGCAAACAAACTTAAAAGGAACTTTCTTTATCAGTTCTCGGCTCAAACTGGCTGTGAGCCCAAAAATAACATAAATACAGTCTCTGACCAGATAACAGAATACCAAACAAAAACTCTTACAACGCAATGCATTTCTCCAAGTGTATCCTTGAATCAGGGTTACAGAAAACAAAGCACTTCTCCAAGTGTATCTTACATAAACCACGACTGCTGATCAATCAATGTTGAACGAACCAAGGAACGTTGACTCCTGCAACTAGGACGTGGCACCATCCGTCCTTTTATCCCCAGAATATGCCCCTAACGAACCTCAGCTGCATAGTTAATCTTGCATCCTGAAAAGACTCACAGAAGACTGCTGCTGAATCACAACACTAACCCTACAGTTGGTCCTTGATTTAAAGCCATTCGTTTGTTGATTATTCAAAGTTACAAAAGCACTGAAGATAGTGACTTAGAACTGGCCCTCACACTTACGTAGAACTGCCACAGCATCCCCATAGTTACGTGATTAAAAAATCAGCACTTAGCAACTGGCATAAATATACAACAGTTGCAGGGATCGTGCAATTTCCATTTGTGACCTTCCCAGCTGGCTTCTGACAAGCAAAGCCAATTGCAGGGGGGGAGTTGGATTCTCTTAACAATTCTAGCCAAAAAAAAAAAAAAGTGGGGGGGGGCCCTAAAATTGGCACGACTCACTTAAGTGCTTTGCTTAGCAATGGAAATTCTGCTTCCAATTGCAGTTTTAAATTGAAGACTACCGTATTTTTCAGAGTATAGGACACACCGTAGTATAAAACACACCAAAATTTTGAAGAAGCAAATTTTTTAAAAAAGTTTTTGCATTCTGCAAACCTCCCCAAAACAGCCCTTTTTTGTGAAAACGGGCCCGTTTTTTTCCCCCCCTCCAAAAAAAGGACATGCATAGCCTTTGGGAGGCTTATAGAGTGCTCTTGGGGGCTGGGTGGGGGAAAATGAGCTAAAAAACGGCCCATCCTTCACTCATTTCTGCCCTCCCCAGCCCCCAGGAGCACTCTGGAAACCTCCTAAAGACTATGCATGGCCATTTTGGTGAAGGGGGTGGGGTTTTGGTAGGCCAAAAATGCTGTGTTCAGTGTATAAGACGCAGCCAGATTTTCAGCCTCTTTTTTGTGGGAAAAAGGTGTGTCTTATACTCCAAAAAATATGGTACCTATAATTAGGGTTCCTTGTTGAGGCTGTGCCGAGAGTGGCCATAAACATTGCTTCTGTCATTAAACCTAGCTGCCTAATGATTCCTTTTCATTTCCAGGGGGGTAGTTCAGTTATTCAATGCGGTCCGGAAGCACCAAACCAACGTGAATGAGAAGATGAAAGAAGCCGGCAGCTCTGAGAGGAAGCGAGCGAAATTGATCTCCTCGGTTTCCAAAAGGGACTTCATCAGCGTCCTCCGAGGAACGGATGGAAAAGAAATGGAACAAAACCCTGCTAGAAAACCATCAAACAGCCGTCAGGTGAGGGGTGTTCAGTCATTTTTTTTAGGTGCTGTCATAATTTTTTTATTTTTATTTTTATTTTTAGACAGACAAACAAGACATAAAACATAAAACCATCTTCCATTATGTACAGTGTGTTGATTGGTTACAAGGTTTTTGTGCATCCTTTCCATAGTCATCACTTGCAATTTATATAAATCACATAATATCAAATCGAATATGTTTGTATACATTATCATTATACAGTTGCAAGAAAAAGTATGTGAACCCCTTGGGATTACGTGGAGTTTTCCATGAATTGGTCATAAAATGTGCTCTGAACTTCATCTAAGTCACAACAATAGGAAAACACAGTCTGCTGAAAATAATACTACACAAACATTAGATGTTGCCATGGTTTAATTGCACATAACATGTAAACATTCACAGTGCAGGGAGGAAAAAGTATGTGAACCCTTGGACTTAATAACTGGTTGACCCTCCTTTGGCAGCAATAACCTCAACCAAACGTTTCTTGTAGTTGCAGATCAGACCTGCACAACGATCTGGAGTAATTTTGGACCACTCCTCTTTACAAAACTGTTTCAGTGTAGCAATATTCTTGGGATGTCTGGTGTGAATCGCTCTCTTAAGGTCATGCCACAGCATTTCAATCGGGTTGAGGTCAGGACTCTGACTGGGCCACTCCAGAGGGCGTATTCTGTGCTGTTGAAGCCATTTTTGTGTTGACTTACTTGTATGCTTTGGGTCATTGTCCTGTTGCATCACCCATCCTCTGCAGAGCTTCAGTTGGTGGACTGATGGTCGTACGTTTTTCTGCAAAATGTCTTGATAAACTCTGGAATTCATTTTCCCATCAATGACAACAATCCGTCCAGGCCCTGAGGCAGCAAAGCAGCCCCAAACCATGATGCTCCCTCCGCCATGTTTTACAGTGGGGATGAGGTTTTGATGTTGGTGTGCTGTGCCTTTTTTTATCCACACATAGTGTTGTGTGTTTTTCCCAAACAACTCAATTTTGGTTTCATCTGTCCACAGTATATTTTGCCAGTAGTGTTGTGGAACATCTAGGTGCTCTTTTGCAAACTTCAAATGTGCTGCAATATTTTTTTTGGACAGCAATGGCTTCCTCTGTGGTGTCCTCCCATGTACTCCATTCTTGTTTAATCCTTATTGTAGATGTGTCAACAAAAATGTTAGCATGTGCCAGAGATTTCTGTAGGTCTTTAGCTGACCCTCTAGGATTCTTCTTTACCTCATGAAGCATTCTGTGCTGTGCTCTTGCAGTCATTTTTACAGGATGACCACACCTAGGGAGAGTAGCAAGAGTGCTAAACTTTCTCCATTTGTAGACAGTCTGTCTTACCCTGGACACATGAACATCAAGGCTTTTGGAAATACTTTTGTAACCCTTTCAGCTTCATGCAAGTCAACAATTCTTGATCGAAGGTCTTCTGAGAGCTCTTTTCTGCGAGGCATAGTTCACATCAGACAGTGCTTCTTGAAACCAGTAAACCCACAACAGGTGTGTGTTTTTAAAGGGCAGAACAGCTGTCAGCAACACATCCAATATCATCACACTGATTGGAGTCAAGGTTGGCTCATTCCTGGCTCCAATTAGCTCTTGAAGACGTCATTAGGCTAGGGGCTCACATATTTTTCCTCCCTGCACTGTGAATGTTTACATGTTATGTGCAATTAAACCATGGCAACATCTAATGTTTTTGTAGTATTATTTTCAGCAGACTGTGTTTGTCTATTGTTGTGACTTAGATGAAGTTCAGAGCACATTTTATGACCAATTCATGCAAAACTCTATGTAATCCCAAGGGGTTCACATACTTTTTCTTGCAACTGTACCTCATTTGTTTGACTCACTATTATTCCTTCATTTTAAACGAGATATACTAAATATTGGGTTCATTTATATTATAACAATTCATTACATCATCTTCAATCTATCCAATAATAATATATTTTTATGTTATATTCAGTATCTTTCTATTACGCTTGTATTGATAACATTCTCTAGTATCTTTCATTTCCATGTTTCTTTTATCTAACCATTGATAAAATAAATCCCATGTCTTATAAAATTGTTTATCTTCTTCTCCTCTAATTTCAAATGTCAATTTACTCATTTCAGCACATTCCATTATTTTATGAATAACTTCCTCCTGGCATTTCATTTCATCATCCTAAAACCATCCAGTGCTGTCATAATTTTGAACAGTCGCTAAACAAATGATGCTAAATCAAAGACATTCTGTGCATCGGGGTGTCAAGGCCTGCAGGTCAAATCTGGCCCAGGGGCTGCTTAGATCTGGCCTGTGGGGCCGGCCTAGAAACAGCAAAGGACCAGCCTGCAGAAACTGAGCTTGGAGTGTGTGTGAGTGAGTGCACTCCCCCCCTCCCGCTCCGTTTTCACTGGCAGAGGGCTGCAGGAGGACGTGCGGGGGATGCGCACTGATACCCCCCCCCCCGGGGCTCCATTTTTTATAGAGGGCTATCAAAACAAATTAAAAATAAAACAAAAGGAGAAATGTTTCCCCTTTTACATTTGAGCTTGCAAGGACAGGAAAGGAGAGAGGGAAAGAGGAAATACAGAGAAAAAGATGGGAAGAGAGCAAGGAAGGAAAAATAAGGAAAGAGGGGAAGGAAGAAGAAAGGAGAATGAAGAGGGAAGGGAAAAAAGGAGGGAAAGAAGAAAGTTAGTTCCTTAGCACTTTGCCACCACGGGTGCCCGTGGCACAAGTCCCGTGTCACCCCCACCACGGCCACGCCAGCCCTCTGAGGTCAAACACAACCCTGATGTAGCCCTCAATGAAATCGAGTTTGACACCCTTGCTGTACATGGATTTGAAAAGAATAGGAATATTCTTTATTGGCCAAGTGTGATTGGACACACGAGGAATTTGTCTCCGGTGGATAAGCTCTCAAACAACAAAGTGATAAGTCAAAGTTATATCATAAGATATAACCATAAAGATGCAAACCACAAGTGATAAATCCTAAGATAGCAATAGGAGACGGTAGTAGGAAAGATGAGAATGATAATAGCAATACAGCCGTACTACATGGGTAAATATCTTGAGGCATAAAACAGTGTTGTGGGAATTGGGTGTTTAGCAGAGTCAGGGCGTGGGGGGGGGGGGGGGCGGGACTGTCCCTATGTTTAGTTGTTTTGGCATGCAATGCCCTGTGGAGGCATCCTGAGAGGAGAAGTGGAAAGTTTATGTCTGGGATGTGAGGAGTGGGGAGATATTTTCTCAGCCTTCTTTCTGGCTTGTGCAGTATGCAAGTACGTAGATCTGACTTGCAACACTTCATTTAGTGGCAGTTCGAAGTTGCAATGGCACTGAAAGAAATCACTTATGACTATTTTTCATCCTTAAAACCATTGCAGCATCTCCATGGTCACATGATTTAAATTCGGGTGCTTGACAAGTGGTTCATGCTTTTGATGGCTGCAGTGACCCCTTTTGATAAGCAAAATTGACGGGAAAGCCAGACTCCACAACCGTGTTATCAACAACTGCAGCGATTCACTTAACACATACGACGAGAAAAGT
The DNA here is from genome assembly GCF_009769535.1 of Thamnophis elegans. Taxonomy (NCBI): domain Eukaryota; kingdom Metazoa; phylum Chordata; class Lepidosauria; order Squamata; family Natricidae; genus Thamnophis; species Thamnophis elegans. The sequence continues at coordinate 133,478,986 of NC_045544.1, forward strand.
CGTAAAATGGGGCAAAGCTCACTTCGCAAGATAAGCGTTGGCCTCAATTGTGGTCATACGTCCAGGACTACTTGTACCGTCTCACATCCACTTCTCAGTTGTTTCAGTTGTCATATGCTGAATTTTCCTCTACTTTCCCTCTCCTAAATCCTCAGAATAAATCGAAATCTGAAGACGCGCCAGCCTGGAGCATATTACGGGACGATTACATGATGGGGGCCTCGATGAAGGATTGGGATAAAGAAAGCGAAGAGGAGGACAATGCTGGAGGAGACGCCGACATCAAGCAGGAGAGTGGAAGCGATTCAGATCGATAATAATCGAGAGTCATCCAGAAATCCAGCGGTATTTTTGATACTATGTATGGATTGGGCTTAAAAGATGCTTTTTTTATACAGAGACCGTTTTTAGAGAACATGGAAGTTCTTGAGCTGGGCAGCCAATAAATTTAACTAAATAACAGTAATGAGTTAGCCAACTTCCTGTGGCAACGTTGGGTCAACTCAGCCAGTTGAAATTCCGTTGCATAGTTCCAATTATTTGTAAACTACCTGGAATCCTGAAGGGTTGTGTATATGCTGCACCTTTGCAGTTTGGAAGGAGATGGGCTTTGTAGTGGAAACTAGATTGACAGCCCCATCAAGCACCAATCATTATATTGGTCATTTTACTTCGCTGGTTTATTTGAGGTTTTACCGACTTAATGTCTTTATTTATACAGTGACTTAGTGAAAGCCTGAAATCATAAGAAGATTTTGCTAAGAGTTGGTCTATAGTCACACCTGCTTGGCACCAGTTAAAAGCAAAGTAGTGTAATTAGCTCAACAAAGCAAGAGTATTTCTTTCTTTCTTTCTTTTTGTTTCTTATGTAGAAAGAGGTCAAATAGACTACTTCTGTAATAGGAGACGATGTATATTTATCCTTTTCCCTTATTTATAAAAGCATCTGTTAAGTGCTAATTTTCATTTGATCTATCTTAAATCTGAGAAACCTGGGGAGAAAACTTTAATTTGTAGTGTCAGTGGAAATGGAGGGGGGGTTGGGGGGGGGAATCCTATGATTCCTGCTGACTCATTCCATGGACTTAAGCAGCCATTTGGCATTTCAGAAGAAAAACATAATTAACAAAAAAGTTCTTTGTTATGTAGGGTGTATATTTTTCCTTCTTTTCCGTGTATACAAGTATTCCTCTGCAGTTGTTAAGTGAGCCCAATGTTCCCATGGTAGCAAATGGGCCGCTTGCTGGAAACCAAAAATAAAAATGTTTCCGGCAAAACCATTGTAAACCATGGGGCACTTGCAAACAGGGATAGAATCAAGATCACATGAAGTGTTAATATCACTTTATAATGCCTTGGTAAGGCCACATTTGGAATACTGCATTCAGTTTTGGTTGCCACGATGTAGAAAAGATGGGGAGACTCTAGAAAGAGTGCAGAGAAGAGCAACAAAGAGGATTAGGGGACTGGAGGCTGAAACATATGAAGAACGGTTGCAGGAACTGGGTATATCTAGTTTAATGAAAAGAAGGATTAGGGGAGACATACAAATACAATAACAGAGTTGGAAGGGACCTTGGAGGTCTTCTAGTTCAACTCCTTGCCTAGGCAGGAAACCCTACATCACTTCAGACAAATGGTTATCCAATCTCTTTTTAAAAACTTCCAGTGTTGGAGCATTCACAACTTCTGGAGTCAAGTCGTTCCACTAGTTAATTGTTCTAACTGTCAGGAAATTTCTCAGTTCTAAGTTGTTTCTCTCCTTGATTAGTTTCCACCCATTGCTTCTTGTTCTACCCTCAGGTGCCTTGGAGAATAGTTGGACTCCCTCTTCTTTGTGGCAACCCTTGAGATATTGGAACACTGCGATCATGTGTCTCCTGGTCTTTCTTTTCATTAAACTAGACATACCAAGTTCCTGATGGCATGTTCCATGATGGCAGTGTTCCAATATCTCAGGGGTTGCCACAAAGAAGAGGGAGTCAAACTATTCTCCAAGCGACCTGAGGGTAGAACAAGAAGCAATGGGTGGAAACTAATCAGGGAGAGAAGCAACTTAGAACTGAGGAGGAATTTCCTGACAGTGAGAACAATTAACCAGTGGAACAGAAGTTGCCTCCAGAAGTTGTGAATGTCCCAACACTGGAAGTCTTTCAGAAGATGTTGGATAGCCATTTGTCTGGAACGTTATAGGTTTTCCTGCCTAGGCAGAGGGTTGGACTAGAAGACCTCCAAGGTCCCTTCCAACTCTGCTATTGTATTGTATAGCTATAAATGGACCAGTTGTTGAGCAGTCAAAATATAGTCATGTGACTACCAGTTGGAGCAACTTTAGAACTTTGAACGTCACTAAGCAAGCAGCTGCAAGTCAAGGAGTACCTGAATATAACTATAACCTGAAAGAATAATGTATTGCTACATCAAGAGCAATAATACCGTTTTCCAAGCCCAATCAGGATTTTGAGAGCATGTGCTAAAATGAGCCCTCCCCGAAAATATTGCAACACAGCAGCAGCCATGAGGTGACCACGCTCACCACCTCCTGAACCTCAAAAATAATAAGACCTCCCCGAAAATAAGGGCAAGTGCTTATTTCAGGCGTCAAAAGAAAATAAGACCCTGTTTTATTTTTGGGAAAGCACGGTAGCTATTGCTGAACTTTGTATATTTATTTTTTTAAACTAGTCAGTTCCTAATATTTGGCTTCTTTCTCCCCATTAAATATAACATTACAAATAAACATATTAATACTCACCCTAAGCTGGGTCAGTAGAACATGGAAGTAAATGTAGCCTTTTAAGTTTCAATCCTACATTGTTGTCATATGAATTAATATCTATGTGTAAAGGGAAAAAAGGCAAGCATTTGCTGTTCTTAATGCAAAATTCACATCTTGAGCAAACAGTTGTAAAGAACTGAACCCTAATTCTGTCTTCTATAAAGAAAACTGAACAGAGGGAAAAAGATGCAAAATGTTTGCATATTGTACAGTATTATTTCTCTCTAGAAAAATCAATTCCTGACACATTTGTGTGTCAGATCAAAAGTTAAGGGAGATGCTAAAACTTTTACAATATTGTGATTATGAAATTTGTATCTGTTTTTGTCCCTTTCCTATGATTAATGGGTGCAACCTGCCTAGAGCTACTTTGATATTTGGGGCAACAAAAAACTAAGATGAAATGTTAAAAGTGATTAAAGGTTGATACACATGATAAAAAGTTTTATTTTCTTATCATATGTTTGTCCTGCTTCAGTAGGAAAAACTCCTAAATTGTATTGTGTTAAAATGGGGATGATGGACTTTCCTTCTGAAGTAAATTTGTTGGTTTTTTTTTTTAATTTGCATTTTGTTTTTCACCACTTAGCAGTTATTTTGTTTAGAGAAAGAACTGAATTATTTCCAAAAAGGGCACCCCTTCCCCTCCCCCCAAAAAACAAAACTTAAAATAGCTGAGAAAAAGCAAAACATCCAGCTTTTGACCCCTTAAAAGAGAAAATTCATTTGATTCTCCCTCAGTGGCCTTCATATGTCATAGCCCTTTAATAAGATGTCATCTGACTTGTCCTTAATTAATTCCAATAATTTAACTGGATTAGATCATTAAAAGAAAAATAGAATAATAAAATTTTAATCAGACCAGATTTTGACCTTTTTAAAGGGAAGATACAGTGATGCAAAGCTTACATCTTACTCCTGAATCCGCAGTTTGTAGGGGGAGGTGTTTCTAGTTCTGAATGGGACATTTGTCAACCTAATTTAAATTTGGATAATTATTTCCTTCCTTTAATGTTAGAAAACCAACTTTTCGTATGAGGCTCTTCTGATGGAAGCATTTCCACATGTATTTTTTTAAAAAAATGTTAAACTCATAATGCCATGTTACCGTGTCTTTATTTTTTCCCTTCACGTTCCAAATCTAAAACAATGTTTTCTTTTGTTCGTCCAAAATATAGTGTTGCTAAGCTTTCATTGCATGGCCTACAGTAACTCCTGCTGTTGTATGTGTGTGTGTGTGTGAGAGAGAGAGAGAAGGAGGGAGAGAGAAACCCCATTTATTCTAAACAAGTAAAAAAAATTAAAAGGATTATTTTCTGCTCACTTAGACAAAACCCATCTTAAATCTGACAAACCCTAGTAAGTATGCGAAATGTTTTGAACTCAAAACAATTTGAACTCAAAATGATTTCATCTACTCATTCTGTTCTGAATTCAAAACATTTTGAGCTTGAAATGGGTATTTCTAACTTTATTGGAAATGATCAATGGTGTTGTTTGACCAAGGAGGAATTCCTGTAAAGAGCATTGATTTATGAGCTAGCCAAGACTTTGTCAGAGCAGAAACCAGTGGTTGCCAACAACCGAATGGAATTTGGCATCTGCTACAGTAATTGTGGCAAGCAACCGTGATTTCAAGTCTGTCAGCAAAGTTTCTTGAACAACTTACTTTCTCTAAAAAGTCCATAATGTTGCTACTGTCTTGATTTATTATCCATCATTCAGAGCTAGCGGAAGGCAGATTTAACAACATTCCCCAGAACTTATTTATTTAAAAGAAAACATTTATAGGGCTGCCTGTCTACTAATCAACTCCGGGAAGCTCCCAATCAAAAGTTAAAACAGCATGTAAAATCATATTAAAACTATAAAATTAAACAGGCAAAATCATTCTTCTTTGTTTTGTCTTTTACTGCTTTGGACGTCGGAGGGAAATAACAATTCTGGTTTTTACTCTTCTGACAAATTCAATGATTGATGCTGTTACCTGATGCTATTATAATGTGTCCTTTGATCTCTCCAGGTCTGACCCTTCATCCAAGTTGTGAGAGGTGGCAATAGGACAAAGTAAGGGTTTGCTAGGAGTGGGTGAAGGCATGGCATGCCCTTACGCTTCAGAACTCTGAAAGGAACCACGAAGGCCATCTGGAGCTACCCTGAAATGGCCTAGCTTAATTGGCTTGTGACTCTCCGAGGCTCCTTGCCAAGTCTTGCACATATCGGCCTGGCAGCTTTCAAAGCCAGATAAAGTCTGTGACTGTAACTCCTCCCTTGAAAGACTTGGTTGGATGTCAATCAGCAGAATTCACAGTAAATTAATAAAAGAGTTTTTTGTTGGGACAAGGAGTTTGTTTCATGCTCTTGGGAAGCCTCGGTCAGAACACTACCAATATCCTGGCCCTGTGCCATTTATGGCCTTACTGGTGAGGACCAGCACCTTGAATTGCACCTGGAAAGAAATTACAAGCCAGTGGAGTTCTCATAACACACCAATGTACTGCTCACACTGCTGCATTCTGGACCAGTTGAACTTCTGCTTGTGGCTCCCGTGCCACTAACTTACTTCCACCACACCCTGTTTTATTGTTCCTTACTTAAAGGTAATTTACCAACATAGAATTGGCCCTGATTAGGAACACTCCCAGCCAGGGAATCTAATGCATTTGATTAAAGATCATGTGGACAACCAAGACTCAAATGATAGACACTCAATTTACAAAGTTTTGCTACTTCACCTGAAACTGCACAGGGATCTATTTTAAAGCTGCGTAGATTAGAGGTCTCCTTGATGCTGGATATTAAAAGTCTGTAGCTCACAGCCAACTTTTATTGTGAATTACAACTGCTGTTTACAACGACTAATAAACTTTTACCCCCTGCTATAAATCTTTTACACTGCTAGTGAATTCAATAGCCTGCTCATTTCTGAGCTAGACAAAAAGCTTGAACCCCCTCCAAAGCATCCATTTATGGTTGAGTAAATCCTGTGTCGGGCAAATAACAGAATAACGGAGTTGGAAGGGACCTTGGAGGTCTTCTAGTCCAACCCCTTGGTTAGGCAGGAAACCCTATACCACTTCAGACAAATGCTTGTCCAATCTCTTCATTAAAACTTCCAGTGTTGGAGCATTCACAACTTCTGGAGGCAAGTTGTTCCACTGGTTTATTGTTCTCTCTATCAGGAAAGAGAACCAAGTCTATTTTTATTATAAGGTTACGTTCATAAAAGCTGTCAGGAAATTTCTTCTTAGTTTTAGGTTGCTTCTCTCTTTCTTTAGTTTCCATCTGTTGCTTCTTGTCCTGCCTTCAGGTGCTTTAGGATGACCCCCCCCCCTTTTCTTTGTGGCAGCCCCTGATATATTGGAAGACTGCTATTATGTCACCCCTAGTTCTTCTTTTCATTAAACTAGACATACCCAATTTCTACACTTTGTATGTTTTAACCTCCAGTTCCCTAATCCTCTTTCTTGCTCTTCTCTGCACTCTTTCTAGAGTCTCAACATCTTTTCTACATCGTGGTGACCAAAACTGAATGCCGTATTCCAAGTGTGGCATTAACAAGGCATTATAAAGTGGTATTAACACTTCACCTGATCTTGATTTTATCCCTCTGTTGATGCAGCCTAGAATTGTGTTGGCTTTTTGGGCAGCTGCTGCACACGGCTGGCTCCTATTTAAATGGTTGTCCACTAGGACTCCAAGATCCCTTTCACAGTTACTACTGTTCAGTAAGGTACCACCTACACTGTACCTGTGCATTTTGTTTTTTTTGCCTAAATGTAGAACCTCACTTTTTTCACCATTGAATTTCATTTTGTTAGATAGTGCCCAATGTTCAAGTTTGTCAAGATCCTTCTGTATCTTTAGCCTGTCTTCTGGAGTGTTGGCTATTCTTGCCAGCTTGGTCTCATCTGCAAATTTGATGAGTTCCCCATTTATTCCCTCATCCAAATCATTGATGAAGATGTTGGAAAGTACTGGGCCTAAAACAGAGCCTTGGGGTACCCCACTGCATACTTCCCTCCGTGGAGATGCAGTTCCATTGACTACATATTGAGTGCATCCAATAAGATTCCCTTGAGGTTAATTCTTTTTATATTCCAGCCTAGAGATGAGAATTTAAGGGTGGCATGGCAAAAATGGGCTGTTCCTACTTTTCTGGATTCCCCCCCCCCCCCCATCAATCCAGTGGGTGAACTGGGCATTAAAAAAAATCAGAGAAGGATAACTTGTGGGCAGTTTTGCAAAATGGCTGCCATGGGTGAAGCTTGCCCATGCAGCAAGGTAAATGAGTGCAGAGATATTTCCTGGTATGCTACTTAGCCCCACCCCACCACCACTAATGCGCTTTAGGCCACCCGCAAAATTGATTTTTATTTCTGGCCACACATACTTTCCAGTAAAATACAGATTTGGTTATTCAGACCATGTCCCAGATTTAAAATAAGAAGGACGTTTTGATCACATAAGTGACTTTTTTCAGTGCCACGTAACTTCCAATAGTCACTAAATAAATGGTTGTAAATTGAGGACTGTTTGAAATAGTTTTGCCACAAGCTAGAAAGTTTTGCAAACAGAGGTATAGAATCAAAATCACATGAAGTATTAGTAGTGCTTTATAAAGCCTTGGTAAGGCCACACCTGGGAGACTGCATCCAGTTTTGGTCACCCCATTACAAAAAAAAGATGTTGCAACTTTGGAAAAAGTTCAGAGAAGAGCAAATAAGATGATAAAAGGCCTGGAGACTAAAACATCTGAAGAACGGGTTGCAGGATTTGGGTATGGCCAGTCTAGAGAAAATAAAATATACTTACAGGGGACATGATAGCAGTATTCCAGTATTTGAAGGGCTGCCCCAATAAGAGGGGGTCAATTTATTTTCCAAAGCACCAGAAGGTGAGGCAAGAAATGATGGATGGAACTTAAGAATAGAAGCAACCTGGAATTAAGAAGAAATCTCCTGACAGTGAGAACAATTAACAGTTTAATTTAATAATTTAATTTAATTGAACAGCTTACCTCCAGATATTGTGGGCGTTTCATCACTGGAGGTTTTTAAGAAGAAATAGGACAGGATCTCCTGCTTGAGCAGGGGGCTGGACTAGAAGACCTCCAAGGTCCCTTCCAGTTCTTGATTTTGATTCATTCCTGGTTTCCAGAAATACAGCAGTTAGGAAACATTCCCCCCACATTTTATCAATCTTTTAAGTGTGTTTGGCTGAAGAGCATCTCGTTTTGTAAATCCAATTATTTACGTCAGCTCCCTGTTGGGACAAACTTTTATGCAATGTTTCATTTTAAGCTGCTTAATGATTGCACCTAGATAATATATTGCAGTCATTTCAAATTTGCCTCAATCCAGTTTGAAAGGCCTCTGAATTACAGAAGAGTTCACCTGGGGTAGAACTTTGTGAATGTTACAACATAAAATTGCCCCTACACTCCTTTCTCTACCAACAGAAATCTTACCACCTATAGCAGGTAGCCTAATTACATGGGACAATCATTCTGAATTAACACAGCTCTTAGTAAAGGAAAAGCATAGCTAATATTGTAATCCTAGCCTAAACTCTGTTCTTTTGCAATGTGCTGGAAAGCAACACTAACGTTTCCCAGAAAGTGGCTTCAACAAACTTACCTTTGCAGATTTATACAGCTAGTCCTTGACTTACAACAGTTCATTTAATGATCGTTCAAAGTTACAACCGCACTGAAAAAAGTTACTTAGTACCAGACTTCGCAGCAATATCCCCACAGTCATTTGATCAAAATTTGAGTGCTTGGCCATCAGAATGTATTTACAATAGTTGTAGTGGCAAGCAAAGTTTTTTTTAACAGATTAACAGAGTTGGAAGGGACCTTGTAGGTCATCTAGTCCAACCCCCTGCCCAAGCAGGAGATCCTACAACATTTCTGACAGATGGCAGTCCAATCTCTTCTTGAAAGCCTCCAGTGATGAAGCTCCCACAAATTCTGTTCCATGGGTTGATTGTTCTCACTGTCAGAAAATTTCTCCTTATTTCCAGGTTGAATCGCTCCTTGTTCAGTTCCCATTCATTATTCCTTGTCTGGCCTTCGAGTGCCTTGGAAAAATAGCTTCAATAGCTTGATTAACTTAATGACCACATGGTTCACTTAACAATTGCAGCAATTTGCTTAACCACCGTGGCAAAAAGGGTGTACATTTGGGAATGAATCCCTTAACTGCCTCACTTAACAACAGAAATTCTGGTCTCAGTTGTGGTCGTAAGTTGAGGACCACCTGTTCTCTTGCATCAGGAAAAAAATGGTTCCCTTTGAAAAACAGCACAATGGTCAGCAAGGTTAGGGTTATGCTCCCTTTAAGTAGTTACAATATACAGGGTTTCTTTTGTCCTCCAAACATAAAAATATTGATATGGATTTGGATTTGATTCAATTTGTAGGCCGCCCTATTCCCCCAAGGGACTCAGGGCGGCTGAACAAAGCCAAGGGAGGGGAAATTACAAAAAGTAAGACAAAGACAATCAGACAATACAAACAGTTTAAAAGCACAACAGACACAGCAAATTCGAGTAGGGGGGGGGGGGAACTCAACCCCAGGCTTGCTGGGACAGCCAGGTCTTCACGGCCGTCTGGAAGGCCTGAAGGGTGGAGAGGGTCCGAATCGCCACGGGGAGCTCGTTCCAAAGGGCCGGGGCAACCACAGAGAAGGCCCTCCTCCGAGTAGTCGCCAGCCAACATTGGCTGGCAGATGGAATACGGAGGAGGCCTAATCTGTGGGATCGAATTGGTCTGTGGGAGGTAATCGGCAGAAGGCGGTCTCTCAAGTACCCAGGTCCAATACCATGAAGGGCTTTATAAGTAATAACTAGCACCTTGAAACGCATCCGGAGACCAATAGGTAGCCAGTGCAGCTCACGGAGGATAGGTGTAACGTGGGTGTACTGGGGTGCACCCACAATCACTCGCGCGGCTGCATTCTGGACCAGCTGGAGTTTCCGAACACTCTTCAAGGGCTGCCCCATGTAGAGCGCAATGGAAGATAAAGTGCCTTGTAACAAGATTCACTTATTGTGGGAAGGCACGACAATTCGTTTAACCTGATTGCCTTTTGTAGTGAGTGAATTCTGTCTCAATCTGTTGTGTGAGCCAACTATTGAGATGGACTTGTGCAAACTATGTCTTGACATGTTATATGTATTACAGATGCAGAATAGAGAAACCAAGCCGCAGAAGGAAGTTGGCCATATAATTATTACCCTTTGGGTCACAATCCAGTATTTGCTCAATTGCGTAACTCACGAGTGCACATTGTCAGTAATCAAAAGTATGAATACGACCTTTGTTCAGAGGCATTCCCATGTCATGCTAACCCATAAAATAATCTTAAAAAGTCGTAAACCCAGTCTTGACGCGCGATAGGCTGGATTCATACGACCGATTGGTCTTATGACTCAGCGGTGAAGGCTGGCGTTAAATGAAACACAGATAGCCCTCAATGTCAATGGAGATTCTCAATCATCCAGGCCATGGTTGTTCCAAAGATGCTTTTTTTTCCAAGAGGCAACTGGACTTTCTTGGTTTTTCTTTGAAGACGTTTTGCTTCTCATCCAAGGAGCTTCCTCAGTTCTTGGATGAGAAGCGAAATGTCTTTAAAAAATAAAAAAAAAACACCAGAAAGTTTGAGGGTGGAAAGGAAAGAAAATAATTAATTAATAAAATAAATAAATAAATAAAATAAGAGAAGGAGAGAGGGCGAGAAGGGGAAGAGAGGAGTAGGGGGGAGAGAAGGGAAGAAGGAAGGGGCAGGAGAGGAGGAAGGAAGGAAGGAAGGACGTAGAGCAGGGAGGGAGGGAGAAAAGAAAGGGAGAAATAAGATGGTGTTAAAACAGGCAGTGGAATGGTCAATAAAGCAGCTCAAACTGTATACTTGTATCTTTTAAATGGAATGACAAATGTACAAGAATGGCAAATGTAAAGAAGAAGAATAACTATGTGAATGTATACCTATAACTGTATGTAGGAGAATAAAAAGAATAACTCTTCAAAAAAAAACCCCAGAAAATCCAGTTGCCTCTTGAAAAAGCACCTTTGGGACAGGTAGCTCTCAACTTAACAATCACGATTGGTACCCAGAATTTCAGTTGCTAAACAAGCTGGTTGTTGAAAGACCTATACTCAATTTTACAACTTTTTTTTTTGCCAGTTATTAAATGAACCACGAAGCTGACCTCCCCCAGTGACTGTGACTGTCATCTGGGAAGGTTGCAAATGGGAATCAGATGACTCTGGGATGCTGAAACCATCATAAATACACGCCTATTGCCAAGCAGCTGGTTTTTGACCGCATGAATCTAGAGATGCTGTGATGGTCATAAATACGAGGACCAGATTATAACTCACTTTTCTCTGTGCTGTTGGTATCTTTGGTTGCTAAACAAATGGCTGTAAGGTAAGGAGTACCTGTAATAACCATGTTTTCAACTTCTATCAAATAATCTGCTGTCAGAATGGTAAATACAGGTAGTCCTCGACTTACGTCCACAATCGAGCCCAGAATTTATGTTGCTAAGTGAGAAATTTGTTGAGTTTTGTCCCGTTTTACGACTTTTCTTGCCACATTTGCTAAGCAAATCACCTCAATGGTTAAATTAGTAATACGGTTGTTAAGTGAACCTGGCTTTCTGATTGACTTTGCGCATCAGGAAGGTTGCAAATGGCAGTCATGTGGCCCTGGGACATTGGAACCGTCACAAATATGAGTCACTTGCCGAGCGTCTGTAAATCACATGACCATGGGGATGCCGCAACTATCGTAAGTGTGAAAAATGTTCATGTCACTTTTATCAGTGTAGTTATAACTTCAGTCACTAAACAAACTGTTGTAAGTTGAAGATTACCTGTGCAGTCTACCTTCCCTTATAAGCTCTCAGTGCAGATCAATACATTTTACAACAAGTTATGTATGCCCTTGTGTATGGGATTTTGTTGAAATTCAACATTTTTTATTGAATTCAATTTTATTGAAACTGAAGATCACGGCATCCGGCCCCTCTCAATTCCTGGCAAATAGATGGGGAAGAAATGAAGGTAGTGACAGATTTTACATTCCTGGGCTCCAAGATCACCACAGATGGGGACTGCAGCCAAGAAATTAAAAGAGGCTTGCTCCTGGGGAAGAAAGCTATGGCAAATCTAGACAGCATACTAAAAAGCAGAGACCTCACCCTGCCAACAAAAGTGCGTATAGTCAAGGCTGTGGTTTTCCCAGTTGCAATGATGGCTGTGAAAGTTGGACCATAAGAAAGGCTGAGCGCCAAAGAATGGAGGCCTTTGAACTCTGGTGCTGGAGAAGACTCCTGCGAGTCCCTTGGACTGCAAGGCCATCCAACCGGTCAGTTCTAGAGGAGATCAACCCTGTCTGCTCTTTAGAAGGCCAGATCCTGAAGATGAAACTCAGATACTTTGGCCACCTAATGAGAAGGAAGGACTCCCTGGAGAAGAGCCTCATGCTGGGAAATCCTGTGAGTGTACAAGACGGATGGCATGTTACAGAATATGGAAGTCTTGCTAGAAAAACTTTGAAACCTCCTTTCAGAAGGGAGCGACACAAACAGACCATGAAATGGGTGTGTGGGATCTCTTAACTATGCTTTGAGCTCTAAGCACATAGTTTAAAAGCAATATCCTGAAATAATGGGAGGCGAGCTTCCTATAATGTTTTCCACTGTCCTCACCACTCTCTGTAAGGACTTTCAATCTGAGCCAGTACTGCCTCCAAGTCCGGATATTGGAAATTTAGTGAACCAAGCTTAACATGAGCCTATCTATCTCCGGCCCTAGGTCTCAAACCTCGGAAACACAATCACAACCGCTTTATTTCATGTCCTTCTTATTTCTCAGGCTCTCCTTCCACCCATAGCTAAGCCAATTAGACGTTACGTATTTATATTGATACGGTTTCCCGGTTGCTTATTTGTACCCTATAACAATCACTAAGTGTATCTTTTTATTCTTGATGAATGTATTTTATTCTCCTTATGTACAATGAGAGCATATGCACCAAAGACAAATTCCTTGTGTGTCCAATCACACTTGGCCAATAAATAAAGAATTCCATATTTCACCAGTGACAATAATGTTTCTATTCTATTGCATTCTATTCCATTCCATATTTTCTATTCTATTTATTCCTATGTTAAATTCTACTCCATTCCATATTTTCTATTCTATTCCTATATTCTATTCTATGCTATTTCAATTCAATTCTATTCCATTCTATTCCTATATTCTATTCTATTTCAATTCAATTCTATTCCATTCTATTCCTATATTCTATTCTATTCCATTCTATTTCATTTCTATTCTCCAACTCCCAGAGTTCCCCAGCCAGAATTCTGGGAGTTGAAGTCCTCAGGTCTTCAATGTCTGAGGTTGAGAAGCACTTGATTTATTTACCCCACAGAGCATAATTTGGGCCATTCAATCCCCTTTTTTCATTGCTCCCGCATTTTTACATCCAGGAAGCCAAACTGATGCTCGGCAATTGCCACGTGCATCTTTCGCGCAGACCAAGCTCGGGTGTGGGGCTTCCACCCACGCGTCGGGAGATCGTGGCTGCCCCCCTCCACTCGCAGGGGGGGGGAAATCACCCTCTATGGCAGTGTTTCTCAACCTTGGCAACTTGAAGACGTCTGGACTTCAACTCCCAGAATTCCCCAGCCAGCATTCGCTGGCTGGGGAATTCTGGGAGTTGAAGTCCAGACGTCTTCAAGTTGCCAAGGTTGAGAAACACTGCTCTATGGGACCCCCACCCCATCATCTCCAGGTTGCTGCCACTTCCCCAAGCTTGTCACCCGCTCCTGGGGGCGCCCAGCGCGGCTCCAGCCAGACCCGGGGAGCAGCCGCAGGAGCAGCAGCAAGTTACTCCTGGTGGATTCCCCGCCAGCCAATGACCAAGCGGGGCGATCCGCTCAGGCCACTGCCGTCTCCTTATTGGCTCCACCCCCTAGGGCTGCCCTGATTGGTGACGCCCACGGCTTGGGGTGAGTGCGCCGCGCCAATGGGGAGCGCGCGTGTGGCTTGCGCCGGGGACGGGGAAGTGGGTTGGGGAGGAGGTGGAGGAAGGGGGGGCGCTAGAGAGAGAGAGAGAGAGGCAGCCGGGGAGGGGTTAGAGGGGATTGACCCGGAGTAACCTGCCCCATCGCCCCAGGCTCGGGAGGGATGCTCCCAGCGGAGGGTGGCCGCCGAAGGGAGCCCGGCAGACCGCGGAGAGCCAGCAGAAGGCTTCGGCATTTGCATTAGTTGCAGAGCGGGAGCCAGCAGGAGGAGCCTTGCCTGCGGCCGGGCTCTTGCATCCATGCGCTCCCACTGAATGGGAGAGCGCCCGCCCGCCGCCTCGTCCACGCCACCCGCCAGAGCATCCGCCGTTGGCTGCGCCAGGCCCGGAGAGCGCGGAGAGGATTCCCGCTGGTGGCCCGCGGGCGCCTTCAGGTGAGAGAAGGGCGCCCCCTCTAGGGAGGGAGCCGCTATGGGATGATCGGGGTCGAGGGGGGGGGAACCCCCAAACTCCCCCATCTCCAAAAGGGGGGGAGTCCCCCACTCCCCTCTCTCTCCCTCTTTTCTCCTTCCCTCTTCTCGCTTTTGTTTCGCTTCCTTCCCGCTTGCTGGGGATCGAAAACAGGTGGTCCCTGGCACGGGATCTTCTCCAAGGGCGCTGGGGATCCAGATCGTGTTAGAAAGTGACTAAGGGATCTCCCAACCGGCTCATGCCATGATCCTTGTCCTCCTCTATCAAAACACTTATAAACCTCAAGGTTTACAAAAAGAAACATTTGCTGGCTGGGTGGGAGGGAATCTGGTGGCTTAAGCAGGGCGAATTTGGGGAAGGTAAGTTTAGAAACAGTAAGAGAGTCGGAAGGGACCTTGGAGGTCATCTAGTCCAACCCCCCTTCTCACGCAGGAGACCTGCACACTAGGGATTTGAACCTCTCTGATCGACCAGCTCAGTGTCTTAGCCCCTGAGCCGCCTAGTAGAGCTCAGTCCAGGGTTTTTTTTGGGGGGGGGGGATCGAGAGAAAGGGATTCTTTTGGGAAAACATGAGAGACTGGGATCCGGCTCCAAGGAAAGGAGCCACAGAGCTTGTTCTCCGCCCCCAGAGGGAACAGCGGGACAAGTGGTGCTGGAACAATCCCTGTGTAAATAAGCCGGCTGGTTTGGGAACGGATGCTGATGATGAAATTGTAGTCAGACACGTCTCTGAATGAAAAGTTAAAATGGGGAAAGTCAAGATCGTTTCCCCCCCCCCCACTTCCACCCCTCCCTCAGGGAACTACGGACTTACAAGCCGTGTTTCTCAACTTTTAAGGTGTGTGGACATCAACTCCCAGAATTCCCCAGAGTGGATGGTGGCTGGGGAATTCTGGGAGTTGGAAGTCCACGCGCCTTAAAAGTTGCTTAGGTTGAGAAACACTTCTTTAAAAAGTGGCTGAAGTGTCTTCCCTCTGCTGACTGCACTTGTATTTCATTGGGACGTTCTTAACAGACATGGAAAAATCTCAATCTTGGCCTTCTTACTGACCAAGAAGTGAGTGGTTCAGGATTTTAGGAAGCTGAATATACTGGACCTTCATTCCTTGCTTTCAGAATATTTACAGACCCCTCACATCCTGGACATAAATTGTTTCAACTTTTACCCTCAAAACAACCAGAAAAACTAAGGCACAAGGACAGTTTCCCCCCCGCACCCCCCCAATGTCATCACTCTGCTAAACAACTAATTCCAATAACACTGTCAATAATTTACCAAGACTGTATTGCTATTATTCCTCTCTTCTTTCCTAGTATCTATCTCTCCCCACTTATGACTATAACCATGTTGCTTGTATCTTTCAATTGGTATTGTTTTTATTGTTTCTTAGTACGATTTGATAGCTTATTAGTAACCTTGACTATCACTCCGTGCTGTATATTTTTATTCTTGATAAATGTATTTTATTCTCCTTATGTACACTAAGGGCATCTGCACCAAAGACAAATTCCTTGTGTGTCCAATCACACTTGGCCAATATAGAATTCTATTTCTATTTCTATTCTATCCTATCCTATTCTATTCTATTCTATTCTGAAGGATGTGGGGGCATGGATTTTGGCAGAACAGATCAAGGCCCAGCTCTCAAATCTCCATGGAGGAAGGGATCTTTCAAAGGGCTCAAACTAGAAGGAAACACGGAGACCTTTTAGTAAAGGAAATAAATCATTCGATAGGTGCTTCAGGGATGGAAAGTTGGCTAGAGGCTTTTCATTACCTTCTCAACATATTTTCTCCCAGTGCCTCAGTCCTTTTTATAGATCTGGTTGCTGGTCAGAATGAAAAATCAAGTGAAGGATCTAGAATGGGCTAGTAGATGGTCTCCTTTGAGTCGAGTTCCTTAAGGGGGATTCAACAGCACGGACCCTAATCTTGTTTTTGACAACAATAGCAAAGTGATTTAGCCTTGTTCTTTATCTTATTTCTGTTCTTTTAGTCAAAAGCCCTGGGGTTTTTTGGGGTGTGTGTTTGATCACATCTCCAAGGAAAATCCAGCTTGTACCAACTTATTTATTTAATTAGATTTTAATTCCATCTTTATTACTTTATAAGTATCTCAAGGCAGGGGACATACATATTTCTCCTTTTCTCCTCCTGCCTTTCCCACAACCACCCTGTGAGGTAGGTTGAACTGAGAGAGAATGACTGGCCCAAAGGCTTTTTCATGTGTAAGATTTACATTTCCAAGGTCAACTAAAATTTGACTTTTCTCTCTTTCTTCCTTTTCTCTCTCTTTCCTCTCTATCTCTTTTTACTTTCTTGCTTTCTCTTTTGCTACATCTCTCTCTTTTTTTCTTTCTCTTTCTTTTCCTTTCTCTTTCTTTTTCCTCCTTTCTCTGTGGCATGGCATGATTTGAAATGTGCTGAGTATTCTCCCCAAATGCCCAAACTGAAATAATATATAAACATCTGTGTGGGTAGCGATGGGAATGTGAACTAAAGTGGTTTGATTAAGATCTTTCCTGAAGCCAATGGTCTCTACTGGGTGTAAAAACATCTGTTTGTGTGTTCGGTTCTGACTTTCACAGTCTTTTATAATTCAAATCTCAACCAGCTGCAATCCGTCTTGAGTACTTTCAAAGTTTTTCATCCAAAACCTGTGGTCCGCCGCTTCTTAATTCATTTTTTAATCTTCTCAGAGATTATAGACAGGATAAACATTTTCTGTACCATCATCCATGTATTTGTTGAATAGAATTGCAAACGAGTCTTGCACAATTATAGGCTGCAGAGTTGCAGAATGGTTCATAATACATATCCACTTTGCCATGGATTAAAAAAAATGCAATTTCAAGAATCGGAGAGGTCTCAAGGCTGTGATGTAGCCTCTGTAAATTTTCCTTCCTTAGAATTATTGTGTCAATAAAGGAGAATATTGGTACTCAGGGTTGAAATAAAGAGTCTTTGGTACTTTATGAACTTGGCTCTTTCCTTACGGACCTTTTCGTTACCAAACTAGGTAACATCCTCAGTGTGAGTAGGGAGTGGAGTTGGTTCTCATTTTATATAAACAGAGAGCAAACCCCACTCCATTCTAGCACTGATGACGTTACCTAGTTTGGGCAATGAAATGTCAGCAAGAAAACAACCAAGGTCAGAGAGCATCGTCAGTGCATTAAACTAATTAATATCAAGCAAAGATTATAATCATGAAAACTGTCATCAAAATACCGTTTCAGTTTTTGGATTTCTACCCTGCGTTTCCCGTAGCATATATAAGACGCGCTTCTCTGATTTTGTCGCCACAGCAACAACCTTATGAAGTAGATTTTGCGGAGAAAGGGACTGGCCCAAAGTCACACAAGTGCTCCCAGGCCGAAGGGTTATTCTAGATTTATTCTAGATTCGAAGGGTTAACTAGATTCCTCTATTCCAGGGGGTCAAACTCAAGGCCCGTGGGCCGGATCAGGTCCTCAGGGTGGTGAAATCTGGCCCATGGGCGGCCTGGAAATAGCAAAGGCCCGGCCCGCGGTGCCTCTGCTCGTGAAAACAAGGGTGCGGGGCGGATGGCCTCCTGCAGCACTGGATGGCCACAATGGGATGTGAGGCGCCCACACGTGCCCCTCTCCTGTGTGCCTGTTTTAGCCGGCAGGGTGCTGCAGGAGGCGTCCATCTCATCTCACCCACCTTCCTAGGGGAGAAACTGGTTCGGTAGCAATATGAACACGGGCATGCGCAGAGGGTCAAAAATGGATATGATGACGTCTGGGTGGGTGAGCGGAGCCTGCTACCGAGCACGCCTGCAAAGGTAAGCAAACAGCGAGGGGGGGGGGAAATCCACTGTAGCACACGATTTAGATTAGCTAGAAAGCAGGAAATCCTGCTTTCTAGATAATATAAATTGCGCGTCACAGCTGATCGTCGGAAAAGCATTTTTTTTACTACCGGTTCGGGGGAACCGATCCGAACCAGTAGCATTTCACCCCTGCACCTTCTCCCCCACCCCCCGGGCTGGCTCGTGGAGGAGAACTACAATGCTGATCCAGCCCTTAAAGAAATCCATTTGATACCCCTGCTCCAGTCCTACTTTAGCACCTTAATCATTATGTTGGAAGTTTGGCTCTATAACATGGGTGTCAACGTCACATTGCTGCCACATGACGTATTTCAACGTTTTCCCCCTTCGCGGAGTTGCGGTGGGTATAGTTTGTGTGTGATGCATCCGTCTCGCGGGCTGCCAGTTTGACACCCCTGCTCTATAATGTGGGGGTTAAACACATGAACCATGTGATAGAAATTTCGATTAAAATGTAGATCCTGTTTCTGATAGCGAATAGCAATAGCACCTAGACTTATGTACCGCTTCACAGTGCTTTAAAGCCCTCTCTTAAGTGGTTGACAGAACCAGCATATTGTCCCCAACAATCTGGATCCTCATTTTATCGACTTCGGAAGGATGGAAGGCTGAGTCACTCTTGAGCCTGGTGAGATTTGAAGTGCCAAACTGCAGGCTGCCGGCAGTCAGCAGAAGTAGCCTGCAGTACTGCACTCTAACCACTGCGCCACCGAGGCTCATAATACTTTACCTATTCTGTCTGTGACAAACCAGCAGGTACCCATTTAATGGATTTATCAGAATGGAACATCATTTAATAGCTTTCATTCGTAGCTGAATACAGGTAGTCCTTGACTTACAACCATTTGTTTAACAACCGCTTGAATTTACAGCAGCACTAAAAAAAAAGAATCATTTAACAAACCGGGGCTTTTATTTACAACCGTCGTGGCACTCCTTACAGTCAAAATGATCAAAAAAACACATGATCAAAATTCAAGTACTTGGCAAGGTGGCAGCATCTTGGGGTCGTGAGAAACACCGATCTAGAGAATTTATTTAATTAAATTTGAATGACTTAACAATGTAAAAAAAAACAATGTTGAACGTATGTTGAATTTACATACAAACATCATCTTACACAGGAAAATAATCCTGCGAAACATTTTAAGAAGCTATTGAATTATAAAACGAAAGGTGGAAAGTGCCTTAGAGATGATGTACTCTGACTATCTGTCCAGTGTAAGATCTACCAGAACATCTCGGACAGATGACCATTCAGTCACAGGGGAAGGAGACTACACCTCTACCAGCTAACAATTCCTGTAGTCAGGAAGTAATTCCTGGTGTGTGGGGTCCTTGGTGCTTTCTGAGCTGAGTGGTTTTCTTGCAGACGTTTCATTACCAAACTAGGTAACATCAATGCCAGAACCAGTGGTGGGTTTCAAAAATTGTTCGAACCTACTCTGTGGGTGTGGCCTCCTTTGTGGGACTGGCTTGCCACCCATGTGACCGGATATGAAATTATGAATTAGTACTTAGGTCGGTCCAAGTAGCTATTCAGAAACTCTGGCATTGAAGCATGCAAGTCTTAAAGCTGTCAAGTTACAAGATCCTTGCACCCCTAACCCTTTAGAAAAAAAAAAACTAGGGGTGTTCAAACCTGACAGCTTTAAGACTTGTGGACTTCAACTCCCAGAATTCCTCCTCCAGTCACGTTGGCTCAGGAACTCTGGCATTGAAGCATGCAAGTCTTAAAGCTGTCTAGTTACAAGATCCTTGCACCTCTAACCCTTTAGCAGTGGTGGGTTTCAAAACATTTTGGAACCTCTTCTGTAGGTGTGGCCTGCTTTCTGGGTCCACTGGTAGAATCTCTTCTAACTGGTCCGGTAGATTTGACGAACCGGTTCTACCGAATAGGTGCGAACTGGTAGGAACCCACCTCTGGCCAGAACGGAGTGAGGAGTCTATTTCTGAAGTCTAGCCTGAATCCTCTTCCTTCTGATTTAAACTTTATGATTCTATTCTTGTCTGTTATCTACTCTGTAAGATAAGGTTTCAGATATTTGAAGATTGCTATAGTATCTCCTCTTAGTCTTTTTTTTGTGTGTGTGTGTGTGTGTGTGTGTGTGTGTGTGTGTGTTTTTATGCTGGGGTTAAATTCTGCATATACATTAAATACATTAACAGAATCTGTTCCAGGTTTCCAACCACAGGGACTTAGGAGGTGTACCTTCCCTTTGGAAAATTCTCCATTTGCTTCTTAAAATTTGATTGGCCCCTGTCTCTTACTCTTTAGGAAAGCTTTTAAAAATTGCCTTTTTCCCAGTAGAATACATAAGCCTCTCTTGCAAGATGCTGCATCTTCTAGATTTCTTTGCTTTTGGTGTGTTGTTTTTTGCTTTCTTCTTAGTAATATTATTGGTTTCAATTATAGCTGACATTTTCTTTTAGCTTTATTTTAGTTTGTTGCCTACGAGGTTTTTTGTTATTGTAATTTTTAATTTTTACTGTTAATCTCTACCGTTGATGTTGATACCACATTGTTTCATGGAGTTGGGTGCCTTCTAAATCACATCAATTAAAAACCATCTAAATTGGTAAATAAATACAAGTAATCCTTGACGTACGACCACAGTTGAGCCTAAAATTTCTATTGCTAAGTGGCACAGTTGTTAAGTGACTTTTGCCCCATTTTGCAACCTTTCTTGCCACAGATGTTATGTGAATCACTGCAGTTGTTAAGTTAGTAACGCGGTTGTTTAGTTAATCTGGTTTCCCCATTGATGTTGCTCATCAGAAGGTTGCAAAAAGTGATTCCTTGATCCCGGGACACCACAACTATCACAAATATGACCCAGATATGGATCGTGTGATCATGGGATGCTGCAACGGTCAAAAGTGTGAAAAATGGTCATATCACTTTTTTTCAGTGCCCTAGTAAGCTTGGTTGCTAAATGAGTGATTATAAGTCAAGGACTACCGTCTCCGTGGTCATGTGGCCGGCATGACTAAATGCCGAAGGCGCTCAGAATGCTCTTACCTTCCCACCAAAGGTGGTTGCTATTTTTCTCCTTGCATTTTTACGTGCTTTCGAACTGCTAGGTTGGCAGAAGCTGGGGCAAGTAACGGGAGCTCACTCTGTTATGCGGCACTAGGGATTCGAACTGCCAAACTGCTGACCTTTCTGATCAACAAGCTCAACATCTTAGCCACTGAGCCATCAAGTCAAACGGACTTACGAAAGCATTAAAAACCACAGAAACTTGGTGCCAAGTCAAACATGTGCAGTCATCCAATCTTATCGTAGGGATTTGAACCGCCAAACTGCCGACCTTTCGATCGAGAAGCTCAGCGTCTTAGCCACTGAGCCACCGCGTCCCTTGACCCGTTAACCATCCCTCATAAGTTTGGTCTCAGATCGTTCATCATCTTGGTAATCTTCCTCTGAGCTTGCTCAATTTTGCCATTGTGTTTGATTTGAGCTTGATCCTAATGGAGTCAAGCCAGCATCGCTGCACTCAACCACGCGGAGGAGAGCCTTCTCGGTGGCAGCTCCGACCCTATGGAACGATCTCCCCGTGGAGATTCGTACCCTCACCACCCTCCAGACCTTCCGCGCAGCCCTCAAAATCTGGCTATCCCGTCAGGCCTGGGGCTAAAGACTGTAACCCACCCGAATGGTATGAATGTTGTGTTTTTTAATGACGTACTGTCCTACGTGTTAAATGTTTGTTTCCCCCCCCCCTTTTCGAGTTGTAAGCCGCCCTGAGTCCCCCCAGGGAAAAGGGCGGCATATAAATAAACTTCTCAATCTCAATCTCAATAAGGGCTCAGGAAGGCCTCTTCCCTATCTTAAGGCATCTGAACTTTTCCAGAAGCACAACGTCTTTCTCAACAAGTGACCAGAGCAGTTCCAAAAAAAGAAATGATATGACATTATATGGGTTTGTGGAAATACCATCTCCAAGAAATCATAAACTGAGATTTGAAAGAGACACCAGTAACAATAGAAAAAGAAAGGGAGGGAAGAAGGAAGGAGAGGAGAGGAGGAAGGAAGTAGTGAAAGGAGGGAAGAAGGAAGGGAAAGGAGAGGAGGATGGAAAGGAGAGAAAGAGAAGGAGAGACAGTAGGGAAGGAAGAGGAAGAGTGGAGGAGAGGTAAGGGAAGAAGAAAGAGATAAGGAAAGGTGGGTAGTAGGGAGGAAGGGAGAAAAAAGAGAAGGAGAGAGAGTAGGAGGGGGAAGAGAGAGGGTGAGAGTAGGAGAGAGGTAAGGGAAGAAAGAAGGGGAAGGAGAGGAGGTAGGAAGGAAGTAGAGAAGGGAAAGAAAATAAGGTGGTGTCATAATAGAGGCTTGGGATGGTAATCAATACAATCGAAACTGTACTCTATAATTTCTTAAACGGAATAACAATAGTATAAGAGGGGCAAAGAAAAAGAATAACCATATTTACCTGGAATTGTATGTATGTATATATAGCACATTAGAGATAAACAATATTTGGTTATAAATATAAATTATAGAAAGGGAAAATACTAACTGCAAAGAAACTGATACGGAACTGCCCTATGATTTTTGATGGGACTTTTGGTTCCTATGTTGTCCTAAGTCATGTGTTTGTTGTTGATGTGTTTATGTGTGTAAAATAAAAACTTTTTTTAAAAAAAGTGACCAGAGCAGTTCCATTGCTAAGCAACATGGTCACTGAGAGTGGAACATCATGTAGCTCTGATAGACGTAATAGCGTTTCCTCCGATGTGGTCATTAAGCAGTTGTGGGTGGTGAAGTGAATCACAATGTAATGGTGACTGGCAATTTTGCAAAAGGCTTCTCCATCGATTCCACTTTTGATGAAATGTTCAAACCTTGGTCGTGAGCCAGCAGGAATGCTGCAATGGGCATAAGTGGAAGAACTGGTCGTAAAAACCGGGTGTTGTGGCCCGCCAGCGGCCAGTAGAGCTGGCAGCAGATTCGGACAGTGAGGAGGTTGGGGAAGAAGATGGGCCAGTCCTGGAGTCTGGGGAAGACTCTGATGAGGGCTCTGTGTCGGAGGCAGAGAGGGGGCCAGAGCCGTATGCCAGTTATCAGCTGCCTTCGGAGACCGACATCAGTGGGGCAGAAGAACAGCTGGAGCCTGTTCCCAGTGTGCGCATGCACAGAGCTGCCAGAAGGGAACAGCTAAAGAACAGGAGTCGGCTTGGGAGTAAGGCCACAGGTAGATGGTGAATGGCCCCTCCCAGAGGATATAAAAGAGGAGCGAGAGGGGAGTGGAGTTTGCAGGAGACAATCAGTTCGCTTAATTGGTTCGTGACTCTCTGAGACTCCTTGCCAAGTTTTGCAGATATCGGCCTGTCAGCTCTCCAAGCCAGATAAGGTCTGTGACTGTAAATTTAAAAAAAAGAGGTTTATCGGGAGGAGGACTTGGGCTTCGTGCTGCTGGGAAGCCTCGGTCAGAACAGTGGGGTTGTTTTTTGGTGCCATCGTAACTTCAGACAGTCACTAAATAGGCAGTCGTTAAGCAAAGACAGCTCATGTCTTTAAAAGAGGAGGACAGTTCTAAATGGTTATTATGCAAGAGAGCTTCGGAGCAATTTCCAAAGGATTGAGCATACTTGGAGATTATGGATTAGAAGTGGACTTTTGCAATAATAACGCAAGAATATTGTGGGATAGCATTTGCCAGAAAAACTTTATTGCAGGTCTCAATTATTAGCAAGAAGGTCATTCTTAGTACGGCATTTCTTACCAAGGTTGTTAAAAATGGAAACATGATGCCAGAGGGAAGGACTAGAACCAATTTGCAAACTGCAAAGTGATCCAACTAGTCATCAAGGTAAAGTTTCTGACTGTACAACAGCCAGGCTGTCAAATGAAGAGATGAATTCCCTGCCTGAAGTCTCTAAACCAGTGTTTCTCAACCTTGGTAACTTGAAGATGTCCAGACTTCAACTTCCAGAATTCCCCAGCCAGCGAACGCTGGCTGGGGAATTCTGGGAGTTGAAGTCCGGACATCTTCAAGTTGCCAAGGTTGAGAAACACTGCTCTAAATTTTAGTCACTCTCTCTCTCTCTTAGCCCAACCTACCTCACAGGGTTGTTGTTGTGGGGAAAAATAAAAGGGGGAAAGTGTACTAGATATGTTCGCTACCTTGAGTTAGGTGTATAAAAGTGAGATGGAAATAAATAAACCAGAATTTTTTAACCTTAAGAGGGCTGTGAAAATATCTACAGACCCCTCACATCCTGCGCATAAATTGTTTCAACTTCTATCCTCAAAACGATGCTATATTGCAGTGATGGCAAACCTTTTTGGCACTGAGTACCCAAACCGGAATGCGCATGCATGCGCTGGAGCACAGAAAAAACCCCAAAGACCAGCTGGTCAGCACATGCATGCTTGTTTTTTGGCTGTTTTTTTTTTAAACCTGTTTTCAGACCGATTTTCAGGCAATTTTCAGGCTGGCTTTCGGGCCGTTTAGAGGCCGTTTTTGGCCTGGAAAATGACCTGGTTTTTGGCTCTTTTTCTTTTTTAAAATTTATTTATTTATTTTTATTTATTTTCAAAACAAACGTACAACTCCTTCTTCTTTACATATTGTAGAAAGTGTTATCAGCTGGTTACAAAAGGCTTTTGTGCGTCTCTTCCACTGTCATCAAATATAATTCATATTAATTCAAATATCTTAACTCAAGTATTTATTATATTAACATCATCATACCTCCACTTTTATTTGACTATAGTTATTTAAACATCCGTCATCCTTAAATATACCAAGATTTAATACATAACCACATGCTGGCATTTCATTTACTTATTTGTAAAATCCTCCGTTAACATTAAATCCTCATATCCTGTTTTAGCTAAACATCCATAATATTTAATACCAAAATTTTCTAATCCTCCATGTATATAATTTAGAATAGAATAGAATAGAATTTTATTATTTGTATGCCGCCCTTCTCCGGGAGGACTCAGGGCGGCGAACAATTCAAGGGGGAAAAGGGGAACATAAAAAAACAAAATACAAATAATAAAAGTAAACAACAGTCGTACAACCATACATGTCGAGAGGGGAGGGAACTCCTCACCCCCAGGCCTGTCGGCAAAGCCAGGTTTTGACGGCTTTTCGGAAGGCCTGGAGAGAGGTGAGGGTCCGAATCCCTGCGGGGAATTTATTATCATTATCCTTTCTTTATTTAACTATATCCTATATCATAACATTTTCCCCCTATTAGTTAAAACTTAACTGTATCTAGTTTTGTTATTATTATTGTTGTTGTTATTAATAATCTTTATATATAGTCCAAAAATATTTCTAACCTTCCCTTCTCATACCCAATTATTACTTAGCATAACAGTTTTTGGCTCTTTTTCATTGTCCAAGAGCAGCTGGCAACAGCAGGCATGCCCATAGACAGGGCTCTATATGCCACTTCTGGCACACATGCTATAGCTTCACCATCAGAGCTATAGGGCACTGCACACCAGAACGGTTCCACCATAAATCCGCGAAGCCCTTATCCGCGGAGACATAAGCGCGAAGACTAATTCGCGCCGTTCAAAGAGCTAAGGAAAAACGCAACCCTACCGCGATGACATAATCGCGGAGGGCAAATCCGCGCATTCCCAAGCACTCAGTACCCTAAACCTAACCCTAAACCTAAGCCTAAACCTAACCCTAAACCTAAACCTAACCCTAAAACAAACCCCTAAACCTAATCCTAACCCTTACCTTAATGGAAATCGGCTTTCTGCCGCGGCACCGTTTTAAAGCGCCCTTCTGTTGCCGCGCTGTTGTCGCGGCGGTGATGACGCGCGATGATGATGTCGCGGCTTTAGCGACGCGCTTATGTCTCCGCGGATAAGGGCTTCGCTGTTTTGTCGTGCCACGCACCAGAACAACTAGACACAAAGTCATTTTTTCCCCAAATGCCATCACTCTGCTGAACAACTAATTCCCACAACAGTGTCAATAATTCACCAAGACTGTATTACTATTATTCTTCTCTTCTTTCCTAGTATCTATCTCTCCCCACTGATGACTCTAACCATGTTTATTTATTTATTTATTATTAAAATTTATATGCCGCCCAATCCCGAAGGACTCTGGGCGGCTTACAAAAGAAGAAAGAGGAGAAAGAAAAGGAAATAAGAAAAGGATAGTTTAAAATTCACAGGTCACACATTCGTTCTAATCGGGGCTGGACCTTAACAATGAGGTCTTATATATGTTGCTTATATCTTTCAATTTATATTGTTTTTATTGTTTCCTGGTATGATTTGATTGCTCATTAGTAACCTTGACTGTCACTAAGTGTTGTATCTTTTTATTCTTGATGAATGTATTTTTATTCTCCTTATGTACACTTGAGAGCATCTGCACCAAAGGCAAATTCCTTGTGTGTCCAATCACACTTGGCCAATAAAGAATTCTATGCTTTGCTATGCTATTCTATTCTATTCCATTCGATTCCATTCCATTCAGTTGCAAGGACTTTAACTCCCAGAATGCCTCAGACAGGATTCTCTCCGCCAATTGCCAAGTTTGAGAAAGATTGTTCTAAACAGGAATTGGACATTCATTTGCCAAAGATGCTGTTATCGATGTTGGGTTGGATCCAATCTGGATTGGATGATCTCTAAAACCCCTTCCAATTGTATTACATTTATTTGGATTATTTTTTTTCCTAGGAAAAAAAAATCACGAAATGATCCCAGCTGAGTTCCATGCTTTTTAGATTGTGTTCTAAGTTTTTTTCTAACCTCTCTGCCAGCCTTCTCCATTTTGGGCCCTTTCCAAATATGTACACTTCAATTCCCAGAATTCCTGATCCAGTGAGGCAATTTCTGAGAATTCTGGGAAATGAAGTTCATAATCTGCAAAACAATTTGGTGGAGGAAATCCACCTCGGGCCGCATCGCTGTTTATATAAAGCGAGAAGCAATCTAAAAATATTTTCTTGAGAGCAATCCGCATTACAAAGTTGACCTTTGAATAAATATGTACAGGTTAATGCCGGTAATCTCCTATACAGGTACTCCTCAACTGATGAATGATTGCTTAGCAACTGTTCAAACTTCTGGTGAACCCATGGGGAGCACTTACGACCGAGATTCAAAGTTCTGATGGTCCCCCCCTTCCCCCTTTCTTATCATATGACTGCATGTTATGACAAATTTGCCAAAACATGACATTTATTTCCAGTTTTCAGCAAAATCTCACCCATGCTGGCTGGGGAATTCTGGGAGTTGAAGTCCATCCATCTAGGTTGGAAAGGGATCTAGGTTGGAAAACACTGCCATATATACTTGCTCATCCTTGGATTAGCAGAGCCTGGATTTTTAAAAACTAAAGTACCATGAAAAATGCACTGCCTATAGATAAGCGAATTGTAAAAAAAATTAAAATGTATGAAAATCTTGAGCTGGCTGGCACATTTTTCATACTCTCTCGGGGATTGGGCGGCCTATAAATCTAATAAATTAAATTAATTCAATTAAATTAAAAATTTGAAGCTCATCTTACCCGAGTTGGGCTTATTTGCAAATTTATACATTATGACATTGTTCTCTTTTATTATTTGTTGTTGTTAGTTGCGAAGTCGTGTCCGACCCATCGTGACCCTATGGACAATGTTCCTCCAGGCCTTCCTGTCCTCTACCATCCCCTGGAGTCCATTTAAGCTCACGCCTGCTGCTTTGGTGACTCCATCCGGCCACCTCATTCTCTGCCGTCCCCTTCTTCTTTTGCCCTCCATCGTTCCCAGCATGAGACTCTTCTCCAGGGAGTCCTTCCTTTTCATTAGGTGGCCAAAGCCTTTGAGTTTCCTCTTTGGGATCTGGCCTTCTAAAGAGCAGTCAGGGTGGATCTCCTCTAGGACTGACCGGTTGGATGGCCTTGCAGTCCAAGGGACTCTCAGGAGTCTTCTCCAGCACCAGAGTTCAAAGGCCTCCATTCTTTGGCGCTCAGCCTTCCTTATGGTCCAACTTATGGTGAATTCCATTGTTTTATTATAGCATGATTACATTTCCAACTTACCGTTCATGCTGAATATGATGCGATTTGCAGATACAGTTTTTATGCAGGATTGCCTGAGTTGGAAACTATATCAAGGGTTCTTTCTTCTAGTGTACAAAATTTGAGAGAGGCTGGATTAAAGTGATACTTAAGGGCCTGACAAGGAGATCCTTAGCTGGCACACCAGAAGTCAGTTGCTCCTTTCTCATCTTATCCATGGAGAGAATGGAGGAGATTGGAGCTAGAGATCAAGAGTGTCCCTCAACCTTTGGGACAACAGCAACTAGTTCCAGGGAGGAAGGTTATACCGTGGACTAGAGGGGTCATGGTTCCATGTGCTGCCTCAGTTGCGCAGATGGGGCTTTGCTTGTTTCCATGGCCCAGTTGCTGGCACGCCATAGATTGGTACCGGACTGACCCCCGATCTAAACATTTGCCATATAAAGTCACTCAGATCCATTCTGAGTTGGACTTAAATTTGTAATTCGTAATTTAATGAGTTTATATGCCGCCCACTCCTGGAGGACTCCAGGCGGCTTACAAATATGAGATAAAAATTAAAAAAAAAACAATTGGGGGAGAGGAACGAAAAACAGTTTAAGAACACAACATATATTCGGCTTGGCTGGGGGTTGGACCTGATTATAGATCAACAACTCTAGGCCTGCCGGAACAGCCAGGTTTTGGTGGCTTTTTGGAAGGCCGCGAGAGTGGGAAGGGTCCGGATCTCTGCGGGCAGATTGTTCCACAGAGCCGGAGCAGCTACAGAAAAGGCTCTCCCCCGAGTGGTCGCCAGCCGGCATTGTCTGGCCGACGGCACCCGGAGGAGGCCTAGCCTGTGAGTTCTTATCGGCCATTGGGAGGTATGTAGCTTCTCAAAAGGGAGGTCCAAAATTGGCCATAGCATGATCAAGGTTTGAGCCTGTGATTCTGTAGGGCAGGGGTGTCAAACTCAAAGCCTGCGGGGCAGATCTGGCTCGCGGGGTGCATAGATCTGGCCCATGGGGCCGCCCTGGAGACAGCAAAAGACTGTCCTATGGTGCCTCTCCCAGCGGAAATGGAGCTCGGGAGGGCCACACTTTCGCTGGCAGTGGGTTCCTGGAGGCTGTTGCAGCCGAAAACGGAGCTTGGGAGCCCGTTTTCGCTAGCAGAGTGTGCGGGCCACCAAAGGCGCCCCCAACACGAGTGATGTCGAGCCCCTCAAGGTCAAACACAACCCTGATGCGGCCCTCAATGAAACAGAGTTTGACACCCTCTTGTAGGGGAAAGAGTGGCAAAATCTGGGGACGGAGTTAAAAGAGGAATTAGGGTAACTTTGTAGTAGATTATTGCAAAACATTCTGCACGGGGCTGTCCCTTGGAAGCTACAGCTGGTTCAGAATACAGATAGCTTTCGACCTACACTCAAAACTGTAGAAATGATAGTAGGTTTTAGGAGAAACCCTCCTATGCTACCACCTCTTACAATACTAGACAACACAATATCAAGTAGAGACCTTCACGTTTCTAGGTTCTATCATATCGCAAAATGGACACCTAACATCAAAAACGTCATCAAAAAAGCAGAACAAAAAATGTTCTTTCTGGGCCAACTCAGGAAGCTCAAACTGCTTAAAGAGCTGCTGATTCAGTTCTACAGAGGAATCATTGAGTCTGTCATCTGCTCCTTTATAACTGTCTGGTTGGGTTTTGCAACCCAACAAGACAGTCACAGACTTCAACGGATAATTAGAACTGCAGAAAAAACAATTGCTACCAACCTGCCTTCCATCGAGGACCTGTACACTGCACGAGTCAAAAAGTGGGCTGTGAAAATATCTACGGACCCCTCATATCCTGGACATAAATTGTTTCAACTCCTAACCACAAAATGACCAGAACAACTAGACACAAGGACAGTTTTTTCCCCCATGCCATCACTCTGCTTAACAACTAATTCCCACAACACTGTCAAACTATTTAGTAAGGTTGTATTACTATTTCTTTCCTAGTACCTATCTCTTGCCACTTATGACTATAACCATGTTGCTTGTATCATTACAATTTATATTTTTATTTAGTTTCCTAGTATGATTTATGCTGATTGCTATGACTATCACCATATTGACTCTTATGATTTATGATGAATGTATTTTTACGATGATTATGATCATGATTTATCACTTATGGGTACTATGTACACTGAGAGCTTATGCACCGGAGACAAATTCCTTGTGTGTCTGATCACACTTGGCCAATAAAGAATTCTGTTTCTATTTCCATTTCTATTACTTTGCCTTAAATTTCCATTGCTAAGCGAGACAACTGTTGTGAGCTTTGGCCCATGTTATGACCTTTCTTGCCACTGTTGTTAAGTGAGTCACTGCCATTGTTAAGTTAGTATCACGGCTGTTAAGTGAAGCTGTATTCCCCTTTTATTTTGCTTGCCAGAAGGTTGCAAAAGGGGATCACATGACCATCAACTGCAACCGGCATAAATCCATGCCAGTTGCCAAGCAGCTGAATTTTGATCACGTGACCATGGGGATGTTGCAATGGTCGTAAGTGTGAAAAATGGTCATAAGTCACTTTTTCCAGCACTGTTGTAACTTTGAACAGTCACTAAACAAATAGTTGTAAGTCGAGGACTACCTGTAAAGCCACACACGCAGGTATGGAAGCATTTTGATACAACCGTGTCATCAGAGGTGGGGTTCAGCCGCTTCGGACCAGTTCGCCTGAACTGGTAGCGAAAATCGCAGGCACTACCCACCTTGGCTCTATGCTGTCCTATTTAGACACATTTTTTGAGGCCGGGCGCGTGTGTGGAAGGCCCATGTGTGAGCAAAGTGCATGCATGGAAGGCCGGGTGCATGCGTGAAAGGGTGTGTGTGTGCCCGCAGCGAACCCATGGTAACAAAATGTGAAACCCACCGCTGCATGTAATACCTCTGTTATGGGAGCTTCATTGGCTATCAGCTGGCTCCAGATCAGCTGGTTCTAGGTATCATCCTTAAAGCCCTTCATGACTTAGGGCAGTGCTCCCCAACCTTTTGGGCACCAGGGACCAATTCCACCGAGAGTGGTTTTTCAGTGGACTGGAAGGGGCACGGTTTTACATGCTGCCTGCATTCCATGGATGGGACTTTGCTTGTTTGCACAGCCTGGTTTCTGGCATGGACCGGGGATTGGGGACTCCTGGTTTAGGACCGGCCTGTCTGAGGGACCGGCCCAGAGGTAGGTTCCTACCAGTTCACACCGGTTCGGTAGAACCGCTTCGTCAAATCTACCGAACCGGTTAGAAGAGGTTCCACCAGTGGACCCAGAAAGCAGGCCACACCTACAGAAGAGGTTCCAAAATTTTTTGAAACCCACCACTGGAGCAGCCTCTCTCCCATCATTTATGACCATCCTGTAAAATTCCAAGAGAGGAGCTTTGTTTTCATGTCCCAGCTATTAAACAATGTCCTCTGATAAGGCCTGGGAAGTGAGTCCTTTCTGAATAACATCTCTTTGGAATTTCAGACCCCCCCCCCCACTCCCCACAACCTTGCAAACTTTAAAATAATCCCTGAAAAATCTGTTTTGGTGTGTTTCTCCGGGTGTGTCCATCTCCTGTACGTACAATGTTTGTTCTGGTCAGGATATGTTTGCTCTTGCTATAATATTTACCTTTTGTTGTAGAAATTGAATGTTTTTTAATCTGTGCGCTGCCCAGAGTGTAGAATCAGTGTTGAGTGGGGGAGGGAGGGTTCTTATACCTTTAAATTAAACATTAATGAAATAGACCCGAATGATGGATTCATCCAGAGGGTCACAAGATTTTTTTTTTTATTTTTTTTTTTATCGACTTGTTGTTCAGTCATGCCTGACTCTTTGCGATCCGAGGACCCCAGCACTCCACCTCCAGCCCCTTCTCCAAATCCTCCACTATCGACTATCTCTGGAGGCAAATTCATGGTCATTGCCTCGATAACACAATCTATAGCCATCTCATACTTCGCCATCCCTTTCTCCTTTGGACTTCCATCTTTCCCACCATCAGCGTGTTTTCCAATGAATCCTTCCTTCTCATTTGGTGGCCAAAGTATTTGAGCTTCAACTTCAGGATCTGACCTTCCAAAGAACAGTTAGCGTTGATTTCCTTCCTGTGAAATCCAGTTGCCTTTTGAAAATCCAGTTGCCTTTTGCGCTCTACATGGGGCAGCCTTTGAAGAGTATTCGGAGACTTCAACTCGTCCAGAATGCAGCCGCGCGAGCGATTGTGGGTGCATCTCGGTACACCCACGTTACACCTATCCTTCGCGAGCTGCACTGGCTACTGATCGGTCTCTGGATACGCTTCAAAGTGCTAGTCGTAACTTACAAAGCCCTTCGTGGTATTGGACCTGGGTACTTGAGAGACCGCCTGCTGCCAATTACCTCCCAAAGACCCGTTAGATCACACAGGGTCGGCCTCCTCCGGGTTCCGTCCACCAGCCAATGCCATCTGGCTACTACCCGGGGGAGGGCCTTCTCTGTGGCAGCTCCGGCCCTTTGGAACGAACTCCCCGCGGAGATCCGCATCCTCAACCCTCTCCAGGCCTTCCAGAAAGCCGTCAAAACCTGACTGTGCCGGCAGGCCTGGGGTTGACGAGTTCCCCTCCCCTCTCAACCTGTGTGGCTGTGTGATTCTTGGCTATTTTAACTGCTTGTATTGTGTTCTATGTTCCCTTTCCCCCCTTTGAGTTGTTCGCCGCCCTGAGTCCCTCCCGGAAAAGGGCGGCATATAAATAAAACAAATCTAAATCTAAATCTAAAAGCATCTTTGGGACAACCTGGATGAGTGAGAATTTCTTTTTTTTTAAATATTTTTTTTTTAATTTTCAAAACAAACACATCCTTCTTTACATACTGTAGAAAGTGCATCAGTTGGTTACAAAAAGACTTTTGTGCATCTCTTCCACCGTCAACAAACACAATTCATACTAACTCAAGTATTTTAACTCAGATATTTATACATGTTACCGTCATCATGACGGTATGAGCCGAGGTGGCGCAGTGGTTAAATGCAGCACTGCAGGCTACTTCAGCTGACTGCTAGTTCTGCAGTTCGGCTGTTCAAATCTCACAGGCTCAAGGTTGACTCAGCCTTCCATCCTTCTGAGGTGGGTAAAATGAGGACCCGGATTGTTGTTGGGGGCAATATGCTGACTCTGTAAACCGCTTAGAGAGGGCTGAAAGCCCTATGAAGCGGTATATAAGTCTTAACTGCTATTGCTATCATACCTCCATTTTCATCTGACTATAATTGCTTAAAGGTCCTTCATCATAAAATATACCAAGTTTTAATACATAACCACACACTGGCATTTCATTTGCTATTTCTAAAATCCTCCATTAACACTGAATCCTTATGTCGTATTGAGTGAGAATTTCTTTTTTTTTTTTAAAGGAGTTGATTCTTATTTTTTTTATTTTTTATTAACAAACATGTAAAATACACACACACAAAGCCTAGACGTACACCACATTTACACAATACAATACGAACAGGAGCTTCCTGTTCTTTCTAATAGCAATTATCAATCGATACCGCTCACCTTATATTATTTCCCCTTCTATTGTATTTCATTTGGATTGAGAATTTCTATAGACCAGTGATGGCAAACGTTTTTCTGCTCGGGTAGCAAAAGGGTGCAGGCATGCGCAATAGCACACATGTGTGTCCCCATACGCATAATGCAATGGCCTGCCACATGCGTGCCGGCCTCACTGATGTCTCCAGACTTCCGGTAGGCCCGTTGGGCCATTTTTCACCCTTCCCAGCCTTTAGGAAAACCTCCAGAGCCTGTGAATGGCAAAAAAAAGCCCAACAGGCCTACCAGAAGTTTGTTTCCAAAGCCTGGGGAGCGTGAAAACGGCCTCCCCCGCCCTGCAGAAAGCTGAAAATCAGTCGGCCAGCGCGGGTATGCGCACTGGAGCTGACATAGGGCAACGCCTCGTGTGCCCTCATATGTGGCTGTGCATGCCACCTGTGGCACCCGTGCCACTGGTTTGCCATCACGGCTATAAACACTTTAGGATCCAACTCTCCATATAGTCATATTTCCAGAGAGAAAAACTGCAGGCTACAGGTATTCAGGTGATCCTGAGGACACAGATGAACCTCCAAGTGGCCTCAATGACGTCCTAAAACACCGATCCTCAAACTATGGCTCACGGGCCAAGATACGGCCCGCCAAAGCAAAGTATCCAGATTCAGCCTCGCTCCTCACAGTCGGCCTTCTCTTCCAGCGAGCATCCACTTCAGCTGCGCTTCTGATTAGTTATTTCACTGGTTGAGCTGCACTTCTGATCCCACCGCTGTGCTGAAGGTATGGCCGAAGGATGCTGGGGAGGACCAGCTGACCGAGGGGTGATCTCGCCAGTGCAGCCACGTGATCCAGGGCTGGTGGGCGAGTAGGGGAGTGGCTGCTGCTGATTGTAAAGTAGTGCTTTAAAAGTCTTTAAAAACGCTTTAAAAACAGCCTTTCAGGATGTATTTTTAACAGCCATGTGATCCAGCGGAGGGTCGGTGAATACAGCAAGGACAAAGACAAAATGGACTGCTAAGTTGGCCACGCCCACCCAGTCACATGACCCCCTTAGCCACGCCCATCCAGCCAGTTCACCCCCCCCCCAACAGTCTGAGGGGCTGTGAATCAGCCCCCTGTTTAAAAGGTTTGAGGACCCCAGCTCTAAAAGGATGCAAATGACCAGCTGTCTGCAAGGGATATAAATCCTTCCATTTCCCCACCATCCAGTCAGAACTGGAAAAGCTTCTTGGATGAGAAGTGGAACATCTTCAAAGAAAACGAAAAAGCACCTTTGGGACCACCATGACCTGGATGCTGAGAATCTCTGCGCACACTCACAGCCATACCTTACTCCTGGGAAAAAAACATAGGTTTTACTATTCGGATCTTTGTTGCGGGGCTGGGTCACTGGTGGCATGACTGCAAGTTCAGTGTCTGCAAAAATGTCGCGCTCCATGCACAAGTGCATTTGCAAATAAAAAGGTCTGCGCATGGGCAAAACCTTTAAAAGCGAAAAAAAAATTGCAAGGAACATTTTTCTGCGCATGCGCAGAACTGAAAAGCAAGATGGCGCCACCATAGGAGAACTGGTTCAGGGGCGTGGCATGCCTGGGTTGCTACCGGTTCCAGGGACCCAGGCCGCTAAGTTATTACCTATTCGGCCGAACCAGTCTGTACTGGTAGAAACCCACCTCTGCTTGGTTGGCAAGGTGATGTCTCTGTTTTTTAATATTTGCCATAGCTTTCAATCCAAGGAGCAAGCATTTTTCAATTTCATGGCTGTAGACACCGTCTGCAGTGATCTTGGAGCCCCCACCCCCCCCCCCCCCCCGCAGTGGTGGGATTCAGCCAGTCCGTACCTATTCGGGAGAACCAGTTATTAACTTTCTAAGCAGATCGGAGAACCGGTTGTTGGAAGAAATCTTATTTTGTTTTTTTCCACTTTGCAGGGCTAATCCTGTAAGGAAGGCAGGAAGGAAACGTTCTGGTGTTGTTTCTAGCCTCATCTTTATTGCCCTGCTTACAGAAACTGCCTCTCCGGTTAACCCTTATTACATTGTAACAGCTAAGGCGAAGCGCCCATTGACTTGAGTGACCTTGAGTTGGCCACGCCCACCCAGTCACATGACCACTGAGCCCCGCCTACCCAGCTGGTCATTAGGGCAGAGAACCGGTTGTTAAATTATTTGAATCCTACCACTGCTCCCCCCCCAATATAATCTGTCACTGCTTCCATTTCTTTCTCCTTCTTTTTGCCAAGAAGTGTTAGGACTGGGTGCCATGATTTTAGTTTCTTTGAGTTTTAAGCCAACATTCTTCTCTTTCACCTGCATCAAGAGGCTCTTTAGTTCCCCTTTACTTTCTGCCATTAGAGTGATATTGCCTGCATATCTGAGGTTGTTGATATTCCTCCTGGCAATCTTGTGACTCATCCAGCCTGGCATTTTACATGAATCTTTACCCACTGCCGCGACGTTATTGCAAACACAGCCTCCTTTGTCGTGTGGAGAAGCATTGAAGCAGTGTTCTGGGATCCGTAATGTCCTTCCCTGAAAGAAACGGTGGCGTATCGTGCAAAACCTTTCATTTCCTTAGAGGCCACCTTCTCCTTCCCCGTCATCAGTTGAAAATTCAGAAAAGTTTGGCTCCGGTTCAACCGCTTGCAATTTCCGTATTGACAGTCCTGATTTCCCCCACCCATAAGACAGTGATAATGAACCTTTTTTTGGCTGGCGTGCCAAAAGTGGGGGGAGCAAAGGGGGGTCGTGTGCGGGCGTGCCACACCCATAATGCTATGCGCACAATCCCAGCGTGCACGCGCGCATGACCAGCTCCCCCCCATTTTTCACGTCCTTTTTTTCGCCCTCTCCAGGCTCCAGAGGCTTTATAGGAGCCTGGGGAGAGTGAAAACAACCTCCCCCTGCCCCTTCCGGAAGTCCAGCGGAGGCTCCAGGAGCTTCCCTGAAGCCTCCGGAGCACGAAAAACCGGCCCTATGGGCAAAGTTTGGGAATGGACAAACTGGAAGTGACTTCCGGTTTGCTCGTAGGATCGTTTTTTGCCCTCCGGAGGCTTTAGGGAAGCTTCCTGAAGGCCCCTGAAGGCCTTTCGTTCCTGAACTTCTGATTTGCCCGTAGGCTGGTTTTTCGTGCTCCAGAGGCTTCAAGAAAGCCTACAGAGGGCGAAAAATGGCCTCAAAAGAAGGCCAGTGTGCATGTGTACGCTGGCCATAGGTTTGCCATCACAGCCCTAAGTTGTTAATAATAATAATAACAATGCACATGTTTTGTTGAATTATGATCTTTCCTTATTGTCTTGTTCAATAATTCAATGTGTTGCCCTGTTTCCTGAAAATAAGACTTTCCCAGAAACAAGTCCAATTGGGCTTTTGAGCACATGTGCTAAAATAAGCCCTCCCCTGAAAATATTGCAATACAGCAGCACGATGAGGTGACCACGCTCGCTGCACCTCAAAAACAATAAAACCTCCCCGAAAATAAGGCCAAGGGGGTCAAAAGAAAATGAGACCGTGTCTTATTTTCAGGGAAACACACATTTTTATGCCAATCAAATTCTACCTATCATTCCTTTTACTATGTCACTGGTGCCTCTGCTTCCAGTTCTTTTTAGGGATTTACATAATGGCATCCATTACATCTGAGTGCTGAAATTGTAGATGACTTAACCTGGAAAAGAGACTCTTTCAAGAATATTTTCATTTTTAGGGGCCCTGACTTATCTTCTGAGATCAGAGTTAGGGTGACTCCTTTTAGCTTTCTTTTCAATGGTGGTCTTTAATCCAGTGTTTTCCAACCTTGGCAACTTTAAGACGCGTGGATTTCAACTCCCAGAATTTGCCAGCCAGGAGGTAGAGAATGTGAAGCGGTGGCAAAGTCGAGCTACCCGCGTTTGTAAAGAAAAATTGTGCGTGCCGGGTTTTAACTGGCACAGATAGACCCCTATGGACTGGGATGCTTGCTAGTCACTAACAGAGTGGGAACTTTGGATATTGCGATGTTTGTTGCAGTGCCTCATGCTGTAACTTGTGTGGTTGTCTGTAGGCAGGCACGAACAGGTTGAGCATGTTTGAGTGAACGTCAGGCTGGGAGATTTGCACTGCCTTCTAGTGCTCATCCTAGGCTATGGCTACATTTGCAGAAAAGGCCACAGGCAGATGGATTGCACAAAAATGATGTTTCGTTGGAGACACACACACGCAACCAAGGATTGTATTAGCTTTTGGGATGCTGCTGCACACTGCTGACTCATGTTTAAGTCATCATCCACTAAGATGGCTGGCTGGGAAATTCTGGGAATTGAAGTCCACAAAGTCTTAAAAGTTTCCAAGATTGGACACTTTAAGCACTATATGTCATCTGTCAGTTACTTTCACAACTGATTCCCAGTCAGTCTGATTCCCAGAATTCTCAGCCATGGCCATATTGAGAATTCTGGGAACTGAAGTCCACAGAGCTGAAGTCACCAAAGTTGAGAAATGCTGAGTGGGTTTGCTTTTCGCCTTGCCTGAAAGTCTCCATCTATAAAAGTCCTGCTGTAAGCGATTCTTGTGAGAGGCATCTTAGCCAAGGATCTTGAAAGGTGAGGTCCCCGACTCTTTAAGTTTTGTGTGGGTGGTCCAGAACTGGTTAAGGAAATCCTCTGCATGTGTGTGTCTGTGTTGTGGGAGCTGATGAGTAAGTAAAATTCAACGGCTGGAACCCGGTGGAGTTGTGTTGACGGCTTGGTAGCAGTACTTGTAGATACTTGTTCATTTGTCATAATGATATCTTTATTAAATAGTAAAATTTAAAGCCAGCCATTAAAATACAAACAAAGATAAAAGGGAAAAAGGAAGAGGAATAAAAAAAAATAAGTGTGTGTGTTTGTTTGTGTGTACACACACACACATACATTAAAGTAAAAGTTCCCTTTGCACATATGTGCTAGTCGTTACCGACTCTAGGGGGCGATGCTCATCTCCGTTTCAAAGCTGAAGAGCCAGTGCTGTCTGAAGACGTCTCTGTGGTCATGTGGCCGGCATGACTAAATGGTAGTATGTGCCTGATTCATAATCACATTTCCAACAATTTGGCACTAAATTTACTCTGGTTTCTCTTCAGATCGTATAAATCTTTCGCCTTTTAATCCAGTCTCTTCTTGATGATGAAGCTCCAGTGATGAAGCTCCCACAATTTCTGAAGGCAACTTCTGTTCCATTGTTCTCACTGTCAGGAAATTTATCCTTATTTTCAGGTTGAATCTCTCCTTGATCATTTTCCATCCATTATTCCTTGTCTGGCCTTCAGGTGCTTTGGAAAATAGCTTGACCCCCTCCTCTCTATGGCAGCCCCTCAAATATTAGTTTTGTGATATTCTAGGTATTGTAATTTGACCTCTGTCTAACCGTGTTTTTTTCTCTCTCTCTTTCAGTTCATTTTGGCTGTGGATCGCAACTCGGATAACAAGAATTATTGGAGGTCAGTCACAATCAAAAATTCTTGGGGCCTTCTGGTTTGATCTTCTTCTGTGGCTTCAAACACAGGTAGTCCTCAACTTGCAACAGTTCATTCAGTGACCATTCGAAGTGACAACGGTCCTAACAAAACTGATTTATGACGGTTTTCCCCACTTCCATTCCATTCTGCCAAATTAATCTGTTGAAGTTTGGAATGGTATTATAATATACTGATGTGTATTCAGAAACACAATGGAAAGATCTAAGGGATCAGCAACCTTAAGCAATCAATAAGCCACAAAGGTCCTAACCGGAAGCCCCCCGTTCAATTCTGGAGCTGACTGGAAGTCCGGTTCCCCCACCATAGAGTCTCCTCCTAGCGCAGCGTCCTTTTTCCTCTGCCAACTGGAAGTCCGGTTCCCCCACCATAGAGTCTCCTCCTAGCGCAGCGTTCTTTTTCCTCTGCCAACTGGAAGTCCGTTTCCCCCACCATAGAGTCTCCTCCTAGCGCAGCCTTCTTTTTCCTCTGCCAACTGGAAGTCCGGTTCCCCCACCACAGAGTCTCCTCCTAGTGCAGCCTTCTTTTTCCTCTACCTGTCCTAACCGAAAGCCCTAACAATTGTGGAGACAACTGGAAAACCCTCCCCTTGCCATAGAGTCTTCTCCTGGCACACTGTGCTTCTCTCCTCCCGCACCAGAAGCTCCTCTCAAAATTGTGGCGCCGAGCAGTGACGGAGTTGCAGCAGAGGGAGGAAAGAGCCACATGCGGCTCCAGAGCCACAGGTTGCTGACCCCTGATCTGGGCATATTTGGGTTAATATGTAAGAGAAAGGAATTAAGGAGACAATTTTTAAAATTCTTTCTCAGTTTTGTCGCAAAGGGGATATTTCAGTTATAGAAGGAAAATAAAAAGGCTAGTGCAGTACAGATAGTCCTCCACTTACAACAGTTCATTTAGTGACCATTCAAAGTTACAACAGCACTGAAAAAAATGACTTGTGACCATTTTTCACACTTATGACCATTGCAGCATCCCCATGGTCACATGATTTATATTCAGATACCTGGCAACAGGTTCATACTTACAACAGCTGCTTGATTAGTTTCCACCCATTGGTTCTTGTTCTACCCTCAGGTGCCTTGGAAAATACTTTGACCCCCTGCTCATTGTGACATCTCCTGAGATATTGGAAGACTGCTATCATGTTTCCCCTAGTCCTTCTTTTCATTAAACTAGACATGCCCAGTTCCTGCAACCGTTCTTCATACGTTTTAGATAATGATTCTCTTAGTGACCACGTCTTTTAATTACCAAAATTCTGACTCCAGCTGTTGTCATAAGTTGAAGTCTACCAATAAAGGTAGTCCTTGATTTACAAGAGTTCATTTAGTGACCGTTCAAAGCTACAAAGGCACTGAAAAAAGTGACATGACCATTTTTCACACTTACATGATTTACATTTGGATGGTTGACAACTCACATTTATGTTGCTTGCTGTCTCCTGGAATCATGTGGTCGCCTTTTGCACCCTTCTGACAAACAATGAGGAAACCAGATTCACTTAACAGCCGTCTTATTAATTTAAAAATGGCAGTGATTCACTTAAGAAAGGTGGCAAGGAAAGTTGTAAAATGGGACAAACCCCACGACAGATACCTCAGTTAATAACTTACATTTTGGGCTCAATTGCGGTCGTAAGTCGAGGACTACCTGTAATTTGAAAACGTGTTTTAACTTTTGAAAAATGAAAAACATTAATCTTCTTAAAACTCAGGTGGGGTTTTTTGGGGGGGGGTGTTCTTCACCCCCCCCCAAACGTATTGTATGAACAGTATGGACCAGAGTGTCTTACATTTTAGTACAAATATAACAATATTCTTCATATTTTATATAGTTGTTAATCTTATAGAATTTTATTAATAATACACATATTTTGTTAAATTATAATTCTTCATTCTTGGCTGCTTGCTATTTCAATATATTATTTTATGCTAATCTCCATATTCTAAATATCACTCCTTTTATAAGTATAAGTATAATCTTTATTGTCATTGTACTTAAATACAACGAAATTGGTTTTACTACAAATAAAACATTAATAATCATATTCGTGTTTAACAGACTTATCTAGTTCTGATAGTAATACACAGATTTATATTAAATTATAACCTTCCATTGTTTATCCCCTTTCTAATTTTTAATTGTGCCACTATTATATTAAAAAAATATCCCCTTTCTAATCACATATAAATAATATTCATCATATTTATATTTGACAAGTTATATAATTCTAAAAATAATACACATGTTTTTTATCAAATTCTAATCTTTCATTATTATCTTGTTCAGTATTTCAATTATTTTTAATGCCAATCAAATTCTCCATATAGTTTCTTTTACTACAAATAGAATGTTAGTAATCATATTTAAAGGGACGCGGTGGCTCAGTGGCTATGACGCTGACATTGTCGATCAGAAAGGTCGGTGGTTCGAATCCCTAGCGCTGCGTAACGGAGTGAGCTCCTGTTACTTATACCAGCTTCTGCCAACCTAGCAGTTCAAAAGCACGTAAAAATGCAGGTAGAAAAATAGGGACCACCTTTGGTGGGAAGGTTCTGTGCGCCCTTGGCGTTTAGTCGTGCCGGCCACATGACCACGGAGATGTCTTCGGACAGCGCTGGCTCTTCGGCTTTGAAATGGAGATGAGCAGCGCCCCCTAGACGTGGGGATGACTAGCACAGTGTTTCTCAACCTTGGCGACTTTAAGTCCACAGGACTTAAAGTCGCCAAGGTTGAGAAACACTGGACTAGCACATATGTGCGAGGGGAACTTTTACCTTTAATCATATTTATTACAGTTAACAAGCTTATATCGTTTTGGTTTTCTTCTTAGCGGTACAAACCTTCTTGGCCGGCACGATGAGTAACAAACCACCTCTGGACGAGAAGCTTCTGGAGCTGAATTTACATTCCCATTTCATCATCGGCTCCATTTCGGAGGATAACTCTGAAGATGAGACGAGCTCCTTGGTGAAAATTGATTTGCTGGAAGAAAAAGAGCAATCCATCTCTCCGGTCTCCGTCAGTTCGGACTCTCTGTCCGACCTCAGCTCCTCCGGTGCTCAAGAGGCCCTTCATATGAGGTAGGACCAAATGAAAACCCCTATTTCAAATACAGGTCTTTCTCAATTTACAACAGTTCATTTAGTGACCATTCAAAGTTACATCGGCACTGGAAAAAGTAACTTAAGACTCTTTTTCACACTTACAACCGTTGACACGTTCCCGTGGTCGTGTGAGACAAAATTCAGAGGCCTGGCAACCGACTCATCTTTATGACGCTTGTATCTTCCTGGGGTCATGTGGTCCCTTTTTTGTGACTTTCTCACAAGCGAAGTCAATGGGGAAGCCAGATTCACTTAACAACTGTGTTACTAACTTAATACCTGCGGTGATTCACTTAACAGCTCCGGCAAGAAAGGTTGTAAAACGAGGCAAAATTCACTTAACAAATGTTTCACTTCACAACAGAAAGGTTGGGCTAAATTGTGGTCATAAGTCAAGGACTACTTTTATGGGATTCTTAAAAATGTCTTCTTTTCTTTTCTTGTTGCTCTAAACAAGAGTATTCAACATCGACAACTTTAAGATGTGTGGACTTCAATTCCCAGAATTCTCCAGCCAGAACTGCTACCATGTCACCCCCTACTCCTTCTTTTGATTAAACTAAATCAGTGATGCTGAAAACGTATGAGTGCGAGTGTGTGACAGCGGTGTGTGCCCATACCCATAATGCAATGCGCCCGTCCCCTGTGTATGGACATGACCCCCCCACAGGCATGCGCGACACACAAAAAAACCCCCCATGTCTTGTTTTGGGCTAGCAGGCCTCCCTGAAGCCTCCTGGGACGAAAAGCAGGGTGTGGGGCAGGCCATACCCTCCTCACAACCTGGTTTGGGCCTAACAGGCTTCCCTGAAGCCTCCTGGGACCAAAAACAGGGCACAGGGGGACGCTGCCCCCCCCACTCACCCCACCCCTGCACATGTGCCTGCAACCTCCCCACTCCCAGCGCGTGCACACGCGTCTCACCCATGCGTGGCATAGATCCCAAAATCAGCTGGCCAGCAGGAGGCAGGTGTGCATGCGCAGTGGAGCTAGGCTGGGAGACGGCTGGCATGCCCGCAGAGTGGGCTCTGCATGCCACCTGTGGCACACCTGCCATAGGTTCTCTGTTCTCACCCCCTCCTCCGTCCAGTAACGAAAGCCAAGACAAGCTTAACTAGAATGTACTTTAATAGCAAGAAACCAAAACCTCGGTGGCTGAAAGCCAAGCATAACAAACAGATAAAGACCTTGGCAGCAACTCAGACAAACCTTGGCAGCAATTCAACCTGCCAAGTTAGTTACAAAAGTTCTCTTTAGTCAATGCATTGACTTCTGCAAGAGGGGCCTGTGCACAAGCAGTCTTTTTATAGTCTGGAGAGAAGCCTAATGACCACCAGCTGAGCGCAATTACCTCCTGTACTTGCTTAACTGTTCCTGACGCCTATTAGCTCTTCAATTCCGGGCATCCAGGAACAACTCACTGCTGGCTTCTGGATCACTCCCCCTTGTCTCCTCCCCACTGGTCCAAGGTTCAAGCGCCACCTGGTGGCCAACCAGTCTCCCTGCGCCCTGCTCGGAGTTGGAATCCTTTCTAGGTCCTCCAGAGCCGACTCATAGCCCCTCACTGTTGAGGTCTGGTGGCAGCTCCAACGGCTCCTGCTGGGCCATAACAGTTCTCCATCACGGAACTAGACATACCCAGTTCATGCAACCGTTCTTCATATGTTTTAGCCTCCAGACCCCCCTAATAATCAAAATTGTCAAAGTCTCACCATCTCAGTAATTTTTACTGGATTTTTGTCAAAAAGGGTGAAGTTTCGGATGAAGAAATTCCAAATTT
The DNA here is from genome assembly GCF_009769535.1 of Thamnophis elegans. Lineage (NCBI taxonomy): Eukaryota > Metazoa > Chordata > Lepidosauria > Squamata > Natricidae > Thamnophis > Thamnophis elegans. Next base: position 133,523,071 of record NC_045544.1, read on the forward strand.
ACATTGGCAATCCTACCTGGGGTTGTGTGGGAAACAGAGCATGAGATTGCTAAAATTTATATCAGCTTGGGTTCTTGTTGTTCTTTGCACCCGGTACTTGAAAAGGCTGCCATGCAGTGCTTCATTTCTAAAGATGGGCTCTTGCAGAATTTTAATTGCTCTTGCATATATTGTACATCATGTGTCTCCCAGCCAATATTTGGAATTAGAAGCTTTGCCGATGGTGCTTTGAGAACACAACAGTTTAACTAGGTTTACAGCAAGAACACAGAGTCCCTCTGTGTGAGAGATGGGCAGTTCCTAAATATGATAAATAAAATAAAATAAGCAATTAAGAAGGACCATTAGTCAAAAAGAATTAGTGTTTGCTGGGTCCAAAATCAAGCCCCATTTATACTGGTAAAGGTTTCCCTCGCACATACGTGCTAATTGTTCCCGATTCTAGGAGGCAGTGCTCATCTCCATTTCAAAGCCGAAGAGCCAGCGCTGTCTGAAGACATCTCTTGAGAGACCGCCTGCTGCCAATTACCTCCTCTAGACCGATTAGATCCCACAGATTAGGCCTCCTCCGAATTTCATCCGCCGGCCAGTGTCGACTGGCGACTACCCGGAGGAGGGCCTTCTCTGTGGCTGCTCCGACCCTCTGGAACGAGCTCCCCGTGGAGATTCGAACCCTTACCACCCTCCAGGCCTTCCGCAAAGCCCTTAAAACCTGGCTGTTCCAACAGGCCTGGGGCTAAAGAGTTTTTGCCCCCGTCTCGAATGGTATGACTGTTGTGTGTTTTAAATTATGTATTGTTGCGTGTCACTTTAATTTTTGTCTGTATCCCCCTCCCTTGGTTGAGTTGTGAGCCGCCCTGAGTCCCCTTTGGGGGAAAAGGGCAGCATATAAATAAAATAAACAACAAACAACAAACAAACATCTCCATGGTCAGGTGGCCGGCATGACTAAACGCCGAAGGCGCATGGAATGCTGTTACCTTCCCACCAAAGGTGGTCCCTATTTTTCTTCTTGCGTTTTTTATGTTCTTTCGAACTGCTAGGTTGGCAGAAACTGAGACAAGTAACGGGAACTCACTCTGCTATGCGGCACTAGGGATTCGAACCGCTGAACTGCCGACCTTTCCAATCGACAAGCTCACTGTCTTAGCCACTGAGCCACCGCATCTCCCTGACTTATATCACAATTGAGCCCAAAACTTCTGTTGCTAAACAAGAGTGTTTTGCCCCATTTTTTCTTGCCACATTTGTTAAGTGAATTTCTGCAGTTGTTTAGTGAGTAACACGATTCTTAGGTAAATCTGACTTCCGCATTGACTTTGCTTGTCATAAGGTCGCAAAAGGGGATCACATGATCCCAGGACACTGCCACGGTCATAAATATGAGTCAGTTGCCAAGCGTCCGAATTTTGATCAGGTGACCATGGGAATGCTGCACCCATCAGAAGTGTGACAAGCAGTCACAAGTCACTTTTTCAGTGCTGTTGTAACCTCGGTCACTAATGAATGGTTATAAGTCAAGGTACTGTACAATGAGAGATAGCTGCCTCTTTGTGAGCATTTCGGAACATCAAACAACCGTTGCACAAACACAAGGAAAGGCTTGAGTTGGGCTGGCCAATCCACAGAAGGTGTGAAGTTGCCTTACCCAATTCTGTTGTTGCAATCTGGAATAATCTGTCCCCGATATTTGATCATCCCTCACCATATTAGCAATAGCACTTAGACTTACCGTATTTTTCGGAGTATAAGACACACCTTTTTCCCTCAAAAAAGAGGCTGAAAATCTGGGTGCATCTTATACACTGAATACAGCATTTTTTGCCTCCCGAAACCCCGTCCCCTTCACCAAAATGGCCGTGCATAGCTTTTAGGAGCCTTGCAGAGTGTTCCTGGGGGCTGGGAAGGGCAGAAATGAGTGAAAAACGGGCCATTTTTTGCTTGTTTTTGCACCCCCCCCCCAGGAGCACTCTACAAGCCTCCTAAAGGCTATGCATGCCCTTTAAAACAAAAAAAAAAAAAACACACCAAAACTGGCCCGTTTTTGCGAGGTTTGCAGAGTGCAAAAACCTTTTTTTTAATTTGCCTCTTCAAAACCTTGGTGCGTCTTATACTCCAAAAAATATGGTATATGCAGCCTCATAGTGCTTTTATAGCCCTCTCTAAGCAGTGGTTAAATGCAGCACTGCAGGCTACTTCAGCTGACTGCAGTTCTGCAGTTCGGCTGTTCAAATCTCACCGGCTCAGGGTTGACTCAGTCTTCCATCCTTCCGAGGTGGGTAAAATGAGGACCCGGATTGTTGTTGGGGGCAATATGCTGACTCTGTAAACCGCTTAGAGAGGGCTGAAAGCCCTATGAAGCGGTATATAAGTCTAACTGCTATTGCTATTGCTATTGCTATTTACAGAATCAGCGTATTGCTCCTAACAATCTGGGTCCTCGTTTTCCCGACCTCAGAAGGAGGGAGGGCTGAGTCAACCTTGAGCCAGTAACAACCTTGTGATTTGCTTAATGACTGCCGTGATTTCCCTAACAACTATAATAAAAACAGTTGTGAAATTGAATCTGGTCATAGTGGTTGTTCGACTTACAGCCGCAAGGACTTATAACCAAATTCTGGACTCAGTTGTCTTCATAAGTTAAGAACTACCCATATTGATTTAATATTGTTCCTCTCACCATTGTCCTCAACTTACAACAGTTCATTTAGTGACTTTTTGAAGTTATAGCGGGACCAGAGGTGGGTTTCTACCAGTTCGCACCTATTTGGTAGAACCGATTCGTCAAATCTACCGAACCGGTTAGAAGAGGTTCCACCAGTGAACCCGGAAAGCAGGCCACACCTACAGAAGAGGCTCCAAAATTTTTTGAAACCCAACACTGGTCCTTGGATATGATTATTCTACACTATCATGCTCCTATTTATAAAACTCAGAGCCTCTGTGAAAGGTAAGGATGACTACTGCGTTTGTGGTGCAATCAGAACATTGCGTGTGTTGAAGTTGTTTTAACACAAACCAAAGATGCCTTTTAAAAAACAAGTTGACATCATATTCTTATGCATGCCAGTGCTGTGTGTGAAGTAATTTAAGGTGGTTCTGACAAGTGTCGTCGGCATCTTCATATCCGGTCACATGGGTGGCAAGCCACTCCCAGCCGGTCACATGGGCGGCAAGCCACTCCCACAAAAGAGGCCACACCCACAGAGTAGGTTCGAACAATTTTTGAAACCCACTACTGAGCGGGACTGAAAAAAGTAACTTATGACCATTTGCACACTTACGATCATTGCAACATCCCCGTGGTACCTTGATCAAAATCTGGATGTTTGGCAACTGGTTCATATTTATGACCGTTGCAGTGTCCTTGGTTTTACAACCTTCTGACGAGCAAAGTCAATGTGGGTAACCAAATTCATGTATCAACTGCCTTACTAACTTAACAACTGCAGTGATTCACTTAACAATGGTGGCAAGAAAAGGTGGTGAAATGGTTCAACGTTCACTTAACCACTGTCTTACTTAATCACAGAAATTTTGGGCTCAATTGTGGCCATACGTCAAGGAGTACCTGTTAGGTAAGCTCCCCGTTGGGAAAGTGAGTACGTTCAGAGAAGCGTTTGTGAGAGTTGTGTTGGAGAACACACAAACCAGCATACAGAGACACTGCAGTTTAAGTAGGCTTTTGCTTTCGTGGAAATAGAGGTATCAGAGTCCATCAGTCCAAGTCATACACGGATAAGACAGTCAGTCAGTCATCAATGTCTTTCAGTTAAGGGATAATCCAAATAACATAGTCCAGTAACATATAATCAGTTCAGTACTCAAAGTTAGCTTACAGTTGCAAAACTTACAATAGCTCTCGGCACTTTCTAACAGCCAGCTTCCAAAACACTCAGATCAGATCAGCCCAGCATCTAACGAAACAGAGACCTAACAGTTGTTCTGGCTCCCTCTTATGGCCGATTGAGGAAAACAGCAACCAATCACATTTTACAGTATGATTTAAAGAAACAGGTTACAATATTGTTACATGATTTATATATTGCCAACCCAACCGTTAGATTATATTCTTAACAGTACCTATAATTTGCTTTGGATATGCTTGAAAAAAATATTTTAAATCAACTTTCTTGGAAGTCATACTCCCTTAGCCATCTTGTCTCTACCTTCCTTTCATGAGAAGTAACCAAGCATGGTAAAATCTGTAGAGATTCTCAGCCATCCAGGTCATGGTTCTCCCAAGGTTTTTTCAAGAGGCAACTGGACTTTCTGGTGTTTTTTTTTCTTTTGAAGACGTTTCGCTTCTCCTCCAAGAGGCTTCTTCAGCTCTGACAGGATAGTGGGGAATAGAAGGATTTATATTCCTTGCAGACAGCTGCTCATTTGCATCCTTTTAGAGAGTCGTTGAGGCCACCTGGAGGTTTATCTGTGTCCTCCTCAGGGTTACCTGAGTAGTGCTCCTGGTTCAAAAAAAAATAATTGCAGACTACAGGAACCATTTGAACTACTCAGGTGACTCTGAGGACACAGATAAAGCTCCAAGTGGCCTCAACAGCTCTCTAAAAGGATGCAAATGACCAGCTGTCTGCAAGGAATATAAATCCTTCCATTCCTCCACCGTCCATTCAGAGCTGAAGAAGCTTCTTGGGTGAGAAGCGAAAAGTCTTCAAGGAAAGTCTTCAAAGAAAAAAACAAGAAAGTCCAGTTGCACCTTTGGGACAAGCACTGTAAAGTTATAAGGGTGCAGCACTGCAGGCCATTTCAGCTGACTGTTATCTGCAGTTCAGCGGTTCTAATCTCACCGGCTCAAGGTTGACTCAACCTTCCATCCTCCCGAGGTGGGTGAAATGAGGACCCAGACTGTGGGGGCGATATGCTGACTCTGTAAACCGCTTAGAGAGGGCTGAAAGCCCTATGAAGCGGTATATAAGTCTAACTGCTATTGCTATTGCTATAAGAAGATTAAACAGCCAAATTGGAGCAAGGCCCAGGTGATGTGGATGTGCCATCAAAACACGCAGCTGTTGTGTGTCTAAAATATGGCACGAAATACACCTTTGTGTGCCAGGGGACCACAGCCTTGGACATCTTTCTCAATCTGTTTGCTTTTGTTGGGCCACACAGATAATTGGACCTGTTGCTGCCAAATTGCTGGGAAAAACAAAATACTGTTTTCTTTCTCATCTCCTTCGCTTCTTTTTAGCATCCTCTTCAGGAGTGCTTTCCCCTTCCCTTCCCTACCGTTTTGCAAACGTGAGCCCATGCTAGCTTCGCTCACACGCGCCCCGTCCACACATGCGCTCAGCCTTCCGCGCATGCGCTTTGGCTAAAAAAAAAAAAAGGTGCCTAAATGGGATGCCATAGAGCCGGAGCAGGTGGGCGTGGCCACCTGCGGTTTCTGCTACCTGAATACCACCTCTGATCCTCTTCCTCCTCCTCCAATTTAAATTATGTTTAGAAATTGGTTCCCTGTGTCCAACTCCCTCCTCCCCGCTCCCCAAAAAGGCTTGCAAAATAATCTGGCCTGCAGTTTTCCCTAAATACTGGTAGTCCTTGAGTTACACGTATTCATTTGGTGAATGAGTTACAACGGCAACCTGCGATTCACTTAAAAACTGTGGAAAGAGAGGTCATGATATGATTGTACAGGTACTTCTTGACTTATGATCATAATTGAACCCAAAATTTCTGTTGCCAAGTGAGATATTTGTTAAGTGAATTCCCCCCCTCCATTTTACGACCTGTGTTGCCACAGTTGCTAAGTGAATCATTGCAGTTGTTATGTTATTAACACGGTTTTTAAGGGAATCTGGTTTCCCCCATTGACTTTGCTTGTCAGAAGGTCGCAAAAGGGGACACTGCAACGGACATAAATGTGAGTCAGTTGCCCAGCGTCTGAATTTTGATCCCGTGATCGTGGGGACGCTGCAAAGGTCATAACTTTGAGAAATGGTCATAGGTCACTTTTTTCAGTGTTGCTGTTGTAACTTTGAATAGTCACTAAGTGGACTGTTATAAGCCAAGGACCACCTGTATTACATTTTAAGAGATTGGGGCGGGTACAAATTTAATAAATAAATAAATAAATAATCTATACCCTGCATGGATTGCCCTGTGACTATGTAGGACAACTTTTTACTTTTACACATTAGTACATAACTAGCTCAGTGGTGGGTTTCAAAAATTGTTCGAACCGACTCTGTGGGTGTGGCCTCCTTTGTGGGAGTGGCTTGCCGCCCATGTGGCCAGATGGGAGTGGCTTGTCGCCCATGTGACCGGATATGAAGATGCCGACGACACTTGCCAGAACCACCTTAAATTACCCCCCACACAGCACTGGCATGCATAAGAATATGATGTAAACTTCTTTTTTAAAAGGCATCTTTGGTTTGCGTTAAAACAACTTCAACACACGCAATGTTCTGATTGCACCACAAACGCAGGAGTCATCCTTACCTTTCACAGAGGCACTGAGTTTTATAAACATGAGCATGATAGTGTAGAATAATCATATCCAAGGACCAGTGGTGGGTTTCAAAAAAGTTTGGAAGCTCTTCTGTAGGTGTGGCCTGCTTTCCGGGTCCACTGGTGGAACCTCTTCTAAATGGTTCGGTAGATTTGACGAACCGGTTCTACTGAATAGGTGCGAACTGGTAGGAACCCATCTCTGAACTAGCTACACTATAGCCAGTGATGGCTAACCTTTTTGTCAAGGCGTGCCAAAAGTGTGGGGAGCGGGGGGGGGGGGGTGTCACACATGCGTGTGCTCGGACCCATAATGCAATTCCCTTCCCCCATGCATGCACAACCCCCCCCCCCCTCCCCACGGATGTGCCTCACTGAAGCCTCCGGACTTCTGTTTTACACATTGGGCTGTTTTTCCCCCTCCGGAGGCTTCAGGAAGCTTCCCTGAAGCCTCCGGAGGGGCAAAAAACAGCCAAAAATCAAGGGCGAAAATCAGCTGGCCAACACGCGCATGTGCACTGGAGCTGGCAGGGCAGCAGATGGTGCGCCCTCCGAAATGGCTCTGTGTGCCACCTGTGGCATGTGTGCTATAGGTTCGCCATCACGGAGCTATAGGGATGCGGTGGCTCAGTGGCTGAGACGCTGAGCTTGTCAATCAGAAAGGTCGGCATTTTGGCAGTTCGAATCCCTACTGCTGCATAATGGAATGAGCTCCTGTTATTTGTCCCAGCTTCTGCCAACCTAGCAGTTCGAAAGCACGTAAAAAATGCAAGTAGAAAAATAGGAACCACCTTTGGTGGGAAGGTAACAGAGTTCCGTGCGCCTTCGGCGTTTAGTCATGCCAGCCACATAACCACAGAGACCTCTTCGGACAGCGCTGGCTCTTCGGCTTTGAAACGGAGATGAGCACCGCCCCCTAGAGTCAGGAACGACTAGCACAGTGTTTCTCAACCTTAGCAACTTGAAGATGTCCGGACTTCAACTCCCAGAATTCCCCAGCCAGCATTCGCTGGCTGGGGAATTCTGGGAGTTGAAGTCCGGACATCTTCAAGTTGCCAAGGTTGAGAAACACTGGACTAGCACATATGCGTGAGGGGAACCTTTATCTTTACTTTCTATAACTAGCCATTGCTATAACAACAAATCTATGTAATCGGCAAAACATATGTCAAAGTTTCATTTTTTTCCCATCACAAGCACAAAAATCCAGAAGTAATATCTAAATAAAAACCACAATGAAGTATTCTCTCCTCTTTGATTAAAGCAAACAATTTAACCATTTCTGCTCTATCTTCCTTGCTGTGGAAATAGTATATATTTCTGCTTGCACTTAATAATCTTCATACAATATCACCATTTATATTAACGAAATTCACTGTATTCTTTCCAATTCTTTGACCTGAAATGGAAAAAAAAATCCCTTTTTCCCCAGCCATTTTAAAATACTAAACTTTTCTTTAAAAACATTTCTAAAATCAAAACATTCTAATCTTCTTTTTTTTTAATGACCTCTTAACGTATCTACTTTAAAGTTCACTTTCAGACCAATCAGATTCCACCCATCCTTTTTGATATTCTGAGAATCTCTCTGAAAGGTTAATGCGGAACCAACACATTCTTAGAATTAAAGCTTATTCTGGAAATAAGCGTTTCAGAGGATGTCCGTTCCCAGTGATTCATTAACAGATTTTTTTTCTTTTTCTTTTTTAAAAAAAAGGCCGGCTTGGAAAACACTCTTAATGGGCATCAAAGTATCTGTTAAGTATACAGGTGATGCAGTGATTTACTTAACAACTGGCAAGCTTTGGACAGTGAGGAGGTTGGGGAGGAAGATGGGCCAGTCCTGGAGTCTGGGGAAGGCTCTGATGAGGGCTCTGTGTCGGAGGCAGAGAAGGGACCAGAGCCGTATGCCAGTTATCAGCTGCCTTCGGAGTCAGACATCAGTGAGGCAGAAGAACAGCTGGAGCCTGTTCCCAGTGTGTGCATGCACAGAGTTGCCAGACGAAGGGAACAGCTAAAGAACAGGGGTCGACTTGGGAGTAAGGCCACAGGTGGACGATGAATGGCCCCTCCCATAGGGAATAAAAAAGGAGCGAAAGAGGAGTGGAGTTTGCAGGAGACCATTAGTTCACTTAATTGGTTCGTGACTCTCCGAGACTCCTTGCCAAGTTTGGCAGCTATCGGCCTGGCAGCTCTCCAAGCCAGATAAGGTCTGTGACTGTAAATCCTCCTTTGAAAGACTTTTGCTGGATGTGAATGAGCAGAATTCACAGTCAATGAATAAAAGGGGTTTTTGTCGGGACAAGGAGTTTGCTTCCTGCTCTTGGGAAGCCTTGGTCAGAGCAAGGACGTTTCATCCCCCTACTAGGTAACGTCCTCAGTGCTAGAAGAGAGTGGAGTTGTTTTCTGTTGATATACAAGCAGCTTGCCCCGTTGGTTTTGGTCGGAGTGTTCTCAGTGGTTCCTTGATTTGACTGTTGTTTACTGCTAGCTTGTTTGTCTGAGTTGGTAATTCCTTGATTGGGGTATTGTTTACCTCATGTTGTTGGTCCAGTTCAGTGTTTCTCAACCTTGGCGACTTTAAGTCCTGTGGACTTCAACTCCCAGAATCCCACAGCCAGCACAGCTGGGAGTTGAAGTCCACAGGACTTAAAGTCGCCAAGGTTGAGAAACACTGGTCTAGTTAGTAGTAAATGTGGTGCCAGTATTATCTTTATCTTTCCAGACTTCTAATGCGAGGTGGGGGAACATGTGAAAAGGTTCAGTTTCGGGAATCCATCAACCCAGGACAGTGCCGAGGTGGCGCAGTGGTTAAATGCAGCACTGCAGGCTACTTCAGCTGACTGCAGTTCTGCAGTTCGGCTGTTCAAATCTCACCGGCTCAGGGTTGACTCAGCCTTCCATCCTTCCGAGGTGGGTAAAATGAGGACCCAGACTGTTGTTGGGGGCAATATGCTGACTCTGTAAACCGCTTAGAGAGGGCTGAAAGCCCTATGAAGCGGTATATAAGTCTAACTGCTATTGCTATAGTGTCTTTGCATCCAAGCCATTTTAGAAAGTTTATGTGGTGTAAGAAAGCATGGCTGGTGAGGGAATTCTGGGAGTTGAAGTCCACCCGCCTTTTAAGTTGCCAATGTTGAGAATCACTATGGGGCAGCCTATAAATCTAAGTATTATTGCTGTTGCTGTTACTTTTACAGCATTAAATGATAAGGTGGCATGGTGTAAAAAACAAAACAGAACTCCAAGCACTGTGACTAAAATACAGATAGTCCTTGATTTACAACAGTTCATTCAGTGACCAAAGTTACAACGGCGCCAGGGGTGGGTTTCTCGCCCCGTTCCAACCGGATCGGTTGGAACGAGGCCGGCGGCGTCCTCACGCACGCACGCGGCGCGCGCACGCACGCATGCGGCGTCCGCACGCACGCACGTGACGCGCGCGTCATCGCGTGCGCGCGTGCATGCGTACTAGCGTCTGCGCGATGCTCCAGCTGCTCCTGGAGGATCTCGCAGGCGTTCTGCGCATGCGTGGAAGCGCGAAATTCAAAAAAACCGGGTAAGGAGCGGGCGCGGGTGTGCGGGCGCGCGCGGGCGCGGGGGGGGGGGGCTTCGCCGTTCCCGGAAGTTACTTACTTCCGGGTTCGGCGACCAACCGGATCGCAGGGACCGGTGCGATCCGGTCGAAACCCAGCCCTGAACGGCGCTGAGAAAAGTGACATGACCGTTTTTCACAGTTACAACCAGAGGTGGTATTCAGCAGGTTCTGACCAGTTCTGGAGAACCAGTAGCGGAAATTTTGAGTAGTTCGGAGAACAGGCAAATACCACCTCTGGCTGGCCCTGCCCCTTCTATTCCCTGCCTGCCGAGTCCCAGCTGATTGGGAGGAAATGGGGATTTTGCAGTAACCTTCCCCTGTTATGCCCACCAAGCCACGCCCACCAAGCCACGCCCACAGAACCGGTAGTAAAAATATTTGAATCCCACCACTGGTTACCACCTTTGCAACATCCTCATGGTCACATGATCAAAGTTCAGAATGCTTGGCAACTGGTTCATACTTACGACCGTGGCAGTATCCCGGGATGATGTGATTCCCCTTTAGCGAATTTCTGACAAGCAAAGTCAATGGGGAAGCCAGGTTCACTTAACGACCGGGTTAGCAATAGCAATAAGCAATAGCAGTTAGACTTATATACCGCTCCATAGGGCTTTCAGCCCTCTCTAAGTGGTTTACAGAGTCAGCATATCGCCCCCAACAACAATCCGGGTCCTCATTTTACCCACCTCGGAAGGATGGAAGGCTGAGTCAACCCTGAGCCGGTGAGATTTGAACAGCCGAACTGCAGAACTGCAGTCAGCTGAAGTAGCCTGCAGTGCTGCATTTAACCACTGCGCCACCTCGACTGGGTTATTCACAGTGATTCACTTAACAACTGTGGCAAAAAAGGGCATAAAATGGGGCAAAGCTCACTTAACAAGCATCTCACTTAGCAACAGAAATTTGTCGTAACTCGAGGACTACCTGTGTTGCTATTGCTGTTACCGGACTAAATGATAAAATAATTATGCTACGGATGAAAGGTGGCATGGTACAAAAAAGAAAAGAAGCATCGTCACTAAAATATAGGTAGTCCTCAATTTACAACAGTTCATTTAGTGACCGTCGGAAGTTACAATGGCATTGAAAATAGTGACTTATGACTGTTTTTCACAATTAACATCCGTTGCTGCTTCTTCATGGTCGTGTCATCAAAATTCTAACCCTTGCCAACTGTCTCATATTTATGACGGTCGCAGTGTCCCAAAGTCATGTGATCCTTTTTTTGAGACCTTCTGACAGGAAAAGGGGAAGCGAGATTCGATTAACCACCGTGTTACTAACTTAACAACTGCAGTGATTCACTTAACCACCGCCGCAGGACAAGTCGCAAAATGGGACCAAACCCTTTTAACAACTGCCTCGCTTAGCAGCAGAAATTTTGAGCTCAGTGGCGGTCGTTAAGTTAATTGAGGCAATTAACTTACGACCACCCGTTGTACTGCCTCAATTAACAGCTTTTGGGATGAATGTCCTGGGATATATTGACTTTTGAAGAGATCGCTTTTCACTCACAGAAATGTAAACCACATTTTGGAGAAGGAAGGGTGGGGATGGTAGAAACCCAAATTGCTGAAAAACCAAGTTTCACGTGACTTTCAGCTACCCTTGTGTTTTCCCATGAATTGCAGAATGGAATTACACAACTTGTTTATTTGCTTCATTTACTCGGTGCCAAATTCAGCTGGCCTTTCCTTTGCGGCAAATGAGAGTGAATTATCACAGTGTCGGTGCCTCTCTCTCCCCCCCACTCCCACCGATTGTGCATTGCTTTCGGATCTGATCGAAAAATAAGTTTTCTCCCACCCCCAATGCCTCTTCTATTTGTGCCTGTGCAAATTGCTCAAAAATGCAGCAGATTTATGTATTCATTCTGGGGTGGGGTAGGGAGTTGTCTTAACAGCTGTTTCAGCAAGTCGAATCTTCCAGCATATATATATTTTAAATAACTGTTGTTGAGGGTTTTTTTTTATTTTTGGCAGTATTCATTTCTCGCAGCCTGGAGCTGAATCCTCTACTCAGATTCAGCTGGAAAACCTACTTTCTAAAGATTATCTCTTTTTAAAAAAAAATTTCATATCCTGCTTTTAATTTTAATATTTTTACTCATCCACCCACCTCTCCGGGGAGCTTTCTAAATTTGATAAATAAAACAAAACCTGAATAAGGCAGTGTTTCTCAACCTTAGCAACTTGAAGATGTCCGGACTTCAACTCCCAGAATTCCCCAGCCAGTGAATGCTGGCTGGGGAATTCTGGGAGTTGAAGTCCGGACATCTTCAAGTTGCCAAAGTTGTGAAACACTGGAATAAGGTACTCTGTTTTTTTGTTTTTTTTTTGGCATGCCCAGCTTGGGGGAAGATAGTAAAATCTTGCATTTCATGGGTGATAGCAGCATTCCCCTGGCAAATCTTTCCTTTGGTGTGCGTATTTTATTTAATTATTTTTTCCCCTCCCTTTCTCGGCTGCAGCCTCTAGCGTCCTCCCTGCCCCGCTGCTGCTGAGTGTGCGCAGGGAGAGAGATGGGCATAAAAAAAAAATAAGCCAAGGGACAAAGGTTAAAAATGCAAAACAGTTGATAGGAACTAGAAGAAGGAAAAAAACAACCAGCTCATTTGGAGAGAAGGAGGGCAACATGAAAAACTAGTTTAAAGCAGCTGCCGTTGAGTGTTATCTTCTTGCTCGAGTCTCTAAAACTTTGGAGGTATCTTTGCATTTCTCGGGCAGCATGGATGAATCAAAAGGAGAAGAAAGTCCAGGCATGAGATATCATATGCTTCAAAGGTAATAAATTATTAGCGAGACACGTTTTTTCCTGATCTGATTTTCGATGGATCGCTTGAGGGGGGCAGTTTTGATCTAGAAATTTGGATGACTTGTGTTTTAAATCTTGACGGAATTAACATTAGCGGAACTTGAGAATTGATTCCTGGTAGTTTTTATTCTTCATTTTTTTGGGTGGGGAGAGATACAGGTAGTCCTCGACTTAGGACCACCATTGAGCCTAACCTGTCGGTTCTTAAGTGAGGCATTTGTTCAGTGACTTTTGCCCCGTTTTGCGACCTTGCTTGCCACCGTTGCTTAAGTGAACTGCTGCGGTTGGTAAGTGAGTAACTCGGTCGTTAAGTGACTCTGGCTTGCCCCCTCGACTGTGCTCATCCGAAGGTCGCAAAAGGGGATCGTGTGACCTTGGGACACAGCAACGGTCGTAAGTATGAATCGGTTGCCAAGCTTCTGAAGTTTGATCGCATGACCATGGGGATGCTGCAAAGGTTGTAACTGTGACAAAGGGGTCATAGGTCACTTTTTCCAGCGTTGTGGTAACTTCGAGCTGTTGTAAGTCAAGGACTATCTGGTTACCTTGCCCCTTGGAACTTCTCCGTGGGTTTGGAAAGGAAGGTGTGGAAAAGCTTTTCAGGCTTGAAAAGAATGGTTGAAAAAATGAATGCAGAGACTTTAACTTTGCAGGCAAACAGAGTAACAAATAACAGAGTTGGAAGGGACCTTGGAGGTCTTCTAGTCCAACCCCCTGCTCAGGCAGGAAACCCTAGTGCTGAAACAGGTGTGTGCGCATTTGCGGGCATCAAGGGTGGGTTCCGGCTGCTGCTACTGCTGATTTGCTTAGGGGCGCTGTGGGTGCACTTGTTACGCACTATGCGTGCAGGTGCGGTACTAAAAAATGCTTCTGCGCATACGTAGAAGTAGAAAACAAGATGGTGGCGCCTATGGCACCACAGAGAACCAGTTCGGGGGCGTGGCTTGCCGCGCTACTACTTACTTGGTCGAACCGGTCCGAACCGATAGGTACCCACCTCTGGCACACGCGCGTGCCAGAAACCAGAAGAGCAGCTGCCCAGTGCGCTTGTGCACGCTGGGAAATTGATCTTCCAGTTTCCTGCAAGTGCATCCACACTGGCCACCTGGTCTTCCGATTTCTGGCGCGCATGCACATGTGAAGAGCAGCTGGACGGTGCCATGCGTGCTGTGGAAACCGGAACAGCAGCTACCCGGTGCGCATGTGCGTTCTGGGAAGATGATCTTCCGGTTTCCGGGAGCGTGCATGCGCACTGGCCACCTAGTCTCCCAATTTCTGGCATGCAGGCATGCGGGAATACCAGCTGGCTGTGCACATGTGTGTGCTGGAAACCGGAGTATCATTTTCCCGGCACGCGCATCGGACGGCTTCTCTTCCAGTTTCCGGTGCTTCCGTGCACATGAAGATCAGCGCCGGAATCCGGAAGAGCAGTGGGCTACGGCTTGCGTGCCCGGAGAGATGGCTCTGCGGGACACTTCCGGCAAGTGCGCCATCGGTTCGCCATCACAGTCCTATGCCATTTCAGACCAATTGCTGTCTAATTTCTTCTTAAAAACTCCCAGTGTTGAAGCACCCACAATATCTGGAGGCCAGTCATTCCACCGATTAATAATTATTCTGTCAAGAAACTTACTCCTTAGTTCTAGGTTGCTCCTCTCCAAAGAGACATCTTGTCCTTGGTTTGGAAAAACAAGACACTAAGGCAGAGGGCAAGTGTCTCCCTCTAAGTTTCGCTCCGTTTCTACTTTAGTTTTCATTCCTGAATTGTTTTGCAAGCGAAATTGTTTTTGTTGTGTGATTTTTGGTGGCCTGGAGCTGCCTAGTCACATATAGGAGATGGGCAGTTATAGAAATTAGAGGGGGGGGGGGAAGGTTTCCACAACATACATTAATTTAGTGACTGTTTGAAGTTACAACAATGCAGGGGGGGGGGGGAAATGACTTAGAACTAATCCTCAAACTTACAACGGTTGCAGCAGCCGCACATTTGGCACATTTCAGAGCCAAGGTGGCGCAGTGGTTAAATGCAGCACTGCAGGCTACTGCTAGATCAGCAGGTCAGCGGTTCAAATCTCACCGGCTCAGGGTTGACTCAGCCTTCCATCCTTCCGAGGTGGGTAAAATGAGGACCCAGATTGTTGGGGGCAATATGCTGACTCTCTGTAAACCGCTTAGAGAGGCCTGAAAGGCCTATGAAGCGGTATATAAGTCCACTGCTATTATTATTCATGTGATTGTTCTGACTGAGGCTTCCCGAGAGCAGGAAGCAGACTCCTTGTCCCGACAATAATCCCTTTTATTAATTGACTGTGAATTCTGCTCATTCACATCCAGCAAAGTCTTTCAAGGGAGGATTTACAGTCACAGACCTTATCTGGCTTGGAGAGCTGCCAGGCCGATATCTGCAAAACTTGGCAAGGAGTCTCGGAGAGTCACGAACCAATTAAGGGAACTGATTGTCTCCTGCAAACTCCCCTCCCCTTTCGCTCCTCTTTTATTTCCTCTGGGAGGGGCCATTCACCGTCCACCTTTGGCCTTACTCCCAAGTCCACCCCTGTTCTAGACCGATAAGATCGCATAGATTAGGCCTCCTCCGAATTCCATCAGCCAGCCAGTGTAGACTGGCAACTACCCGGAGGAGAGCCTTCTCGGTGGCTGCTCCGACCCTCTGGAACGAACTCCCCGTGGAGATCCGGACCCTCACCACCCTCCAGACCTTCCGCGCCGCCCTTAAAATCTGGCTGTCCTGGCTGGCCTGGGGTTAAAGACTCTAACCCCTACTCGAATTGTATGACTGTTGAGTTCTTAAATGATGTAGTGCCTTAATGTTGTAAATTGTTTGTCCTTCCCCCCCCCCTTTGAACTGTGAGCCTCCCTGAGTCCCCCCAGGGAAAAGGGCGGCATACAAATAAAGTGAAACTAAACTGAAACTAAACTAAACTGTCCTTTAGCTGTTCCCTTCATCTGGCAGCTCTGTGTATGCGCACACTGGGACCAGGCTCAAGCTGTTCTTCTGCCTCACTGATGTCTGCTTCTGAAGGAAGCTGATAACTGGCATACGGCTCTGGCCCCCTCTCTGCCTCTGACACAGAGCCCTCGTCAGAGCCTTCCCCAGACTCCAGGACTGGCCCATCTTCCTCCCCAACTTCCTCACTCTCTGAAACTGCTGCCAGCTCCACTGACCACTGGCGGGCCACAACAATGATCAAAATTCGGGTGCTTGGCAGCCGATAGATATTTCAGCATCGTGATGTTATGTCGCTGTCATTTGCAATCTCTTCCAACAATCAAAGCCCAATGGGAGAAGCCGGATTTGCTTAATGATCAAGTGGTTCGCTGAACAACGGTAGTGATTCACTTAATGACCTTGGAGAAAAGGCTGTAAAATGGGGCTAGACTCACTTTTAACAACTGCCTGGCTTAGTAACAGAAATTCTGGTCCCAATGGTGGTCGTAGTTCAAGGACCACCTGCAGATACAGGTAGCCCTCAGCTTATATCAGTTCATTTAGTGACCGGTCAAAGTTACAATGGCACTGAAAAAAGTGGCCTATGGCTATTTTTCACACTTACAACCGTGGTCACGTGATCAAAATTCAGATGCTTGGCAACCGACTCATATTTACGATGGTTACAGTGTCCAGGGATCATGTGATCTCCTTTTGTGATCTTCTGACAAGCCAAGCCAATGGGGAAGCCAGATTCCCTTAACTGTGCTATTAAGTAAACAACAGTGATTCACTTAACAACTGTGTCAAGCAAGGTTGTAAAGTGAAGCAAAACTCAACACTTAACACACGTTCTCACTTAACAACAGAAATGTTGGGCTCAACCCTGGTCGTAAGTCGAGGACCACCTGGAAAGAAAAAACTCACTGTTCTAACGCTTTCTCTGGACTGGTGATCTTATGGGATATGAATGCCGGGATTCCAGTTCTGCCTATTGGAGTCAGAAGGACACGATTTGGAATTCGCATTCTTAATTTATTTCTGAATTGTAACAAAAAAGATGTTGCTCTCTAACTAGTATCTAATGTATCTAATACATTATACAGGGTATAATATACCGTTTCCCTGACAATAAGACCTCCCTGGATAATAAGCCCAATCGGGCTTTTGAGCGCATGAGCTAAAATAAACCCTCCCCTGAAAATAAGCCCTCCCCGAAAATATTTGCAACACAGCAGCAGCCATGAGGTGACCACCTGTATCTCAAAAATAATAAGTTGTTAGTTGTTAGTTGCGAAGTTGTGTCCGACCCATCGCGGTCCCATGGACAACATTCCTCCAGGGTTCCACCACAAAACCGCGTTCGACTAAAGGGCACTCGACGAAACCGCGTAGCTGACGTCATCACAGCGCGACAACAGCGCGGAGAAAAAAGCACGCTGTAAACGCTAAACCTAAAATTAACCCCTAAACCTAAACCTAACCCCCCTAAACCTAATCCTAAACCTAACCCTAAACCTAACCCTTAACCTAACCCTAAACCTAACCCTAACCCTAACCCTTAACCTAACCCTAAACCTAATCCTAACCCTTAACTTGAATCGGCTTGCTTTCAAAGCTCTATTTAAAGCGCCCTTCTTTCTCCGCGCTCACTGTTGTCGCCCTGCTGATGACGTCAGCGACGCGGTTTAATCGGGTGCGGTTTAATCGGGCGCGCTTTAGTCGAGCGCGGTTTTGTCGTGCTACGTTCCTCCAGGCCTTCCTGTCCTCTACCATCCTCTGGAGTCCATTGAAGCTCACGCCGACTGCTTCAGTGACTCCATCCAGCCACCTCCTTCCCTGTCGTCCCCTTCTTCTTTTGCCCTCAATCTTTCCCAGTATTAGGCCCTTCTCCAGTGAGTCCTTCCTTCTCATTAGGTTCTCATTAATAAATAAGACCTCCCTCAAAAAAACGCTTATTGCAGGAGTCAAAGGAAAATAAGACCCTGTCTTATTTTTCGGGGAAGCACAGTATTGCCATTGCTTGGCCCATAGCGTGGGAATCTGGCATTTGTTCCTGGCTTATAGAACGGCTTGCACTGATGTGAGAATCAAAGATTTCCATTTTAGCAGTTTCAATCCCTAAGAGTTATTGACATTATCAGCATCTCTGCTCTGGGCAACTTTGTGTGTACCTGAAAAATCATATTTGGCCCCTCCCATAGAGAATAAAGAGGAGCGAAAGGGAGAGGGGAGTTTGCAGGAAACAATTAATTCAGTTCATTAGGGTGAAGATCTGTTCCTGACTTTTTGCCAAGTAATTGCTGCTACAGTGTGGCGTTTGGAAGATATCGGCCTGGCAGCTCTCCAAGCCTGATAAAGGTCTGTAGTTGTGAAATCTCTTGAAAGATTGTTGGCCGGGACTTTGTTGGAGAGGAATTCCCTTTAACCTAAATGAAAGGGGTTTTATCCGGACAAGGAGTCTGCTTCATGATCTTGGGAAGCCTTGGTCAGAACAATACCTTTTAAAATTCCTTCCTTTTGGGGGTCCTTAAAAGATCATACAGCTCTGCACAGTTTCGTATAGGATCCTAGAATGATGGTTGGTAGCTTATTAGCCAAGATCTTGGGTTCAGTTCTTGGCATCTAGTTGTCACATAATCTGATAAGGAAATGATAGTGAAAGAGATCTAGATTTCTAGTCCAATCTCTGCAGCATCTTCCGACAACTCTTTAACGGTGTTATTGTTCTTTGTCTCTCCAGGCCAAGCATGTCCGGCCTTCACCTCATGAAACAAGGCCGGGATAGGAAGAAGGTGGATCTACAGAGGGATTTCACGGTCGCATCTCCAGCAGAGTTTGTCACCCGTTTTGGAGGGATCAAAGTTATTGAGAAGGTAAAGAATGGAACCGCCTTTCTCAATGCATAATTGTGCGATTCTTGTTATTTTGAATGCGGTAGAAACTGAGCAGTCTCATTGCCATGGAATAATTATGTAGGTTCTTTAAAGTCCCTGTTTAACTTAGTAAGGAATAGAATTGGAATGAACTAGGAATAGGAATGGAATGGAATGGAATGGAACAGACTAGAATAGAATCTATTTAGAATAGAAAAGAATATTTATTTAGAATAGAATAGAAGTCTTTATTAAGAATAGAATAAAATAGAATAGAAATCTTTATTTAGAATAGATTAGAAATCTTTATTTAGAATAGAAAAGAATAGAAATCTTTATTTAGAATAGAATAGAATAGAAATTTTATTGAGAATAGAATAGAATACTTTATTTAGAATAGAATTTGAATAGAATAAGAATAGGAATAGCATAGAGTAGAGTGGAATAGAATAAAGTAGAGTAGAACAGAATAGAATAGAATAGAATATCTTTATTTGGCCAACTGTGGTTAGAAACACAAAAAAATTATCTCCAAGGCACAAGCTTTCAGTGTACACACAAAACAACAAAGTAATAACAAGCATAAGAATGATACCGTAGTATCCGTATTCATTATTCAAATACATGTAGCCCTTCACCTACAACAGTTCATTTAATGACCATTCAAAATTGCAACGGATGAAAAAGTGACCCATGACACTATTCACCCTTACAACAGTTGCAGTGTCCCGAGGTGACTTGATCATCTTTACGATCTTCTGACAAGCACAGTCAGTGGGAAGGCCAAAGAGTCGTGTTACTAATTTAACAGCTGCAGTGATTCATTTAACAACGATGGCAGGAAAGGTCATAAAGTGGAGCAAATTCACTTAACAGCTGTATCACTTAGCAACAAAAATTTGGGGCTAAATTGTGGTCGTAAGCTCTTTCTGTCCATTAATCTGGGCAATGTGTACAATTATCTGTGTCAGTTGTGCTTTCTAGATAGTTACTTCCCAGTTTGATTGATGATTGTAAATCTGAACCATTTTATTCCCCCCCCCCTCACATTTCTTCCCCGTCTAGGTTCTCATTGCCAATAACGGGATAGCGGCCGTCAAATGCATGCGGTCCATCAGACGTTGGTCTTATGAGATGTTCCGGAATGAGCGAGCCATTCGTTTCGTGGTTATGGTGACGCCCGAAGATTTAAAAGCCAATGCAGGTGAGCGTCAGGACTATGCTATTCATGGTTCCCTCTGGAAGGATGGTGAAATAGAAATGGGAATGGGAATGGAATAGAAAATGTGGAATGGAATGGAACAGAAAAGAAAAGGAAAGAAAATATGGAAGGGAAGGGAATGGAATAGAAGAGAATAGAGATTGGAATGGAATAGAATAGAAAATATGGAGTAGAGTAGAGTAGAATAGAGTAGAATAGAAGATATGGAATGGAATAGAATAGAATAGAAATTGGAATGGAATGGAATAGAAAATATGGAGTAGAATAGAGTAGAATAGAAGATATGGAATGGAATAGAATAGAATAGAAAATATGTAGTGGAGTAGAGTAGAATAGAAGATATGGAATAGAATCGAATAAAAATTGGAATGGAATGGAATAGAAAATATGGAGTAGAATAGAGTAGAATAGACGATATGTAATGTAATGGAATAGAATAAAATATAGGAATGTAATGGAATAGAATAGAATAGAAAATATGGAGTAGAATAAAGTAGAATAGAAGATATGGAATGTAATGGAATAGAATAGAATATAATATAATATAGGAATGTAATGGAATAGAATAGAATAGAATAGAGATTGGAATAGAATAGAATAGAAAATATGGAGTGGAGTAGAGTAGAATAGAAGATATGGAATAGAATAGAATAGAAAAGAAAATATGGAGTGGAGTAGAGCAGAGTAGAATAGAAGATATGGAATGGAATAGAATAGAATAGAAAATACAGAATGGAATGGAATAGAATAGAATACAATAGAATAGAAACATTATTGTCACTTTAAATATACACTAATTAGCATACATTAAAATGAAATGTCATTCCATTCAGTTCTCAAAAGATAACCATTATCCATATACCTTCAATATATTACCTGACTCAGAGAAACAACACAATCTAATTCAGATGTATGCATAGATATGTACCAGGCGAGAAAACCGAATCTTGCGAGTTTACCAGCTTCCTACAGTCTTCTCGGCTGCCCTCACCACTCTCTGTAGGGACTTTCTATCTGAGGCACTGTTGCCACCAAACCAAACAGGGATGCAGTTGGTTAAAACGCTCTCAATCGTGCCTTTGTAAAGAGTGGCCAGCACAGAAGGAGAAAGATGTGCTGTCCTCATCCGACGCAGGAAATGCAGACACCGGTTTGCACGCTTCACCAAGAATGACGTGTGAAGAGACCAATAACCGATGTCTTACTGTAGAAAGTAAAGGTTTGAAACAAGTGTGAAACCCTTTCTCATGAGGAAGGTGGAGAAGAAATTAAATTAAATGAATTAAAATAAGAAAATTTGTTCAAAATGCATACAGATAGTCCTCAGCTTACAACAGTTCACTTAGGGACCATTCAACAGCATTGAAAAAAAGTGACTTACATCTGTTTTTCACACGTCTCACCTTTGCAGCATCCCCACGATCAGTTACCCTGTTGGTAACCGACTCATATTTATGACCATTGCTGTATCCCAAGGTGTGGTGATCACCTTTTGCGACCTTCTCACAAACAAAATCAATAGGGAAGCTAGATTCGCTTAACAACTGCGTTGCTAACTTATCAACTGTAGTGATTCACTTAACAACTGCGGCAAGAAGGGTCATAAAATGGGGCAAAACACGTTTAAGAAATGTCTCACGTAACAACAGAAATTTGGGGGTCAAATTTTGATTGATCGTCATAAATCTGGTCACTCGTGGGACCAACCTGATTTTAGGACCTTTTTTGTAGCAGTTGTTAAACAAACACTTCCGTTGTTAAGTGAACCAACAGCTTGATATGGGTTGATTTTGATGAGAATCAGAAATAAATGCTGCTTTTTGGCAAAACATTCATGTGACCAATAGATGCTGCAAATGGCTGTAAATGTGACTGGTCATAAATTGAGGACAAGCTGTGCAGTAGTCCTCGGCTTACAACCAGAATTGAGTCCAAAATTTATGTTGCTACGTGAGAGATTTGTTAAGTGAGTTTTGCCCCATTTTATGACTTTTCTTGCTACATTTGTTAAGTGAATCACTACAGTTCTTAAAATAGTAGCACAGTTGTTAAGTGAATCTGGCTTCACCACTGACTTTGCTTGTCGGAAGGCCAGAAAAGGGGATCACATGACGGTGGGACACTGCCACCGTCATAAGTGTGAGTTGGTTGTCAAACATCTGAATGTAAATCATGTGACCATGGAGATGCTGCAATGGTCGTGGAAAAAATATCACTTTTTTCAGTGCCATTGTAACTTCAAACGGTCACTAAGCGATCTGTTGTAAGTCGAGGACTACCTGCATATTACTCCAATAGTTAGACAATGAATAGGTAGCATTTTTTCAGGGAGTCACTTCAGTTATGTACCTGGGCCTGTGGTTCAGAATATGCTTTGTTGGTTGGTTTTACTATTAGTTGACTAATCCTCATAGTTGCTGTTTCTACTTAGTTATTTTGTGGATGTTTTAATATTTTAAAATTGTTTTATAATTTTAGGCTTCTAGGCCTCCCAGAGGCCTAGAAGCCTCCTCCTTGGCCTCCTAGGCCTCCCTAGGCCTCCTCCTAGTAGAGATGGGCAGCTCTAGAAATTGAATGGATGAATGAAAAATAAATACATTCTGCAAGGAAGCACTTTGGCTCATTATAAGCCCCCCCTTTTTTTTAAAGGAAAAGAAATTCCCAAAGAATTGTCCCCTCATGAATCTTAAGCTCAATTGATACCCGTATTATTTTTTTTAAAAAAAATCTTGATTTGGAAATATAGATGTTGCCAATTAAATAAACAACCTAAATACTCTTTTCTTTTTCATATTTTTAGAATATATTAAAATGGCCGATCATTATGTTCCGGTACCCGGAGGTCCGAATAACAATAACTATGCTAACGTGGAATTGATATTGGAGATTGCAAAACGGATACCTGTGCAGGTGAGAAAGTGGAAATACAGAACTTTAAAAAAAATAAAGAATGTTTATCAAGGATGTAGGTGGCCATATCTACATATATATAAACCAAATTCCTCTCACTTATCACGAAATCTCCAGAACAGTAAAGCTTGCAAACTTGAAATTCGGCACATATGTTTCTCTTGGCTTCTAGGTGCTTGCTAAGAAAGGATTTTTCGAAATGACCATCGAATCATCATTTTTTTAATACTGTCAGTTGCCTTATATGAGCATGGCCAGTATATGGCCCTATATGGGAATGGCCAGTCAGTTGCCTTATATGGGCATCCAGCCTGCGGGCTGGGTGTTTAGACATTCTACTCCCCCTCCCCACCTGAAAAGAACTCTGTTCCAACTACCAACTATAAGTTGCCTTGTATTAACACATTCTGATGCTAAGGGGTTACACATTCTACATTAATTTTAAAGCTTTAAGTGTCAATGTATCAAGCCCGAATGTAACTACTTATTAATTTTCAAGCTTTACGTGTCAATTTATCAAGCCCGATCACATAGCTTCATAGTGAAGGACGGATATCCAGCTAGTTCTAACATAGTTGTGTGCGTAGATTTAGCTAAGCATGCTATCCACAGGTTTGTAAACTTGGGTTGATTAAAACTTAACATTGTGCGGACCAAGCCAATTGTGGTTATTTAATTCCCATACTTCAAGAGATCATGGCTGTGAATTGGAGGTGATTGTCTGAGCTTCCTTGATAAGTTACAGAAGAGAGAAAAGAGGTTCCTTGTTGACTGACCAGATTTTATAAATGCACCTTTCCCAATCAGTGGCCACGCTGGCTGGGAATTCTGGGAGTTGTAGTCCAGTGCATCTGGGGAAGTTCAGGATGGAGAAGAATGTCCTCAAGTCCGGCAAGGCATGGAGAAGAAACTAAGAAGAGGTGGAGAAACCAGCTGTAGTAACGGAAAGGAAAATTGTTTGTCCATCAATATTGTAGCAATGTTGTAGCACCTAGACATATATACTGCTTCATAGTGCTTTTACAGCCCTCTCTAAGTGGTTTACAGAGTCAGCCTCTTGCCCCTCAACAATCTGGGCCCTCATTTTACCCACCTCAGAAGGATAGGAGGCTGAGTCAACCTTCAGCTGATCAGGATTGAACTTCTGGCAGTGGGCAGAGTTAGACTGCAATAGCAATAGCACATAGACTTATATACCGCTTCACAGTGTTTTACAGCCCTCTCTAAGCGGTTTACAGAGTCAGCCTCTTGCCCCCAACAATCTGGGTTCTCATTTGACCCACCTCGGAAGGTTGGAAGGCTGAGTCAACCTTGAGCCTGGTGAGATTTGAACTGCCAAACTCCTGGCAGCTGGCAAGCAGCAGAAGTAACCTCCAGTACTGCACTCTAACCACTGCTCAAACAAAACTAGGCATTATTTGAGGAAAACCCAACACTGACAGAACTCTCCATTCTGCAAAAAACAATGCGTTGAGAGAAATTTTTGCACTTCTCCAATGCCTAGTGGGGATTAAGCATGGGATGAGAACTGTCCTGAGCAAAACATGAGAAAATTGTGAAAAGGGGAAGGAATGGAGTATTCAGAATGATGAGACCGAGTGCAGAGAAGAGCAACAAAGAGGATTAGGGGACTGGAGGCTAAAACATATGAAGAACGGCTGCAGGAACTGGGTATGTCTAGTTTAATGAAAAGAAGGACTAGGGGAGACATGATAGCAGGGTCCCAATATTTCAGGGGTTGCCACAAAGAAGAGGGAGTCAAGCTATTCTCCAAGGCACCTGTGGGAATATCTAGGAATATCTACTCCTAGATATTTTAGAAGTGTGTGAAATAGTTTAGGTGTGTTGATGTAGTCTTATTTATAAGGCATACATGTTCATACATGTGTTTGGTTTGGAATGGAATGCCATTCCAGGATGCATGGAATGTTGTTGGCTTCAGTGCAATCCAATAATGTGAATTAAACTGGGGGAGAGATGCAGTCACAAATATGCTTCTCTACAGGTAGTCCTTGATTTATGACCAGTCACTTAATGAACATCTGAAGTTATGATAGACTTGAAAAGTGTTACTTATGACCTATCAAAGTTACAACTGTACCGGACTTCCTGGGAGGAGCCTACTGGTGAAGGCAGCAAAAAATCAGCTGCCTCCGAATTCCTGGCTACGTACCTGTTTAGAGGATCTTCCATCTGACGTCTTATCAGGTTTTCTTATCCTTCAGGCAAGAGGGAAAGAAGAAACTGTTTTGCTGGCAAATGCTCTTCGATTTTTGCAGCTTTTGTGCTTGCAAGGAAAGGGGGGCTAGCCCAAGGCAGAACGGCTGTCCGTGCTGGGAACTTCAAACTGCCTTGTGCAGGACAAAGTAGGTCTCTCCCACTCTGCTCTAAGTTTTGTTTGATTTAATCTTATCACGAGCTGAATCCGTTTACTGCGAGGACAATAATTGCTTATCAACATTTTAGCTTCTTCTCTTTTTCTCCTCCGAAAAATTATTTACTCAGAGGCTTTTAAAATGGCGCCGAGCAGGCTGGTTTCTCCGGTAATAACGAACACTTTTTGCTAATTCTCACAAGACTTCAAAAGAATTCAGGTTTAGGTTTAGGTTTATTGGGATTTATATGCCGCCCTTTTCCCTGAGGGGACTCAGGGCGGCTTACAACCACAGGGGAGGGGGGTGCAAGGTCAGAAACAGACAATATGTGCACAAAGAAAAAATAATAAAACACAACTTTCATTCAGCAATCAAACACTCGGGCGGGTAATTGGAACTTATCCCCAGGCCTGCAGGGAGAGCCAGATCTTGAGGGCTGCGCGGAAGGTCTGGATAGTGGTGAGGGTACGGATCTCCATGGGGAGCTCGTTCCACAGGGTCGGGGCAGCAACAGAAAAGGCTCTCCTCCGTGTGGTCGCCAGTCGACATTGACTGGCAGATGGGATTCGGAGGAGGCCCAATCTGTGCGATCTAATTGGTCGATTTAGGGAGGTAATCGGCAGAAGGCGGTCTCTCAAGTACCCAGATCCACTACCATGGAGTGCTTTAAAGATGGTCATCAGTATCCTGAAGCGCACCCGGAGACCAACAGGTAGAATTCAAAACAAAAGAGATAGCTTATCATATGTTTTGGTTTCACAATAGAAGAATTTTACTCCTTCATTAACTTTGCTTATTTGGAAGTTAAATGGTGACGAATCTGTTGAACGGTCTTGTTACAATGTTTACTCACTGAAACTTTTGCCAAGCCTTAAACTTCTAAATAAAAGCCTCTTTACTTAAAGCTGCATATTTAGGCAATAGAGTTTTATTAACTGCAGGCAGACAAATTTTGAAATGGCCTCAAAACCAAATATTAACTTGAAGTCGTCACTCTCCACTTCCAGGGGCACATCCTCAGTGCCTGGCACAAAGCTGCAGCCTCCGCTTCCTACGCCCCCTGCTGGGGATGTGTTAACGAAAGAATTTTTTCTGAGTAATCTAAGCGAGGCTCTTAATGCACAGACAATTAAAATGGAAGATAAATTTAGAGATAATAGAGAGGAGGGAAAAGAGGAAATAAAAGAAATGAAAGAAGAAATTAAAAGTGAAATTAAAAGTGAAATAAAAGGACTTAAACAGGAGTTGTATGAGAAATTTGAGGCTAAGGTTGATAAAATTAGAGATGACATGCTGAGTCTTGTAACTGTATTAACAGAACATATTTCTGGAGTGGAAGATACTCTAGAGGTTCTTAATGATGCCAATGCTAACTTGACATTGAAAACAGAGGTGGTGGAACAAAAAGTGGAAAATGCTGAAAAAGAAATTATTATGATACAGTACCGACAAATGGAGTTCGCATTAAGAGTAAGGGGGCTGCGTGAGGAGAAACAGGAGAACCTGAAACAGATCCTATCGGAAGCTTTTGACCGCCTGATGGGAAGACCAGGGACCAACCAAGGCTGGCAAATTGACAAAGCTTACCGCGTTAACTCCTGGCTGGCAAAGCAGAAGCAGCTTCCTCGAGACATCGTTATATATTTTACTACAAGAGAGTTCAGAAATATGGTACTGCAAGCGTCTTATAACACTAAGCTTCAAATTGGCGGTGAAGACCTGGCTGTTTTGAAAGAGATACCACCTCAAATGTTAAGAGCCAGAAGAGACTACGCTTTTTTGGTCGAAGAACTCAGAAATCGTCAGATACAGTATAGATGGGATGCACCATTCGGCATCATATTTACATTTGATAAGCAAAGGTACCGCCTCAACTCTGTATGGAAAGCCCGAGATTTTTATTATAATATATTGAAGGCCGGACACCCTGCACCATCTGGACCTAGAGAAAGACCACAAGAAGGACAGGATAGACAGCAAACTATACAACCACCAGACAAGATGGAGCATCTCTCTTCTCTAGAAGTGCAAGGTGCTATGGAACCAAGACCTAGCCGCATGACTACTAGACGTATGGAGAAACAAGCTAAGAAGCAACAGCATCAACAATCATCGGCCATCGATCAAGGAACTACAACAACAAATCTGGAAGCAGTGGGAGGAGCTAGACCTAAGGTTAAACAGGCCATGCAGGAAGCTCTAAAAATGCTTCAACCAACCAAAGATGACAACTAAGATTTTAACATGGAATGTCAACGGACTGAACTCTCCACAGAAGAGGAAGAAAATATTTCATTATCTTAAACAGTTTAAGAACGATGTAATTTGTTTGCAAGAAACTCATATCAAGTCAACTGATCAAAAATATTTGATCAACTCAAAACTTGGTCAACATTTTGCAGCTTCTGCTATGGAAAAGAAGAATGGTATAGTTGTATACTTAAGAAAAGATATGAAAGCTGAACTAATAGAAGCAGATCCCTTCGGAAGATATATTGCTTTAGACTTAATCTTAGAAGGGAAAAAGACATTACTTTTGGGAATTTATGCTCCCAATCAACAGCAAGATAGATTCTATAGAAATCTTCATGCTAAATTAGTACAGTGGGACTATAGTTCCTGTATACTATTGGGTGACTGGAATGGAGTGATAGACACTAAGAGAGATAAGAAGATTTCCCGCCTAAATACCAAGATGCGAGCAAAGTTACCCAAATCTTTCTTTGACATTATGGATGATTTCGAATTGAGAGATATCTGGCGAGAAAGAAATGCAGAGGAATATGACTTCACTTTCTTCTCGGACAGGCATCAATCCCTTTCAAGGATTGATTTTATTCTAACCACTAATGATTTGCTTTCTAGGGTCAAGAAAACAAAGATTGCAGCTAGAGTCCTTTCGGACCATAACCCAGTTTGGATGGAGTTGGGAAGGGTAGTGCAGGCAAGAAGGTTTTGGAAACTGAATGAAAATTTATTTAGATATGAAAACTATATTAATGATTGTAAAAAATTACTATCTGAATATTTTGTTTTGAATATGAATAAGGGTACATCTATGGAATTTGTATGGGATGCAAGCAAAGCGTATATGAGAGGAGTTTTGATGAATATAAATAAAACACATAGAAATAAGCAAGGGTTAAAACGAACAGAACTGGAAGAGGAAATTAAGAGAAAAGAGCTGGAGTTAACAAGGAAACCAGACGATACAAAGGTTAAGGAAGCTATTAACATATTAAAATCTCAATTCGACATGTTGATCTCTGACCAGGTAGCTACTAATTTATTATATGCAAAACACAATACTTTTTGTAATGCAAACAAACCTGGCAGATGGTTAGCTTATCAGATTAGGAAAAAAAGGAAAACTCGAAATATATCTAAACTGATTTACAGAGGGAAGGAGGTGTTCCAACAGGAAGAGATTCAAAAGGCTTTCTGGGAATTTTTTACAGAACTGTATAAAGGGGATAAAATTAATGGTTTAGACATAGACAAATATTTAGACAAGGAGAAAATACCTTCAGTTAGAGAAGAACACAGGCAAAAATTGAATCAACCAATAACCTCGGGGGAAATCCTGCAGGTAATTAAGCAATTAAAGCCAGGGAAAGCACCAGGTACAGATGGCTTGACAGCGGTTTACTACAAAAACTTACAGTTAGAAATGGTAGAACCTCTTAGAGAATTATTTAATATGATTCAAACGGAAGGTAAAGTCCCTCCATCTTGGAAGACAGCGTTTATATCTTTGATACCCAAAGAAGATCAAGATACTACTCAACCCAAAAATTATAGACCCATTTCATTACTGAATGTAGATTATAAAATTTTTACTAAAATATTAGCAAATAGGTTAATGTTGGTCATTCAACAATTGATACATACGGACCAAACAGGTTTTATACAAGGGAGACAGATGAAAAGTAATATTAGATTAATTATTAATGCATTAGAATATTTGGGAAAGAACAACCAGATCCCTGCTGCGTTTATATTTTTGGATGCTGAGAAGGCCTTTGATCGAGTTAACTGGCAATTTCTGTTGAAGATACTGCAAAAAATGCAGATAGGAGATAATTTTTTACAGTCAATTAAAGCAATATACCAACAGCAAACAGCACAAATCATAGTCAATGGAAGTCTGACAGACTCTTTTCAAATTGGAAAAGGTACAAGACAGGGCTGTCCTTTGTCCCCATTATTGTTTATTATAACTTTGGAAGTATTGTTGAATAAAATACGGGGCTTGGATGGTTTAAAAGGGATCAAGATTAGGCAGCAAGAATATAGAGTCCGCGCTTTTGCGGATGATTTGGTCATAATATTGGAACAACCGCAGGAATCCAGTATGGTTTTAATGAATATGATTAATCAATATGGTCAAGTGTCGGGCTTTAAAATAAACTTAGGAAAAACGAAAATATTAGCTATAAATATGAATATTAAACAAAAGGAAGAATTAGGAGTGATGCTAGGATGTGAGGTAGTTAAAAAAGTCAAATATCTTGGAGTTAACATTTTAACTTCAAATGGGAAATTATATAAGCATAATTATGAACCACTTTGGTATAGCATACAGACAGAGATGAAAAAATGGGAGAAATTGCACTTATCTTTGCTGGGTAGGATAGCGGCAGTGAAAATGAACATTTTACCAAAATTTTTATTTCTCTTCCAAATGTTACCTATACTTAAAAAAGATGCGAACCTTTTAGAATGGCAGAAGGGTATCAACAAATTTGTGTGGGCAGGAAAGAAGCCGAGGGTAAAGATGAAAATAATGCAAGATGTACGTGAGAGAGGAGGATTGAAACTACCTAATTTAAAACTATATTATGATGCAGTGGCATTATCTGTAATTAGTGATTGGATTCATTTAACTAATGATAGAATATTGAACATTGAGGGACACGATCTGGTATTTGGTTGGCATGCTTACCTGTTATTCAACAAAAATTGGATAAGACCTTTAAAAGTCATATTTTAAGAAATGCTTTATTGCGGGTCTGGAAGAAATATCAATATAAATTAAATGACAAGATACCCATGTGGGCAATTCCTAGACACGCAATTGAAAATATGAATACAGCACAAAAACAGGACAGAATTACTTACAGACAGCTTCTTACCTCGGAAAGGGGGGTATTACAATTAAAATGTTTAGAGGTATTAAAAGAGGAGAAGGTAGTTCAAACATGGTTCCAGTATGGGCAATTACAGGCTAGGTGGAAAATAGATCAAAAAATTGGTTTTATTCAAGTTGAGGATAATCTGTTTAAACAAATAAGAGATCAAAGCTTAATGCATATAAAGAGGATATATAATGTATTAATACAGATGGATTCGGAAACAGAATTAGTTAAAGATTGTATGATAAAATGGGCTCAAAATATTGAGGAACCAATAATGTTGGATACATGGGAAAGAATCTGGGTAAGAAATGTGAAATTTACACAAGCTCAAAATCTGAGAGAAAATTTTTACAAGATGTTCTATAGATGGCATTTAGATCCTAAAAAGTTGGCTTCTATGTATCCGAATGTACAGCCTAAATGTTGGAGGTGTGGTTCTCTCGATGCTACATATTATCATATATGGTGGACCTGCCAAAAGGTTAAGGCATTTTGGATAAAAATATGGTGGGTCATGCAAAATGTTTTTAAAAGAAGGATAAAGTTTAGTCCTCAGTTATTTTTACTAGGTATATGTACTGATTTTACAGTGGTAGAGACCAATTTGACTCTGCACCTGATAACTGCAGCAAGACTGTTGGTGGCGCAATATTGGAAGAAGGAAGACTTGCCTACAATCCAAGAATGGACATTGAAAGTAACAAACTTAGCTGAAATGGCTAAAATATCGGCATATCTCAAAGATCATTCAAATGAGAGATATAAACGAGACTGGAAAAAATGGATTGACTATATACAAAATAAATACGGGACTAAGAAATTCCAGTTAGCCTATGCTTAAGATCAGAAATGATTTAAACTGTTAAAAGTCAGTTCAGTAAGAAGAAGCTAAGGTCAATCTAGAATGTCATTAATTTCTTTATTTCTTTTTTCTCAATAGATTTTAGACTGTGTTAGTTAAAATCCATACCGTGTACGGGTTCTGGGAAGTCGGGGGGGGGGGAAGGAGGAGGGGGGGTGGGGGGGTGGAGGGAGGGAGGGATACACACAACAAAAAAAAAATTGTACTTCAATGTCTTAATGATTGACAAATGATGACATATTTGTGTTTGTTTTTTTTAAAGAAAAATAAAAAAGTTGAGAATAAAAAAAAAAAAAAAAGTTACAACTGTACCATCTCTGCTGTCATGTAATCACATTTTGGACCTTCGGCAACTGGTTCACAT
Source organism: Thamnophis elegans (assembly GCF_009769535.1). Taxonomy (NCBI): domain Eukaryota; kingdom Metazoa; phylum Chordata; class Lepidosauria; order Squamata; family Natricidae; genus Thamnophis; species Thamnophis elegans. Next base: position 133,554,648 of record NC_045544.1, read on the forward strand.
TTACGACCAGTTGTAGCATCCTGCGGTCACTTGATTACATATCCTCTGGTCACGTTTTTTTGGCAAAAAATGCCTTTTAAGCTGGATTCGCATTTACATCCATGTGATTCCCTTAATCACCATTTGTGACTTGCTTAATGACCGTTATTAAAATGGTTGTAAAATCGAATCTGGTCACGTGGTAACTCGATTTATGACTGCAATGACTTATGACCAAAATTCCAGGCTCAATATACAGGTAGTCTTCAACTTATGACCACAATTGAGCCCAGAACTTATGTTGCTAAGTGAGAAATTTGTTAAGTGACTTTTGCCCCATTTTACAACTTTTCTTGCCACAATTGTTAAGTAAATCACTGTGGTTGTTAAATTAGTCACCCGGTTGTTAAGTGAATCTGGCTTCACCCATTGACTTTGCTGGTCAGAAAGTCGCAAAAGGGGATTACATCACCCGGGAAATTGCAACTGTCATAAATATGAGACTATAAGTTAACAATGTCGACTGCATATAAAGAGAATTTGTACAAGATGTTTTATAGATGGCATTTTCCACCAGCAAGTTTGGCAAAGATGTTTAAAGATAAATCAGCAAAATGCTGGTAATGCCACCAGACACCGGGGTTGTATTATCATATGTGGTGGACATGTGTAAAAGCCAAGAAATATTGGATAAAAATATGTACATGGTTGGAGGAGATGATACATCAGCATATCGATCTGAAACCTGAATTATTATTGTTGGGGATTTTACCAGAAACTTACAGTAAAGAAAATGTATATTTGATCATTCATGTAAGCAGCTAGGATTGCATTTGCACAAAATTGGAAAAATGAAGAGATGCCTATGGATGAGAATGTGATTAGGAAAATATTAGAATGTGCAGAAATGAATAGGTTAACATTTGAAAATTAAAGAGAAGGAACAATTTGATTATTATAACATATGGGAATTATTTGATCAATGGGTAGAGAATAAATATGAAAAGTGGAAAAAAGCAGAGGAGTGAAATAGAGAAAATGTTTTAATAGTTAAATAGGTTAAGAAAAGGACCATTATAACATTAGGTATGCTATATATTAATTTGAGTATTAAGTCAAGAATAGATAAAATAATAAACATGACTGTAAATTGTTATTGTATAAAATATTTGCACAAAATATTTGTACTCAGGCAACACACTTTTAATGGAAGATGATGTTTGAATCAAAATAAAAATTTTTAAAAATGGAAATGAAGAAATAAATATGAGACAGTTGCCAAGCATATGAATTTTGACCATGGAGAATGCTGCAAGAGTCATAACTGGTCATTTCATGTTTTAAAGTGCCGTTGCAACTCCGAATGGTTGAGACCCAAGAGCCGAGGTGGCGCAGTGGTTAGGGTGCAGTACTGCAGGCCACTACAGCTGACTGCTATCTGCAGTTCAGCGGTTCAAATCTCACCGGCTCAAGGTTGACTCAGCCTTCCATCCTTCCGAGGTGGGTGAAATGAGGACCCAGACTGTGGGGGAAATATGCTGACTCTGTAAACCGCTTAGAGAGGGCTGAAAGCCCTATGAAGCGGTATATAAGTCTAACTGCTATTGCTATAGCTATGGTCACTAAATGAACAGATGTAAGTCAAGGGCAACTGTATTTGTTTTAGATCTCCTCGCAAGGAAATCTCACTTCTTCTTTTTTTCTAATTCTAGGCTGTGTGGGCCGGCTGGGGCCATGCGTCAGAGAACCCCAAGCTACCTGAGCTGCTCCACAAAAATGGCATTGCTTTCATGGGTAAAGTGTTCAAAGTTTGTCTGAAATAGATCCAGTTACCGTATTTTTCAGAGTATGAGACGCACCAAGATTTTGAAGAGGCAAATTAAAAAAAAAGTTTTTGCAGTCTGCAGATATCCCCAAAATGGCCTGTTTTTCATGAAAACAGGCCCATTTTTGCCCCCCAAAAGGACATGCATAGCCTTTAGGAGGCTAATAGAGTTCTCCTAGGGGCTGCGGGGGGCAAAAACGAGCAAAAAATGACCTGTTTTTCACTCATTTTTGCCCTCCCCAGCCCCCAGGAGCACTCCATAAGCTTCCTAAAGGTTATGCACGACTATTTTTGCAAAGGGGACAGGGTTTTGGGAGGCCAAAAATGCTGTATTCGGTGTATAAGAGGCACCCAGATTTTCACCCTCTTTTTTGAGAGAAAAAGGTCTGTCTTATACTCCGAAAAATACAGTAGTTTATTGTTGCAAGGGGTCTCATGGGGGTCCAGTCAATGGTGGGATTCAGCTGGTGTAATAACCGGTTTGCTGAGCATGCGCTTCGTAACCGGTTTGTTCCGCGCATGCGCAGTGTGCTTGAAAACAGCTCCAAAACCTACCTTCTACTGCAGCCCCAGAGAGTAAAACAGTTGAGGTGCGGCAATCCACTCTGCTGTGCCTATCAGCTGGGGTTCAAACAATATAGGACAGACCAGCACAGGGGTGGGTGGGCGGGGCCAACTGACTGGCAGGACTATCGATCTGGTCCCGCTGAATTCCACCCCTGAGTCCAGCCAGAAAAAAACAGCTAACAGTTAGGAATGGAATGGCTCTTCTCATAATTGTATTCTGATGGTCCCTCAAAAGCACAGGAGTGTTGAAAAAAAGAAAGAAAAGGAGGCAGCTTGAGAAGAAACTCCTGAAGAAATAGAACAAAATGAGGAATAGATCACTGTCCCCCAAAAAACGGTAGCTGTAGGTCAGTGGTGGGTTTCAAATTTTTTTAGAACCTATTTTGTGGGTGTGGCCTATTTTGTGGGCGTGGCTTGGCAGTCATGTGACTGGGCAGATATGGCCAACTTGACATCACTCATGCACACTCAGTCACATGACCACCACCACCCCCAAGCCATGTGGCAAATTTTTTTGGAACTCCTATGAAAGTGGGGGGGGGGGGGGAAGAGAGGGGAAAACCTCCCAAAAATAGACAATTGGAGGATTAGAAATTAGGGAGATCGGAGAAGGCGGGTCAGAGAGGAATCCAGTAGAAAGCTATCACACGCTGGGGAAAGAACTTTGGGAGATTGGAGGGGTTCCACCACAAAACCGCGCCCGACTAAACCGCGTCGCTGACGTCATCAACAGGGCGACAACAGCGCGGAGACAGAAGCACGCTGTAAACCCTAAACCTAAAATTAACCCCTAAACCTAAACCTAACCCCCTTAAACCTAACCCTAAACCTAACCCTAAACCTAACCCTAAACCTAACCCTAAACCTAACCCTAAACCTAACCCTAAACCTAACCCTAAACCTAACCCTTACCTTAAGTTGAATCGGCTTGCTTTCAAAGTGCTATTTAAAGCGCCCTTCTTTCTCCGCGCTGGCTGTTGTCGCCCTGTTGATGACGTCAGCGACGCGGTTTAATCGGGCGCGGCTTAGTCGAGTGCGGTTTTGACGGGTCACGGATCGGAGGAGGCAAGACAGAGGGGAATCCAGGAGAAAACTCCTGAGCTTGCCTCTGCTGTCTGGTGGATTGTGCCGCTGGACCTCTCCAGCGGGCAGGGGTGAGCGTGGAGCGCAACAGGGCCAGGGCAGGCGTTCCGGAAGTTCCTTCCGGGTCCATTTCACCATCCGGTTCTCCCGATCTGGTGTGAACTGGCAGAAACCCACCACTGCTGTAGGTGGAATATCTAGGAAAGCAATTAACATAGCTGAGTTGGACAATGATAAGCAGTGTGACGTTTAGTAAATCAGTGCTAGTAAATGAAAAGAACAATTATAATCTTGCTGCTGAGCCTTTATTTTTTTAATTTCTCCATAGGTCCCCCAAGTCAAGCGATGTGGGCATTGGGAGATAAAATTGCCTCTTCCATAGTGGCGCAAACTGCGGGTATCCCTACCCTTCCATGGAGTGGCAGTGGTAAGACATGTTCGGGGTCATGTGGTTATGACCGAATTCTTCCATATGGCAATGTTGCTTAAAATAAAACCCTAAGAAATTATATGGGATAGTAAGCAGATTTGACCCTAGGCGGCTTTTGGTGCTTTCTGAGCTTGGTGGTTTTCTAGCAAACGTTTCATTATCAAACTAGGTAACATCATCAGTGCTAGAGGAAAAGGGGGGGAATGAGGAAATTTAAAAAGTGATATAAAAACACCAAAAACCAAAACTAAAAAAGGGTTATTTCCAACTGCCTTCCCTACACCTAGGCCTCAATGTACGACCACAGTTGATCCCAAAAAATTTTCTGTTAAGTGAGTTTTGCCCCATTTTATGACCTGTAGGAAGTTATCACCCAGCCCCTTCCCAGAAAAATGAAATATCCTAGGAAATATTGAAATGGCAGAATATTTCTCTGGATGTGAAAAGGAAGAAACATGTTTTAAAAGACAGAATAGCTGCCTGCAGCTTCCTGCCCATCCCCCTTTGTCGATGAGTCATTAAAGCCTGAACTGGTCCACTTTACATAATAAAGACTTCTCCCCTTCAGTTCCAGAGTGATGGGATTAAGGCATGATAATATTGGCCCTTTTACCCAACTCGCCACATGGCATCTGAGAACTCAACGAAACCTGGATTCAAAACGCAGCCTAGAGAGTTGCCCCTGCATGCCCCCATGGGAGTCTGACAACCAATCAGAATACAAGCTCAAGATCAAAGGCCAGAGAGGGCATTAAACTAGGGATTCACTATCTCAGTCCTTCCTTCTCTTTTACTCCACCAACATTGAAGCATGTGATCACCTTTTCTGTTCAGGGCTCAAGCCATGTGTGAACTTGTCCCCCATTAAACCATCTTTCCAAGCAGCCTCCATGTCTCCAGTGTCTTTTCCCCCACTTGGAGCCGAACCCAGAAGGACATTTCTTTCAACAGACCTTTCTTGCCACAATTGTTAAGACAATCATTGCAGTTGATAAGTTAGTAACCTGGTTGTTAAGTACACCTGGCTTCCCCATTGATTTTGCTTGTCAGAAGGTCGCAGAAGGGGGTCACATGACCCTGGGGTCCCACAACTGTCATAAGTATAAATCACTTGCCAAAATCCTGAATTTTAATCACATGATCAGGCTGCAAAGGCTCTATCTGTGAAAAATGGTCATAAGTCACATTTTTCAATGCCATTGTAACTTGCAATGGTCACTAAATGAACCGTTGTAAATTGAGGACTGTTTGCACAATTATATAATAAAACATGCTTGTTTTAGTTTAACAAAAGAAAGATGATAGAAAACTGCAATTCTAGAGATATAAATATCAAGTTTTTCATTTTTTACAAATATATCAATGCATGAACAGTGTAGCCACTGGGTGTCATACATTCTAATAGGCCTGCTGCCAATTACCTCCCATAGACCCGTTAGATCGCACAGGGTCGGCCTCCTCCGGGTGCCATCTACCAGCCAATGCCATCTGGCTACCACCCGGGGGAGGGCCTTCTCTGTAGCAGCTCCAGCCCTTTGGAATGAACTCCCCGCGGAGATTCGGACCCTCACCTCTCTCCAGGCCTTCCGGAAAGCCGTCAAAACCTGGCTGTGCCGGCAGGCCTGGGGTTGATGAGTTCCCCTCCCCTCTCGACTTGTATGGCTGTGTGATTTTCATGTATTTTAATTACTTGTATTGTGTTCTATGTTCCCCTTTTCCCCTTTTGAGTTGTTCGCTGCCCTGAGTCCCTCCCGGAGAAGGGCGGCATACAAATAAACTAAATCTTAACCTTAATCTTAATCTTAATACAAATAAAACTAATAAATTTAATCATAATTATCACATTCAATCAACATATATTTCTAATAACAATACACATTTATATTAGGATGCAATTTGTCATTATTCAATTGTTCCATGTTTTCTCTTGTTATTACTTTTATTATATAAAAGTGTATACACTAATATTCCCCCTCCTCTTATTTCTATCTCTTATTCTAGCTTTTAATCATGCCACCTTTTACTTAAAAACTTTCCCTTTCTATCCTAGCTAGCTTCTAATCATGTCACCTACCTAGAAAAGAAAGAGAAAAGGAAAGAGAGAGGAAAGGAAAAGCAAATCGGAAACAACAACAAAAAAGAGAAATCATCTATCCATCATCTCTTGCCCGCTTCAATACTTGGGTTGCTATGCTTTTTTTGACTTGCCTCCCAGATTCCTCTCCTGAATCTTTATCTCTGTCTGTGCCCTCTTCTGTCTGAGAGACCGCCTCCTGCCACATACCTCCCAACGACCAACAAGATCTCACAGGTTGGGCCTCCTCCAGGTGCCGTCGGCCGGACAATGCCCGCTGGCGGCCCCTCAGGGGAGGGCCTTCTCTGTAGCTGCTCCGGCCCTGTGGAACGATCTACCCGTAGAGATCCGGACCCTTTCCATTCTCTCGGCCTTCCGAAAAGCCACCAAAACCTGGCTGTTCTGGCAGGCCTGGGGCTGTTGATCAATGCCCAGCCCCACCTAGACAGAATGGATGGTGTGTTATTTTAAAAACTGTATTTTTATTCTTAATTTTTAAACTTTTTTTATCTTGTATCTGTAAGCTGCCCAGAGTCCCCCGGGATTGGGCGGCATACAAATTTATTAAATTTCAATTTCAAATTTCAATTAGTTATTCAATCTGGATATTTCTTTCATCTCTACGCTCTTCCACTGCCTAGTTTTCAAGATTTCTGCCCGGATCCCTGTCTCCCTTTCAAACATGTTTTCCAACTATAGAGATATAAATATCAAGCAATCAAATAATAATGGCAGCAGTACTGTATATCAGTGTTTCTCAACCTTGGCAACTTGAAGATGTCTGGATTTCAACTCCCAGAATTCCCCAGCCAGGGAATTCTGGGAGTTGAAGTCCAGACATCTTCAAGTTGCCAAGGTTGAAAAACACTGCTGTATATGATATCGTAATCTCTTAATTTGAGTGGTTTTAAAGAAGAGATTGGATAACCATTTGTCTGAAATGGTATAGGGCTTCCTGCTTGAGAAGGGGGTTGGACTAGAAGACCTCCAAGGTCCCTTCCAACTCCATGTTATTCCATGGGCAATCTTTAGTTGGGCACGGTTTATTCTCATCTAGAAAGTGAGAGTCATTTCTGGAAATCTAACCCAAGCCTAGAAAAAAGAGAAGCTTTGCAATGCCAGGAGATCTGAGACATACCGCTGAGAGCAAACTTCACTCCCTTCTAGCACTGATGATGTTACCTAGTTTGGTAATGAAACGTCTGCAAGGAAACCACCAAGCTCAGAAAGTACCAAAGGACCCCATTGTTCAATCCTCAGCTACAAATATTCTCTTCCTATCAAGATTTGATCCCGCTTAACTTTTCAAGATCGGCTAAACTTGGCTGGATGGTAGTCCTTAGAGCAGTGATGGTGAATCGAGCATCGAATGCTGAAAAGGGAGCACTTCATGCGTGCATGCACACTTGTCTGGGCTGTGATCAGGGAGAGGAGTTGCCCAGGGGGCATATAGCGTGCCAGAAAATGTACTTCTGGTTTCTGGCACACACACGCAAGTCTTCTGGTTAGTGCCACGTAACATGGCTCTGTGTGTCACTTTGGGCACGTGTGTCATAGGTTTGACATCACAGCCTCAGAGATAGCTTCCATTCAAGGCAGCGAGATTGGGCGATATGGATTTTGGTTCATTCTAGACCGTGACCCGTCAAAACCGCGCTCGACTAAGCCGCACCCGATTAAACCGCGTCGCTGACATCATCAACAGGGCGATAACAGCCAGCGCGGAGAAAGAAGGGCGCTTTAAATAGCGCTTTGAAAGCAAGCCGATTCAACTTAAGGTAAGGGTTAGGTTTAGGGTTAGCTTTAGGATTAGGTTTAGGGTTAGGTTAAGGGTTAGGGTTAGGTTTAGGGTTAGGTTAAGGGTTAGGTTTAGGATTAGGATTAGGTTAAGGGTTAGGATTAGGTTTAGGTTTAGGGTTAGGTTAAGGATTAGGATTAGGTTAAGGGTTAGGATTAGGTTTAGGGTTAGGTTAAGGGTTAGGTTTAGGGTTAGGTTAAGGGTTAGGGTTAGGTTTAGCGGGGTTAGGTTTAGGGGTTAATTTTAGGTTTAGGGTTTACAGCGTGCTTCTGTCTCCGCGCTGTTGTCGCCCTGTTGATGACATCAGCGACGCAGTTTAGTCGGGCGCGGTTTAGTCGAGCGCGGTTTTGTGGTGGAACCATTCTAGACTTCCGAGATATGAACAATTTGCTCTTTTCTGCCTGCAGAGAAAATTCTCCAAATTCTCCCATTTCCCCTGCTCTTTCTTTTCTTTTCTTTTTTTAAAAAAGTGTTTCTTTAGTTTTGGCTCACAGCCACGCAAGTGACTCCATAAAGTTCAAATTCTGGTGATGAAGTTTACATGAACTCTCCTGCCAGGCAGTGGCTTTTGAAATCAGGAGATCTGATCTCGCAACTAATTGGGAAAGAATCGAATAGGGTGAGGAGTGCATTGCAATCCCTTTCTGGCATGCAATAGGATTTAGAGATGGTTTGGAGGAGACTGGGGAGGAAATTATTTCTGGGTGGAGGAAACTGGCAGGATCGCTTCTGATTTTGTCGCTATGGGGAGTGAGTTGGATTGACTGGCTAAGGGGAGGATCAGAGGTGGTATTCAGCCGGTTTGGACTGGTTCACCTGTGCTCTACATGGGGCTGCCCCTGAAAAGTGTTCGGAGACTACAGTTGGTCCAGAATGCAGCCGCGCGAGCGATATCGTGTGTACCTAGATACACCCATGTTACACCCATCCTCCGCGAGCTGCACTGGCTTCCTATTGGTCTCCGAACGCGCTTCATGGTGCTAGTCATTACTTTTAAAGCCCTACATGGTTTGGGACCTGGATATCTGAGTGACCGCCTCCTGCCACATACCTCCCAACGACCGATAAAATCTCACAGGTTGGGCCTTCTCCGGGTGCCGTCGACCGGACAATGCTGGCTGGCGGCCCCCCGGGGGAGGGCCTTCTCTGTAGCTGCTCCGGCCCTGTGGAACGATCTACCCGTAGAGATCCGGACCCTTCCCACTCTCTCGGCCTTCCGGAAAGCCACTAAAACCTTGCTATTCCGGCAGGCCCGGGGCTGTTAACTTCACGAATGAGGTCCAGCCCCACCTAGACGGAATGTATGGTGTGTTGTTTTTTAAATTTGTTTCTCTGTTTTATTTTTAACTTTTATCTTGTTTCTGTAAGCCGCCTGGAGTCCTACGGGATTGGGCGGCATATAAATTTATTAAATTACTAATTACTAAATTAAATCATGAGTGGGCACGCCCACCCACCCTGGCTCCATGCCATCCTATTTAGGTACGTTTTTGAGTCTGGGTGCATGCGTGGAAGGCCATACGCCCACTCTTTTGTGTGTGTGTGTGTATTTGTGAAGCGGGCGCACACGGGCAGGGCAAACTGATGGTAACAAAATGTGCAATCCACCGCTGGAGAGGATCTCTCTGGAACCTGAAATGGAGTGTTTAGTTTAAGGCTCTTCCCTCCCTTTTTAAATGCAGGTCGTCCTTGACTTACCAACACCACCACTGAGCCCAAAATTTCTGTTAATAAGCGAAACATTTGCTAAGTGAGTTTTGCCCCATTTGCGACCTTTCTTGCCACGCTGGTTAAGAGAAAGACTGCAGTTGTTAAGTTAGTAACCTGGTTGTTAAGTGAATCTGCCTTCCCCGTTGACTTGGCTTGTTAGAAGGTCGCAAAAGGGGATCACGTGACTCTGGGACCCTGCAACCGTCATAAATGTGAGTCAGTTGCCAAGCATCTGGATTTTGATCACAAGACTGCGGGGAATGCTGTAAGTGTGAAAAGTGGTCATAAGTCACTTTTTTCAGTGATGTTATAACTTCGAACCGTCACTCAACAAGCAGTTGTAAGTGGAAAGACTGTCAGTATTGCCAATTCAGGCAGGATGGTCCTTCCCAAACTTTTTCCTTCCTTATCCCAAATAGCTTATCAGAAAGTCCTTTTCACCCAATGTAGATAAAACACGTTAAGTCAATTTAAATGTCCCAATTGTGATTTGGCAATGGGTTTGTGTGTCATTACAAAAAACCACTTAGGAAATGTTCCTTCAAAGGAGAATATTTGTAGCTCAAGGTTGAAATGGGGGGTCCTTGGTGCTCTCTTGCTTGTTTTCTTGCAGACATTTTATTACCCGACTAGGTAATATCACCAGTGCTAGTAAGGAGTGGGATTTATTGTCAGTTTATCTTCTAGCGGCTTGTTTGGGTCTTTTTGTTTCTTCCCCATCTCCCTACCAGCAATCAGCACCCAGATGAGCATAGATTAACTCCAAGATTAACATCAAACCAACAATCAAGTAAACAATACCCCAAACAAGGAATCGCCAAACAGGTCAACAGTAAACAGCCCAACCAAATAGTGTCTAAGACCACATCTACCAACACTTACAGGGCACCCAATCTCCTCCTCCTCCTCCTTCCTCATAATATTATATTATATTGTATTGTATTAGATTAGATTAGATTAGATTATTATATTACAGGGCGGGGCATAACCTTTTCCTAGGGGGTCACAGCAACACTTGTAATAACAATACAAATAATTCATACACCATTCGAAAGCCCATCAAAAACTGAGTTTATTGACACGATTTAATAGTCAGTATGACCACCATTAGCCCTTCGAACAGCATTCAAACGAGGTGGATAAGAACACAACAAATCTTCAAACAGTTCCGTTCGATTTTCCAGATTTTTCAACACAGTTTCCAAATTCATTCTCAAAGTTTCAACCGAATATCGATTTTGACCTTGCTCCTGAATCATCAGAGCTTCCACTTCATCCTTAATTATGGCCCCAATGTTCTCTGCCGGATTGAGATCTGGCGAATTGAGATCTGGCTCCAGCATCGCGAGCCTCTCGAAAGGCAATGCATTTTATTCTGTCAATGATCCTTTGTTCTTCCGAATCGAATTTTCCAGCCATTCTTAAAGCAAATTTAACATTTAATAGCTCATTCAATTCAGTTTTTTATGGGCTTTAAAATGAGGTGTCGCGGAAGTTGTAAACTGCTGTCGATCTTGCTGTGACCCCCTAGGAAAAGGTTATGCCCCGCCCTGTATATTATATTATATTATATTATATTATATTATATTATATTATATTATATTATATTATATTATATTATATTATATTATATTATATTATATTATATTATTATATTACATTACATTACATTACATTATATTATTAGATTAGATTATAATATTAGATTAGATTAATTATATTATACTATATTATATTAGATTATAATATTAGATTAGATTAATTATATAATGTGATATTGTATTATATTATATATTATTAGATTACATTACATTATATATTAATTACATTACATTATATTCATTCTATTATATATGTATGTATGTATGTATGTATGTATGTATGTATGTAGTATTTGTGCTGATAAATAAATAAAGGGAGACTAGTATAGATCTATTTCAAGCTATTTAGCTCGCATCAGCTAGCCATACCCTTACTGGGATTCGAACCTGGGCTGTATTACATATTAGGCAGATGTATTAACCACTAAGCCACAGGCTGTCCTCCGTTATCAGCTGAGCCAGGGAGAAAGGTATATATTTAAAGTCACAACCCCTGGTATGCCCAAATATGGGAGGAAGTTCACTACTTCCATTCTCTGTCAAAAGAGACATATATATACATACATACATACACACACACACACACACACACACACACATATATATATACACACACACACACACACACACACACACATAGATCGACAGACAGAGAGATAGACAGACATCCCTGGGGTGTGTCTATGTGTGTGTGTGTTCCATCATAACTCTGGAATGCCTGGCCCGTTTAGGAGAGCGAGTGCGGCATCCTAGAGCGGCAATTGTTGTGATGTCGTGGGAGGGAGAAGGGAGAGTCCGGGTCATTAAAGAGAGCGAGTGCGGCAACCTGGAGTGGTAATTGTTTGTGATGTCAGTTCTTTCACAGTTTCCTCTGGAAAGCCAGTTTGCCCTCCAGTGGACAAATGGGGAAGTGCCTGATGGATTTGGGGCAAAGTGCCAGGATCGTAGACAGGGCGGGAAAGAGGAGCGCATGGGAGGGGGAAGGGAGAGGGCAGGGATGATGGGCATGGGGGTAGGGGGAAGAAAGGCCCCTCTCAATGGCTCCTTGTAAGACCAATGCTTCAATATCTATAAATACCCAGGCAATGCCGGGTTATCAGCTAGTAGAATGTAAACTGAGAGCAAACCCCACACCTCACTAGCACTGATGATCTAACCTAGTTTGGGTAATGAAACGTCTGCAAGAAAACAAGCAAGCTCAGAGGGCACCAAGAACCCCCTCTAATGTTCCTTTGAGTTCAATGGGAAATAAATTAAATTTAGAATACGCATGAGTGTGGATCATCACAAACCTTCTGGGTTTCAGGTCTCCAGGTAGATTGGCAAGAAAGCGACTTTCAAAAGCGGATCTTGAACGTACCCCAGGAACTATACGAGAAGGGCTGTGTGACGGATGTGGATCATGGGTTGCGGGTAAGCATGGCTGCCGAACTATCTGATTCCATAGAGCTGAACTTTCAGCCGTGAATGCAGCATCTTACTTTTGTGTCTCAAGCTATGGAGCTGTTCTGACCTAGTCTTCCCAAAACCACGAAGCCGACTCCTCGTCCCAATAAAACCCCTTTTATTTCAGTTAAAGGGAATTCCTCTCCAGCAAAGACCCGGCCAACAGTCTTTCAAGAGATTTCACAACTACAGACCTTTATCAGGCTTGGAGAGTTGCCAGGCTGATATCTTCAAAACGCCACTCTGTAGCAGACAATACTTGGCAAGAAGTCAGGAACAGATCTTCACCCTAATGAATTGAATTAATTGTCTCCTGCAAACTCCCCTCCCCTTTCGCTCCTCTTTTATTCCCTATGGGAGGGGCCATTCACCATCCACCTGTGCCTTTACTCCCGTGTCAGCCCTTGTTCCTTAGTTGCTCCCTTCTCCTGGCAGCTCAGCGCATGGGCACATTGGGAACAGGCTCCAGCTGTTCTGACAATTGGCATCTACCTGTAATAAATCTCATTCATTTGTGGCTTATTTTGTGTTCAGGTTGCCGAAGCGATTGGTTATCCCATCATGGTTAAAGCCTCTGAAGGAGGAGGAGGGAAAGGAATCCGGAAAGTAAACAATGCCGATGATTTTCCCAACCTTTTTAGACAGGTATGTTTCTTCGAAGGATGTGATGGCGAACCTATGGCATGCATGCCACAGGTGGCACATGGAAGCCTCTCTGCGGGCATGGGAGCCGTTGCCCAGATCAGCTCATATGTGCATGCCTCCCGCTGGCCAGCTGATTTTCGTGTCTGCTGCGCATTCGGGAGATCCGCGCACATGGGTGGGGTGTGGGAGGTCATGTGTGCATGCGTGGGGGGACGGGAAAGTTGTGTATTGATATGCGGAGGAAGCGGTGCTACTCCTGCGCCCCATTTTTGGTCCCGGGAGGCTTCAGGGAAGCCTGCTAGGTCCAAAATGGGGCATGGGGGGGGGTTCACTGTCGTGCACATGCGCAGGAGATGGGGGAAGCGCAGGGGAATCAGGTGCACATGCGCAGGGAGGAGGGGCACATTGCATTATGGGCGTAGGCATGCAGATGCCCGCTGTTGCACACGCATGCACGCTTTTGACACGTGAGGAGAAAAAGGTTAGCCATACCTGTTCTATGGTCTGGCGAAATGTTTCGAAATTCCAAATCTTAGAATCTTCAGCTTAGAAATGATTGCTTGGTCGAAAAAGTCAGTATGAAGCCCAATGGCTGTATTACAGTGGTGGGGAACAGTCGGCCCTTTATGACTTGTGGACTTCAACTCCTAGAATTTGTGAGCCAGCCGTCATGCTGACTGGGGAATTCTGGGAGTTGAAGTCCACAAAGGGCCATAGGTCCCCACCCACTAATATACTAGGTATTGTCAGCTCCTAGCCCAACGCTTCTCAATCTTGGCTGTTTCAAGATAAGTGGAAGTCCCAGAATTCCCAAGATATCATGCTGTCTAGGGAATTCTGGGAGGAAGTCCACAAGTCATAAAAGGGTGGTACTATTCCACCCCAATCTACTTGGTATTGTCGGCTCCTAGTCTAATGATGTGTGGAATTCCCAGAATTCCCCAGCTATCATGCTGACTGGGGAATTCTGGGAATTGAAGTCCACAAGTCACAAAAGAGCTATAAGTCCCCACCCCTGATCTACTAGCTATTGTCAGCTCCTAGCCCAGTGCTTCTCAATCTTGGCTATTTTAAGATGCGTGGAAGTCCCAGAATTCCCTAGCCATCATGCTGGCTGGGGAATTCTATGAGATAAAGTCCACGCTCCTTAAAGCATGCCAGCTGTGGAATTCTAGGAGCTGACATCTCCACATCTTAAAATATCCTGGCTGGGGAATTCTGGGAATTGAAGTCCACACAGTTTAAAGCATGCTAGCAGGGAATTCTGGGAGTTGAGGTCCATATATCTGTAGGTGTACTAGCTGGGTAATTGTGAAAGTGTGGGGAATTCTGGGAACCCTCCCTAGTTCTCATGAAAATAAAGATAAGGAGAGAGAAAGCACAATGAAGATTTGCAGGGTTCTATTACTGTACTTTTATAATAAAAGTAATATTGGTCTTTGGTTTCTCGTCTGCTCTCCCATGAATGGCTGACTTTAATCTTGCAACTCAGAATGTGCTTCCTCTCCCCCACTTAATCTTTTAGAGGCTTTCTTGGGTTACATTCTGTTCCAGACTCAAGTTTCTTTTATCTGATCATTTTCTGGATAATCTTTTCTTTCTGTCCCTCAAGGACATTCCTTCCTCCCACTACACTGAGTGAATGAATGATCTGGGAGGGGGGGGGGGGAAGCTTTTTCTTAATGTCTATGGAGATTCTCAGTCATCCAGGTCATGGTTGCCCCAAAGGTGTTTTTTTTCAAAAAGCAACTGGACTATCTTTGTTTTTCCTTGAAGACGTTTCACTTCTCACCCAAGAAGCTTCTTCACTTCTGAATGAACGGTGGAGAATGGAAGGAAGATTAGTGTTGAGGCCATTTGGAGGCTTATCTGGGTCCTGCCAAGGATACCTCAAGGATAAAACACCACTCAAGGACCACTCAAACGAGAGATATAAACGAGACTGGAAAAAATGGATCGATTATATACAAAATAAATATGGGACTAAGAAATTCCAGATAGCTTATGATTAAGATCAGGAATGATATAAATTGTTTAAAGTTAGCCTAGCAAGGAGGAGCTACGTTCAATGTAAAGATGTTATCAATTTTCTATTCTTTTTTCCAATATATTTTAGACTGTTTTTGTTAAAGATTTATACTGTGTATGGGTTCTGGGAAGTCGGGGGAGGGAAGGCTGGGGGGGGGGGTTGGGGGGGAGAGTGGAAGGGAGGGATGAATATTAGGCTTGACGAGGGGTGTTAGATTTTAATGTAATATGATTGCACATGTATACTGTCTTCTCTTATTTTTTTCTTTAAAACTAAGATATGTTAAGTATATTGATATGGAAGCATAAATACCATCAACATAGAATTGAGTTTGCTCAGAAGTGGAAATACACCAATGAGAGGAAGAGTGGGAAACAGAGGAGAGAAGAAAGATGGGAAGAGAGGGATAGGAGAGAGGGTAAGGGGGGAAGATGAGGAGGATAAGGAGGAGTGGAATGAAGAGAGAGGAGAAGGAGAAAGGAAGGGGAAGTAGAGTAGAAAAGGATGATGGAGGGAAGAAAGGAGGTAGGAGAGAGGTAGAAGAAAGAGATGTATGGAGAGCAGAAGAGCCAATAATGGGTTTTTATCTTTCTGGGCATTGATGACAAGAGGAACTGATGTAATTACTACTTAATACAATAGGATATTGGCTATGTAATAGTATACATGTGATTATATGTTATGAAAATGGAAAATAAAAAAAAGTATATTTTTTAAAAAAAGGATAAAACACCTAGACACAAATTGAGCTATGTGATATATGCAGTACAATGCGGTGAGACGTGCGGTTCTGTACATTGGGGAAACAAAACAGTCATTTCACAAACGTATGGCATAACATAGGCGAACAACCCTTCAGGGCAAGATTCAGAAGTCCACCTGCACTTGAAAGACAAATGCCATCCTTTTGAAGACAGCAAAGTTCACATTCTAGGCAGAGAGGACCGCTGGTTTGGAAGAGCAGCCAAAGAGGCTATCTATGTTAAAATTGAACAGCCTCCCTCTCAACAGAGGGGATGGGATACGACACCACCTATCTCCTGTTTATAACACAGTCCTTTCAGCAGTTCCAAGAAGGCTCCACACCCGTTTGCCCTATTCAGATGACTCTGAGAGCCCAAATAAACCTCCAAGTGGTCTCCACAACTCTCAGGAGGAGTGCTAACGACCAGAGGACTGCAAGGAATATAAATGCTTCCATCCTCCACTATTCAGACAGAACTGAAGAAGCTTCTTAGATGTGAAGGGAAACAACTTCAAGGAAAAACAAAGAAAGTCCAGTTGTCGTTTGAAAAAGCACCTTTGGGCCTTTTTCTGAATGGCTTTTGAACATGGCAAATATACTGTATTACTCTGCTAACAACCCAATTGCTTGGTCACTGCCTGCTTATGTGTGACTCTTAGGTACAAGCCGAGGTGCCCGGCTCGCCGATTTTTGTGATGCGACTGGCTAAGCAATCCCGCCACCTTGAGGTCCAGATCCTTGCTGACCAATATGGCAATGCCATCTCCCTCTTCGGCCGAGACTGTTCCGTGCAGCGCCGGCATCAGAAGATTATTGAGGAAGCGCCAGCATCTATTGCAACGTTGGATGTCTTTGAACATATGGAACAGGTAGGTGGGGATTCTGCCTTTGAGAACAGAAAACTGTAGCCCACTCCTCACATTGGTGGTGGAAGAGTCAGAATTAAGTGGCCGTTGTTGCTACAGGTAGTCCTCGACTTACAGTTATAGTTTGTTTATGTTGATTGTGATATATTTTTATGATGGCTGTGATCATGATTTATCTCTTATACCCTGTTTCCCCCAACATAAAACTTTCCTGGATAATAAGCCCATCGGGCTTTTGAGTGCATGTGCTAAAATAAGCCCTCCCCGAAAATATTGCAACACAGCAGTGGCTATGAGATGACCATAGCTATTCTGTTCTATTCTATTCCATTCCATTCCATTCTACTCTATTCTATTCTATTCCCTGTTCTATTCCATTCCATTCCATGCCCTTGTGACCTCTAGACTGGACTACTGCAACGTGCTCTACATGGGGCAGCCCTTGAAGAGCATTCGGAGACTTCAGCTTGTCCAGAATGCAGCCGCGCGAGCGATTGTGGGTGCACCTCGGTTCGCCCACGTAACACCTATCCTCCGCGAGCTGCACTGGCTGCCTATTGGTTTTCAGATACGCTTCAAGGAGCTAGTCGTCACTTATAAAGCCCTTCATGGTATTGGACCTGGGTACTTAAGAGACCGCCTGCTGCCAATTACCTCCAATAGACTGATCAGATCCCACAGATTAGGCCTCCTCCGAATTCCATCCGCCGGCCAATGCCGACTGGCGACTACCCGGAGGAGAGCCTTCTCTGTGGCTGCTCCGACCCTCTGGAACGAGCTCCCTGTGGAGATTCGAACCCTCACCACCCTCCAGGCCTTCCGCAAAGCCCTTAAAACCTGGCTGTTCCGACAGGCCTGGGGCTAAAGAGCTTTTGCCCCTCCCCCTCGAATGGTATGGTTGTTGTGTGCTTTTAAATTGTGTATTGTTATGTCCGTTTTTTTTATCCCTTGTCTGTACCCCCTTCCCTGACTTGGATTGTGAGCCGCCCTGAGTCCCCTTCGGGGAAAAGGGCGGCATATAAATGCAATAAATTCCAATTCCAATTCCCTGTTCTGTTCTATTCTATTCCCCGTTCTATTCCATTCCATTCCCTGTTCTGTTCTATTCTATTCCATTCCATTCCATTCCCTCTTCTGTTCTATTCCATTCCCTGTTCTATTCTATTCTATTCCATTCCGTTCTATTCTATTCCATTCCATTCTGTTCTATTCCATTCCATTCCATTCCCTGTTCTGTTCTATTCCATTCCATTCCCTGTTCTATTCTATTCCGTTCTATTCTATTCCATTCCCTGTTCTATTCTATTCCGTTCTATTCTATTCCATTCCCTGTTCTATTCTATTCCGTTCTATTCTATTCCATTCCCTGTTCTATTCTATTCCGTTCTGTTCTATTCCATTCCATTCCCTGTTCTATTCTATTCCATTCCATTCGATTCCATTCCCTGTTCTGTTCTATTCTATTCCGTTCTGTTCCATTCCATTCCATTCCTTGTTCTGTTCTATTCCATTCCCTGTTCTGTTCTATTCTATTGCATTCCATTCTATTCCATTCCCTGTTCTGTTCTATTCTATTCCATTCCGTTCTATTCCATTCCATTCCATTCTATTCCCTGTTCTGTTCTATTCCATTCCATTCCCTATTCTATTCTATTCTATTCCATCCCATCCCATTCCACTCCTACTCCTATTTAGTTACCATTCAAAATTAAAATGGAACTGAAAAAAGTAACATGACCATTTTTCATACTTATGACCACTGCAGCATTTTTCCCATGGTCACATGAGCAAAATTCAGATACTTGGCAACTGATTCCTACTTATGACAGTTGCAATGTCCTGGGGCCGTGTGATCCCGTTTTGCGGCCTTCTGACAAGCCAACTCAATGGGGACGCCAGATTCACTTAACAACCATCTTATTAACTTAACTGCACTGCTTCACTTAACAGTGGTGGGAAGAAAGGTCGTAAAATGGGGCACAACTTGCTTAACAACTGTCTCGCTTAGGAACAGAAATTTTGGGCTCAATTGTGGCCGTAAAGCGAGGACTACCTGTGTTGTATAAATGAAACTTGGAGAGTTGTGTATGTGAGTTGTGTGCCAACGTACACCATAATTGTCTATTTTTATGCTCAGTTGAGCATCTTTCAAATACAATTGGAAGAAAAAAAAGAGGATTTTCAGAAACTCACAATACTGCACTCACCCAGCACTTTTAACTAGGTCAGTGAAATATTTGGCAGAGGCCTTCATACAACATGCCGAGCTGGTTCTGTATTTATTTTACTTTGGTTTTGTCAGTGGGAGTAATGTAGTCGGTTATGTAGGTTAAACCTCTGGTTCATTTAAGGTTCAGAACATTGCTCCAAAAACGGATTAACTCAGTAACCTGAATAAATGTGTGTGAAGAACACAACTAATCTTCAGTCCGGGATGGATCTGATTAGCTCCCTAATTTTATGAAGTTGGTGTTGTGGATACTTAGAGAAGTTTGTGCATGAACAAACAATTCATATTCAACTTAGAACAGCATTTCTCAACCTTGGTGGTCTTGTGGCCTGCCAGTGGCCAGCAGAGCTGGCAGCAGATTCGGACGGTGAGGAGGTTGGGGAGGAAGATGGGCCAGTCCTGGAGTCTGGGGAAGGCTCTGAGGAGGGCTCTGTGTCCGAGGCAGAGAGGAGGCCAGTGCCGTATGCCAGCTATCAGCTGCCTTCCCGAGTCAGACATCAGTGAGACAGACGAACAGCTGGAGCCTGTTCCCAATATGCGCATGGGCAGAGAGAAAGACCACAGATGGATGATGAATGGCCCCTCCCAGAGGAAATAAAAGAGGAGCGAAAGGGGAGTGGAGTTTGCAGGAGACAGTTCGCTTACTTGGTTCGTGACTCTCCGAGACTCCTTGCCAAGTTCTGCAGGTATTGGCCCGGTGGCTCTCCAAGCCAGATAAGGTCTGTGACCATAAAACCTCCTTTGAAATGACTTTGCCTTCTCTGCTTAGAGAAGTTGGTAAAAATACTATGAAGCGGTATATAAGTCTAAGTGCTATTGCTAATTAAATCCTTTGAGTTGAATATGGATTTCATGGATACATCCATATAGTTTTCTCATTAATCATACGGAAATAGTTTCTCATTGTTGCCTTTTGGGTGTGTTTTCAAATTCTAACTCTAGTTTATTGCTTAGAGATTTCTGGGTGGTCTCCCATCCTTCTATTAACCAGGCCTGATGTTGCTTAGCTTCTGAGCTAAGATAGGTTTGCCAATGTGCTGCTAATGCTACCTACCTATGAAGAACGGTTGCAGGAACTGGGCATGACGAATCCAGTGAAGAGAAGGACCTGGGGAGACATGATAGCAGTCTTCCAATATTTTTGGGCAGCCACAAAGAGGATGGAGTCAAGCTATTTCCCAAAGCACCCGAAGGCCAGACAAGGAATAATGGATGGAAACTAGTCAAGGAGAGATTCAACCTAAAAATAAGGAGAAAGTTTCTGACAGTGAGAACAATCAATCAATGCTTCCCTGCGGAGCTTGTGGGAACTTCATCACTGGAGGATATTAAGAAGAGATTGGACTGCCATTTGTCAGAAAGGGTCTCCTGCTTGGGCAGGGGGTTGGACTAGATGACTTACAAGGTCCCTTCCAACTCCAGGGGAAGAGGAAGAGAGGAGTAGGGGAGAGGCAAGGGAAGAAGGAAGGGAAAGGAGAGAAAAAGGAAGAAAGTAGAGCAGGGAGGAAAGAAAGAAAGAGAAAAGAAGGTGGTGTCAAAACAGGCGAGGGATGGTAAACAAAGCAACCCAAACGGTATGTTATAACCCTGTAAGTGGAATGACAAATGTATAAGAACGACGAATGTAAAAAAGAATAATAACTATGTGAAGGTATACCTATAATGGTATATAGAGAACAAAAAAAACTTTTTTTAAAAAAAGAAAGTCCCTTCCAACTCTGTTAATCTGTAAACCACTGAAATGGCCCTCATGCTTTAAAAGTTGATAGGAGCAAGATGGCTTTTACAAAGCAGAATGGTAATTCTAAGTGGCGGTGAGTTCCGTTGTCCCATAGTCCTCACCAGATTTGAGTCCAATGGGCTCCCATTCTCTTGAACTCAGGAACTACCCCAAGCAAATGATCTCATGAAGTTGTCTTTGGTTCCAAATATGTCTTTTGAAAGTAGTCCTTTCTCTCTTTTTCAGTGCGCGGTCAAACTCGCCAAGATGGTGGGCTACGTCAGTGCCGGGACGGTGGAGTATCTTTACAGCCAGGATGGGAGTTTTTACTTTCTGGAGCTAAACCCTCGGCTGCAGGTCGAGCATCCTTGTACAGAAATGGTGGCTGACGTCAACCTGCCTTCCGCTCAACTCCAAGTAAGTCGAGAAGAACTGGTGGGAAGGGTGAAGCTACTTGCAAAGCATGGGCTAATCTGCAGACTTCGGTTCAGCTGGAATATCCAGTTCTTCCAAAATCTTGAGCAGGCGGGAAGAGGTTTTATTTTTTTTGAGGGGTGTTCCAAATGTTGCAAGAAGTGAATTGTTCTGGACTTGGAACACGATCAGAGTGCTGATAAGGCAATGGAAAAATCCTGGCTTTGGAAAGTGAAGTGTTGCGTTAAGGGAAAACCTCTCACTGGTTGTTATGAAACGGGAGGGTGTGTTTTCAGAGGAAGGGAACATTTCGGTACTCGGTGTTTCCATCTGTGTGTAATGAAGGCAAACTTGACTTTGCAGAGAGTTTCTGAGGTCCTTCGGAAAATGCAGCGCTTGTACTTTTTTTTTTTTAAATAAAAGCCTGGAAACCGTTTATGGACTTTTTGCTGGAAATAGGGAAAAAAACAGTGAAGTGAAGATTTATGGTTTGATGCTTGAAAAAGGAGTAAATAAGAGATTGGAGGGATTTTTGTAATACCAAGAGGGAGAAATGATATTGAGGTTGTTTGTAACTGTTGAAAAAAAAATCAGAAGTTACTATTAGTTCTTTAACTATTTTTCTTTTACTTTGTCCTTTCCCTTTTCCTTTTCCTTTCCTTTCTTTTCTTTTCCCTTCCCTTCCTTCTCTTCTGTCTCCTTCCTTCCCTACCTTCCCTACCTTTCCTTCCTTCCTTCCTTCCTTCCTTTATTTTTTTTACATTTGCAACCCTTATGTAGATTTCTTAATAAAAACTGTACAAAAAGGACAGTAAACCTGTGATATGTATTTAAAAAGTAGTTTTTTTCCTCTTTGATATTCGTTCATGCATTTATTTATATTCTATACCCATAATAGTTTACTGATAACCAGAGTATTATGAACAAATATAGAACATTATTATGATTTATTCTAGTTGCACACCACCAAATCAATAAAGATTCATGGCAGTGTGCAGTTATACCGATAAATAACCATACCATTGAAGCATTGCCTTTTGGGAAAATCATATATATATATATATATTATTTGTGCTGTTAAATAAATAAAGGGAGACTAGTATAGATCTATTTCAAGCTATTTAGCTCTCATCAGCTAGCCATACCCTTACTGGGATTTGAACCTGGGCTATATTACATACTAGGCACACTAGGCAGAGATCTTAGCCATTAGGCCACAGGCTCTTATCCGTTATCAGCGAAGCCAGGGTGAAAGGTATCTATTAGATTTTTACAACCCCTGGTAAGCCCCAATTATGGGAGGAAGCTAACTGCTTCCATCATCTGTCATTCAGCTCGTCACAAGAGTCCATCACGACAGAAACCCAATATTTTTACTGTTGCCTTTGTTATATTTGTGTTTTTTTTATTTGTGCTGATAAATAAATAAAGGGAGACTAGTATAGATCTATTTCAAGCTATTTAGCTCTAGCTGATGGCTAGCTGATGAGAGCTATAAATATATATATAAATATATATATATATATATATATATTTATTGAGCAGAAGATACTGTGACCTTTGCCATTCTCTTCTTTTACCATCAATAAGAATTTCCTTAAGTCTTCTTTGTTAAAAACTATCAAAGTAGCCGCATCGGCATATTTGAAGTTTTGAGTGGTGCGGTGGCATGAAGGTAGAGACCTCTCACCTCTCACCTCACAATCAAGAGGCTGTGAGTTCGATCCTAGGTAGAGGCAGATATTTCTCTCTCTGGGCACAATGAGAATATATCTGCTGAATAAAACTGTGCATTGGCGACAGGAAGGGCATCCGGCCAGTAAACATTCGGCTCCATTCAGTTACCCAGACCCCCCCACACTCCCAACAAGGGATTATGGAGTCATTAAATGAAGAGGTTGATACAGGTAGTTTTTTCCCCCTTCATTCACTTCCATTTAGTGATAGTTCAAAGTTACAACAGCATTGGAAAAAAATACTTGTGACTGTTTATCACATTTAATGAACCTTGCGGCATTCATATGCTCATGTGATCAGAATTTGGACACTTGGCAACTGACCCATATTTATGGACAGTGGCCAGGCACACTTAAGAACCGTATTACTAACTTAGAACTGATTCAAGTAGGGCCATAAAATGGGACAAAACTCACTTAACGACACAAATTCTGGGTTCAATTGTCATCGTAAATTGAGGATTATCAATAATGCTGAGAAAATAGAAATTCAGATGACTCCCTAATCGTAGTCGTAGTTAATACTTATAGATCCTTTTAAGTAGAAACAAGAAGACAGCACAGATGCTGGGACACTTATACTTAATGTGTTGTCAGTGGAAGATATTTCTGTTGTGCACTTACCGTATTTTTCAGAGTATAAGATGCTCCGAAGTATAAGACACATCTACCGTAGCTTTTGGGGAGGAAAACAAGAGACAGAAAAATCTGCCTCTGCCTCCCAGCAATTTGCCTCCTTGCAGCAAACAACAAACAGTAGAGAAGATATACACTCTTTGTGGTGTTACATTTCAGACTATACTTGTACATGTGCTTTTAAAATTGATGTGGCTTTCTGGAAGTATACATTATTCTCTGCTATTTAAAAGGAGATACAATAGCACTTCAGATCAAGCCTTTATTTTAAAAAAGCTTCTTCATTTGATTAGTTGTCTAGACCAGTGGTTCCCAAACTTGGCAACTTGGCTGCCTGGAGAATTCTGGGAGTTGAAGTCCACAAGTCTTAAAGTTGCCAAGTTTGGGAACCACTGGTCTAGAACAATAAAAAAGTAAGTGTAATATTTTGAACATTCTATAGGCATTTATAGTTACTGACTTACCTCCTTGCAGAAAACAGCCAACAGCCTGTTTCAGTTTAGCCTGATTAGGAAAAAAAACCCCTGCCTCTGCCTCCCAGCAATTTGCCTCCTTGCAGGCAAATTTTCACTTTCACTTTCAGTTTAACCAAGGGGCTCCCAATGATCAGCTGTTTCA
This sequence comes from Thamnophis elegans, assembly GCF_009769535.1. Classification (NCBI taxonomy): domain Eukaryota; kingdom Metazoa; phylum Chordata; class Lepidosauria; order Squamata; family Natricidae; genus Thamnophis; species Thamnophis elegans. Next base: position 133,578,800 of record NC_045544.1, read on the forward strand.
GGCTGCAGGGATTGCCATAGCCTATTGCCGCCTCTGCAAGCCCCATTTTCTCCATTTGCTGCAAGGAGGTAAATTGCTGGGAGGCAGAGGCCTAAGGGTGGGGCTACATTCGGTGTATAAGACGCACCCAAATTGTCACTCTCTTTTTGGGGTGGGGGAGGTGCGTCTTATACTCCAAAAATACGGTGAATATGACAAGGGCTGTATTTCCCTTTTTCTCCCCAGATTGCAATGGGAATTCCTCTCCACAGGATCAAAGACATCCGGATCATGTATGGAGCTTCCCCCTGGGGGGACACCCCTGTTGACTTTGAAAACTCGGCCCATGTGCCTTGTCCGCGGGGTCACGTGATCGCAGCCCGTATCACCAGTGAGAACCCCGATGAGGTGGGCCTTCCTGCATTTCTGCCACTTTGGCTCTGTGTCTGCAATGTTTGTACACGTTATGATGCACCCAATAAATAGGATTAATAAAGATATGGATCAGGGGTTTTCAATATCAGCTCCTTTAAGATGTGTGGAATTCTGGGAGTTGAAGGCCACACATCTTAAATGTTGCTGGTTGAGGAATCCTGGGAGTTGAAGTCTTCACATCTTAAATGTTGCTGGCTGAGGAATCCTGGGAGTTGAAGTCCTCACATCTTAAACTTGCTGGTTGAGGAATTCTGGGAGTTGAAGGCCACACATCTTAAATGTTGCTGGCTGAGGAATCCTGGGAGTTGAAGTCCTCACATCTTAAACTTGCTGGTTGAGGAATTCTGGGAGTTGAAGGCCACACATCTTAAATGTTGCTGGCTGAGGAATCCTGGGAGTTGAAGTCCTCACATCTTAAACTTGCTGGCTGGGGGATTCTGGGAGTTGAAATCCACACATTTTAAATGTTGCTGGCTGAGGAATCCTGGGAGTTGAAGTCCTCATATCTTAAATGTTGCTAGTTGAGGAATCCTGGAAGCTGAAGTCCCCACATCTTAAATGTTGCTGCCTGAAGAATTCTGGGAGTTGAAGTCCTCATATCTTAAACTTTCTGGCTGGGGGATTCTGGGAGTTGAAGGCCACACATCTTAAACTTGCTGGCTGAGGAATTCTAGGAGTTGAAGTCCTCACATCTTAAAGTTGCTGAGGTTGAAAAACACTAACATTGAATCCTGGAATATGTTCCTCTTGCCCTGTTAGAAATGATGACTTTTAAAATGAATAATTCCAATCCAGCCAGATGTGGGTCCGTGTGTGTGTGTGTGTGTGTGTGTGTGCATGCATGCATGTGCTTAAAAAAAATAATGTTCCATTTTATATTCCAGGGTTTTAAACCCAGTTCCGGAACAGTCCAAGAACTGAACTTTCGCAGTAATAAGAACGTCTGGGGTTACTTCAGCGTGGCAGCTGCAGGAGGCCTTCATGAATTTGCAGACTCTCAGTTCGGCCATTGTTTCTCATGGGGAGAAAACCGTGAAGAAGCCATCTCGTAAGTAAGAAGGAACAGTGAGACATACGTCCCTCTTCTTCTCTTGATTTCTCTGCTGATCGCAGAAGAATCGGGTGGTATGATCTCCTTTGGTTTAGTTGCCTGCGTGGAATTATATTTTACAGGTGGTCCTTGACTTATAACCATCTGTTTAGTGACTGTTCAGGGTTACAAAGGTATTGAAAAAGTGACTTATATTTTATCACATCCCCACGATCAAAATTCTTCCCCCCCCCAGGTTTTTTATTTTATATTTATACATATCAATGAGTGAATGATGTAATACCTAGGTATCATACATTTCAATACAAATAAGCAAAATAATAGAATAACATAAAATAACAGAGTTGGAAGGGACCTTGGAGGTCTTCTAGTCCAACCCCCTGCTCAGGCCAGAAACCCTACACCACTTCAGACAAATTATCCAACATCTTCTTTAAAACTTCCAGTGTTGGAGCATTCACAACTTCTGGAGGCAACTTCTGTTCCACTGATTAATTGTTCTAACTGTCAGGAAATTTCTCCTCAGTCCTAAGTTGCTTCTCTCCTTGATTAGTTTCCACCCATTGCTTCTTGTTCTACCCTCAGGTGTCTTGGAGAATAGCTTGACCTCCTCTTCTTTGTGGCAACCCTGGAGATATTGGAACACTGCTATCAGTGTTAAATATTATTTCTTACTAAATATTACTACTTATAGTTATTACATTTCACTTTCATTGTTTCATATTGTTTACACATATTTTACTATCGTCCTTCAGTTCTAAACCTCCATTGTGTTCTTTCATATATATATGTATATGTATATGTATGTTTTGGCGGTTCCACCACAAAACCGCGTTCGACTAAAGCGCGCTCGACGAAACCGCGTAGCTGACGTCATCACAGGGCGACAACAGCGCGGAGACAGAAGCACGCTGTAAACGCTAAACCTAAAATTCACCCCTAAACCTAACCCCCCTAAACCTAATCCTAAACCTAACCCTAAACCTAACGCTTAACCTAACCCTAAACCTAACCCTTAACCTAACCCTAAACCTAATCCTAACCTTAACCTAACCCTAAACCTAACCCTAGCCCTTAATCTAACCCTAAACCTAACCCTAGCCCTTAATCTAACCCTAAACCTAACCCTAGCCCTTAATCTAACCCTAAACCTAACCCTTACCTTAACTTGAATCGGCTTGCTTTCAAAGCACTATTTAAAGCACCCTTCTTTCTCCGCGCTCATTGTTGTCGCCCTGTTGATGACGTCAGCGACGCGGTTTAATCGGGCATGCTTTAGTCGAGCGCGGTTTTGTCGTGCCACGTGTTTTGGCGAGGTCTCACTCACCATCCTCAGGCTGGCTTAAAGCTGCGGCCACACTTTAAGCCAAAAGCACCAGCTGGAGGATGGCAAGTGAGACCTCACCGAAACGTTGCCAAGACAATCTCAATCTTACACGGGAAAAGACCCTAGTACAACAAGACCAGCATACCTACACCCGTGAAAATCTACGAATATGAATATATATATATATGTAAGTGTGTAAGTGTGCATGTGTGTATGTATGCCCTCCTGAGCTCCATTTTTGCTGGCAGAGGCACCATGGGCTGCTCCTTTGCTGTTTCCAGGGCGGCCCCACAGGCCAGATCTAAGCACCCTGCAGGCCGGATCCGGCCCACGGGCCTTGAGTTTGACACCCCTGTTACAGATCTCTCAGGGGCCAGAAACTGGATGGGGCCTTCAGGATGGAAGAAGAGTGAAAGATAGTCTGGTGATATATGTTGACTCTGTAAACCGCTTAGAGAGCGCTGTGAAGCACTGTGAAGCAGTATATAAGTCTTAAGTGCTAAGTGCTATTCTCCAGTTTATTCTCAGACCTGACTGCCTTTTTTTAAATCTTCAGAAATATGGTCGTTGCTCTAAAGGAGCTGTCCATTCGAGGCGACTTCAGGACCACTGTGGAGTACTTGATTAAACTGCTTGAAACGGAAAGCTTTCAGCACAACAGCATTGACACTGGTTGGCTGGACCGACTGATTGCTGAGAAAGTGCAGGTAAATCGTCTTCTGGCACAGAAAGGGACGGAATATATCCCAAAAGAAAAACTGCAGCATTTTAGTGCGGATTATCTGTCCGTTGGCGTGTGCTAAATAGATCTCATTCTATCGATAGAAGAGAATATTCCTAGCTCAGGGTTTGAACTGTGGGGTCCTTGGTTATCTCTGAGCTTGGTGGTTTTCTTGCCGACGTTTCATGACCCAACTAGGTAACATCATCAATGTCAGCGTTCCAAGTATCATGTAGAATTAAATCAGAGTCCAAGGCAAAATGATCCTTAAAGTTCCAATTTAATAAACCAGACATCTTAGCATCGTGCTGTGGAATCCCAATTCTAAAGAACTTCCTGGGATTCCACCCAGTTAAAAGTTCATGATCTTGTCCCCACACCCACAAATCCATCACATGGTCCAATCGTCTTCTTCCACGCTGGCATCTCCACCCAGCTGCTTCCGGTCAGGTGCAAAGGTGCGGAGACAAAAGATGACCTTGGTCTTTTAGAAAAGAATGACAACAACACATTCTACAATCCTACTCCTTTCTGTTCCCCCCCTCCCAACTACTACACTAATGAAACAGCGTTATGAACCAAGAGAGAGTGTGGCAGGCCAAAGATCCTAAAAGGGATATAATTGCAGGCCTGACAATCAGTGCTAGAAGAGAATGGGGTTTGTGGAGAGAAGGAGGAGGAGGAGAACTGTGGACATTTTGGTGCTCTTATGAGCTTGGTTTTATTGCAGAGGTTTCATGACCCAACTAGGTATCATCATCAGTGCTAGAAGGGAGTGGGGTTTGTGGAGAGGAAGAGGAGGAGGAGGAAGAGGGGAACTGTGGACACCTTGGTGCTCTCTGAGCTTGGTGGTTTTATTGCAGATGTTTCATTATCCAACTAGGTAACAACATCAGTGCTGGGTTAATATTCCTGAAAATTTCTCTCATCTGCATGCTTTCTGAAGCATTTAATGCCTCTATGTGGTTCCAACAGAAGAGAATATTTGTAGTTCGGGGTTGAACCATGGGTTCCTTAGTGGTTTTCTTGCAGATGTTTTATTATCCAACTAGGTAACATCACAGGCATTGATGATGTTACCTATTTGGGTAATAAAACTTATATAAGAAAACCACCAAGCGCAGACAGCACCAAGGACCCCCTTGGATCACATGCTGGTGAACTCTCTAAAGGGGTCCACTTGGGCAATTCTGTTTGGCCATTGGAAACATAAAAAGTTCTCCAGATGATTGAATAGGCCTCCAGATAAAACAGGAGGCACACGAGGAGGAAGAAAGGAGTGAAAAACTTGGTTAAAACAGATTAAGAAAAAGATATTGACAGAATATAAAAGAATGGTAAAGAACTTGGAAGCTAAGAATGGCTAAAGGAACTACTCCATTGGACTTAAAACATTCATTTTAGTCCCTTGTTTTCTAAAGGAAACTGAAAAGTTGACAATTGGTGATATTTCTTGTGGCCTGACAGCAGCCAGCGGAGCTGGTGGCAGATTCGGACAGTGAGGAGGTTGGGGAGGAACCTGGGCCAGTCCTGGAGTCTAGGGAAGACTCTGATAAGGGCTCTGCGTCGGAGGCAGAGAGGGGGCCAGAGCCGTATGCCAGTTATCAGCTGCCTTCAGAGTTCAAGATCAATGGGGCAGAAGAACAGCTGGAACCTGTCCCCGATGTGCACATGTGCAGAGCTGCCAGGAGAAGGGAACAATTAAGGAACAATGTCCGAGTTGGGGGGGGGGTGTAAAGGCACAGGTGGACGGTGAATGGCCCCTCCCATAAGGAATAAAGGGGAGCGAAAGGGGAGGGGAGTTTGCAGGAGACAAGTAGTTCGTTTAATTAGTGTGAAGATTTGTTTGTGACTCTCAGAGACTCCTTGCCAAGTACTTTCTTGTACAGCGTTGCGTTTGGAAGATATCAGCCTGGCAGCTCTCCAAACCTTGATAAGGTCTGTGGTTGTAAATTCACCCTTGAAAGACTGTTTGCCGGGACTTTGCTGAATGTGAATGAGAGGAATTCACATTAGCTTAATAAAAGGGGTTTTGTCAGGACAAGGAGTCTGCTTCGGGATTTGGTGAAGCCGAGCTCAGAACAATACTAAAGGTTAAGCCATGGGCTGCTTCATCCTTAATTTAATAAATATAAAGAAGCAATTTTTGAAAATGGCCTTTCCCCTTGTTTTTCATCTAGGCGGAGAGACCAGACACCATCCTGGGGGTCGTGTGTGGGGCCCTCCACGTGGCTGATGTCAGCCTGCGGAATAGCATCTCCAACTTTCTTCACTCCCTGGAGAGGTAAAAACCATATTTTCAGCACTGATATTTCTTAAAACTTCCTCTTCGTCACCTTGTCTTTAGTGTTCTTTCCTTGAGTGTGTTCTGAGTGATCTTGCAGAATTGGTGATGGGAAGATATAAGCTTGTCCAACTCACAAAGTCATACAGGGTTGATTTCCTGGAGAATAGTGGCCGATTGAGAGCCAGTTTGATGTAATGGTTAAGGCATCAGACTAGAAACTGGGAGACTGGGAGTTCTAGTCCTGCCTTAGACGTGAAAGCTGGTTGGGAGACATTGGGCCAATCATTAGGAGATTGTGAATTCTAGTTTCGCCTTTGGCATGAAAGCTGCCTGGGTGACTACTTTCTTTCACCCAATGAGTGGCGATTGAAATGATACGAATTAAATCTTACTTTAAAAGCCTGGGGGAATAGGACCATGGCACGACAAAACCGTGCTCGTCAAAGAAGCGGTGATAAAACCGCGTTGCTAAAGCTGCGACATCACCGCGCGTCATCACCGCCGCGACAACAGCACGGTGACAGAAGGGCGCTTTAAAACAGCGCGGCGGCAGAAAGCCGATTTAAATTAAGGTAAGGGTTAGGATTAGGTTTAGGGGTTTGCTTTAGGGTTAGGTTTAGGGTTAGGTTTAGGGTTAGCTTTAGGGTTAGGTTTAGGGTTAGGTTTAGGGTGCTGAGTGCTTCGGAAGGCGCGGATTTGCCCTCCGCCCTTATGTCAGCGCGGTAAGGTCGCATTTGCTTTAGCGATTCGGACGGAGCGGATTAGCACTTGCGCTTATGTCTCCGCGGATAAGGGCTTCGCGGTATTGTGGTGGAACCGAATAGGATGGCCTCTACCCAGCTAATTTGGCTGCTAATCCAGTCTCTCTGGGAAGAGAATCCCCTAAAGGGTGAGCCCCCCTCCCCAAAAGGCTCTTCCCTTTTAGAGATCCACTTCCCCTCCTTCAGCAAGGATAACCTGGAGGAGAAGATGTCCTCTTTTGTGTGCTATAATTAATAAAGGTCCTGTAGAAACCTGCATCCTTTTAGCCTTACCATCAGGGTTCCAAATAGCATCCAAAATTAAATCAGAGTCCGGGCAAAGGATTCCTAAAAGTTCAAATTTCTTAAGAGAGTCGTCTTCACCCGTCTGGGAAAACCCAAATCTGAAAGCTTCCCGGTTTTCCCTACCCAGTTGAAAGTTCAAGATCTTGCCCCCACGCCCACAAGTCCATCACATGGCCCAATCTCCCACTGCCATGCTGGCAGTTCCGGTCAGGTACAGAGATGCAAAAACAAAGGATGACCTTGGCTTTCTAGAAAGAATTTTGTTATGGCTACATAGCATCTAACTCTGTACAATCCCCCTCCCATTTTCCCACCATAGAAAATGCATAGTAGAATAATAGAAAGTGTGGCAGGCCAAAGATTCGAAAGAAAATATGGCTGCAGGCCTGACACTTACCTTGTTAGAAGCCTAACTCTTTCCTTGCAAAGCTATTGGCAGGAAATGGAGTACTGTTATTAATTTTTTTCTCTTCCAGGGGTCAAGTCTTGCCTGCCCATACATTGTTGAACATAGTGGACGTGGAACTCATCTACGAAGGGAAGAAATATGTACTAAAGGTAAGGTTTATTAGTATGGATAAGCAGATATTCTTCTTATTCAAAAGGGATGCAGTGGCTCAGTGGCTAAGACGCTGAGCTTGTTGATCAGAAAGGTTGGCAGTTTGGTTGTTCGAATCCCTGGCGGCGTGTAATGGAGTGACCTCCCGTTACTTGTCCCAGCTTCTGCCAACCTAGCAGTTTGAAAGCACATAAAAATGCAAGTAGAAAAATAGGGACCACCTTTGCGCCTTCGACGTTTAGTCATGCCGGCCACATGACCACAGAGATGTCTTTGAACAGCGCTGGCTCTTTGGCTTCGAAACGGAGATGCGCACCGCCCCCTAGAGTCGGGAACGACTAGTGGATATGTGCAAGGGGAACCTTTACCTTTACCTATTTTTATTAGTTGATTATTAGCAAAGCTATGAATATTATTGTTATTATTACTATTATTTTTCAAAATTACCTGTACCCAGACAACACACTGTTCAAGTAGATACTGAGTTTTTATGTTTACTAAAGAAAAAATGCATACATAAAATATATATTTAAAAAAAGGTAATGTAGCACCAGATACCCAGCTAAGATTATCTATTGAGCAACCATTTGTCTGAGACGATTAGTTTCTTGCCTGGGAAGGGGGTTGGACTAGAAGGCCTCTAAAGCCCCTTCCCACTTTGCTATTCTGCTTAGGGATGAGAGTGGCAGGGGAAGCAAAGAACTTTGTGTTCATGTCAATTCTAACAACAATTGGTAAAGGAAACCTATGTTGCAAATCCGTAATAAGAGTGAGTATAGGTAGTGCTTGACTTACAACAATTCATTTCGTGATGGTTTGAAGTTACTATGGCACTGAAAAGTGACTAATGACCTTTTTTCCACGCTTACAACCGTCGCCACATTCCTCAGAGTCACATGATCAAAATTCAGATTCTTGGCAAAGGACCCCTATTTAATGACTGTGTCCCGGGGGCATGCGATTTTCCCATTGTAATCTTCTGACAAGCAAAGTCAATGGGGAAGCCAGATTCACTTAACAACGTGTGACTAACTTAACAACTGCAGTGATCACCTTAACAACTGTGCCAAGAAAGGCCGTTAAAACGGAGAAAGACTCTCTCAATTAACTGTGTGGGTTAGCCACAGAAATCCTGGGCTCAGTTGTAGTCATAAGTCGGGGACTGCCTGTATATAATCCTGCTTTTTACGTAGCAAACGAGGAGCACCAACATAATTGCCAATGTCCAATGATGGATATGCCACGAGAAGAAGAAGAAGAAACAAGTGTCAGCGTTCCAAATAGCATCCAATATTAAATCAGAGTCCGAGGCAAAGCATTCCTCAAAGTTCCAATTTATTAAGAGAGCCATGTTGGCACATCTGGGAAAACCCAAATGTTAAGGCTTCCCGGTTTTCCACAACCCAGTTGAAAGTTCCAGATCCTGCCCCCACATCCACCAGTCCATCACATGGTCCAGTCTTCCACTGGCAGTTCCACCCATCCATTTTCGGCCAGGTGCAGAGGTGCAAAGACAAAGGATGACCTTGGCTTTCTAGAAAGTATTTTGTTATGGCTACATATCATCTAACTCCGTACAGTCCCCCCCTTCCCATTTTCCCACAATAGAAAATGCCTAGTAGAATAATAGAAAGTGTGACAGGCCAAAGATCCGAAAGAAAAATTGGCTGCAGGCCTAACAAGAAGTTTGTATGAAAGAGCTGTCCCAAAGAAGATCAAGCTTTTTGGAAGAAGCTTGTGAGGGTTAGAGATTTTATCCATAGAAGTCCACCAAAACAATGGCTAGGAGCAGGAAGTGTTTAGCCATAATGCCATCTCTGCATGATGATCTCTTGGAAAATTGCTTTGGGCTGGGAAGAAAGATCCCTCCTCAGGTGTAAGCTGAGATGCCACCCAAAGTCATCCTAAATGTTGTGGCCTGCCAGCGGCCAGCAGAGCTGGCAGCAGATTTCAGACAATGAGGAGGTTGGGGAGGAACATGGGCCACTCCTGGAGTCTGGGGAAGGTTCTGATGAGGACTCTGTGTCAGAGGCAGATATGAGGCCAGAGCCATATGCCAGTTATCAGCTGTCTTCAGAGTCAGACATCAGTGAGGCAGACAAACAGCTGGAACCTGTCCATGGTGTGCGCATGCACAGAGTTGCCGGACAAAGAGAACAGCTAAGGAACAAGGGTTGACTTGGGAGTAAGGCCACAGGTGGACAGTGAATGGCCCCGCCCATAGGGAATAAAAAAGGAGCGAAAGGGGAGTGGAGTTTGCAGGAGACAATTAATTCATTCCTGCATTCTTGCCAAGTATTGTGGCATCTGAAAGATATGGGCCTGGCCACTCTCCAATCCTGATAAAGGTCGGGAATTGTGAACTATCTTGAAAGACTGTGGGAGAGGAAAGACTTTGCTGGAGAGGAATTCACTGTCAATTAAATAAAAGGGGTTTATCGGGACGAGGACTCGGCTTCATGCTGTTGGGGAAGCCTCGGTCAGAACGCTTACGAAGGTTGAGATGTCCCCTTACTTCTTGCTCTTCCCTTTCTCACAGGTAGCTCGGCAGTCCCCAAACTCCTACGTTGTCATCATGAACGGTTCCTGCGTGGAGATTGACGTTCACCGGCTAAGTGACGGAGGTCTCCTGTTGTCCTATGATGGGAGCAGCTACACCACCTACATGAAAGAAGAAGTGGACAGGTAACCTTGGATGCTTCAAGGGAGGCTTGCAAGCAGAGGAACAGACCCCAGGATGTCATCCTCTAAAACAGGGGTGTCAAACTCAAGGCCCAGGGGCCAGATCTGGCCCACGGGGCCACCCTGAAAACAGCGAAGGATTGGTCCGCAGTGCCTCTGCCAGCAAAAATGGAGCTCAGGAGGGCCGCGTTTTTCCTGACAGAGGGTCGCTGTTGTGACCCGCCAGCAGAGCTGGCAGCAGATTCGGACTGTGAGGAGGTTGGGGAGGAACATGGCCCAATTCTGGAGTCTGGGGAAGGCTCTGATGAGGGCTCTGTGTCGGAGGCAGAGAAGGGGCCAGAGCCGCATGCCAGTTTTCAGCTGCCTTCAGAGTCAGACACCAATGAAGCAGACAAACAGCTGGAGCCTGTTCCCAGTGTGCGCATGCGCAGAGTTGTCAGACGAAGGGAACAGCTAAATGCTGTGGGCTCCATTTTTCCTGGCAGAATTTTGGAGGAGGCCATTCCAGCTGAAAACAGAGCTTGGGAGCCCATTTTCTTTTCTTTTTTTAAAAAAAGTTTTTTAATTAGATAAACATTAAAAACATTGGACATAGTGTCACATTTCTGGCATAAACCTTTCCATATAGTGATTAGATGTTACAACATTTTATATCCATTACATAGGTGTGTGTAGTCTGTCGGATTTCCTATCCATTGATCCTTTCTTTTATATAATTACTAATCATATAAATACATATCCAATTCCTACCTATCACATATTCTTAATACCATGTTTTCCAATTCTTAACTTGTCTGTGTTTTTCTGTCCCGGACTTTTCCCCTCATTTCTAACCATTGGTACCAAATTTCGTGATATTCTGTCTCACTCTTGTCTTTGAGTTCTAGAGTCAGTCTGTCCATTTCTGCGCACGTCAGTATCTTAATTATTATTTCTCGTTCCGAGGGAGTCTCTTTATTTTTCCATTTTTGTGCGAAAACAAGTCTTGCCGCCGTTAAAATATGCAGCATTAAATATAGTCCACCTTTGCCGTGTTTTTCTTTTGTGATCCCTAGTTGAAATAATTCTGGCCTCAACGCCATCCTTTGATTTAGCATTTCTTCCAAATACTTTCTTATCTGGTGCCAAAAAGCCGTAGCTGTCGTGCACTCCTGCCAGCCCGCTTTCACTGGCCGAGCACTCGGGCCACCACAGGCGCCCCTGACACGAGTGATGTCAAGCTGGCCACCCCCATCATGGCCACACCCTACCCAGGCCCTCCCGAGGTGAAACACAACCCTGATGTGGCTCTCAATGAAATCAAGTTTTGTTGCAGCAGATTGAGGTTTGTAATCTACTTACGAAAGACCAGGACTTGAGACCACGAAGGTGAGAGAAACAGGTTTATTTGATGCATCGAGTTCAGCGTACTCACACACCAAAATCTGAACTGCCTGAGCTCTGCCCAGGATGCTACTTTTATGCCGTGTTCCACACTGTGCATTCTCAAGGCGTTTCCATACACGAGACAAGCATGACATTTCGAAAAGCAGAAGTTCATTTGGAATGTTACAGCAAAGTACATAGAAGAAATACAAAAAAGAGAAGTTCCTATAATGTCTTAAGCTGTCAGCAGTTTTTACCTCTGTTCTATCTCTCACCCACGCCTGGCTTCCTGTGCCCCACCATTACAGGGTCTTGCCACACTGTTCAGCCCTATTTTTAATACTTATGAGGAAGTTGGAGAGAAAGTTCACTCCAGCTAAAAGTCAACTTTGGAACTCCAGGGCACTAGAATGAAAAGCCAAGCTAATATGAATTTATAAGGTCCATTCTATTAAGACCACCTAACCTGGCCAGCCACTGGTGGGTTTACCTCTGCACCCCCTCCTGCATCAGTTTGACCCTAAAACCTTTGAGGGCAGTCCAAAAGGCCCTTCAACTTCATAATATTTTGAAGTGTGACCAATATAATATAGTGTGACCAAAAGAGGATATTATTCATAATGTCCATAATTGGGCAGTCATCATACTTACCTTCAATATCAAATTAAAGAGGAGCTGGAGTGTCGTGGAGGCTTCCGGAGGCGTCGCAAGAGGTAAGGATGCATGCACGCGCTGCGTGCGTTCATGTGCTGGACACCAGGCCCCGTTGCAATCGTACCAGTTGCAACGGGATCCGGAATCCACCACTGCTCCACTATCATGGCTTTGGAAGAGTGGCCACCACAAGGGATGGAAAGCAAGCACGGCTAGGAGGCATCAGAAAGGAAGGCTAGGATGAGGGATGTCTATAAGGATTCTCGGTCATCCAGGTTGTCCCTAAGATGTTTTTTTCCCCCAAGTGGGAGGGCAAAGTAGTACGCTCCCAGCCACGCCCTGCAGTGCCTCCATCTTCCGGCTCAGGGCAGCGGGCGAGACAAGGAACTGCGGGGAGCCTCCCGTGTTGCACCCCCCTCCCAGCCTTTGCCCACAAAGACAGACAGACACACAGACACACACAGACACACACACACACACACCCAGCATGTGTCTCCAATGCTTTGCGGCTAATTTATCTTCTTTCTTCTTCTTTCTTCTTCTTTCTTCTTCTTTCTTCCTTCTTCCTTCTTCCTTCTTCTTTCTTCCTTCTTCCTTCTTCCTTCTTCCTTCTTCCTTCTTCCTTCTTCCTTCTCCTTCTCCTTCTCCTTCTCCTTCTTCTTCTTCTTCTTCTTCTTCCATATCCATCATTGGACGTTGCCAATCCTATTTTTATCATCAGCTGCAGAAAAAGGGCTGCTGAACTTTGTCCAAGCCAGCCCCTTAGATTTTGAATCCACGATGTTCTTCTTCTGCCTGCACCTCGTTTGCCCTCAGTCTTTCCTTGGAAGATTAAGTGAAATATGCCATATTTTTCCAGGTGTCGCATCCCATGTCTAAAACGTTCGCTTTTTAAGACTTTTGATGATTTCCCTTGGTTTTCCCGGGCTGCTTATCCCCTCCTCAGTTCTGATTTTCAATTTTCTCAATAAATAAATACAAATTTTATATACAGACCATTTTGGTTTTTCTCTCCTGCTTAGGTATCGCATCACCATTGGCAATAAAACCTGTGTGTTTGAGAAGGAAAACGACCCATCGATTCTGCGATCCCCCTCAGCCGGGAAACTCATCCAGTATGTGGTGGAAGATGGCGGTCACGTCTTTGCTGGACAGTGCTTTGGTGAAATCGAGGTAAAAAGAAAAGTTTGTGAGCCTGTCAGACTGGCCTTCTTGGGAAGACCTTGTGTTAAGGAGAGCTAACACAATCACACACTCACAAGCAGAAACAGTTTCCCTCTGTGTACTCGTTCAATCTCTCTTTTAATCAGAGTGAGATTGATTTTGGATTGAATGTCCCAAAAGTGCTTTTTCAAGAGGCTGAATTTTCTCTTCTCTTCTCTTCTCTCCCCTCCTCTTCTCACCCTCTTTCTTTCTTTCTTTCTTTCTTTCTTTCTTTCTTTCTTTCTTTCTTTCTTTCTTTCTTCTTTCTTCTTTCTTTTTTCTTTTTTCTTTTGTTTGAAAACATTGTGTTTCTCATCCAAGAAGCTTCTTCGGCTCTGACTGGATGATGGAAGGATTTATATTCCTTGCAGACAGCTGGTCATTTGCATCCTTTGAGAGAGTCATGGAGGCAATTTACACTACTCAAGTGACCCTGAGATAAACACAGATAAACCTCCTAGCCTTAACGATTCTCTAAAAGCTGCCAGGAATATGAATCCTTCCATTCTGCATCATCCAGTCAGGACTGAAGAAGCTTTCTGGATGAGAAGCAAAACATCTTCAAAAGGGAAAAAAAACAACAACAAGAAAGTCCAGTTGCCTCTTGAGAAAAGCACCTTTGGGACAACCATGACCTGGATGGCTGAGAATCTCCATTGACCTTTTGGTTGGAATCAATTTTGTTCCTAAAAAAATTAAAAGCAAAACTGAGAAACTGATTAACTTTTTAATGCAAATGCTTATAAACGCCCCATGTGTGTTGTTGTTTTTTCTTCTTCTTCTTCTTCTTCTTCTTCTTCTTCTTCTTCTTCTTCTTCTTCTTCTTCTTCTTCTCCTCCTCCTCCTCCTCCTCCTCCTCCTCCTCCTCCTCCTCCTCCTTCTTAACTCTTCTATTTGTATATGGATTGAATCTATTAAGGAGCACCTTGGATTTCCTGTCTCTTCCCCCTCCCCCCCCCCATTTAAAGTGTTTTGTAAAGGCACAAAGGCACGATAAGGACCCCCAAATAAATAAAATATATTCATTCAAACTTATACGTGATTGTATTCAGAATGTGTCATCGCAGACACCTTGACTTAACAGATTAAAAGTATCTGTTGAAAAGGGGCAAAGGGAGATATTCATCATCCCATTACAAACTAATACATTTCTGATGTATTCAATTTCTGATACCAAACTGCCCCCGGCTGGTATGCACATTTTAGTCTATTTTCCCAGATTTCTAATCTCAGATATTTTCCTTGCGTTCTGTGCAATGGAATTGCAGCCTGAAGAAGGGAGGTGGGCGGGGGGGGGGGGGGCAGCACTTTCTAGAGTCGAAGTCCCAGAACAAGAGACTATGCAGGCAGTCCTGAACTGGATGGGGTAAAGAGGAAAAGTTTCAGAATACAGGTAGTCCTCGACTTATGGCCATAGCTAGGACCTCTTCCCCCTCGGAGTTCTCAGGTTGCCTTGATACTGGCTGGGACTCCCACGCTGCCTCCTCATCTGATTCGTCTGCCAGAGGGGCCAGCAACCGACAGGCCACAACACAACCAGCTCCAAGCATGGCTATGCCTTTTAAGGAGTTTCCTACATTTATCCCTACTCTTCTTGCTTAAATGAAGCCTAATACTGGCTCTGTGAAATACCGTATTTTTCGGAGTATAAGACGCACCGGAGTATAAGACGCACCAAGGTTTTGTAGAGGCAATTAAAAAAAAAGTTTTTGTACTCTGCAAACCTCCCCCAAACGGTCTGTTTTTCACAAAAACAGCCCCATGGTTTGTTTGTTTTTCAAAAAAAGGGGATGAATAGCCTTTAGGAGGCTTTAGAGGGTTCTGGGGAGGTGCCCCCCTGCAAAAAATGAGCAAAAACAGTCCATTTTTTGTGAAAATGGGCCTGTTTTATGTCAGAAAAAATTGCATGCCTAGCCTTTAGGAGGCTTATAGAGTGCTCCTGGGGGCTGGGGGGGGGGGGCAAAATTGAGCAAAAAACAGCCCTTTTTTTGCTCATTCCTGCCCTCCCCAGCCCCCAGGAGCTTTCTGAAAGCCTCCATAAGGCTCTGCATGACCCTTTTAGTGAAGTGGGTGGGGTTTCGGGAGGCAAAAAATGCTGTATTCAGTGTATAAGACGCACCCAGATTTTCAGCCTCTTTTTTGAGGGAAAAAGGTGCGTCTTATAGTCCGAAAAAATACGGTATGTTAAGAGGAAACACGAAAATTACAAAAGCAGCTGGACCTCAGCAGGGCAAAGGGATGCAGGGAGGCGAAAACTCCGAGAACTCCCTTGCTTAACCTGTCCTACCGCTGTTTTCAGGTGATGAAGATGGTGATGACACTCACAGCGGCAGAATCGGGCTGCATCCATTATGTGAAACGTTCGGGAGCGGCCCTTGAGCCAGGATGTATCATTGCTAAAATGCAGCTGGATGACCCGAGCAGAGTTCAACAGGTAAATTTGGAGGCTTAGCATCAAGGACTAATTCTTCACACAGATTTAAGCTAAACAAAAAAAAAAAAAAATTGGGGTTGGCTTCTGGGGACATCTGCTGTTGCTGTTTTGGGTCTTGTTCGGCGGGGGGCGGGTCAGGGAAGGGATGCCTTTTCCACTCTGACCTAGAGTGTTGTGATCTCCTGGTGGTCTCCCATCCAAGCACCAGCCAGATCTAAACTCGGTTAGCTTTTAGAGATTGGGAAGGATCAGCTAGAACAGTGTTGCCTAACCCTTTTCGCCTCGGGTGCCAAAAGCACGCCGTGTGTGCGCTATTGTGTGCGTGTGTGTGGCCACCCCCATTATTTAATTCCCCTGTGCGTGTGACACCCCCCGCCCACTGCCCTGCGCATGCTTGCATGGCTTCCTTGGAGCCTTGGGAGGGCAAAAACGGCCTCTCTCACCCCAACCAGAGGCCCTCCGGAGGCCAGAAACAGCCCATTTTCTGTCTTCCGATGGGCCCGTAGGTCCGTTTTTCTCTCTCCCCAGGCTCCAGAGGCTTTCTAGGAGCCTGGGAAAGGGGGGAAAATGACCAACATTGAAACCGGAAGTTTGGGAACGACTTCCAGTTTGCGCATTGGGTCGTTTTTCACCCTCCGGAGGCCTCAGGGAAGCCTCCGGAGGGTGAAAAACGGCCAAAAATCAAGGCCAAAAATCAGCTGGCCAGTGTGTGCATGCGTGCTGGAGCTGACAGGGCAACGCCTCACGTGTCCTCAGAAATGGCTCCACGTGCCACCTGTGGCACACGTGCCATAGGTTTGCCATCACGGAGCGAGAAGCTAGGGCTACTTATTGGGCCCAAAAATTCTTGGTCATGATCAAGGAGAAATGGTTCCAAGGTCTTATGAGCCACCTCATACAGTAATATGTACATGAGTAGCCCCATGGCATGATGGGTGGATAACAACAACAACGACAACAATATCCTATTTCCCTGAAAATAAGACCTCCCTGGTTAATAAGCCCAATTGGGCTTTTGAGCGCATCCCCTGAGAATAAGCCCTCCCCGAAAATATTGCAACACAGCAGCAGCCATGAGGTGACCACGCTCGCCGGCTCCTGCACCTCAAAAATAATAAGACCTCCTTGAAAAAAAGGCCAAGTGCTTATATAAGACCCTGTCTTATTTTTGAGGAAACACGATAATAAACAACAACAACAGCTGAAGAAACCATGGACACCCTTATAAGCTGCTGCAAGAAACTTGCACAAAGTGATCACAAGCAGCATTTTCACTGTGAGGTGAATTTTGGCTGAAAACTGGAATCTTGACGCCAGTTTCCAGCAAAAAACATTACAGACATGTGACTGCAGGACTCTGCAAATGGCCTTAAATGTGGACTGGGTGTGGAATGACCAAAATGGGGATCATATGACTGCCGGGGTGGATGGGGTGGTGGTGGTGGCAGCTATTGGGACTTCAAATCCAGATCATAAATACCGTATTTTTCAGAGTATAAGGCGCACCAGGGTTTTAAAGAGGCAAAATAAAAAAAAAGTTTTTGCACTCTGCAAACCTCCCCAAAACGGCCAGTTTTTTGCAAAAACGGGCCCGTTTTGTTTTTTTAAAAAAGTCATGAATAGCCTTTAGGAGGCTTATAGAGCGCTCCTGGGGGCTGGAGGGGGGGCAAAATTGAGCAACAAAACAGCCTGTTTTTTGCTCATTTCTGCCCTCCCCAGCCCCCAGAAGCTCTCTGAAAGCCTCCTAAAGGCTCTGCACGGCCATTTTGGTAAAAGGGGCGGGGTTTCAGGAGGCAAAAAACGCTGTATTCAGTGTATAAGACGCACCCGGTTTTTCAGCCTCTTTTTTGAGGGAAAACGGTGCGTCTTATAGTCTGAAAAATACAGTACCTTTTTTTGAGGTCCACCTAACTTCGAAAAGGAGGGTCAACCTTTGGTGGAACTGTTGAGTTTGAGAAAGAAGCTTCAGCTCAGAAGATCTGAGAAAGTGATCCCTTTTGAGATAAAGCAGATGATTGGATGGGTACAAGACTCACAGCGCTGACTAGCTTGTCTTTTTCTTGTCCTCTCAAGGCCGACCTCCATATGGGAACCTTGCCCCAAATCCAGAGCACAGCCCTGCGGGGTGAGAAGCTTCATCGGATCTTCCATTATGTCTTCGACAACCTACTCAATGTGATGAACGGATACTGCCTTCCAGATCCCTATTTCACCGCCAAGGTAGTGTCTGTTGCTTTCTTTTGCCCCCTCCTGTTGGCATAGAAACCATATTCTAAGAGGCATGGTGGCGCAGTGGTTGGAATGTAGTATTGCAGGCTAACTTTGCCCGCTGCCGACAGTTCAAGTCTCATTGGCTGAAGGCCGACTCAGCCTTCCATCCTTCCGAGGTGGGTAAAATGAGGACCCGGATTGTTGGGGGCAATATGCTGACTCTATAAAACCGCTTAGAGAGGGCTGTGAAGCATTGTTAAGCAGTATATAAGTCTTAAGTGCTATTGCTATCTTAATCCCTTATGCCAGTATTTCCACTCTGGTGGGCTTCCAGAGGTGTTAGAAGTTCAAAGAAGTCCCAGCCAATTAACGCTGCATGTTTAGTTCTAGCACATCTGGAGAACATGACCCAAGGTCAGGGTTTCTCAATCTTAGCAGCTTTTAAATGTGTGGACTCAAACTCCCAGAATACAGTATGCTGACTGAAGTATTCTGGGAGTTGAAGTCCATACATCTGAAAGTTATCAAGGTTGAGAAACACTGCCCTAGGTGAATGTTGCTCTTCCTTCCTTCCTTCCTTCCTTCCTTCCTTCCTTCCTTCCTTCCTTCCTTCCTTCCTTCCTTCCTTCCTTCCTTTTTCCCCTCTATATTACTCTCCCACCCTTTGTTTCTTTCACTCCTTCATCCCCTTTCCTCTTCCTCTCTTCCTCTCTTCCTCCCTTTGTTTCTTTCACCCCTTCCTTTCTTCCTTCCTTTCCCCCTTTTTTCTTCTCTCCCTCCCTTTGCTTCTTTCACTCCTCCCTCCCCCCTCTCTCCCTCCTTCCCTCCCTCCCTCCCTCCCTCCCTCCCTTCCTTCCTTCCTTCCTTCCTGCCTTTTCCCCTTTCTCCCTTCCTCTCTCCCTCCCTTTGTTTCTTTCACTCCTTCCTTCCTTTTACCCTTTCTCCCTCTCTCCCTCCCTTTGCTTCTTTCACCCATCCTCCCTCCCTCCCTCCTTCTAGAAAACAAACTTATGTACCTGTTGTTTTGACTTACTTTCAACTCCATCTCTAACTCAGGTGAAGAACTGGGTTGAACGGTTAATGAAGACTCTCCGGGATCCATCCTTGCCTCTATTGGAGCTCCAGGATATCATGACCAGCGTCTCCGGACGGATCCCTCCCAATGTGGAAAAATCCATCAAAAAAGAAATAGCACAGTATGCAAGTAACATCACATCTGTCCTCTGCCAGTTTCCCAGCCAGCAGGTAAGGAAAGTTTTGCCTGTGATCTGGGTTGAAACGGAGATGAAATTGACTCGAGAGAGGTTAGATGGACGAAGAATATCCTTGATTGTCAGAGATGGGGAGGAGGGGGAGGAAGGAGGCTCTGGATAGGACAACTCGCTGCGGGCCAACTCGTGTTGCCAATTCAGTGCGGGACAACTCACCGCTGGACAATCAAACACTAATATCAAAACATGTTGGAATAGAATCATTAAAGAAAGGATGCAAAAGAGGGACAGAATGAAATGTGAATGCCAAAAATTAAAATGCACTTATCTATCTCTATCTCTATCTCTATCTCTATCTCTATCTCTATCTCTATCTCTATCTCTATGTTTGTCTCTATGTCTGTCTCTATCTGTATCTGTATCTGTATCTCTCTATCTCTATCTCTATCTCTATCTCTATCTCTATCTCTATCTCTATCTCTGTTTGTCTCTATGTCTGTCTCTATCTGTATCTGTATCTGTATCTCTCTATCTCTATCTCTATCTCTATGTCTGTCTGTCTGTCTGTCTGTCTGTCTGTCTGTCTCTGTCTCTGTCTGTCTGTCTGTCTGTCTGTCTCTATCTATCTATCTATCTATCTATCTATCTATCTATCTATCTATCTATCTATCTATCTATCTATCTATCTATCTATCATCTATCTATCTATCTATCTGAAAGCCAAATACCACTCATTCATCATGAAATCTCCAGAATTGTAAAACCTACAAACTTGAAATTCGGCACGTATGTTTGCTCTTGGCTTCTAGGTGCTCACTAAGAAAGGAATTTTTGAAATGACCATCAGATCACCAGTATTTCTTATACATCATTATATTAACACGCTCTGATGCTAAGGAGTTAGACATTCTACTCCCTCTCCCCACCTGAAAGGAACTCTGTTCCAACTGCCAGTTGCCTATTATTAACATGCTCTACCCCTTCGCTAGACTGGCCGTGGGCGTGGCCAGCGCATGACTTATCCGGGCTGCGAGCTGGAAGTTTAGACATTCTACCCCTCCCCCCCACCTGAAAAGAACTCTGTTCCAACTGCCAGTTGGAATTAACTTTCCATTATTTTCTCATTCATTTTCAAGCTTTAAGTGTCAATTTATCAAGCCCGATCACATAGTTTCGTAGCAAAGTATCAGTATTCAGCTAGTTTTAAATAATCAAATTGAATCGTCCCACTGCAAGTTGTAACGAGTTGGCCACAGTTAATTGTCCCATTCCGGGAGAAGGAACGGAAGGGAGAACAATCCTGAACAAGGAAGGGTAAGAAGGTGAGGTTGTTGGCCGCTAGTCTCAGCAGTTCAGTCTGGGTTGCAAGAAATTTGGGAAGAAACATTTCAGATTATTCAGAGATTCCCATCTTAACAGACTCGCCATGAAAGAAATTTGAGAAATTTCTGGGTAGTCCTAGAAAGGTAGCCCTCAACTTACAACTGTAATTGTGCCCCTCATTGTGAGAGTCATAAAGTGGGTCACTAGGTGACTGCCTGATTTTGCAATCTTTTTTTGCGACCGTTGATAAACAAATGCAGTAGACATTGCATGAATCCATTGTTGCTTTGGAGGGGTTTTTTTGTGCTTGAAAATAGAAGTAAACTCCCATGTTGCTTAGTGCTGGCATTTCCAGTCTTCATTACTGTCAGTAAAGGAGGACTACCGGAATAGCTAGTCCTTGTTTAGTGACTGCCTCATTTAGCAAGCCTAGCAGGTTTGCCAAGCGGTGCCAAGGAAATCTGAAATCAGATCAGTGTTCTGACCCAGGCTTCCCCAAAAAGCACGAGGCAGAGTCCTGGTTCCGACAAAACCCCGTTTATTAAGCAAATGTGAATTCCTCTCATTCATATTCAGCAAAGGCCTGGAAAACAGTCTTTCAAAGGAATATTTATGACTACAGACCTTATCTAGCTTAGAATGCTGCCATGTAAATATTTTCCAAATGAGGTGCTGTGCAAGGGAAGACTAAGCACAGAGTCTCTGAGATTCACTGGACAGATCTTCACACTCCTGAAATGAATCTAACGAACGAATGAACAATTTTTTTCCTGCAAAAGCCCCCTCCCCTTTCGCTCCTCTTTTTTTTCCTATGGGAGGGGCCAATCACCTTCCACTTGTGACTTTACTCCCAAGTCGACCCTGGTTTCTGAGTTGTTCTTTTCTCCTGGCAGCTCTGCGCATGCGCACACGGGGAACAGGCTCCAGCTGTTCCTCTGCCTCACTGCTGTCTTGCTCTGTAGGCACCTGATCACTGCCAGATGGCCTTGGCCTCGTCTCTGTCTCCTACACAGAGCCCTTGTCCGAGCCTTCCCCAGCCTCCAGGACCTGTCCCGATTGTGTTGATAAACAAGGACTACAGGCAATCCTCACCTTATGACCACAATTAAGCCCCAAATTTCTTTTGTTAAGTGAGACAGTTAAGTGTGCTTTGTCCCATTTTACGACCTTTCTTGTCGCAATTGTCAAGTAGGTCAGTTAGTAAGTGAAGTGGTTCAGTGGTTAAGTGAATCTGGCTTTCCTTGCTAGAAGGTCATAAATAGTGGTCACATGGCCCTGGGACTCTTCAATGGTCGAAAGTCACTTTTTTCAGTGCCGTTATAACTTTGAACAGTCACTAAATGAACTGTTGTAAGTCGAGGATTACCTGTACCTATAAGCAGGTCAAAAGGAATCTACCATGTTTTCCCCAAAATAAGACAGGGTCATATTTTCTTTTGATCCCCCCAAAATAAGCGCTTGGCCTTATCTTCGGGGAGGTCTTATTATTTTTGAGGAAGGGCTCCCTGGAGAAGAGCCTGATGCTGGGAAAAATGGAGGACAGAAGAAGAAGGGGACGACAGAGAAGGAGGTGGCTGGATGGAGTCACCGAAGCAGTCGGCGAGAGCTTAAATGGACTCCAGAGGATGGTGGAGGACAGGAAGGCCTGGAGGAATCTTGTCCATAAGGTCACGATGGGTCGGACACGACTTCGCAACTGACAACTAACAACTTATTATTATTGAGGTGCAGGAGGTGGCTAGATGGAGTCACCTCATGGCTGCTGCTACGTTGCAATATTTTCGGGGGAGGGCTTATTTAGCGCATGCGCTCAAAAGCCCAATTGGTCTTATTATCTGGAGAGGTCTTATTTTCAGGGAAACAGGGTAGCAAAACTTTTTCTCCTCAAAATCTTCTCTGTCTATGAGCTTAATTTTAGAAATTAGGCCAGCCTATTTTTGCAACTTAGTGAGAAGTTTGCTCTTTCAAAAAAAAAAATAAAGAAAGCCACGTTTGCCTAAATTTTGGTATGAGGTGTCGGATTCTGTCTGGTGTGTGTCCATTCCCCCCATTCCTCCTTTTCGGTCAAGCCCAAAACTTTGAGGGTGTCAATCCCAGTTTGCAACTTTTCTTACCTGTAGATTGCCAACATCCTGGACAGCCATGCAGCCACCTTAAACCGCAAATCGGAGCGTGAGGTTTTCTTCATGAACACTCAGAGTATTGTGCAGCTGGTTCAAAGGTGAGTGTGGATCACAGAAATGATCTTTGGCAAAATCTGAGTGGGAGAGCCCAAAGATCTCTTAAGTGGCCAAAGTTGGAGACTGCTGATCTAGTGCAGGGCTGTCAAACTCAATTTCATTGAAGGCCGCATCAGAGGTGTGTTTGACCTCGGAGGGACTGGGTGGTCGTAGCCAGGCAGTGGTGGGATTCAGCCAATTCGCACCTATTCGGGAGAACCAGTTGTTAACTTTCTAAGCAGTTCAGAGAAGCAGTTGTTAGAAGAAATCTCCTTTTGATTTTTTCCCACTTTACAGGGCTAATCCTGTAAGGAAGGCAGGAAGGAAACATTCTGGTGTTGTTTCTAGCCTAATCTTTTCATTGAAAAGGTTTTTATTTTCCATTTTTTCATTTTCATACACTCACATATATACTGTGCATAGCCGGGGCCATACAACATTAAACAATAATCACAGCAGTTCCTCTTGTCAACAATACCCCAAAAAATAGAAACCCAATATACCTCTTCCACTCTCCATACATCTCTTTCTTCCACCCCCCTCCAACTTTCTATCTTCCCTCCATCATTCCCTTCTACCCTACTTCCCCTCCCCCTCTACCACTCCTCTCTCCCGATCCACTCCCTCCCTTCCTTCTCACCCTCCCTCCCATCCTCTCTCCCGCCCTCTCTACCCATCTTTCTTCTATCCCACTCCTCCTCCCCTAGTATATAGTATTTCCACTATATGTCAATTACTCAACTTGTCCTATTTTTACAGAGAAATTAAAGAGAAACAGTATACATGTGAAGTCGCATTACATTGAAATCTAACACATAGTATATATCCCTCCCTCCCCCCCTCCCCCCCAACACCCCACCTCCCTCCCCCCCCCCCGACTTCCCAGAGCCCGTACACGGTATAGATTTTTAACAAACACCGTCTAAAATATATTGAGAAAAAAGAAATAGCCTTTATTGCCCTGTTTACAGAAATTGCCTCTCCGGTTAACCCTTATTACATTGTAACAGCTAAGGCGAAGCGCCCATCGATGTGAGTGACATTGAGTTGGCCACGCCCAACCAGTCACATGACCACCGAGCCGCGCACACCCAGCTGGTCATTAGGGCAGAGAACCGGTTGTTAAATTATTTGAATCCCACCACTGTAGCCTGGGTGGGTATGGCCAGGGTGGGCGTGGCCAGCTTGACATAACTCGTGTTGGGGGCACCTGTGGTGGCCCGAGCGGGGCTGGGGGGGGGATCCATTGTCTCCAGAAGAGGAATTCTGGGAGTTGAAGCCCACAAGTCATAAAGAGGCCAAGGTTGGAGACCCCTGCACTAGACGAATCCAGCAAGTGTGTTTACAACTCAACCATGATGTCGAGGATGATCCGCGTCGGCGTTTTCATCGGAGGGGGTCTCTCTCTTTTCCAGATACCGAAGCGGCATCCGAGGTCACATGAAGGCAGTCGTGATGGATTTGCTTCGGCAGTACCTGAAGGTGGAAACACAGTTCCAACACGGTGGGTCATCTCCGTTTCAGCGTTTGCATTTTCGAACCAGGGCGGTTGGGAGGAGGGACCTGACAACAGGAAGGAAGAAGCAGCTGTAATCATTCTCGCCACCAGGTGGCAGCCTTGTCCTGGGATGTCAACCCAAAGAGGCTCTGCCAACTGATTGAAATTGTTCTTTTCTAACGGAGGGTTGACTTTCACCAGGAGTGTCAGGCAGGCTGGTTAACCGTAGTCTAGGGGGAGAGCTTTTAGAGCTGATTTCCCATGACCCTTGACCCTGGGTAACAGCAGTTGGAATGGCCAGCCCTTCCCTCCCCCTATTAGCCCTTCAACAGCATTGCAAGTGTTTTGCTTCAATTTCATGGATCCATCTCTGCCTCCCCATCCAACCTGTTTCGGTTAGTTCTTCAATGCTGCTCGCATGAGCCATGAATACTAACTCCTTCCTTGCTCCCTTACTCCACCTTCACCATTCATCTTTTCCTTCCTTCCTTCCTTCCTTCCTTCCTTCCTTCCTTCCTTCCTTCCTTCCTTCCTTCCTCCCTCCTTCCCTCCCTACATCTCTTTTCCTTCCTTCCTTTCTATCTTTCCATCCTTCCTTCCTATCTGCCCTCCCTTCCCTCCCTCCTTCACTACATCTAACTTTTCCTTCCTTCCTTCCTTCCTTCCTTCCTTCCTTCCTTCCCTCCCTTCCTGTCTTTCCATCCTTCCTTTCTTCCCTCTCTCCCTCCCTACATCTCTTTTCCTTCCCCCTTTCTGTCTTTCCATCCTTCCTTCCTATCTGCCCTCCCTCCCTCCCTATGTGTAACTTTTCCTTCCTTCCTTCCTTCCTTCCTTCCTTCCTTCCTTCCTTCCTGCCTGCCTGCCTGCCTGCCTGCCTGCCTGCCTGCCTGCCTGCCTGCCTGCCTGCCTGCCTGCCTGCCTGCCTGCCCTTTCTTCCTTCCCTCCCTACATCTAACTTTTCCTTCCTTCCTCTCTCCTTCCCTACATCTCTTTTCCTTCCTTCCTTCCTTCCTTCCTTCTTTCCTTCTTTCCTTTCTGCCTTTCCATCCTTTCTTCCTATCTGCCCTCCCACTCTCCCTAAATCTATCTTTTCCTTCCTCCCTCCCTACATACATCTATCTTTTCCTTCCTTCCTTCCTTCCTTCCTTCCTTCCTTCCTTTCCTCCCTCCCTTCCTTTCTTTCCATTCTGATTCAGCGGCTTGAATCCCTAGTGCTGCTTAACAGAATGAGCTCCTGTTACTTGCTTCAGCTTCTGCCAATCTAGCAGTTTGAAAGCATGTAAAACAGTGTTTCTCAACCTTGGCGACTTTAAGTCCTGTGGACTTCAACTCCCAGAATTCCCAGCTGGCTGGGGAATTCTGGGAGTTGAAGTCCACAGGACTTAAAGTCGCCAAGGTTGAGAAACACTGATGTAAAAGATGCAAGTAGAAAAATAGGGACCACCTTTGGTGGGAAGGCAACAGTGTTTCGTGCGCCTTTGACGTTTAGTCATGCCGGCCACATGACCACGGAGACGTCTTCGGACAGCGCTGGTGCTTTGACTTTGAAACGGAGATGAGCACCGCCCCCTAGAGTCAGGAATGACTAGCACGCATGTGCAAGGGGAAACTTTACCTTTACCTTACCAGTCAAAACAAAAAATTTTCTTGTGGGAACCAAGGTCATTGCAACAGGTGGCAAGTGAATGAGGAGAGGAGTGACCAAGCAGCCTCCCAGCTGCTTTCATTGGACAATGACCAGTGACACCTGGGACGGGGGGCGGCGGAGAAATTATTTGCTCTTTTAATTAGGGGAAAACTGTGCGAACTTTCAGAGTTGGTTTTCACTGGCTGTGCCGATATGATGTATTCAATAAACATGTTCTTGGAAGAATCTTATCTGCCTCGCAGTTCTGCATTTGGCCGATGCGTTACTCGGAACGCTGACACCAGCATCCTAACCATCATGCCACCCTTCTTAGAATCGAGCATCTCTCATTTAATAAATGTCATATTTGGCTTTCTGATTGCAGGTCACTATGATAAGTGCGTCTTTGCTCTTCGAGAGGAGAACAAAAATGATATGAACACTGTGCTCAACTACATCTTTTCCCACGCCCAGGTGACCAAGAAGAACCTGCTTGTGACAATGCTCATTGTAAGTGATGCTCTTGGGCGCTACAATTTCTTTTCTTTTTTAAAAAAATTTATAAATATTTCTGAATACAGGGTATGAATGCAGGGTATATCGGTCACACAGAAAAAGACCAGAGAAAACACTGGGTGTGTCTTATACACTGTTTTCAGTGTATAAGACGCACCCAGATTTTCAGCCTCTTCTTTGAGGGAAAAGGATGCGTCTTATACTCTGAAAAATACGGTATTTCACACTCTTTAGCAAACCATTTGAAATATAACCGAGAGTTGTACCTAGGAGTTTAAAAAGGGTGTGATCGATCTGTAGTCATGACTCATTTCAGATTTAAAGCCATGGGGTGGAACTGCTGGCTCCAGAGCAGACCTACCATTTGTCACTCAATCTCAACAGCTTTTAAGATGGGTGGACTTCAACTCCCAGAATTCCTCAGCCTGAGTTCTGGAAATTGGAGTCTACATACGTTTATTTAACAGATTAGTAGAAATATAGAGCTGGAAGGGACCTTGGAGGCCTTCTAGTCCAACCCACTGCTCAGGCAGGAGATCCTACATCCATGATGACGAACCTATGGCACGCTTCCCCGCAGAGGCATGCGGAGCCATGTCACCTGGCACATGCGGTGTTCTTCCGGATTTTTGGTGCGCATGCGCATGTGATGATCAGCTAGCCTTTGTGCGTGCGGCAATGCTGGAAACAGGAGGCCTTCCAGGCCCAAAATTGGGTGCCATGTAAGGCCGCCCCACGCTCCCTTTTGGGCCCGGAAAGCTTCCTGCACCAACCTGGAAGCCGAAATTAAGCGAGGGGGTGGGCGGGGTGCATGCACGGGGGGAGGGAGTGCAGAGGGGGCTGCATGCACAGGGCAGGGTGCACACGGTGGGGTCATGTGTGCATGCGCGGAGGGGCGGGCAAACAGGTGGGGTTGCACACACATTGCATTACCGTGTTTCCCCGGAAACAAGACAGGGTCTTATTCTCTTTTGACCCCCGAAATAAGCACTTGGCCTTATATTCAGGGAGGTCTTATTATTTTTGAGGTGCAGGAGGCGGCCAGCGTGATCACCTCATGGCTGCTGCTGCGTTGCAATATTTTCGGGGAGGGCTTATTTTCAGGGGAGAGCTTATTTTAGCCATGCGCTCAAAAGCCCGATTGGGCTTATTATCCGGGGAGGTCTTGTTTTCAGAGAAACAGAGTGTGGATGTTGGCGCGCATGCTCGCTTTCGGTACACAACAACAAAAAGTTTAGCCATCAGTGGTTTAGAGAATGGCCTGCATTTTATAACCGCATGTTCAGCAGCTGTTTTGATAGCATTAACCTTTTCAAACTGGATAGCCAGACGTGGTCCTCGTTTTGTATTCTTACGCCTTCCCCCTAAAATTCACCAACCGCAGCCGTCCGCCATTCTTGAGGTCTGATCATAATCTTTTATTTTTCCTCAGAATGTCTCATCTAATAGCAATAGCAATAGCAGTTAGACTTATATACCGCTTCATAGGGCTTTCAGCCCTCTCTAAGCGGTTTACAGAGTCAGCATATTGCCCCCAACAACAATCCGGGTCCTCATTTTACCCACCTCGGAAGGATGGAAGGCTGAGTCAACCCTGAGCCGGTGAGATTTGAACAGCAGAACTGCAGAACTGCAGTCAGCTGAAGTAGACTGCAGTGCTGCATTTAACCAGTGCACCACCTCCGCTCTTTTTAAACATTGGGCATGAGGTGCTGGGACCCCTCTTCTGGGTTGGCCTTCAAATCTCCAATCCCATCTTTTTTCAACTAAAAAGTCCAAAGCAGATAATGCCTCTCCCTTTTCCTATGACCTGGAGGAGTAAAAATATTTGTTTTTGTTTTTTAAATATAGTTGAGCTGAAGAAAAAATGCCCTGTTTTATGTAGCCTGTGGGAGAGTTAACCCCGGGATTGAGGGCATCCATCACATCCCCGTCTGCGTCATGCTTTCAAAGAGGCTAATTCATAGAGTTGAGGTTCCCAAACCTCTTCTTGTGTTTCTGCCTCTTTTTCTCTTTTGGCTAAAGATGTGGCTAGAAATTGATTTGCCCAGCTAAAAGTTTAAACAAGACACTGCTTTAATTCTTGAGGACAAACATATTCCCTTACAACAGCTGATCCATGATGGCTATACACGTACCACCATTGTCTTAGTTAAATACTAATCTCTGCAATATGAAAATCTCTTTCTCTTTTTCTTACACACACACACACACACACACACACACACACACACTCCCTTCACCTTCTTTCCCTCTCTTCCCTTTCCTTCTTCCAGTCTTCCTCTCTTCCCTTCTCTGTCTCCCTTTCCTCATTCGCCTTCCCTCTCCTCTCTTTTCCTGCTTCTCTTTTTTCTTTCCCTTCTTTTTTATTTTTGTCTATTTCCTTCCCATGCTTTCCCCTTCCCCTCCCCTCTCTTCCTTCTTCTCTTTTCCCCTTCTTTTTTTATTCTTCTTCATTTCCTTCCCATGCTCTCCTCTTTCTTTTTTACTTTCCCTTCTTTTATTCTTCTCTATTTCCTTCCCATCCTTTCTCCTCCCCTGCCCTCTCCTCTTTTTCTTTCTCTTTTTATTCTTCTCTCTTTCCTTCCCACCCTTTCTCCTCTCTCCTCTCCTCTTTTTCTTTCTCTTCTTTTTATTCTTCTCTATTTTCTTTGCATACTCTCCTCTCCTCTCGCCTTGCCTCCTTCTCTTTTTCTTCCCCTTCTTTTTATTCTTCCCTATTTCCTTCCCATGTTCCTTTCCTTTCCCCCTTTCCTTTCCTCTTTTTCCCCTTGCCATGTGATTGTAAGTAACGCTTGCCTTAAGAATCTCATTATTTGAACACGAAGCCATATTTCCTCTGAGAATTCTGGAGTAGCTCTGAGCTGGGGCTGTTCATTTCTCAAGTAATCATGCCGGCATGATGGAGAGAAAAAATGGCAGCTGTTCGCAGCTCAGGCCTTCAATTTTCTTCAGAGTCCAGTCACTCAAGTGTGTAATTACATGGGGGTGCTGGAGAGGCGTTAGGCCTTGTCAAAGAACACGTCAGAGGCTTCGCACACCGCCTTTGCCGATCGGGGCAGGCTGATAGCTGGGGAACGCGGTGCTGCACAGCTTGTGTTTTTTGGTGTGTGTGTGTGTGTGTTGGTGAATCCTTTTTGCCAGGATGGGGTTTTCAACTGCTCTTCCATTTTGGAGCGGTCCACCTCCATAGTCCTTCTGAGGGCTTTCAAGGAGGAACCTTGGAGGTCTTCTAGTCCAGCCCCCTGCCTAGGTAGGAAACCCTACACCACTTCAGACAAATGGCTGTCCAACATCATCTTAAAGACTTCCAGTGTTGGGACATTCACAACTTCTGGAGGCAACTTCTGTTCCACTGATTAATTGTTCTCACTGTCAGGAAATTCCTCCTTGGTTCTAAGTTGCTTCTCTCCTTGATTCGTTTCCACCCATTGCTTCTTGTCCTACCCTCAGGGGCTTTGGAGAATAGCTTGACTCCCTCTTCTTTGCAGCAGCCCCTGAGATATTGGAATATTCGCTGAAATATTGGAAGAGCTGCTACAGATTGAATCCAGGGTCACGTCTATTGGAGTGACTTGCAACTAGTCCTCGACTTACGACCACAGCTGAGCCCCATATTTCGGTTCTAAGAGCAAAACCACGGTTAAGCGAGTTTTGCCCCATCTTACCACTGTTGTTAATCATGGCAGTTGTTAAGTGAATCTAGCGTCCTCTTTGACTTTGCTGATCAGAAGGTCGCAAAAGAGGGTCATGTGACACCTCCCCCTACCAGGACACCGCAACAGTCATAAATGTGAACCAGTTGTCAAGCATCCAAATTTTGATCACGTGACCATAGGGATGTTGCACCGATTGCAAGTGTGATAAATGGTCATAAGACATTTTTTTCAAGGCCGTTGTAACTTCGAACGATCACTTAGCAAATAGTTGTAAGTTGAGGACTACCTGTAATATATGAATACTTTAAGGCAGTGATGGCAAACCTTTTCAGCACCGAATGCCCAAACCGGAACACACGTGCATATGTGTGCATGTACAAACGCTGGAGCACTTGGAACCCGAAGACCAGCTGGCTGGTGCACTCGTGCCAGTTTTTTAGCCATTCGTGGCTGTTTTTAGAGCTGTTTTCAGGGCTGTTTCTGGAGCCATTTTCAGACTGTTTTTCAGGCTGTTTTCCAGGCCATTTTCAGGGTTTTTTCTGGAGCCATTTTCAGGCTGTTTTTCAGGCCGTTTTCAGGGTTGTTTCTGGAGCCATTTTCAGGCTGTTTTTCAAGCTGTTTTTCAGGCTGTTTTCAGGGTTGTTTCTGGAGCCATTTTCAGGCTGTTTTTCAGGCCGTTTTCAGGGTTGTTTCTGGAGCCATTTTCAGGCTGTTTTTCAAGCTGTTTTTCAGGCTGTTTTCAGGGTTTTTTCTGGAGCCATTTTCAGGCTGTTTTTCAGGCCGTTTTCAGGGTTGTTTCTGGAGCCATTTTCAGGCTGTTTTTCAAGCTGTTTTTCAGGCTGTTTTCAGGGTTGTTTCTGGAGCCATTTTCAGGCTGTTTTTCAAGCTGTTTTTCAGGCTGTTTTCAGGGTTGTTTCTGGAGCCATTTTCAGGCTGTTTTTCAGGCTGTTTTGGGGGGCGTTTTCAGGGTTGTTTCTGGGCCCGGTTTTCAGGCTGTTTTTCAGGCCGTTTGGGGGCTATTTTCAGGGTTGTTTCTGGGGCCGTTTTCAGGCTGTTTTTCAGGCTGTTTGGGGGCTGTTTTCAGGCCTGTTTCTGGGCCCATTTTCAGACTGTTTTTCAGTCCATTTTCCAGTGCTCTGGCCCCCACAAAGAGCAGCTGGTGATGGCGTATGTGCCCTCAGAGAGGGCTCTGCATGCCACCACTGGCACATGTGCCATAGGTTCACAATCACAGCTTTAAAATGAAGAAACTCTGTTTGGTGTTTAAGATCCTATATGTCGTCTGGAGGTTTAGTTTAGTGATCCTCATGGATAGAGCACCATGCTTCTGCTCAGCTGCTTCCCACAGCATTCTGTTTTGATGTGAGACATAATGGCTTCTAAGATGGGCGACTCTACTTGAACTACGATACAGATGGTTCTCACCTTATGACCGTAATTGAGCCTGTAATTACAGGTCATGTGTCAAGGTGGTCATAACCTGAGGGATCCACGTGACCTTTTTCATAGCAGTCATTAATCAGAAGTGGTGGTCATTAAGTGATGTCATGGTTGTTATGGGTCACATGACGATGGAACTCTGCAACCAGTCATTAAGCTGACCTGCCTGACATGGGGGTCATGTGACCATGGCCAGGAGGGCAGCGCAACCATGCATGATGGTTGCGGGATCCTTTATGGGCTTTAAAGCACCCATTCCATGGCCATTGTAACATTGGTCATAAAATGACCAGTCATTGACTATCTGTGGAAAACCATGTTGACCTTGGACCAGTCCTTCCATTTTATCCTCAGCATGTTTTCCAGTGGTGAGGACAGTAGACTAAGAAGTATCCTCTCTTTAGCATGTATTTAGCAGTATCCTGCTAACAAAGGTGATTAGAGGGTCTGGAGGCTAAAACATATGAAGAATGGTTGTAGGAACTGGGTATGTCTAGCCTAATGAACAGAAGGACTGGGGGTAGCTGTCTTCCAATATTTGAGGGGCTGTCTCAGAGAAGAGGGGGTCATTTTATTCTCCAAAGCACCTGAGGGCAGGAGAAGAAGCAATGGGTGGAAACTAATCAAGGAGTGAAGCAGCCTAGAACTAAGGAGAAACTTCCTGACAATGAGAACCATTAGTCAGTGGAACAACTGGCCTCCAGAAGTTGTGAATGCTCCAACACTGGAAGTTTTAAGAAGAGCTTGGACAACCATTTGTCTGAAATAGTAGAGGGTTTCCTGTCTAAGCAGGGGGTTGAAGACCTCCAAGGTCCCTTTTATTTTGTGTTCTCCATCCTTTCCAGCTTGCCTTATTTTAGAAAAGTGTTTCTCAACCTTGGCCACTGAAGATGTTTGGACTTCAAATGCCAGAATTCCTCAGCTAAAATTGTTGGTTGGGGAATTCTGGGAATTGAAGTCCCCATATCTTAAAATGGCCAGTGTTGAGGAACAATGTTTTAACACACCTTAAGCCTCATTTTTATTAATATTCAGTGATAAATCTCCAAACCAATACCTGCATGGGAGGAATACCTGACAGTATAAAGATAAAAAGGCAGAGAGTGTCGCTTCAAAATATGAGCCAAATTCCTTTCGTGAAAATGCCACTTTCCCTTAGGAACAAACCAGAACCTTTTTTCTATAAAGACCTGTAGCTTAGTATATTATTGCACAAATTTGGCTTTTCTATGTTGGTTTTTGTATCAATAGATTATAACAGTGATGGCAAGCCTTTTTGGCACTGAATGCCCAAACTGGAACACATATGCATGTGCGCGCACATGCTGGAGCACAGGAAACCCGAAGACCAGCTGGCTAGCATGCACATAGCAGTAGACTTATATACCGCTTCATAGGCCTTTCAGGCCTCTCTAAGCGGTTTACAGAGAGTCAGCATATTGCCCCCAACAATCTGGGTCCTCATTTTACCCACCTTGGAAGGATGGAAGGCTGAGTCAACCCTGAGCCGGTGAGATTTGAACCGCTGACCTGCTGATCTAGCAGTAGCCTGCAGTGCTGCATTTAACCACTGCGCCACCTTGGCTCCTCCTACATGCCTGCTTTTGGGGTGGTTTTGGCCATTTTCAGGGTATTTTGGGGGGCATTTTCAGGCTGTTTTTGGGTTAGAAAAACAGCCAGAAAACAGCCAGAAAAATGGCCTGAAAATGACTCAAAGAACAGTCTGAAAACTGCCTGAAAAACAGGCTGAAAACTACCCCAAAAACAGCCAGAAAAATGCCCCCCAAATGGCCTGAAAATGGCCCAAAAAACAGCCTGAAAATTTACCCCAAACGGCCTGAAAACAGCTCAAAAAACGACTGGAAAATGGCCCCCAAAACAGCCCAAAAATGGTCTGAAAAACAGCCTGAAAACTGCCTGATAAACAGTCTGAAAACAGCTCGAAAAACGGTCTGGTTTTTTGGCCGTTTTT
Organism: Thamnophis elegans; assembly: GCF_009769535.1. Taxonomy (NCBI): domain Eukaryota; kingdom Metazoa; phylum Chordata; class Lepidosauria; order Squamata; family Natricidae; genus Thamnophis; species Thamnophis elegans. The sequence goes on from NC_045544.1 coordinate 133,612,219, forward strand.
CACGCCGTTTTCCCGGTGCCTTTGAAGACCAACTGGCTGGAAACCAGAAGAGCATCTGGCGATTGCACCCGTGCCATAAGTTCACCCTCACGGGATACTAATGTTTCATTTGGGATGGAGACTATATTTTGAAAAGTTGGCCTCCCTTGGATGCTTGTCCGTGAATCAAGAGTTTCTTTGTTTTCTTGACAGGATCAGTTGTGTGGCCGAGATCCAACGTTGACCGATGAGCTGATCAACATTCTGACGGAGCTGACCCAATTGAGCAAGACCACCAATGCCAGGGTAGCCTTACGAGCCCGCCAGGTAACATAAGGGTGAAGGTCTACGGAGGTTCTCAGTCGTCCAGATCATGATTGTCCGGAAGGTGCTTTTTCAGCGTGGCACGACAAAACCGCGCTCGACTAAAGCGCACCCAATTAAACCGCGTCGCTGATGTCATCAACAGGGCGACAACAGCGAGCGCGGAGAAAGAAGGGCGCTTTAAATAGCGCTTTGAAAGCAAGCTGATTCAAGTTAAGGTAAGGGTTAGGTTTAGGGTTAGGTTTAGGGTTAGGGTTAGGGTTAGGTTAAGGGTTAGGGTTAGGTTTAGGGTTAGGTTAAGGGTTAGGTTTAGGGTTAGGTTAAGGGTTAGGTTTAGGGTTAGGTTTAGGGTTAGGTTTAGGGTTAGGTTTAGGGGGGTTAGGTTTAGGTTTAGGGGGGTTAGGTTTAGGTTTAGCGTTTACAGCGTGCTCCTGTCTCCGCGCTGTCGCCCTGTGATGACGTCAGCTACGCGGTTTCGTCGAGCGTGCTTTAGTCGAACGCGGTTTTGTGGTGGAACCCTTTTTCAGGAGGCAGCTGTACTTCCTTGTTTTACTTTGAAGACATTTTGCTTCCATTCCCCAGTCAGAGCTGAAGGAGCTTCTTGGATGAGAAGTGAAATGTCTTCGAGGAAAAACAAATTCCAGTTGCTTAACAATGGTTCGCTTTTAATAACATCGTTGTTAAGTGAATCTGGCTTTCTCATTGACTTTGCTTGTCAGTCTTCTGACCGAGGCTTCCTAAGAGCATGAAGCAAACTCCTTGTCCTGACAAAAAAAACCCTTTTTATTAATTTAATGTGAATTCTGCTCATTCACATCCAGCAAAGTCTTTGGAAGGAGGATTTACCGTCACAGAACTTATCTGGCTTGGAGAGCTGACAGCTGCAAAACTTGGCAAGGAGTCTCGGAGAGTCTCAAGCCAATTAAGTGAACTAATTGTCTCCTGCAAACTCCCCTCCCCTTTCGCTCCTCTTTTATTCCCTCGGGGGGGGGGCATTCATCATCCACATGTGACCTTACTCCCAAGTCGACCCTGTTCTTTAGCTTCGTCTGGCAACTCTGCGCATGCGCACACTGGGAACAGGCTCCAGCTGTTCCTCTGCCTCACTGATGTCTGACTCTGAAGGCAGCTGATAACTGGCATACGGCTCTGGCCCCCTCTCTGCTTCTGACACAGAGCCCTCATCAGAGCCTTCCCCAGACTCCAGGACTCTCCCATCTTCCTCCCCAACCTCCTCACTGTCCGAATATGTTGCTGGCTTCTGGCGGGCCACAATAACAGGGTCTTATTTTAGGGAAAACATGGGTAGAACAAATCGCAGGAGCAGAAGACAAAATATATTGCTTCAACTTCGGCAAGAAAACCCCAATGTATAAAAAGAAGCAGCAGCCTCTGTCAATGGCTCCCCCCCCCTGGGGGGGGGGGGACGGTTGAATTTTTCCTTTCTTTTTCCGGATTCTAATATAACTTTGATTTGTGTGTTTTTTTCCCTGCCCCTTTCTTAAGTTCCCCATTTCGCATTCCAATTTAAATGCCAGCTCTATACCTGGAGAGCTCTCCACTGCTAGTGACTTTTCTGTATAATTAAAATAGCGTGGATGTGGGGAAAGAGATGAATCTAATTGTCTCTCAATAATTCTATCCCGGTGGAAGCTTCCTTTTTTAAAAAAAATAAAAAAAAAATCCTGTCGTTCTTTTCGTTTCCATTCTAGAAATTGGAGTGTGCAGGGGAAGAAAAGGTGGAAAGAAAAAGAAAAGGAGGGAAACGTGGATTTTTGTGTTTGTTTGTTTTAATCCTGATATTGGTAGTCCTCGATTTACAACAGTTCATTTAGTGACCGTTTGAAGTTACAACGGCACTGAAAAAAGTGACTTATGACCATTCCATCATCCCCAAGGTCCCATGATCAAAATTGAGATGTTTGGTTGCAAGAGAAATTTACAACAGAAATTGTGGGCTTGCTTAGGGTCGTAAGTCGAGGGCTACCTGTAATTAGAGGTTGAAGAAATGAGGCAGACACTTGGATCTTTGTATAATGTCTCCGTGGTAGGATAATTAGAGCCTGGTTATTTGCACTCATCGGTTTATATGTTTGAAAATCCATTTATTTTCTTTCTTGGCTACCCAAGACTCTTCTCCCAGTGCTAAAGTTCAAAAGCATCAATACTCTTTCAAAACAAACTGTTTTTTTTTGGTTACATATTTTAACTTTTATAACCTTTACATCTTCTCTTACGCGTAGTTCATTTTACATCATATTTCCATTTCAAATTTCAGCCATCTTATTTTTTTTCTTTCCATTTTTTTCAACTTAACTTTAATTTCTTCTTATAAACAATATCATTATTTGCCTGTCCAAGTTAATCAAATTTAGCATTTCATTTCCATCTATATTCTATTTTACTATCAATAACATATATTTAATTTTGTATAGAAAACATTTTGCTTAATTAATTATCCACAATTAATAATATTAATCTGTTTCCCACACATCATGTTAGCTATATACTATTGGCAATGTTACCGTATTTCATTCTATTCTACTAGTACATCCTTTTCCTTCTTTCCTCCTTTCAACCATTTTCTCTTAGTCTCTCAGGAACTCCTCTTATATTCTTTTCTTTCCACCCATTCCCTTAGCTTTTTCGTTTCCTTGTTTTTGTAGTTTCTGTATTTTTTTCTTCCCACTCTCTTTTTCTCCCTTTTAGCTCTATTGTTTTAATAACTTTCCCCAGTTTTTTCCCCAGTCTTTCCCCATTATTCCCACTTTTGCTGTTTAATTTCAAAAGCATCAATACTCTTACGATGTTGTTCCTTCAATATTCCAACTTTTGGCTGGAGAAGTTGGACTGCCACCTGTACAATTCTAATCTTTGCAGGAATAGACACCTTGTGACATCAGAATATCTTCCCCAAGGTCTTTTGTGTCACCCTATAGCTTTATTATCTTCTTATATTTCGTGTGTGTGTGTGTGTGTGTGTGTGTGTTTTCCAGCATAACTCTGGAATGCCTGGAACAATTTCAACCAAACTTGGCATACAGATAACTTAATTTCTGGAGAAAACTACTGTGGGGCTAAGACACCCCTAACACCCGGGGGGGGGGGGGGTTTCTGTTGAGGTACAGTCTGTTGTGCCTTAAAATGACTTCTACTGTACTGCCGTAAAATGGCTTCTACTGCACAGCACAGTGGAGTTGCTTCACAATAGGCTACAAGGGGGCTCCCTCTGGTAAGGGGGAAAATCAAACATTAGAAATTACGTTTGGTCCGGACATTTCCCCCCTATAAATAAATACCTGGGTAACGCCGGGTTATCGGCTAGTTCTTTATATTATTCATGTTGTCTTGTATTCTAAACCAATTTCATTGTATACATGATGTACAATGACAAGAAAGGCTTTCAGGCCTGATCCTGAATCTCAGCTTTGAAATTCGGCAGTCCCTGAGCTACGTTCATAACAACCTGCGACTTTTTGTTTCCTGCTTAGGTGCTCATCGCTTCCCACCTGCCTTCCTATGAACTCCGTCACAATCAGGTGGAATCCATCTTCCTCTCGGCCATTGACATGTACGGGCACCAGTTCTGCATCGAGAATCTGCAGGTAGGAAGATGATGGAGCTTTGGGTCGAATTGTAGAAATCAAGTATATTTTTTTCAGAAACCCGACAGGTAAAAAAGTATACAGGTAGTTCTCACCTTACAACAGTTCACTGAGTCACCATCCAAAGTTACGACACTGAAAAAAGGGACTTGTGACCAATTTTCACACTTAACGACCGTTTCAGCATCCCCCTGGTCAGGTGACTTAATTTGGATGCTGGACAACTGACTCACGGTTATGACGGTCGCAGTGTCCCTGGGTCATGTGATCTCCTTTTGAGACCTTCTGACAAGCAAAGTCCATGGGGAAACGAGATTCACTTAACAACCATGTCACTAACCGAACAACAGCAGTGATTCATTTAACAACTGTGCCTGGAAAATTCGTAAAATGGGGCAAAACTCACTTGACAAATTTCTCACATAGCAATAGAAATTTTGGGCTTAATTGGGTCGTAAATTGAGGACTATCTGCACTGTGTCGGATTAACTCTTAATTTCAGCTACAATTTTCAATGTGCAGCCTCGATGGGTATGTCTTTCCTTCACTGATCCATGTTCTTATTTATTTATATTTATATTTATATTTTTTATATTTATATTTTTTATATTTATATTGTTTGTTTGTTTGTTTATTTATTTATTTATTTATTTATTTATATCCTGCAACAGTTCTAAGTCTGAAAACCGGTCATAAGTCACTTTTTTCAGTCCCATTGTAACTTTGAACGGTCAGTGAAAGGTCGTAACTTGAGGACTATCTGTAGTTATAAGAGTAAGTGAGTTGGGTGGTTTCTAAATTGGTAGTCCTCAAAGTACGACCACAATTGAGCCCAAAATTTATTTCGGTTTGAGAGACATTTGTTAAATGAGCTTTGCCCCAGTTTACAACTTTTCTTGCCACAGTTGTTAAGCGAATCATTGCAATTGTTAAGTTAATAGCCTGGTTGTTAAATGAATCTGGCTCCCCACCCCCCATTGACTTTGCTTGTCAGAAGATCACAGAAAGGGATGACATGAGTTAATTAATTACTGTATTTTTCGGAGTATAAGATGCACTCGAGTATAAGACGCACCAAGATTTTGAAGAGACAAATGTTAAAAAAAAAAAAAAGGGTTTGCACTCTGCAGGCCTCCCAAAAACAGCCTGTTTTTTCGTGAAAACGGGCCTGTTTTTTGTCATAAAAGGGCATGCATAGCCTTTAGGAGGCTTATAGAGTGCTCCTCGTTCCAGGGGAGGGGGGGCAAAAACAAGCAAAAAACAGGCCATTTTTCACTCATTTTTGCCCTCCCCAGCACTCTGGAAGCCTCCTAAAGGCTCTACAAGGCCATTTTGGTGAAGGGGGCGGGGTTTCAGGAGGCCAAAAATGCTGCATTCAGTGTATAAAACGCACCCAGATTTTCAGCCTTTTTTTTTTTTGAGGGAAAAAGGTACATCTTATCCTTCAAAAAAAAAATACGGTAATAAGTCACTTTTCTCAATGCTGCTGTATCTTTGAATGGTCACTAAATGAGCTGTTGTAAATCGAGGACTACCTGTATAAATAAATATAACAAATACAAAGTTATTGTTAAACTGTTGCGGGTTGGAACTTTGGCTAATCAAGCTCAAGTCAGTTACAGAATTAACATTAGTAATTCCAACTTTCTGTGTGGGCATCAGAGGTGGGTTCCTATTGGTCCAGACCGGTTCGGCTGAGTAGGTAATGACTCGGCCTGCCTTGCCCCTGAACCGGTTCTATTGGCGGCACCGTCTTATTTTTTGCTTTTGCGCATGCGCAGAAGCATTTATTTTACTACTGTACATGCCTGCGTAGCGCGCATCAAGTGCGTCCCCTGAGCGAACCGGCACTAGCAGAAGCCAGAACCCATCCCTGGTGGGCATCGTATATAATCCAAATGGATCAGATGCAGAATTAAAGCAGAATTATCTCCTCACAGTACAGCAAGTCTTCGACCGTTCCAAGTTACAACAGCACTAAAAAAGTGACTTATTACAGGCAGTCCTCAACTGACGGCCAGAATTGGGACCAACATTTTCACTGCTAAACAAAGCGGTTGTTAAGTGAGCCACGTGCAATTTTACGATCACTTTGCTCACGGTTGTTACGTGAATCCCTGTGGTTCTTAAGCGAATCATGCAGTCATTAAGCAAATCTGGCTCCCCATCCCCCTTGACTTTGCTTGTCCAGAGCCAAGCTGGGAAGATCACAAAAGGGATTCACACAACCCCAGGATACTGCAGCTTTTGTAAATACACATCAGTTGCCAAGCATCCAAAGTTTGATCAGGTGAGCCTGGAGATTGCTGTAACGCAGTGGTGGGTTCCTACCAGTTCGGCCCCGTTCGGCTGAACCTGTAGTGGTTTGGCAGCCTGGGTCGCTGGAACCAGCAGTGACCCAGGCCTGCCACGCCCCTGAACCAGTTCTCTTGGCGGCGCCATACGCACCACCATCTTACTTCTGGCTTCTGCACATGTACGGAACATTTTTTATTGTATTTTTTATTGGACTGCGCATGCACGAGTGAACTGGCAGCAGTGGCTGCCGGAACCCACCCTTGCTGGTTGTAAGTACGAGGACTTCCAGTGGTTGTGAGTTGAGGTCTATCGGTATAAACAAATGTACAAGATCTTAAGAAAAACCTTTTTATTATTATTATTATTATTATTATTATTATTATTATTATTATTATTATTATCATTTATTTATTTTTAAGTTTTTATTTTACACACATAAACACATCAACAAAAACAAACACATGACTTAAGACAACATAGGAACAAGAAGTTCCATCATATATCATACAGCAGTTCCGTATCGGTTTCTTTGCAGTTAGTGTTTTCCCTTCTATACCTTTCTATCTTACATTCACTCCTTATTCGTTATCCATTTTTATGTACAATTCTATCTTTAATTATACTTAGCTATTTATAACCAAATATTGTTTACCTATATTGTGATATATATTATATATTCTTACTGTCATTTATTCTCTTACATACAATTCTAGGTATACATTCACATGGTTATTCTTTTTCTTTGCCAATCTTATACTATTGTTATTCCATTTAAGAGATTATAGGGTACAGTTTGGATTGTATTGTTTACCATTCCTAGAGTCTGTTACGACACCACCTTATTTTCTCTCCCTTCCTTCTCTACTTCCTTCCTTCCTCCTCTCCTTCCCCTTCTTTCTTCCCACCCCCTGCTGTAACGGTTGTAAGTACGAGGACGGGTTGTAAGTCAGTGCCCTTGTAACTTCCAGTGGTTGTGAGTTGAGGTCCATCCGTATAAACAAACGTACAAGATCTTAAGAAAAACCTTTCTATCTGCTTGTGCCGCTTCTTAGCTTAACAGTTGGCCCAGCCACTGGTTTTGAGGCAGAAAAATAAATAAATTGAAATTCTGTGATAAAAAGGGGAAAAAAAATGTATCTTCTTTTTTCCTCTTCCCCCAGAAACTTATCCTTTCCGAGACTTCCATCTTTGATGTGCTCCCCAACTTCTTCTACCACAGCAACCAGGTGGTGCGAATGGCAGCTCTGGAGGTGAGTAAAACCAAACATTTTCTTTTGTTCGGGATCTTCCTCTTGATTCCACCGTACGCCTGATGCGGGACTAGAACTTTCGGTCTCCTGATGACCGGTCCAAAGTTATACAGAGGGCAATCATGCCTAAGGTGGGACTAGAACTCTCAGTCTCCTGGTGATTGGTCCACAGTCATACAGCTGGCAATCATGCCTAAGGTGGGACTAGAACTCTCAGTCTCCTGGTAATTGGTCCACAGTCAGACAGCTGGCTTTCATGCCTAAGGCGGGACTAGAACTCTCAGTCTCCTTGTGATTGGTCCACAGTCATACAGCTGGCTTTCATGCCCAAGGCGGGACTAGAACTCTCCGTCTCCTAGTAATTGGTCCAAAGTCAGACAGCTGGCTTCCATGCCTAAGGCGGGAGTAGAACCTTCAGTCTCCTGGTGATTGGTCCAAAGTCATACAGCTGGCTTTCATGCCTAAGGCGGGACTAGAACTCTCCGTCTCCTGGTGATTGGTCCACAGTCATACAGCTGGCAATCATGCCTAAGGTGGGACTAGAACTCTCAGTCTCCTTGTGATTGGTCCACAGTCATACAGCTGGCTTTCATGCCTAAGGTGGGACTAGAACTCTCTGTCTCCTGGTGATTGGTCCACAGTCATACAGCTGGCAATCATGCCTAAGGTGGGACTAGAACTCTCAGTCTCCTTGTGATTGGTCCACAGTCATACAGCTGGCTTTCATGCCCAAGGCGGGACTAGAACTCTCCGTCTCCTGGTAATTGGTCCAAAGTCAGACAGCTGGCTTCCATGCCTAAGGCGGGAGTAGAACCTTCAGTCTCCTGGTGATTGGTCCAAAGTCATACAGCTGGCTTTCATGCCTAAGGCGGGACTAGAACTCTCCGCCTCCTGGTGATTGGTCCAAAGTCAGACAGCTGGCTTCCATGCCTAAGGCGGGACTAGAACTCTCAGTCTCCTGGTAATTGGTCCAAAGTCAGACAGCTGGCTTTCATGCCCAAGGCGGGACTAGAACTCTCCGTCTCCTGGTAATTGGTCCAAAGTCAGACAGCTGGCTTCCATGCCTAAGGCGGGAGTAGAACCTTCAGTCTCCTGGTGATTGGTCCAAAGTCATACAGCTGGCTTTCATGCCTAAAGCAGGACTAGAACTCTCAGTCTCCCAGTTTCTAGCCAGATGCCATAATCCCTAGAAAAACAGCATATTATGGCCTGTAGATGTCTGGTTGACAAAAAAACCAGAAGCTTATAAAACGTAAAGGAAGTACTTTTGTCCCCTTTGAAAGGAGTTATCGGGGCATTCACTGCCCTTGAAGCAACCTGAGATCTTCTCAGAGGTGACCTCTCGGTGTGAGACAATGAAATTAAGGGGGAAGAAGGAAGCGTGTGACGGGGAGACAGAGTTCAAGGCAGCTCAGCATTAAATTAGTGACTAGAATTTCACTGTTCAGGCTCATTCTCAAATCACCTTTCCCTCTTTTGTCACACTCCACCTCTCGGCTGTCATCACCACATCTTTTAACAGCAGGTCCTCTAGGCTCAGGAGCTGAGGTGTGAAGAAGTCTTCCCCTTTGTCTGCTTTTCTCCCGACCGCACACACAACCACGGGGCCAGGCTGGCACAAGGTGTACGGCTAACTCGGAAGGCCCTCCAAGGGGAGACCCAAAACTCTCGGAGGGCAAAGATATTGGCCGTTGAAATAGCTGACCATCGCCTTCAGTTGTAAAGAGAACAGGTCATCCTCGACTTACGACCACAATTGAGCCCAAAATGTCTCTTTCGCCAAGTGAGACATCGGTGGAATAAAGTTTGCTCCATTTTGCAACCTTTCTTGCCACAGTGGTTAAGTGAATCGCTGTGGTTGCTAATTGAATAACCGGGTCGTTAAGTGAATCTGGCCTCCTTGTTGACTTTCCTTGTCGGAAGGTCGCTAAAGAGGTTCACAGGACCCACTAGGACACTGCACCGTCATAAATATGAGTCAGTTGTCCAGCGTCTGAATTTTGATCACTTCACCACAGGGATGCTGCTGCAACGGTCATTAAGTGTGAAAATTGGTCACAAGAGACTGTTTTCAGTGCCGCTGTAACCTTGAACGGCCACTGAATGAATCTTTCTCAGTGCCATTGTAACTAAATGAAGTGCGGGGAGACCCAATTTAACAGAAAATAAAAGAATAGCAGAGTTGGGATGAACCTTGTCGACTAGTCAATGGTGGGATCCTAACGGATTAACAACGGGTTCGATGACCGCGCGCTTTGCTTGCGCATGCACCTGGTGCACGCTGTGTGCGCGGGCGCAGTTTTGAGAAAACTCTCCTTCCGCATTACTGCTGGGGAGGAAAACAGCTGAGGCGCAGCAATCCACTCTGCTGCGTGACTCAGCTGAGGAGATAAAGGTCCGTAAAACACAGGGGCGGGCGGGTGAGCCCAATTGATTGTTGGCGCGAACAGGTTCGCTCCCAGCTGATCATCGGAACTACCCGTTCGCTCAAATCCCACCCCTGCTTCTAGCCCAACAGAGGTGATCATATGACTCTGCAACTATCCTAAATATGAGACACTTGCCAAGCGTCCCAATTCTGGTCATATGACCATGGGGATACAGCCAACGGCCGCATGTGTGAAAAAAGGTCATAAGTCATTTTTTTGGGTGCCATTTTAACTTTGAACTGTCACTAAATGAATTGCTGCATGTGGTGGACTACCTGGATTGTAAGGCTATGTTAACAGAACCTTGCAATGGTGATAGATTTGTATTTTTATACAAATCTCCCACCGTCCCCTATATAGCCTGAGAAACTGGGTGTTCTGACCGAGGCTTCCCGAGAGCCTGAAGCAAATTCCTGGTCCCAATAAAAACCCCTTTTATTAATTGACTGTGAATTCTGCACATTCACATCCAGCAAAGTCTTTCAAGGGAGGATTTACAGTCACAGACCTTATCTGGCTTGGAGAGCTGCCAGGCCGATAGCTGCAAAACTTGACAAGGAGCCTCGGAGAGTCACGAACCAATTAAGTGAACTAATTGTCTCCTGCAAACTCCACTCCCCTTTCGCTCCTCTTTTATTCCCTATCGGAGGGGCCATTCATTGTCCACCTGTGGCCTTACTCCCAAGTCGACCCCTGTTCTTTAGCTGTTCCCTTCCTCTGGCAACTCTGCGCATGCGCACACTGGGAAAAGGCTCCAGCTGTTCATCTGCCTCACTGATGTCTGACTCTGAAGGCAGCTGATAACTGTCAGATGGCTCTGGCCCCCTCTCTGCCTCCGACACAGAGCTTTCCCCAGACTCCAGGACTGGCCCATCTTCCTCCCCAACCTCCTCACTCTCTGAATCTGCTGCCAGCTCTGCACTAGGCACAGTCCTGTATGTGCCTCTCGCCCTGTCCATTGTCCAGCTGTGGGCTACGCTGTCTCTCATCTGACTGATCCTTAGGCAGCAATTCTTCCCCTCTTGTCCTTCAAGGTCATTCCTATATACCAGGGGTTTCCAGACATGGCCACTTTAAGACTTGTGGACTTCAACTCCCAGAATTCCTCAGCCAGCCATGCAATTCTTCTCCATGCAGGCTGGGGAATTCTGGGAGTTGAAGTCCACAAGTCTTAGAAGTGGCCAAGTTTGGAGACCTCTGCTAACTCCGGATAACTCCTTTCAAAGGGGACATTACATCTGATGTACTCTAAGCTGGGTCTAACTCTCCATCAAGCAAGAAGGACAGGATGTTTGAACACTCGTGTGAAACCCTCCCTTCAGACGTGCTTCCTTTTCCACCCCCAACAGGTGTATGTGCGGAGGGCATACATCGCCTATGAGCTGAACAGCGTCCAACATCGCCAGTTGAAAGACAACACGTGTGTGGTGGAATTCCAGTTTATGCTCCCGACTTCACATCCAAACAGGTTAGATGTTAAAATGCAGGTATTTCTAAGGAGTTCGGAGGAAGGGACAAAGGTGTGTGTTTGTGTGTGTTGAAAAAGGCTGGGTTATCACCTGGACTTGCGGGGGAGGTGGGCCTTAGGAAGTAAGAGTTTCAATCCCCTTGTGTTACGTTGTGTTGTGGACCCCATGCTGAAAACTGTGAGTTAAGATGTGGCATTATTCCTGGTTGATAATATGTCGATGGTCTTTGGATTGTTTTCTTCACTTATTTGAATTTATGAGTTGTCGTCTGCAGTGGACTCTCTGATGTGTGAAAGGCTCTTTATGTGCAGCAGCATGGCATAGAACAGAGAATTCCTCCCCCGCATCGTGATACGTCTGTCGTTGTGCTATGTCGTAGCTGCTAGGCCGGTGATGGTGAACCTACGGCACGCAGAGCCGTCTCTATGGGCACAGCAACCGTTGCCCCAGCCCAGATCCACCGCGCATTTGCGCATGCATCACGCTGGCCAGTGGTCTTCTGGTCACTGCTGTGCATGGGGGGGGAAGCACATGTGGGGCCTCTGTTGGCCTTCCAGATTGGTGCAAGAGGCTGCCCCGTTTTGGATCCGGCACCAACCTGGAAGCCAAAATGGGGCGAGGGGGCGCATGCGCAGCGGAGTGGGGAGGTTCGCATGTGCGGGCGCATGGGGGAGTCATGCACACATTGCATTATGGGGTCATGGGCACACTGTCACATAGGCACACGGATGCTTTTGGCACGCGGCGACAAAAAGGTTACCCATCACTGTGCTAGGCCAATTTGGGGGAACAGTTTACCTCTGAATGTAGTTCCTTAGCAGCAGCAGATTTTTCTAATGAGGGTTTGCAATTTCTTTCTACGGCAATCCACCCAGGTTCCTTAGGATCTGCCTAAAGAGGCACCGGGTTTATATAGGCGGTCCTCGACGTACGACCACAGTTGAGGCCAAAGATTTTGACGCTTAAGGGAGACATTTGTTCAAGTGAGTTTGGGCCCATTGTACAACCTTTCTTGCTACAGTCGTTGAAGTGAATCACTGCGGTTGTTAAGTTAGTAACACAGTTGTTAAGTGAATCCGGCTTCCCCCTTGACTTCGATTGTCAGAAGGTAACAAAATGCGATATTTATGCACCAGTCATAAATATAAACCTGTTGCCAAACATCTGAATTGGGTGAGAATCAGGATGTTGGAATGATTGTGTGACAAATGGTCATAAGTCATTTTTTTCAGTTCTCTTGTAACTTCAGATGGCCACTAAATGAATTGTTGTAAGTCGAGGACTACCTTTGGGGAAACCCTTCCGCCTGGAAAAAAATAAAAAGAAATTCTAGGTTTCTCAACAAATTAACAAACAAACTTGGTATCTTTCCAGCTTTGCAATTTTAACAAAGCCTTCCAGGAAAGCCGCCTTCTTTTGAAGCATAGTTTACGGGTAGACCTCGAGTTACGACCATAATTGAGCCCAAAATTGATGTGGCTAAGTGAAACATTTGTTAAGGGAATTTCACCCCATCTTAGTTAGGGAAGCACTGAGCTTGTTAATGTTCTGACTTAGGCTTCCCCAAAAAGCACGAGGCAGATTCCTGGTCCTGACAAAACCCCTTTTATTAAATGAACGTGAATTCTCCTCATTCACATTCAGCAAAGGTCTGGCAAAGAGACCTTCAATGGAATATTTATGACCACAGACCTTATCTATCTTGGAAAGCTGCCATGTAAATATTTTCCAAATGAGGAGGTGTGCAAGGGAAGACTTGGCACAGAGTTTCTGAGATTCACTGGACAGATCTTCACACTCCTGAAACGAATCTAACAACCGAATGAACGAATTGTTTCCTGCAAAAGCCCACTCCTCTTTCACTCCTCTTTTATTTCCTATGGGAGGGGCCAATCACCTTCCACCTGTGACTTTACTTCCAAGTTTCCCCTGATTTCTGAGTTGTTCTCTTCTGGCAGCTCTGCGCATGCGCACACTGGGAACAGGCTCCAGCTGTTCCTCTGCCTCACTGCTGTCTAGCTCCGTAGGCACCTGATCGCTGCCAGGTGGCCTTGGCCCTGTCTCTGCCTCCAACACAGAGCCCTCGTCCGAGCCTTCCCCAGCCTCCAGGACTGGCCTATGCTCCTTCCCACCCTCCTCACTGTCTGGCTCTGCTGCCAGTTCCTCTGGCCACTTGCAAGCCACAACAGTTAAGTTAATAACATGGTTGTTAAGAGCTGAGGTGGCGCAGTGGGTAGAGTGCAGCACTGCAGGCTACTTCAGCTGACTGCAGTTCTGCAGTTCGGCTGTTCAAATCTCACCGGCTCAAGGTTGACTCAGCCTTCCATCCTTCCGAGGTGGGTAAAATGAGGACCCAGACTGTGGGGGCAATATGCTGACTCTGTAAACCGCTTAGAGAGGGCTGAAAGCCCTATGAAGCGGTATATAAGTCTAACTGCTATTGCTATTGTTAAGTGAATCTGGATTCCCCTTTGACTTTGCTTGTCAGAAGTTCGCAAAAGGGGGTCGCGTGACCTCTGGATACTGCAACCGTCATAAATATAAACCAGTTCCCAGGTGTCTGAATTTGGATCATGCAGCCATCTTTATCATGGGGATGCTGCAATGGTTTTAAGTGTGGGAAATGATCATTAAAATCACTTTTTAAAGTGCCGTTGTAACTTTGAGTGGTCATTAAATGAACTGTTGTAAGTCGAGGACTACCTGTATATGACAAAACCGACGAGTCACAAAACCGAAGATGAAATTAGGTTTCCTAGATTGTGTGGGGAGGAATATGGAGGACTGGTTGTGTTGCTCGCTGTGGTTCCTTAGAAAACTGGACAAGTTTATTTTTATAAGCGATAGGATTTTATGGGGTAATTATTAAGTCATATAGAGGTAGTTCTTGACCTGTGACCATAATTGAGTCCAGTGCTAGGGTCGTAAGTTGTTGCAGTTACAAATTGAGGCATCATGTGACTTGATTCAAGGTCTTGGCCGTTTTGATGATAGGATAGGATAGGAGGTTCCACCACAAAACCGCGGTCGACTAAAGCGCGCTCGACGAAACCGCGTACCTGACGTCATAACAGCGCGATGAAAAAAGCACGCTGTGAGCGGTAAAGCTAAAATTAACGCGTAAACCTAGACCTAACCCCCACAAACCTAACCCTAAACCTAACCCTTAACCTAACCCTAAACCTAACCCTAAACCTAACCCTTAACCTAATGCTAAACCTAATGCTAACCCTTAACCTAACCCTAACCTAACCCTAAACCTAATCCTAACGCTTAACGTAACCCTAAACCTAACCCTAACCCTTAACCTAACCCTAACCCTAAACCTAACCCTTACCTTTACGTGAATCGGCTTGCTTTAAAAGCGCTTTTTAAAGCGCCCTTTTTTCTCCGCGGTCATTGTTGTAGTGCTGCTGCTGATGTCAGCGACGCGCTTTAATCGGGCGCGCTTTAGTAGACCGCAGTTTTGTCGTGCCACGAGATAGGATAGGATAGGATAGGATAGGATAGGATAAGATAGGACAGGACAGGAATATTGGTCAGGTGTGATTGGAAACACAAGGAATTTGTCTCCGGTGTATAAGCTCTCAGTGTACATGCAACAATAGTGATAGATCATGATCATAGTCATTGTAAAAATACATTCATCACAAAACATTAGATACAATCTCAGTGATAGTCATGGATATACTAAATAAACAATCAACATAAATCATACTAGGATAACTAATTAAACAATTTAAATCGTAAGATACAAGCAACAAAATTATAGTCCTCTCCAGTCCACAAAGAAACCTCCCTCCGTGGAACTGGTCCGTGATTCCCAAAAGGTTTGAGGGGGACCGCTGGTGTAGCGTACATCACTGTCTTGCTTTCCTCTGGCCACTAGATGTCGCTGTTGATCCATCACCAAGTGCCCACTCATACAGGACTCAACCAGTCCTCTTGAAGAGGCATTGCAGTTCCTCTTCCTTTGTTTCCCCAAATATCCTTTGCCTTTTATTCCATCTTCCTCCTCCTCCTCCTCCTCCTCCTCCTCCTCCTCCTCCTTCTCCTCCTCCTCCTCCTCCTCCTCCTCCTCCTCCTCCTCCTCCTCATTTAATGTTTGGGAGAATTGGTTGAGGAGGCCTGGTCTCGCTTCATTGGGAATCCATCAGTACATCTCACAAAATGGTTTCTCCCTCCCTCTCCTCTTCTTCCCTTTTTCCTCCTCCTCCTCCTCCTCCTCCTCTCTTCAAAAACCTGCTTTTGCTTGAAATGAATGAGTCCTCAAAGCTCAGCTGCAGGAAAAAAAAATCTCTCTGCAGTGATATAAATGGGCCATTGAATTTGGTCTCATCTGTTCTCTTCATCTCAACAATATTTGCAAATAATTGCATGCTATTTTGGAGGTCCGTCGGCCACCCAACTACGGACTCTTGCCCCCCCCCTTTCCCTCCTCCTCCTCCTCCCCTCTTCTCATCCATTGATATCATTCCTTTCTCTCCTTTGGCCTCCCCCCCCCAATCCTCTTCTCCCCCTCTCCCCATTGTTTGCTGCAGCTTTTGATGTCCCCCAGCATCAAAATTATTGTGCCAAGCTAAGTTGAAAAAATCAAGTTCTATTAAAAGCATTGGATCCAGCCTTCGTTAACCACTGGTTAACTGGCTGACCAACCGCATTCAACGTGTAGTCCTCAATGGAACTGCATCTACATGGAGGAAGGTATGCAGTGGAGTACCCCAAGGCTCTGTTTTAGGCCCAGTACTCTTCAACATCTTCATCAATGATTTGGATGAGGGGATAAATGGGGAACTCATCAAATTTGCAGATGACACCAAGATGGCAGGAATAGCCAACACTCCAGAAGACAGGCTAAAGATACAGAAGGATCTTGACAAACTTGAACATTGGGCACTATCTAACAAAATGAAATTCAATGGTGAAAAAAGTAATGTTCTACATTTAGGCAAGAAAAACAAAATGCACAGCTACAGGATTCGGTGGTACCTTGCTCAATAGTAGTAACTGAGAGAGGGATTTTGGAGTCCTAGTGGACAACCATTTAAATAGGAGCCAGCCGTGTGCAGCAGCTGCCAAAAAAGCCAACACAGTTCCAGGCTGCATAAACAGAGGGAGAGAATCAAGATCACGTGGAGGGTTAATGCCATTTATAATGCCTTGGTAAGGCCACACTTGGAATACTGCATTCAGTTTTGGTTGCCACGATGTAGAAAAGATGTTGAGACTCTAGAAAGAGTGTAGAGAAGAGCAACAAAGATGATCAGGGGACTGGAGACTAAAACCTATGAGGAACGGTTGCAGGAACTGGGTATGTCTAGTTTAATAGAAAGAAGGACTAGGGGAGACGTGATAGCAGTGTTCCAATATCTCAGGGGCTGCCGCAAAGAAGAGAGAGTCAAACTATTCTCCAAAGCACCTGAGGGTAGAATAAGAAGCAATGGGTGGAAACTAATCAAGGAGAGAAGCCACTTAGAACTGAGGAGAAATTTCCTGAGTTAGAACAATTAATCAGTGGAACAACCTGCCTCCAGAAGTTGTGAATGCTCCAACATTGGAAGTCTTTATGAAGATATTGGATAGCCATTTATCTGGAATGGTATAGGATTTCCTGCCTAGGCAGGGGGTTGGACTAGAAGACCTCCAAGGTCCCTTCCAACTCTGCTATTATATTGTATTGTATAAAGAGTTCTAAATTTGAAGAAAGGGGAAGAAAAACTAGGGATGGGGTGAAAAGAAGTGGCATTGGGACAGCGTGACTGTAAAATGAAAAAAAGTTACAGGCAGTGCTCGACTTACAACCATTCATTTAGTGACCAAAGTTAGAAGAATACTGAAAAAAGGGTTTTACAACCGTTTACCACGTTTACAACTATTTGCTGCACACACACACACACACCCAGTCAATGGGAAAGCCAGATTTATTTCCCCTCAGGTAAAACGTATTCATTCATTCTTTCTTTCTTTCTTTCTTTCTTTCTTTCTTTCTTTCTTTCTTTCTTTCTTTCTTTCTTTCTTTCCATCCATCCATCCATCCATCCATCCATCCATCCATCCATCCATCCATCCATCCATCCATCTATCTATCTATCTATCTATCTATCTATCTATCTATCTATCTGTCTATCATGTTGGATAGCCATTTGTCTGAAATGGTATAGGGTTCCCTGCCAAGGCAGGGGGTTGGTCTAGAACAGTGTTTCTCAACCTTGGCAACTTGAAGATGTCCGGACTTCAACTCCCAGAATTCCCCAGCCAGCATTCGCTGGCTGGGGAATTCTGGGAGTTGAAGTCCGGACATCTTCAAGTTGCCAAGGTTGAGAAACACTGGTCTAGAAGACCTCCAAGGTCCCTTCCAACTCTGCTATTGTATTGTATTGTAAGATGTCGGATAACCATTTGTCCGAAGTGGTGTAGTGGTGCCTAAACAGGGGGTTGTGTTGTGGCCAGTCCTTGCAACCGGATGCAAAATTAATATCCAGTTCTCCTGAACCGGCTGAATTCTACCCCTGCCCCAAAGTATGGTGATAGAGAGATATCTTAGCACAATGTTTCTCAACCTTTAAGACGGGTGGACTTCAACCCCCATAATTCCCCAGCCAGATACCAATTACAGGTAGTCCTTGACTTACAACAAGTTTAGTGACTGTTCGAAGTTACCATGGCACTGGAAAAAAGTGATTTATGACCATTTTTCAAACTTAAGACCCTTGCAACAACTCCATGGTCACGTGATTAAAATTCAGAAACTTGGCAACTGACTTATATTTATGACGGTTGTCGTGCCCCGGGGGACACAGGATCACCTTTTTCCGACCTTCTGACAAGCAAAGTCCATAGGGAAGCCTGGTTCACTTAGCAGCCATGTTACTAACGTAAGAGCTACAGTGATTCAGTTAACGACCGTCTTGTTTAGCAACAGAAATGTTGGGCTCAGTTGTGGTCATAAGTCAAGGACTGGCTGCGGTCGATTGGTAGCATAGAAAACCTTAAGTTCAGCCATTACGGTGTTGGAACTGATGCCAAATGTGAACTTGCCAGAGACAGAGTTTGTGGGTTTTGAACAATAGCCCTTCAGTTGTACCATTTTATCAAATTTTCTTTTTTTCCTTTTTTACATGGGCTCTTCCTATTATTCTTCTGTTGTGGTTGCTGGGTGGGCATGGCCATGAGGTAGGTGGCCTCCTCGGCCTCCTCACGGTGGGGGGTGGGGGTGGCGGCATTTTCACCACTACCCCAGGCTCAAAGGAAAAACCAGGAAGTCTAGCTGCCCCTTGGGGGAAAAAAAAACATTTTTGGGACTACTGTACTGTGTCTCTTACAATACAATGCAATACAATACAATACAATAGCAGAGTTGGAAGGGACCTTGGAGGTCTTCTAGTCCAACCCCCTGCCTAGGCAGGAAACCCTATAACGTTCCAGACAAATGGCTATCCAACATCTTCTTAAAGACTTCCAGTGTTGAGGCATTCACAAGTTCTGGAGGCAACTTCTGTTCCACTGATTCATTGTTCTCACTGTCAGGAAATTTCTCCTCAGTATTAAATTGCTTCTCTCAGCAATGGGTGGAAACTAATCAAGGAGAGACTCTTCCTTCCCTCTGTTAGCATATTCTCTGCTTTCCTACTCAAGACCAGGAGCAACTCTTAGCTGCCCCTGGGGCTTGAACCGCGTAAATTACAGCGTGCTCTGGAGACACCCTGGACCGTACGCTCCGACTGTGCAGCCTCTCAATCACCAATTCTTTCCACGCTGCTGGTTCTTCTGAAAAGATTGTCCATTTGCTATCCTGCCCGTCTTGCAAATGATACTCAAATGATGTCCCCTTGCTGTGGGGAGGACGGGATGAGTTCATTATTATTTTCGAACTGACACGTCGGAGCAGAAGGAGCAATAGAGGGAGAGGCCTGTGCTCATATCACACGGAGGCCTGCAAAATACCCAAAGTGTTAGCAAATAGGAAAAGGAAGTGTCCGGGATCCAAGTAACACCTCCAGTGAAAGAAGACTCCAAGGCTTAAAGTTCCTCAAAGTTCCATTTTATTAGAGATATCATGTCGGCACATCTGGGAAAACCCGGATCTGAAAGTTTCCAGGTTTTTAAACACTCAAATGAAAGTTCAAATCCCTGCCCAGCACCCACATGTCCATACCATGGCCCAATCAGGCACCATCCCAACTGGAGATGCCTCCCAGTCACGCCCGTGACCCGTCAAAACCACGGTCCACAAAAGCGCGCTCAACGAAAGCGCGCATTTGACGTCATCACAGCGCGACGAAAAAAATTAAAAATTGAAATAAAAATAAAATTAAAGCAAGCCGATTCACATAAAGGTAAGGGTTAGGTTAAGGGTTAGGTTTAGGTTAAGGGTTAGGGTTAGGTTTAGAGCGTTAGGGTTACGGGTTAGCGTTAGCTTTAGCGTTAGGTTAAGGGTTAGGTTTAGGGTTAGATTTAGGGTTAGGTTAAGGGTTAGGTTTAGGGTTAGGGTTAGCTTTAGGGTTAGGTTTAGGGTTAGGTTTGGGGGGGCTAGGGTAAGGTTTTCGCTTTATTTTTACATTTATCGATCACAGCGCGATGTTTTCGTCGCGCTGTGATGACGTCACATACGCGCTTTCGTCGAGCGCGATTTTGTCGTTCGCGGTTTTGTGGTGGAACCGTCACACCACTCCAAGTGCAGGGCGAGATGTCCTTGACTTTCTGAGAAAGGGATGTTATTTAGACTATATATCTCCCGTACTCCACATAATCCCCCCCCCCCTCTCACAGTAGAAATTGTGGCAGGCCTGAAGGCCCAATGTAAAAGATGGCTTCCAGGCCTGACATTAAGTGTGTTTGCTTTCTTGAGTTACTTGAGCCCAAAATTTCCGTGCCCAAGCGAGGCAGTTGTGAAGTGAGCTTTGCCTTATTTTACAACCTTTCTTCCCACAGTTGTTAAGTGAACCACTGGGGTTGTTAAGTTAATAAGACCGTTGTTCAGGGAATCTGGCTTCCCCGTTGACTTTGCTCGTCAGAAGGACGCAAAAGGGAATCACATGACCCCGGGACACGGCAACCGTCATAAATATGAGCCAGTGACCAAATGTCTGAATTCTGAGGATGTTTGCAATGGTCATAAGTGTGAAAACAGTCATAAGTCACTGTATAGTGCCGTTGTAACTTCTAACGGTCACTAAACAAGTGGTTGTAACTTGAGGACTTCTGTTATAATGTAATAAAGGCAGAATGAAAATCTAATTAATCTCTCTCTATATATAAAAGTGTGTGTGTGTGTGTGTGTGTGTGTGTGTGTGTGTGTGTACCAGCCTTGAGCAATTTCAACCAAAATTGATACACAGATGACTTACTCTCTGGAGAAAAATACTCTGGGGGGTAAGACACCCCTAACACCTCTGTTGTGCCCTCATATGGCATCTATTATACTGCCGTAAAATGGCTTCTACTGTACAGCAAAGTGGCTTCACAGTACTCCACAAGGGGGCTCCCTATGGTAAGGTGGAAAATCCAACATTAGAAATTATGTTTGGTCCGGACATTATAAATAAATACCCGGACAACAGCAGGTTATCAGCTAGTTAATGAATAAACTGGGATCTTTGTCCAGGCTGTGTTATGTTTCCATTTTGTTCTGCCTCCATTTGTCTTGCGTTGTTGTCCAGGTTTCTGGTTTTGTTTCGCCTTCTGGAAAAGCGAGTCGTGTTCTCTATCGGCAACCGAGGTATAATGCAATGTAATCCTAGCTTCCCCCCATCTAAACTGTTGGCGTACCTTGGGATCACGAGTCCCATGCTTCCCAACAGCCAGGCTGGCTGAGAATTCTTGGAGTTGCAGCCCCCATAACTTGGTGGAATGTTAGATTGGTGGAATCTAATGTAAAGGGACGCAGCGGCTCAGTAGCTAAGACGCTGACCTTGTCGATCGGAAAGGTTGGCAGTTCGGCGGTTTGAATCCCTGGCGCCGCGTAATGGAGTGAGCTCCCGTTACTTGTCCCAGCTTCTGCCAACCTAGCAGTTCGAAAGCACGTAAAAAATGCAAGTAGAAAAATAGGAACCACCTTTGTTGGGAAGGTAACAGCGTTCTGTGTGCCTTCGGCGTTTAATCATGCCAGCCACATGACCACGGAGACGTCTTCGGACAGCGCTGGTGCTTCGACTTTGAAACGGAGATGAACACCGCCCCCTAAAGTCTGGAACGACTAGCACATACGTTCGAGGGGAACCTTTACTTTTACCTAAACACAGAGACCCCTGCGCACTCTACACATAATGGGAATATAATTATCCTACTGCGCACCCCAGTGACTGCTGGTCATACTTTTGAGTAGCTGGAGTAACCAGAAAGCAAAGCTGGTTAGAAGAAGCGGGGAAAAAAGCGGGCAGAAACAGAACTAAACACCGAATTTAATTTAAATTCAAATCTAACCAATTAAAGGCAAGTCATTTTATTCTGCAGTATATGTATTTCATCATGTTCTGCTTTCTGTCACATTACAAATTGCAGCGAAGTCTTGGGGCGCCTTACAAGGCTAACATTTTATTATTGCATACAGATAGTCCTCGGCCGATGACTGTAATTGAGTCCGACAATGACGGTCATAAGTCGTAACGGTCATAAAGTGAGTCATCAAACAGAAATAAACACTGGTTTCTGTAACCAAAAAAAAATCGTAACTTGTGGTCGCATGACTGGGGGTGCTACAAACAGCCATAAATGCCAGCCAGTTGCCAAGCGCCCAAAATGCACTTGTGCATTTTGTCAGAACTTCAGAACCAGATCATAGGTATCTTTTGGCAGGGGTGAGTGTGGTCCATCATAACTTTGAATGGTTGCTAAGCAACTGGTTGTAAGTCAAGGACTACCTGTATTACCAAGGGGTGACCGCTTTGGGCACTATACGGAGCTGCTCCATTTTTCACCACAGGATCGGGCATTATAACAGAGTTAATAACAGGGACCAAACTGTCCGGTGAATCCAGAGTGACTTACTGTGTCTAAACTCAAATGAATTTTGATTACATTAAGTAGTTATTTTGGATGCCTTCCGTATGTTCATAAAGAAAATGTTATTCCAAAGGGGGAAGGATCCTGAATAGTCCCCTCATTCCCAGAATTTAAAAAAAGATATTATGATACAACCTTTGGGGTTGTACTGTGTGAAATATTGTAGGCCCGTGATGGCAAACCTATAGCATTTCTGAGGGCACGCGGGGTGCACATGCACGCGCTGGCCAGCTGATTTTTGGCCTTGATTTTTGGCCGCTTTTCGACCTTCGGAGGGCGAAACACCGGCCAACGGGCAAACCCTGAAGTTCTAGAATGGACTTACGGTTTGTGCGTTGGGCCGTTTTTCGCCCTCCCCAGGCTCTTAGAAAGCCTCTGGAGCCTGGGGAGGGCGAAAAACGGACCTACTGAGCCCACCAGAAGTGAGAAAATGGGCCGTTTCCAGCCTCCGGAGGCCGTTTTCACCCTCCCCAGGCTCCAATAAAGCCGTGCGCACATGGGCAGGGGGCACGGCACAGGGGAAGCATTAAATTATGAGGGTGGGCATGTGCACACACATCCTTTTGGCACCCGAGGCAGAAAAGGGTCACCATCACTATCATAGGCTGTTTTATTTAAACATGGGGTTGGACTAGAACAGGGGTTCCCAAACTTTCGGACCTCCGGGACCACTAAATTCATAATATTAAATCCCTCAGACTGCTAATACGATCTGCCTAATGACTGGCTGGGTGAGCATGGCTAGGTGGTCATGTGACTCAGTGGGCGTTGCCAGCGTGATGTCATTCACTTCAAGGGGCACTTTGCCAGCCTCTATTCTCCCCTCCCCTCCCCTCCCAGCCATTCCTCGCCTTCCAGCCCGGGCTCCTTATGGCCCCAACAGGAAGCAGTTGTTGGAGCTAAGCAGCCACCATGAGAAAGAGTTGGCAAAACAGCTCAGTTCAAACTGGATCTGACTGAAAAGGAGGATCAGCAGAAGCACCTTACTGAGGACTAGGAGCAGAGGCTTTCCAAGCAGAGGGGAAACCTGCAGGAGTGCAAGGCCAGATACTGGCGCCTGGAGGCTCAGTGGGCTGAGATGGTCAGCCAGTTCCAGGCCATGATGCGGTCCCACTGGAATGAGGCCTTCCGGCTCTTTGCCACCAGTGGCATTTCCCTCCAGCCTTCGCCCAAAGCCCCATACCAGGAGGTTGAAGCAGATCCCAAGTCAGAATTTCTGCCCCCCTCCAACCCACACAAAAAGACCCCGAAGTGGGAGACTCTCTGCAAGAACACAAACCTTCATTGCACATATCCGTCCCAGGGGGCGTACTTTGAGGACCCCTGATTTAATGCAATATAAAAAATGCAAGTAATTGTTCTGCGGACCACCAAAATTTTCTCGCGGACCACCAGCTGGTGACTGCTGGACTAGAAGACCTCCGAGGTCCCTGCCAGCTCCGTTATTCTGTTATTCTTATGGCCACCTATTACAGGCAAATGTAAAAGACGCGTCAGCCATGGGAAGATTTTATTCTATTCATTAGATTTTATTTTGAGCAAGGCTCCCATTAAATTTTGAGCAATGCTCCCTTGAAAATACGGTTCAGTATTTTATACGACACAGTCCATATAATCAGATGGACCTGTGTCCTTTTCATTCAGGGCCATAAAAATGAATCAGCTGAAATATCCTCTCCAAACTTCCTTCAGGGGAGTTTAGGCTTCTGCTCCTCTTGAATGGTCATTGACTTTATTGGATGAATAAAAACAACGGCTGGCGTCGAATACCACGAGAAAGATAGAGGTAGCCTGTGACTTGCAACCACAAACGAGACCAAAATTTCTGTTGCTAAGCGAGACAGTTGTGAAGTGAGTTTTGCCCCATTTTACAACCTTCCTTGCCACAGCTGTTAAGGGAATCGCTGCAGTTGTGACGTTAGTCACGCAGTCGTTAAGTGAATCTGGCTTCCCCATTGACTTGGCTTGTCAGAAGGTCGCAAAAGGGGATCACGTGATCCCAGGACGCCGTGACCGTCATAAATATGAGTCAGTGGCCAAGTTGTCTGAATTTTGATCACGTGACCATTGGGGATGCTGCAATGGATGTAAGTGTCAACAATGGTCATAAGTCACTTTTTTTTCCTGTGCCGTTGTGACTTCGAACCCTCACTAAATGAACTGTTGTAAGTCGAGGACTACCTGTATACGTGTGTGAGAGCACTTCAAGAAATGTTTCAGGAATATTCAGCCTCGTGGAATCTTAAAAAAAAGAAAGCAAAAATGGTTGTTTTCCCCTGCTCACAATCCAAATCTAAATAAACAAATCAATGAACACAGATATTTATTGAGATGTAAGGGCAGTTGAATTTAATTCCAGGTGAAATGTTATATCAGTGTGCAATCTGGGAATCCTACTTTACACACAGACATAGACACACACAAACACACAGAGAGACAGAAAAAGGGAGTCGGGAAGAGAAGGTTAGAAAGGAAAAGAGAGAAAGGGGGGGAAGAGATAGAGAGGAAGAAAGAGGGGAAGAGAGACAGAATGAGGAAGAGAGAGAAAGAGGTGGGAGAGAGGGGAAGAAAGGGGAGAGAGGAAGACATGTAGAGGAAGGAAGAGGGAGGGAGGAAGATAGAGAGGAAAAGAAAGTGGGAAGAGAGAGAGTGGAAGAGGGAGGAGAAAGTGGAAGAGAAGAAAAGAATGGGGGAGAGAGAGGGGGAGTGAGGGAGGAAGAGAGAGAGGTAAGGGGGGAAGAGGGGGAGAGAGAGGAAGAGAGGTAGAAGAAGAAAGAGAGGGAGGACGATAGAGAGAAAAAGAGGAAAAGAAGAAGAGAAAGGGGAAGAGAGAGAGAGAGATGGAGCAAAAGAGAAGGAGAGGAAGAAAGAGAGAAGGGGGAAAAGAGGAGGGGAAGAATGCATTTTAATAATGCAGGTTCTACCTTTCCTAATCATGAACTGGAGGTGAAAAATAAAATGTCGCTCCGTGTGCTCAGTCAATTATTTATTTCTCCTGGCCTATTCCTGAAAGAACCTGTGAAATAACCAGATAAATTTAGAAGAATTTAAGCTGAGCTCCGGCTGAGCTTTCGACCGCTGAACGAATGTTCCTATCATCTTCCATTTTATTCTTGTTTGTGTATAGGCGATTGATAATACAATATATGCAATCCCCGTTTAGTCAAACCTCAGCTCATTTGGAGATCTGTAAATTACAGCAATGGAGAAATAGTTCCACTATTTAATATCAACGGGCATCAAACGAAAGACAACGTCTATCTGATTCGTGTAGGGCTGCATTACAGGTTTTTCTTTTCTAATTAGGGATGAAGATGTTCCACTTTGGATCAACCAGTTCACTTCAGTCTATCAATCTATTTATATCTCCCCGCTTTGCTTAATGCTACTTGCCAGCCACCCTTTGCTGATTCCTATCTACTGACAATTTTATCAGTATCACACATTTTAAGATGGGGGCCAAATTCCAGAATTGTACCCAGGTTTAAATTTGCTGAGTATCAACTCCCTTCAGCAAATGTCTATGGAGATTCTCAGTCATCCAGGTCATGGTTATCCCAAAAGTGCTTTTCAAAAGGAAACTGGACTTTTTTTTTCTTGAAAATATTTTGCTTCTCATCCACAAACTGTTCATCCGGAACTGAAGAAGTTTCTTGGATGAGAAGCAAAACAAATAGGAATAGAAATAGGAATGGAATACAATAGAATAAAAAGAGAAGAGAATATAGAATAGAAATAGAATGGAATGGAATGGAATGGAATAGAAGAGGAATTGAATAGGATATGATAGGAACAGAAACAGGAACAAGAAATAGCGATTGAAATAGAAATAGAACTCAATTCTTTATTGGCCAAGTGTGATCAGACACACAAGGAATTTGTCTCTGGCGCATAAGCTGTCTGTGTACATTAAAGCTATAATTGATAAATCATGATCATAGGCATCATAATACATTCATCATAAATCATAAGATACAACACTTAGTGATAGTCGTCGGATACTAAATAACAATCAACATAAATCATACTAGGATACTAAATAAAACAATATAAATCATAAAGATACAAGCAACAAAGTTATAGTCATAAGGAGATAGGTAATATGAAAGACGAGAAGAAGAATATTAATACAGCCTTACTAAATAGTTGTGGGAATTAGGTGTTTAGCAGAGTGATGGCATGGGAGGAAAAGCTGTCCTTGTGTCTAGTTGTTGTGGTGTGCAATGCACTCTAGTGTCGTTTTGAGGGTAGAAGTTTATGCTCAGGATGTGTGGGGTATCTAGATATTTTCATAGTCCTCTTTTTGACTCGTGCAGTGTACAACAGAAGTGGACCAGGATCGACCGAACCAGTAGTGGCGGTAGCGGGATTCTCCACCTACCCGTCCAGACACTTCTGTGTATGCGCAGAAGTGTCACGCGAGTGAGCAAGTATACACCTCTGTAGCGAGCGAGTATATTCCCACCTCTGGTATAGAGATATACATTTTCAAGGAAAAAGTAAAGAAATCGGTTGCCTTTTGAAAAGCACTTTTGAGAACTCCCTTTAGCAGCAAATTCTCTGTAATATTTATGCTACGAATTGATTGGGACTGGTAAGTAATAAAATTTGACCCCCTGACTTGCTTCTGTTCATCCTGGCTGAAAAATGAATATGATTAGATAATGTATCTGGTAGTGGGATTAAGTAGAGGGTTAGGGGAAGTGACATCACTCCTTGTGGCCATAGACTCACTTCTTTTTCTTTTATGATGATGGTTTTGTTTTGTTTTTGTTTTGATGTGGTATATCAAACTCACTACATCCTGATATTTGCTTCCAAGTGGTGTCCATTTTAACTAGGAGTGAAAGACAAAGGCTACGGGTTAAATTCCAAATCAAACTGATTCATTACTCATGCGTACACATAGGAATCTAGGGAACTAATGGTTAGCACTATTGTGGTGCTAGATAATGGTTAACGGAATTCAAGGGGGGGTTGGACTTAGTCCGCTTGTGACTATGTAGAGACTCTAAGCTGATTCCTCTTTTGACTCCACCTCCAGATTCTGTCACTCCTTCTCCTACACAAATACACACTATATCCAAATCAGGGTGTCAAACTCAATTTCATTGAGGGCCCCTTCAGGGTAGTGTCTGACCTCGGTGGGGGGCGGCTGGGGGAGCAGCTTGACATCTGGTTTTGGCTGCGACGTCCTCTTGCAACCGTCTGCCACCAAAAACGGAGCTCAGGGGCCCCAGATCTAAGTAGTGGGCCTACACACTCCTGATTTAGATAGTTGCTCTTTTTGGATGAAATATAACTTACACTGAGATAAAGAAGAGAAATTAGATCCCAAAATGTCATAGAAAGTTAAATTTGTGCTCCTCAGTTCCCCTGTAATATTCTCCCCCGCCCCCCCACCCCAAATGCACAGGGGATTCAATAGAGACAATAGCCCTATTGTTTCCATAACAATACTGTGCTGTATCAGTAATTTTACAAAGAGTTACGATGCCTTAATGCCTTCCCCCCATTTTCAAAAGCTGGTTTTCAGTTAATTCTGTTTTACTTAACACTAAAGGGAAGAAAAAAAAGTCCTATAGCTTGGTAGCGTTCCTCCTCAATGTCAGTATAACTTATTTCTGAGTAAGTGGCGATACAATTGCAAGAGTAGTAAATGTATAAAGAATAGTTTGATAACACCTTTTCCCCAAAAGAATTAAATGCAGCTAATTTTGTATAATTTTATGTGGAATTGTCTTGAGGAAGAACTTCATAGCTTAAAAAGTGTCAAGAAAGAAGAAAATGGTTCTCCAAAGCACCTTTTGGACTTGATTTTTTCCCCACGTTTCAGGATATTGATGGATAAGCCCTTCTTTCTTATGTCCCATGGATGCTGCCAGAAAATAAATATGTTTATTTTTCCCCCCACCTCTACAAATGTAATTCTTGCAGCTTCTGCTTTGCACACTGGCTTGAATGACAGTTCTGATTATTTTTTTAAATATATATATTGATTTATTCATTTTAATGATGGCTTCCACTAACCAATCTTTAACTAACTGTGGTTGTTTAATTACAGAGGGAACATTCCCACGCTCAACAGGTACAGTAATTCTCCTTTTTAGCTCTTTTTAAAAAGTAGCTAGAAGAATGTGTAGTTTTAACACATTTTTTTTTTAAGAATTGGTTTTTTTTTTTAAACAACCTAACTTATTTGTTGATTTATTTGGAATCTGGGTTCCCGCTCCACACTATACCAATCTCTAATCCTTATTTTCAGGGTTTGTTTTTAATGTTTTCCTCTGTTCCCCTTTGAATGTTTCTTTGTTTGTTCTTCTCTTTTATCCTTTCTTTTGGCATGCTATAAAAAGTAACCTCACTAGCGCTCAAGACTTACCTCACCTGCCTTAAAATCCTGTTCCAGATCTTGAAGCAAGAATTAGTCCTTCCTTCCTCCCTTTTTTTCTCCCTTGGGTAGCATAGACGGATCCCAGCTGGCCCACTCACCAATCGGGATTTAAAGCAGAATGCGTTACTTTATTATTCCAAGTGGTTTTCAAATATATATATATATACACAAGTAGTCCTCAACTTATGATCACAATTGAGCCCAACATTTCAATTGCTAAGCGAGAAAGTTGTTCGGGGAGTTTTGCCCCATTTTTACGACTTTCCTGGCCACAGTTGCTAAGTGAATCACCGCTGTTATTACGTTAAGAACACGGTGTTATGTGAAGGTTGCTTCCCCCACTGACTTTGTTTGTCGGAGGGTCGCAAAAGGGGATCACGTGATCCAGGGACACTGCAACCGTCGTAAATGTGAGTCAGTTGCCAAGTGTTTGAATTTTGATCACGTGGCCACGGGGGGGGTTGGCGCTGTGACAGTCGTGTGAAAAACGGTCATGTCGCTTTTTCCCAGTGCTGTCGTAACTTTGAATGGTTACTAAATGAACTGATGTAAGTCGAGGACTACCTGTATATTGGGAGGGGGGGGGAATTATAATTCTCCAGGTTTTCTGGATATTGTCCCATATCACAAACTAGTGAATGTCAAATTTTCCAGCTGGGAAAGGTTCTGAATGCATAAGCCTTTTCATTTGCCTACATCCTAAATCTTATTTCAGGGAAATGGTAGCAGAATATCCTTGTCAGCATTTGCACATCTGTGAGTAGAAGGGATGCTATGTCTTCACTTACCTGGCCTTCACTAGCTGCTCTCAGACAAAGGCCAAGCCCAGTTTTCCAAAGTGCCCAGGGGGAAGAAAGGTTTTCCAAAGTTTTTGAATTAAAACACTGGGGGGGGGGGGGTTTGAGGTGGAAACCCTTTACTTGTGAAAAACATTTGGAACTCATGTCCCTGAAGGAACTGGTGCTTGATTCCCCAGGTCCTAAAGAAATAAATTTATTATTGGATCGTGATCGAGAATTGGGTTTGAAGACTAGCACCCACCCTTTTACAGCAGGGGGGAGCAAACAGAAGTGCCCCTTCAACAGCAAGAAAGAGCAGGATTTTATTTTTAAAAAATCCCTTTGGTCTACAGATCCATTTGAAAGTCTGGAGCAGCCTACAAAACCTTTGTCATAAACATTATTTAAATGCATTATTTAAATAAAATGCATAGATGTAACTCCTATTGCAAAATTTCTCAGATTCGGCAGTCAAAAATATTGTAAGCCTCCCAGAGTCACCTTGTGGGGGGGTGGGTGGGATGGGCAGCATAATAACTTCATGAATGAAAATAAATAATCTCAAATTACTTCAAATGGAGAGATTTATTAAAAGATTAATTTAATAATTAAAAGAGACCGAAGCCACGAAATAAGGCCATCACCTTATTCAGTTGCTTAGATCAAAAGTGGCTGGCTGAAAAACTAAATTTAGTGAAAAGAAAGTTGTAACGTTTTGCCCAACCGAAGTAAGATGACTCCTAAACTCTTTATCTATAGACATCAAAATGATCTGTGGACTCGAATTAAGAACCCTGTTCTAGACCATCACGTATGAAAAATGATTTTGGGATGGGGAAGCGGCCCAGTTAATGGTTTCTGGCGGTACTTCGGTTTTTCCCACTTGTTAAATCTTCCACCAGTAACTCCAGTTGGCTGAGGGGTCTATTTTCTCCAGTTTGAATGCCTTGGCAGAGATAACTTTCCTCTGCCTTAAATTAACTTTTTTTTTTTTTAAAAAAAATGCCAACGATTCATTACGGCTTTCCAGGGAGGATGGGTGGGTGGAAAGTGGTTGGGTGAGAACGTAATTATTATATAGTCATTTGTCACTCGAAAGAGAATGTATTTGCTTAGCCGTCTTCCAGAACGGTGTTCTTTTCTTTCTTTCCTGTGTCGTTTCTTTCCTTTAAATGCAATTTTGCAAATATGGCTAAAGGCAAATTGGAGAAGTGGGGGGGGGGGCGGTTAGAGATAAGCGGGAATTCAGTGGCTCATTCTATATTCTGGTCTATTTTTTTCTAAAGCAGTAATCACTGCACCATTTGAGGCAAGAGATAGAAGGCCAACATGACAGAACTTCTTCCCATGTCAAAAGGAAATGTGCCATACTTCCCAAGCTAGCAAGCTCTGGACAAGTCTATTTTTTTTCCTTAATCACCCAGCGTGTTAGATTTTTATAGGTAGGGATTTTTATTTTCATCCACACAACAAAGAATTCAATCATTTCCTCCGTGGTAGAGAAGTGGTGGCTTTTTTTGTAGAGGTATTTGAACCTTTAGACTACAATCTTCTGCTTTGCGTTTGTGAGGGACTCACCCATTGATGTCACTATTTTCTTGAAGGACCCAGGGGAAAGTTCTAGGTTCAGATGTAGGGTTGCACACAGCCATCTATTGTCTGGCGATTCCCTTGCCATTGACCAGGGGTCTCCAGACTTGGCAACTTTAAGACTTGTGGTCTTCAACTCCCAGAATTCTGGGAATTGAAGTCCACAAGTCTTAAATTTGTAGAGATTCTCAGTCATCCAGGTCATGGTTGTCCCAAAGGTGTTTTTCCCCCCCAATAGTCCAGTTGCCTTCTGAAAAAAACACCTTTGAGACAACCATGACCTGGATGACTGAGAATCTCTACAGATTTTTTGCTATGTAAATTGGGATGAACACCCTTTGAATGGTATGGGAGTATGAACGGATTTCCAGAAAAAACAAATTGCAGACTACAGGAACCGTTGGCACTACTCAGGTGACCTTGAAGACACAGATAAACCTCCAAGTGGCCCGAGTGCAGTGGTGAAATTCTATATATATATTTTTACTATTGGTTCTGTGGGCGTGGCTTGGTGGGCGTGGCAGGGGAAGGATACTGCAAAATCCCCATTCCCTCCCCACTCAGGGGCCAGCCAGAGGTGGCATTTGCTGGTTCTCCAAACTACTCAAAATTACCACTAGCGGTTCTCCAGAACCTGCTGAATTTCACCCCTGCCTCAGTGACACACTAAAAGGATGCATTTGACCAGCTGTCTGCAAGGGATATCCATCTTTCCATTCTCTACCATCCAGTCAGAACTGAAGGAGCTTCATGGATGAGAAGCAAAACATCTTCAACGTAAGATAAGAAAGTCCAGTTCCCTCCTGAAAAAGCACCTTTGAGACACAAGTCTTAAAGTTGCCAACTTTGGAGACCCCCCCTGCCATAAACAAGAGATATTTTCTACAAATCCGCAAGGAACCGGCTGCTATTGTGACAGTATCACAAGTGGCCGGTGTGTGGACTGGTGTAGACTGATTCTTCTGAATTGTAATGCTCACCAGATGTTGGGAATGATTTCTAGTGGTACAGGGTATCAATCAGTATCTGGACCGCCATACTGTTGAATCAGCCATTTCAGCTGGCCATGTTGCGGGAGAGAGATGAGGAGACGGGTAGACGTTAAGTCAAGGTGATCCATCAGTTGGGTTCCAGATGTTGACTCGTGAGTCCTTCCATGATGACCACCAGTAAAGCCATCTAGTAGTTCTTCCTCAGTAGCAGGAAGTGGCTCACCATTGGAGAAGTGATGGATTCATCCAACCCATTGCTTGAAGAAGAAATCTGCAACGAAGAGATATCCATGGGGGATGGTTAAAAAAAAAAAAATCAAGATGGCGGCTGCCACGGCACAATTGAAATCCCGCCTCCTTTAAGTTGCATTCCTTGTTTAAAAGGGGTGGGGCTTTGACTGGACACCATTTTGACCCCTATGAGCAACTCTCCAAATGTCCCTGGAATACAGGAAGCTATTTTATTCCAGACCAAACTCCCGTTTATAATATTTGTATCCTTAGGAGGCCAAAAAAGTCACTCTTGGCTTGTGCTGTCACAACAGAATGGCTCCCAAATGAACACACAGGGTTATACATGCATACAACCAAACCAATTGAATACTAATCAAATTCAGCATGGTTGTGTGACTGCTGTTCTTATGAACTGGTTAGGTACATTGCGTAAACATAGCCTCTAAGTGGCTTTCGGGTAAGATGCTCACAATGACATCTCACCCACCTGTTTGAACCCCATCGCTTGCCCATTCACGAGGCGGGTAAGATT
This sequence comes from Thamnophis elegans, assembly GCF_009769535.1. Taxonomy (NCBI): domain Eukaryota; kingdom Metazoa; phylum Chordata; class Lepidosauria; order Squamata; family Natricidae; genus Thamnophis; species Thamnophis elegans. The sequence continues at coordinate 133,645,095 of NC_045544.1, forward strand.
ATTGCCGTGAGGTAGTCCTCAACTTACTACCACAGTTTTCTGTTGCTAAGCAAGGCAGTTGTTAACTAAGTTGCATCCCATTTGATGAGGTTTTTCTCACCGTGCTAAGTGAACCACTGCGGTTGTTAAGTGAAACGTGCAGTTGTTCAGCAAATCTGGGTTCCCCTCTATTGACTTTGCTTGTCAGAAGCAAGCTGGGAAGGTTACAAAGGGTGATCACATGACCCCAGGGGCATTGCAACCGTCACAGCTAAATGGCAGTTACCAAGCGCCTGGATTTTGATCACATGACTCCGGGACAATGCAACCATGATAAACACATGCCAGTTGCTTAAGCGCCCGGATTTTGATCACATGACCCTAGGGATGCTGCAAGGGTTGTAAAGTGTGAAAAAACGGTCATAAGTCACTTTTTCCAGTGCCGTTGTAACGTCAAACGGTCACTAAATGAATGGTTGTAAGTCGAGGACTACCTGTATTTCAGAAAAGCATTATTCAGAGCATTTCTGAGCCTGGTCTGTTGACGCTGATATATGGGCACTGAAATTCAGCATAAAGGTTATGCCCAACTGGCACATTGGACAATACCCATTATTAGAGATTTCTAAACATATTTCAGCATGTCGTCGTGTATTTGTGTTGATGTATATCCGTGGCCTTTGTTCAAAAGAAAATTTACTAAATCTTCAGAAAACTAAATGTAACTCTCTGTGTTTTGGGGTATTTGTGTATATGTGTGTTCTTAATTTGCAAATCTGTCTTATCATCTGCTTCTGTCTGCCAGAGCAATGTATAGCTTAACAGTTGAAAACATAGTTTGGGAATAATCAAGATATAAATTATTCCGCAATGTATGTGGTTTTTTTAAAACAGTGGAACAGGAGAGAGAATGCCTACCTGGGTTTCTTTTAGTCTATGCTATTTTTTGTTTTAATTATTTGTCGAAGAAAAATTACAAATTCGAAGAAGCAAAAAGGAAAAAAAACTAAAACGTGACAGGGATGATAGCCACGCTAGTGCACTTAACACACTTTGTTGTTAGTTGCGAAGTCGTGTCCGACCCATCGTGACCCCATGGACAACGTTCCTCCAGGCCTTCCTCTGGAGTCCATTTAAGCTCAGTCCGACTGCTTCAATGACTCCATCCAGCCACCTCCTTCTCTGTCGCCCCCTTCTTCTTTTGCCACTTACAAACTTAGGAACCCCTTAAATATGGAACACATTCCACAGAAGTTAAGTTAGAATTAAAAATTGTGGAAGTTAGTAGCTGAGACAACTGAATCGAGTCACATACCCCAGACTTCAACAGCTCCATAATTCTGCATGAAATTTGTTACACTGGGTCCTGATATTGTTGGACGCACAAAATGAATTACAAATTAAAATAGTCTTTTGTGAAAATTTCACTTCTGTCTTTTACTGATCAAAGTTATTTTAGCAAATTCCACCGGTTTTGCTTTTTTTCCCCACGCAGCCAGCCTCAATATTTCCATCTGCAAAATGGGTTTAATATCATGCACTCGAAGAGTTAGAGTTCTGCAATGCAGTTTCAAGTGCTTGAAACCTCTTTCCAGATGCCAAGGAGCTAATGGAAGCTCCTTGGCATCAAATTCTTGCTCAGAGTAATCCCATTAACAGGGCTCTCTGGAAAGCCTTGAATCTTAGATTAAGCTCGTCACCAATTTTAATTTAATTTCAGTAGGTAATAATTACTTCAGAAAAAGAGACTTAAGAATCCGCAGGGCTGCAGACTGGAAAAAAAAAATTCCACGCTCGTGGAATTAAAATTATTAATACAATTCCTGACCTTTTAAAGACCGGCTCAGATTATTATTATTTTTTAAAGGTAGAAATAAATAAATATATAGCCACATGGACAAAATCCAAAATCTGGCCCTGTCTGGATCAGCTGATCTGCCGGCTGCGGGCCAAGATTAAGGGGCCTCCTGCACCTCAAAATTAATAAGACCTCCCCCAAAATAAGGCCAAGCACTTATTTGGGGGGTCAAAAGAAAATAAGACCCTGTCTTATTTTCGGGGGAACACGGTGTATTTTTTTTTTAAGAAAAAGTGAAAATAACCTGAGGTAGAAGCTTCATTGATAGTAATCTGTATCAGTAGTCACCTTGATAGTTTTGATGGGGATGTGGTTTCCTCCATGGAGTGGAAACTACACCCAAGAGGAAACTACACCCCCACCAAAACTGGCAGGGCAAACTATTGCGTACCGTAAAAACAGACAGCAAACCCAACACACTCCCTCATCCTGGTGCAGTTATCTAGTTGGGTAAAGAGATGCCTGCGAGCTCCCACCAAGGAACTTGCAAGGTATGAGTCGCCAAGCTCAGAGACCATCAAGAAGTCTGCATTCCCACCATGAGCCACACATATTATTGGAGTCTTTTCCTTAGCTCTTCATACAGTATGTCCATGGGCTTTTGATATGTTCATGGTTAGTATGTCATGCTAACCCATAAAATAATCTGAAAAGGGGCAAACCAATTCATTCGACCCTCATTTATCATATGATTCAGAGGTGAAGTTTAGCATGAATCGCAGTGGCACAATAGTTAAAGTGCAATACTGCAGGCTGCTTGCTTCTGCTGACTGCCGGCTGACCGCAGTTTGGCAGTTCGAATCCCACCAGGCTCAAGGTTGACTCAACCTTCCATCCTTCCGAGGTGGGTAATATGAAGACCCAGATTGTTGGGGGCAAGAGGCTGACTCTGTTAAACCACTTAGAGAAAGCACTGTGAAGCAGTATATAAATCTTAAGTGCTATTGCTATTAAATGAACCACAGGTAGCCCTCAACTTACAATCACAATTGGTACCCAGAATTTCACCAAGCAAGCCGATTGTTGAAAGAGCTATGCTCAATTTTACAGCTTTTTTTTGCCACTTATCACTGCAGTTACTACAAAAATCATGAATGTAACTTCCCTCACTGACTGTGCTTGTCAGCTGGGAAGGTCGCAAACGGGAATCCGATGACCCTGGGATGCTGCAACCATCATCCCAGGGTGGAGGGTTGTTGCTGTGGCTTGTTGTAGTCCACAAACCCCGTGAAGCAACCTTGTTATATCAGCGCAAGCCACTTGTACCAGCCCTAGGGAGGGACTTAAATTCTCTATCCCTCTTGCAAGTCATTGCCACCGCTTGTAAACATGGGCCAAAATAACACATCAAGAACTTTTTGTTGATAACAACCATATATGGCTTGGCATCCTTTTTCTGATTCTTTTGGGGATGTTTGCTCAGGATCTTAAGTGGCAAACAGATATTCTTCTAGCATTACAAAAAGAAAAAATGTCATAAGTATAAAACGAATTATTCTCCCTCCTGTTTCGATGTACTTTGAGGTTTCGGTGACCACTGACGCTCCTTTGAAATTCATTTTCAGTTCTGCTTAAAACTGTTTAAACCCTGCTTATCAAGTTCCTTAACTGACTATCCAGTCCTGCCCCGCCCCAAGAATGTTGGAGGTCACCAAGCAGCACATTACTGCAATGAAACACATTGTTCTTCTAATTCTGGTGGAGCGATTCTTTTAATTTGGGCCTCTTGGTTTGGTAATACAGCTAATGGTTTTCTAAAGTAGTGGGAACAATTAGTTCCCCTCTTGTTTTGAATTCAGCCCCGTTCAGAGTTGAGGAAGAGGGTGGGATGAGGACAGAGCCTGATACCAACAAACCAGCTAACCTTCAAAACCTGCAATCTGCAGGTTTAATTTTGAACAAACAAAGTGCCCTAGAAAAACTAGAGCCAACATCATGGTAAGCTCCCTATCCAATTCCTATCCCCATCCAATTTTTGTGTGGTTCTTTCTTCGAACGTCTATATGCCAAACCAAGTGAGGTTTTTCTCCTTTATTTTACTGACACCCCCCACCCAAAAGTGAGTCTCTAACTCATTTCGTGAGCTCTTTTGTTTCTCCTGACCCCCTTCTTTTTGTGCCCCGTCTGTCCTCTGCTGGTCTCCTAATACGTCCTGTGATTTGAACCTGCTGTTTAGAATGTCCTTCTCGTCTAACCTTAACCATTACGGGATGGTCCACGTGGCCAGCGTGAGCGACGTTCTCCTGGACAATTCTTTCACCCCACCGTGCCAGCGTATGGGAGGCATGGTTTCCTTCCGAACCTTTGAAGATTTCGTCCGGTAAGCAATGGGGCAGAACTAAAACTAGGATAGGATTTCTTGTTTTCCATCAATGCTGCTGTGCTGCTACTTCTTCTTCTTCTTCTTCTTCTTCTTCTTCTTCTTCTTCTTCTTCTTCTTCTTCTTCTTCTTCTTCTTCTTCTTCTTCTTCTTCTCCTCCTCCTCCTCCTCCTCCTCCTCCTCCTCCTCCTCCTTCTCTTTCTCCTCTTCTTCTCCTCCTCCTCTTCTTCCTCCTCTTCCTCCTCTTCTTCTTCCTCCTCCTCCTCCTCCCTCCCCTCCTCCTTTTTTCCTCCCTCCTCTTCTTCCTCTCCTCCTCCTCCCCTTCTTCTTCCTCCACTTCCTCCTCCTCCTCCTCTTCTTCTTTCTCCTCCTCCTTCTCTTCTTCCTCTCCTCCTCCTCCCCTTCTTCTTCCTCCACTTCCTCCTCCTCCTCCTCTTCTTCTTTCTCCTCCTCCTCTTCTTCCTCCTTCTCCCCCTCCCCCCTCCTCTTCTTTCTTCTCTTTCCTCTCTCCTCTCTTCTGCCTCCTCTCTTCTCCTGCTGCAGTGTGCAAACCCCCAAGTTAAGCTACGTATCAAAAGGGGTAATTTGAAGGCAGGATTGGAAGGGTAGGAGGTAAAAAATAGCATAAGGGTGAAGGGATCTGGGGCAAAGCTCTGTTGAACATCTTATGGTAGAGATGTTTGTTTAACTTTGAAAGTCTATAGAGATTCTCGGTCATCCAGTTCATGATTGTCCCACAGGGGCTTTTTCAAAAGGCAACAGGACATTCTTGGGTTTTTCTTTTTTCCTGAAGGCGTTTCGCTTCTCATCCAGTTCATGAAGAAGTGAAGAAGCTTCTTGGGTGAGAAGCAAAACGCCTTCAAGTAAAAAGCAAGAAAGTCCAAGTTGCCTTTTGAAAAAGCATCTTTGGGTTTGACTTTGAAGTTGTCTGCTTCATCTGGGTAAGGGAAAGCAGCAACCTATGCATTTTGTTGTCATGTACTTCAGTGATTCTCAACCTTGGAGACTTTAAGATATGTGGACTTCAACTCCCAGAGTTCTCCAATCAGCAATGCCGGCTGAGGAATTCTGGGAGTTGAAGTCCTTCTTAAAGCCACCAAGATTGAGAAACACTTGTAATGTTAAGCGACTTTGTCCCGTACCAACAATACTCTTCTCCCTTCCTATTTTTTTTTTTTTTTTACACCTTTCGATGTTGTGCCTTGACTTCAGAAATATTGCAGGATATTGTAGACCAAAGAAACCAGAAGAGATGAGCGGGGTGTAGTTTGAGGCAATGGAACGGAATGCTGGGAATATTTTAAAAGGTTGGATTGCTGTTTGATGTTGGGACGATGGTTGATCTTTTGCTTATGTCCTGCTTCAGGCTTTTTGACGAGATTATGGGATGCTTTTGCGACTCTCCACCTCCAAGCCCCACCTTTCCAGAATCGGGACACCCATCCCTGTATGACGAAGACAAGGTATAGTCGTCTATTTTGACTGGGTTTTGACAGTAGAGACAGCTGTCAGGTTTCCAAAAAAATGCCCTAATTGATTCATGAGCCTCGAGTCAAATTTCAAAAGAGAACCAGTCATTTATTAGGAGCATTTTGGAAATGCCTTTTTTGTGCAGTCAGATCTTAGCCTTATTTGAAATATAGCTGAACTTTACCCCTGTTCCTTCCCTCTCCTCAGTCTGTGTCATAAATCACATTCCCCAATGAGGTGCCCCCCTCCCAGGTCTGCTGCGGTGATCTGAGATTCGATTCTAGCCGAAAAGTATGCATGGAATGCACTCCCCCGTTCTTTCCTCACTATGGCAACTTTAGGAGTTCACATAGCTTCTTGAGTTGAATGGACAGGGGTGAATTGTTTGTTTATTAGTTGTTGTTTATTAGTTTTGTATGCCGCCCACTCCCGAAGGACTCCGGGCGGCTCACCATAAACAGGGAAAGGGAAATAAATAAGACAATACAAAGAATTTAAAAATGCACAACATTCACAATTGAGGCGGGGCTGAATATTTCAACAGCCCCTGCCTATCAGAACAGCCAGGACTTGATAGCTTTACGGAAGGCCGGGAGGGTAGTAAGGGTCCGGATCTCCACGGGGAGCTCATTCCAGAGGACCGGTGCAGCAACAGAGAAGGCTCTCCCCCGGGGGGTTGCCAGCCGACATTGGCTGGCCGATGGAACCCGGAGAAGGCCAAGTCTGTGAGATCGAATCGGTCTTTGGGAGGTAATTGGCAGGAGGCGGTCTCTCAGGTACCCAGGTCCGATGCCATGCAGGGCTTTATAAGTAACAACTAGCACCTTGAAGCGTGTCCGGAGACCAATGGGTAGCCAGTGCAGCTCGCGGAGGATAGGTGTAACGTGGGTGTACCTGGGTGAACCCACAATCGCTCGCGCGGCTGCATTCTGGACTAGCTGAAGTCTTTGAACACTTTTCAAGGGCAGCCCCATGTAGAGCGCATTACCGTAATTAAGAGAACTGTGGATAAAATGGTTTGTGCAAGCATCTGGATGCAGTTTATTAAAGTAGCTGCATCCTTTCTGGGTTTGTTCAGCACATTTGAGGACCAATGGAAGAGAATACTTGTAACTCAGGGTTGAAATGAGGGGTCTTTGATGCTCTCTGAGCTTGGTTGTGTGCTTTCTTGCAGACTTTATATTACCCTTTTTTTGTCTTTTAATGACCCCGTAACCCCTTGTGGGGTGGAGTCAGAGCAACTGAATGGAGCTGTTTAATGGACGGATGCCCTTCCTGTCACCACTGTGGAGTTTGCAGCCAATATAGTCTCATTGTGCCCAGAGAACCAGCCCGAACCGTTAGCATTTCACCTCTGATCTAAAGCATGAACAGCTATTTTTTCCCCAAATCCTGAAGGATACGATAGAGTCTCCATTCCACCTGCAAACATTTTGCAGCCATTGATTTATTGTTGCGTTTTCTCCCTCCCCCTCTCTCTCTCCCCCCCTCCTAAATTCACTTTCTGATTTTTCTTTGAACCGTAGAGCGCTCGAGATGAACCTATTCATATCCTGAATGTCGCCATTAAGACGGATTGCGATATCGACGATGAAGGTCTCGCTGCCATGTTCCGGGAATTCACACAGAGCAAGGTGAGCTGGGTGGCCCATTCTCTGGTTATTTGTTTTTCTTTCATTTGTTCAGCGAAGTGGAATGCAGATTCTATCCGTCATTGCTACAGTCTTCCTCCTTTTTTTCTATATATATATTTTTAAAAAAATTTGGAGCTGTCCGCTTATCTTTAAGGACAAGTGTCAACTCCTTGGGACAATGGCCTCGTTGTTTTTTTTTTTACTATTATTATTATTATTCTGGAATGGTCCCTGATAGCACTATAGAAAATAATAACATGGCTGAGCAGCTCTCTTGTGTAAGCTATTTGTAAATAATTGTAGAAGTCACCCAGCAGTATCACTTCACAAGTGAAGAAGGGGTACCATCTGATGAGATCTTAAAAGGTAGTGTCTCTTTTCTCATTTTTTTTAACTCTGCCAGGAGAAAAACCACCTTCATGCCAAGACCGACCTTGCTTTTCATGCCAAGAGAGCGGGTCAAATTATACTTCTTTGGAGACCCCATTCTTGGTCTGTTTAGACCAGGGGTGTCAAACTCGATTTCATTGAGGGCCGCATGTGTTTGACTTTGGAGGCTGGGGTGGATGTAGCCAGCTTGAAATCACTCTTGTCAGTGCATCTCAGTGGTGGGTTTCAAAAAATTTTGGAACCTCTTCTGTAGGTGTGGCCTGCTTTCCGGGTCCACTGGTGGAACCTTTCCTAACCGGTTCGGTAGATTTGACGAACTGGTTCTACCAAACTGGTGCGAACCGGTAGGAACCCACCTCTGGTGCACCTGTGGTGGCCCAAGTGCTCTGCCAGGGAAAACGGGCTCCCGAGCTCCATTTTCGGCTGCAACGGGGCCTCCTGCAACCCTCTGCCAGTGAAAACAGAGCTCAGGAGGGCTGCCTGCGACCCTCACGAGTTCCGTTTTTGCTGGCACAGGCACCATGGGCCAGTCCTTCGCTGTTTCCCGGGCGCAGGCCAGATCTAAGCACCCCGTGGGCCGGATCCAGCCCCCAGGCCTTGAGTTTGATACCTCTCGTTTAGACAAAATATAGGTAATCCTCGACTTACGACGAGCGGAACCCTGAATTTCTATTGCTAAGTGAGACAGCTGCTCAATGAATTTTTTCCCTTTTTACGATCTTTCTTGCCATAGTTATTGTTAAATTAGTAACACGGTGGTTAAGTGAATCGGGCTTCCCTATTGACTTTGCTGATCAGAAGGTTGCACAAGGTGATCGCACGACCCCCGGGACACTGCAACCGTCATAAACATGAGTCAGTTGCCAAGCATCTGAATTTTGATGATACGACCCTGGGGGGATGCTGCAACAGTCGTTAAGTGTGAAAATTGGTCATAAGTCACTTTTTTCAGGGCCGTTGTAACTTCGAACGGTCACTAAATGAACTGTTGTAAGTCGAGGACTGCCTGTAAGTGACTGATACTTAAAAACAAATGAAGACCTTCCTTTTTACAACTGGACTGGAACAAAAGGAAGCAGATTTGAATGTCCTATTACCATGATGGTGGCGCGTAGAGCCCTCTCTGCGGTGACGCGCGCCCATTGCCAGCTGCTCTTCGTGGGCGCTAGAGCACCGGAAAATGGCAAAAAAGGAAGGTCATTTTCCGGCCTGCTTTTGGGCTCGTTTTCAGTCTGTTTTTCAGGCTGAAAACGGCCTGAAAAACAGCTTGAAACGGCCCAAAGAACAGCCTGAAAACAGCCAAAGAAACACCAAAAAAAATGGCATGGACATGCTGGCCAGCTGGTCTTTGTTTTTCTGGTGCTCTGGCGCACGCACATGCATGCACATGCACACATGTTCCAGTTTGGGCACTCGGTGCTGAAAAGGTTTGCTTTTATTGTCCTACTTCATTTCTGAAAGGCATTTCACAGCATTTGTAAAAAAAAAAAAAAAAAAAAAAAACTGGTGGCGCAGTGGTGAGAATGCAGTATTGCAAGCTAACTCTGCCACCTGCCAGCAGTTCGATCCTGACCGGCTCAAGGTCGACTCAGCCATCCATCCTTCCGAGGTCGGTAAAATGAGGACCCAAATTATTGGGGACCGTAGGCTGACATTTGTAAACCGCTTAGAGAGGGCTGTAAAGCACTACATAGCGGTAGGTAAGTCTGCTGTTCCAATTGCCGTTTGTTGCCGTTGTATTAAAAACATTAAAACGATGAAATTGGCATCCCTTTTCCCCTTGTTTTTGTTTTGTTTTGTATTAATACATTATTATTTTTTTAAAAAAAAATCCTTAACTTCATTTAAGGAGGAAACCTTAAATCCCTAGCCTGGAACGAAAGCGATTTAATCAAAGCAAGCCATCTCCCACCGGGACGCGTAGATAAGGAATGGCTGCCTTGGATCTCTCTCTCTCTTTCTCGCTTCACCATCAAGAATCCCTAGTTTACATTTCTTCCCGTAAATGAACTGCTAAGCTAGGTTTTCTTTCATTTGCATGAAGGGGCTCGTGGTGTGTGTGTATGTGTGTGTGTTTAAGTGTGTCTGGAGGAAAGAAGGCGTTGTGCATTAAACTATCAAATAGCTTGATCCAAATTGCCCAAATAAATTTCCACTCTCAGCATGTCCCAACAGGATTCCCCCCCCCTCCCTGCGTGGGCCTGTGTGTGGGTGTGTGTGCATGTGTGTGTGTGTGTGTGTGTGTATTTGATAGAAATTAGGATCGTATACTTGTAAATGACTGGTGGAGGTGATTGAAACAGACAGTGGAAATAGACTTTCTCCAGGTGTTGGTACCTAATGGCGCCGTAATAGCTGTTGAGTCGCTAGGAGGCCTGTATTATTACAATGTAATCAGAATCCCGTTGCTATATACTTATTGTCTGACACTTGTGGAATTTTAAAAGCAATAACCTTCTTTTTTAAAAGGAAAATCTCAACCTCATTATTAAAGTTATTTCCCCCCCCTTTCTCTCCCCCCCCTCTGCTCGACGGCAAATGCTCATTTTCAAAGGGCGTTTACCGTAGTAAAACCTTCTCTTTTGGAAAGGAGAAATCGGATCATGAAGCTGAGGACATGAAGCTTTGTCTATTTTCCCTTCCTATCAAAGCCTGTTTTTTTTTTTAAAAAAATCACTTTTGATTTTGAGTGAGGTGGAGGGGGTGGCTGACTGTAATACGAAGGCCAACTACTAATATCGAAGAAATGGTTGTTGTTGTTGTTGTTAGTTGCGAAGTCGTGTCCGACCCATCGCGATCCCATGGACAACGTTCCTCCAGGCCTTCCTGTCCTCCACCATCCTCTGGAGCCCATTTAAGCTCCCACCTACTGCTTCGGTGACTCCATCCAGCCACCTCCTTCCCTGTCGTCCCCTTCTTCTTTTGCCCTCCATCTTTCCCAACATTAGGCTCCAGTGAGTCCTTCCTTCCCATTAGGTGGCCAAAATATTTGAGTCTCCTCTTCAGGATCTGGCCTTCCAAAGAGCAGTCAGGGTGGATCTCCTCTAGGACTGACCGGTTGGATGGCTTTGCAGTCCCAGGGACTCAATGCAGGAGTCTTCTCCAGCACCAGAGTTCAAAGGCCTCCATTCTTTGGCTCTCAGCCTTCCTTATGGTCCAACCTTCACAGCCATCATTGCAACTGGGAAAACCAGAGCCTTGACTAGGCGCACTTTTGTTGGCAGGGGGAGGTCTCTGCTTTTTAGTATGCTGTCTAGATCTGCCATAGCTTTCTTCCCCAGGAGCAAGCGTCTTTCAATTTCTTAGCTGCAGTCCCCATCTGCGGTGATCTTGGAGCCCAGGAAAATAAAATCTGTCACTACCTCCATTTCTTTCCCATTGATTTGCCAGAACCGGATGCCGTGATCTTAGTTTTCTTAATGTTGAGGAAGAAATGGTAGAATACAATCATTAAAGAAAGGATGCCAAAGAAGGGGCAAAAAATATGGAAATGATAAAAATTTGAATAATTACATTGAGTTGGTTGAATTCTCGCGTGGTGAGCTGGCCATAGCTAGTTGTCCCTTGGCGACTTGGCCGGGGCAAAGAGTCCATGGTGAGTTATCCCATTCTGCCTTTCATGTAGTCCAGACAAAAGCACCAACCATGAGTTTATTTTATTAATGTTATAGGGTCCCCGGCTTCAGCAGAGGGTTGGACTAGAAGACCTCCAAGGTCCCTTCCAACTCTGTTATTCTGTGATTTATATAAGATTATAGTTCCAGGACCATAAATAGAATTTCTTACAATAGCAGGTATAGTTGTTAAAAAAAAAAAAGCTTTACAATACAGATATTTTTCCCCATTTTGCTGATCAGCTTTTCCATCATAGTTTTCTCATGTTTCTTTCCTTTTTTTTTTTTTTTACAGAAAGCTGTCCTGATTGACCACGGAATTCGACGTCTAACTTTTCTGGTGGCCCAAAAGGTATTTATTTAAGACGTCTTGATCTCCTTCCGTTGCCGTTTTTCTGTTTCGGTAGCTTGCATGGCAAATCAGACTGATTTTTAATGGAAGAAAGAAAGAAAAATCAAATCATGTTCACCGCTGATTTTGTTTTATTTGTCTCTCAAGCTATGCAACGCACGAATAATGTGATTTTTCGTTCTGTACTCTGAAGAAAATTAATTGAGAATTGAGAACGATGACCATATTGTACGGCTTGTGATTTTTTTCTCTCTTAATTCATTTCTAATTTATGGACTAATTGCTAGTTTTGTTTTGCCTCTCTCCCTCCTTTGATTCTTCGTGCCTCTGCATCTTACATTTTGGCTTGCAAGGATTTCAGAAAACAAATCAACTATGAGGTGGACCAAAGATTTCATGTAAGTAGAAATATCGTTTGTGCTCAAAACGGGAAAAAAAATCTTTGATTTAGGCTTTAGTTAGCTTAATCTTCTTGTTGTGGAAATAGCTAGTACTTGCTAAATAGGTAAAGCAAAGAAAATTGAAGTTGTAATGTGTTTTATATTCTACTGCACCAAAAATAAATGAGGGAAGTCATGCTTTTATTTTTATTTCTTTTATCTTGCACCATTTTTTTAACCTTTCGCTATTCCCTTATGATCTTTATTTCTATTTTTATTTTATATGTTACTAGCTGAAAACCTGGTGTTGCCTGGGTATTTATTTATCCTAATCCAGATAGGAAAAGCCCTGATGTTGTTGAAAATGCCCGGTGCTAATGTTGGATTTTTCCCCTTACCAGAGGGAAAGCCCCCTTGTGGAGTACTGTGAAGCTGTTACCATGGCAACTCCACTGCACTGTACAATAGAAGCCATTTTACAGCAGTACGGTAGAAGCCATTTAAAGGCACAACAAGCTGTATCTTAACAGAACACACACACCGAGTGGTGTTAAAGGTGTCTCCCCACCCCCACCCCCCGCTCCCCAGTATTTTTCTCCAGAGAGTATACCAAGTTTGGTTGAAATTTCTTGAGGCATTCAAAAGTTATTCTGGACAAACACACACAAACACACACACAAACACACAAACACATACAGTCATTGAGAGAGAGAGAGAGAGAGAGACGGAAAGAAAGAAAGAAAGAAAGAAGGAAGGAAAGAAAGAAAGAAAGAAAGAAAGAAAGAAAGAAAGAAAGAATACATTTTACTTGAGGGCTTTCCCATTGACTGGGAGGGATGCAGCAAATAGTTGTAAATGTGGTAAACGGTTGTAAAACCCTTTTTTTCAGTATTGTTCTAACTTTGGTCACTAAATGAATGGTTGTAAGTCGAGCACTACCTGTACCTTTTTTTCATTTTACAGTCACGCTGTCTCAATGCCACTTCTTTTCACCCCATCCCTATTTTTACTTCCCCTTTCTTCAAATATAGAACTCTTTGTTTTGGGATTGGTGGACTTCCTAAGATAAATTAGATTAAGGGTGTCAAACTTGATTTTATTGAGGGCCGCATCAAGGTTGTGTTTGATTTCGGGGGGGCGGGATGGACATGGCTAGCTCGGCATCACTCTTGTTGGAGCACCTGTGGTGGCTCCTGAGCTCCGTTTTCGGCTGCAACGGCCTCCTGCAATCCTCTGCCAGTGAAAATGGAGCTCGGGAGGGGTTCCTGTAGCCCTTATGAGCTCCATTTCCATTGGCAGAGGCACCGCGGGGCTGGTCCTTTGCTGTTTCAGTGTTGTGTTGACCTCGGGGGGGGGGCATGGCCAGCTTGATATCATTCGTGTCAGGGTGTTAGCCTTTGGTGGCCTGAGTGCTCTGTCAGCAAAAACGGACTCCTGAGCTCTTTTTGGCGGTGGTGACCTCCTGCAGAGCCCCCCCCCCCTCCCTCGAGCTTCGTTTTCACTGGCAGAGGGCTGCAGGAGGCTGTTGCAGCTGAAAACGGAGTCTGGAGGGCCGTGCGTGGCCACAAAACAGGCTCTCTGAGCTCTGTTTTCATCTACTGAGGCACCACGGGCTGGTCGTTTTTTATTACCAGGGTGGCCCCGCAGGCCAGATCTAAACAACCCATGGGCCAAATCGGGCCCCCAGGCCTTGACTTTGACACCCCTGAATTAGGCTACAGATTTAAGAAAAAAGAAAAAGAAAAAAAAAGTTCCTTACATTTTGCTCCCTCCCTTCTGGATTGCTTTGCCTGTGTTGATAGGCATGGCCCAGCTTTGAAAGGCAACTCTGAGAGCACATAACCGATACCAATCAATCAGTGGCTTTAAGACAGGAAGCTGGAAAAAGTGTGGATAGCTTAAGTGAAAAGCAGGGGGTTTAGGAAGTAGAAATCCAAGTAGTTTAAGAGAATAAAAATAGATAACTGGTGGGGGGGGGGGGGAGGTTTTTTTTAATGCTTGTGGATAAATCCACATACCTTCGAAGAGCTTTGGTGGAATTCCTAAGCAAACAGCCGGACAGTAATAACAAAAGAACAGTGTCTTTGTCAGAGATAGATCCTTTTCTTAGCAAGGACATTAGGGAGACAAGAAGTTAGATCAGATTATTGATCTGTTTTATACAGTACTAGCTGGATACCCGTGCTTCGCGATGAAACTATGTGATCGGCAATGCAGGAGAAATCCAGTTCACTCGGGTTCAATCCGTCGGCTCTGTGGTGGTCGGTGATTGAAACACATAAGGGAATATTGCTCTCGCTGTCTTGAGTCTGGAAACAGTTCCATAGGTGGAAGCAGGGGTGGGTTGCTGCCGGTTTTACTACTGGTTCGCAACCAGTGCGCAATGCGCAGGTGCCAGACACGCGCTGCACGCACCTGCACTGTTCAATGTATGTGCAGTCACTAAAAATAAAAATGGTGGCGGACCAACAATGGCGAGGGAACCGGTTTGGGGGCATGACAGGCCTGGTCGCTGCCGGTTCTGCAACCCAGGCCTGAATTCCACTACCGCTTCAGCTGAACCAGGCAGAACCAGAAGCAACCGACCTCTGGGTGGAAGACGTAGACATTTTGGTGAGGTATTGACATTTAGTACTGTAAGGAGCCCCAGACCTTACGTTACTGAGTGAAGGTGTGGAACGTCTGCCAGTTTGAATTGAGGTAACGGAATGTGAGGCAACTGGTAGTTGGAACAGAGTTCTTTTCAGCTGGGGAGGGGGAGTAGAACTCTTTAGCATCAGAGCGTGTTAATTACTGTATAAGAAATATTAATAATCTGATGGTCATTTCAAAAAATCCTTTCTTAGTGAGCACGAAGAAGCCAAGGGGAACATACGTGCCAAATTTCAAGTTTGTAGACTTTATGGTTCTGGAGACTTCATGATGAGCGTTTGGTACTTGACTTTTATATATATATATATATATAGATTGACGCTGGCAATCTTCACCAACCAGCATCTTCCAGATACAGATAGTTCTCGACTTAACGATCACAATTGAGAAGAGAACTTCCGTTGCTAAGCAACTAAGCAACGCAGTGGTTAGGCGAGTTGCAACCGATTTCACAATTTTTTTTTGCCACAGGGTTTCGAGTAATAGACTCACATAAAGCAAAATCCGAGTCAGATAGGTTCTCCAAAGAATAGCTTATTGGATATATCATATTGGCACAGATCTGGTGAAAAACAACTCTGAAGGTTTTCCTGTGGTTTTCACCTAATTAAAAGTAAAAGTTCGTCCCTTTCTCAAAACCATCAGTCACACGATCCAATCACAGCACGGTCTGGTTGCCTGGTGGCATTACTCCTCCTCCTTCTGACCAGCTGTGAGAATGTCCTTGGTTCCCAAGAGAAAGCATTTTGTTTTGGTTACAGAACCCCAGCTATCTAAAATCCCCCCTCCCTATCCCTCAGCTCCAGTGTAGCAACATTGAAGCTGTCAAAATGGCTTCGGTCAGGTCAGCTCCAGAGTTGACATAAGTCACTGCAGTTGTTAACCAAATCGGGTGATCCTTAAAGGAATCCAGCCCCCCCCTCCCCCGTTGACTTTGCTAGACTTGGAAGCTGGCTGGACAGGGCACAATGGGGATCACGTGACCCCAAGACAATGCAACCGTCACAAGTACATGCCAGTTGCCAAGCACCTGAATTTTGATCATGTGACTGGGCTAATGCTGGGACAGTTGTGCTTACAAGGACCAATCATATGTTACTTTTTCCAGTGCTGTTGTAACTTCAAACAGAAGGTTCGGAATGGTTGTAAGTCAGGGACTAACTATGTTAGATCGCGGTGTTGGGGGTATTTGCTGATAATTTTGGGACGTTTCTAAAATATTGAGAATGTTCCAGAATTGAGAGCAGAAGGGAAGGCAATTTCTCCATCCCTGCCTAGAAGTGCTCAGGATTAAATTTATGCTGAAGACTTATTTCTCTGGTGGATTATCATCTGCCTTCTAAAGGTAAAACAACCTTCTAGTCCTCATGCGTCCTCATTAAAGGTTGTTTAAAATGGGCTTTTACAAAATCAGTCGATGTTCACAACAGATTTGGGAGGCAAATCATCCCACATATATCCTTCAGGTTCTCCATGTGTTTCTTCCTTTATTATGGGGAGGAATAACATTCCCTGGTTATGGTGATAGCTTCTCAGATCTTTTCATCTTTTAAATTTGACGTTTTCCCCTTCTGCGTCATCTGTCTCTTATCTCTTCCTGCCTCTCTTATAAGTTAGATTTGCCTGAATCTCTTCTTTACATCAGTCTTGCATTCTGCCTATATGTTCCCCCAGGTCAAATCCTGCTGGCACAATTCTTTGATTTCCTAAGTTTTGTGACCCTGGTAATTCAAGGATCTGCATGTGAGCATGTCCCAGAGAACAGATTCCATTTTTCCAAATTCATTTTTCTATTTACGTAGCCTGCTTGCTTCTGATACTGTTCACTGAATTAACAACACACATTTCTCTAGAATTCCAGGTTCTCTGCTTCTCCCATTTTGGCAATCAAGTCACCTTTTAATAGCAATAGCAATAGCAGTTAGACTTATATATCGCTTCATAGGGCTTTTAGCCCTCTCTAAGCAGTTTACAGAGTCAGCATATTGCCCCCAACAACAATCCAGGTCCTCATTTTACCCACCTCGGAAGGATGGAAGGCTGAGTCAACCCTGAGCCGGTGAGATTTGAACAGCCGAACTGCAGAACTGCAGTCAGCTGAAGTAGCCTACAGTGCTGCATTTAACCACTGCGCCACCTCGGCTCTCTAATAGCACAAGGTAACCATGATAGCAGTGTTCTGATATCTCAGAGATTGCCACAAAGAAGAGGGAGTCAAGCTATTCTCCAAAGCATCTGAGGGCAGGACAAGAAGCAATGGAGGAAAACTAATCAAGGAGAGAAGCAACTTAGAACTAAGGAGAAATTTTCTGGCAATTAGAACAATTAATCAGTGGAACAGAAGTTGCCTCCAGAAGTTGTGAATGCTCCAACACTGGAAGTTTTAAAGAAAATATTGGATACCCATTTGTCTAAAGTGGTATAGGGTTTCCTGCCTATGTAGGGCGTTGGACTAGAAGACCTCCAAGTTCCTTTCCAACTCTGTTATTCTCTACTCTACTCTACTCTACTCTACTCTACTCTACTCTACTCTTTTCTGGTAGGGGCGTAGACTTTAATTTTCATTGGTTGATTAGGTGCTGTTGAGTCATTTTTAGCCACATGGATAGATTTTCTCCATGATGATCAGTTCCTAGCCCGATCCTTCAGGGCTTCCAATGGTGCATCCATTGCCACTGTAACTGAGTCCCTCCATCTTGCTGCTGGTCCTTTTCTTCTTCCTTTCCTTCCACCAAGCATTAGAGTTTTCTCCAGAGAGCTGCATCTTCACACAATATGTCCAAAGTAGCTTCATTTGAGCCTGGTTATCTGTCCTCGTGGGTCAATTTGTTTGAAGATCCATTGGTTTGTCTTCTTGGCTATCTGCAGTACTGTCAGGAGTCTTCTCCAACACCAAATGTTGAAGTCTTCTCCAACACTACATATTCACTTGGGTACCTGTTGTTTCCAACCTTGTTTTGAATTTTAGACAAGCCTATATATTCTTGCTAATGAGGACACGGTGGCTCAATAGCTAAGACACTTAAGTTTGTCAATCAGAAAGGTCGGCATTTTGGCAGTTCGAATCTCTAGTGCCGCGTAACGGACTGAGTTCCCATTATTTGTCCCAGCTTCTGCCAACCTAGCAGTTTGAAAGCATGTAAAAAAATGCAAGCAGAAAAATAGGAAGCACCTTTGGTGGGAAGGGAACAGCCTTCCGTGCGCCTTCGGCGTTTAGTCATTTTTTTTTGCCGGCCACATGACCACGGAGACGTCTTCGGACAGCGCTGGCTCTTCGGCTTTGAAACAGAGATGAACACCGCTCCCTAAAGTCAGGAACGACTAGCACATATGTGCTAGGGGAACCTTTACCTTTACCTTATATATTCATGCTTTACCACAGAAGGTCAAGATGACTGCAGGACATTCTTCTCTTGAAGAATGTCTAACCTGTGAAGAGGACTGTCCTTTTTTGCAGTGTAGGATGTTTTCTGCAGATAGTACAGCAAATACATTTGTGTATCTTATTTCAAAGACTGTATTTCTGGCTGCTGTTGCTTCAACAGTATGTGTAGTACACCTTACTCTGCGTTCTTGGTCTGTTTCTCTGGAAAATGAGGGTTGGACTTTTTAGCAAAGTTATTATGCCAGGTGTTATGTTGGAAGAGAGAAGAGAAGAGAATTAGAATAGAAGTAAAATAGAGCCGAGAATAACTAGACTTAGAAGTAGAGCAGAGCAGACGGAATTAGAATTAGAATAGAGCAGAGTACAGTTAGAATTAGAATAGAGGCAGAACAGTGCAGATGTCAAAGTCCTTCGGGATTGGGCGGCATATAAATTTTATAAATAAAAAGCTCCGACTAACGGACCCAACCAAAGCAAACACCTTTCAGATTTTCCAAAGGTTGAATGCAAAGTTTATTGAGTACATTATTTCGGCACTGAAGAAGGCAAAACCAGTTCTGATTATTTCCCGCACAAACCCACATAGTTAGAGTATAGAACTCCCCCTCCTTGTATTAGTACAGGTCACATTCTCCAATTGAGTGTCATTATTTTGTTATGGGAAAAAGTCTCTAGACTTGGCAGACACCTGCCGATGTGTCTTGGCCCTCATGGTTCTTTGGCTTGTAGTCTGGAGCCTACATTCCATCTCCCCTGCCCTCTTAATTCTTTGGCAAGTTGAAAAGCCATAATGTTTGCATCAGCAGAAGCACGCTTCAAGCTTGATAACAGGAGTAGAGTAGAGTAGAATAGAATAGAATACTTTTTATTGAGAATAGAGTAGAATAGGACTTCTTATTGAGAAGAAATAGAATAGAATAGACCCTTTATTGAGAATGGAATAGTAATAAGAAGGGAAGGGAATGGAAGATTTATTTGGCCAAGTGTGATTAGACACACAATGAATTTGTCTCCGGTAAAGAAGCACTTAGTGCACTCGCAAAACAACAGAGAAAATAATAATAATACAAAAAGTGCAGCCAGTAGAAGGTGGGAATAAGAATTCATGAAAGGATAAATAATACAACACCCACAGTCTATAGGTTAATATACACACACATCAGACAAAACTTAGTACTCGTGCTTCCTCGACTGCGAGAGTTAGGTGTTTGTCAGAGTGATGGAAGAAACTGTCCCTGTGTCTATGTTAAAATATTCATGACTGGGAGAGACATGGGAACAAGGTCAGACAATGGATAGGCATAGCAACTAAGTCAGCCAATGGGAGCTTAAACACATCTGAGTCTGTGCAGAGAATTGAAACAGAAACTTAAGAAAGCAGCCTGCTGCTGTGAGAAGTAAACTAGCAATCTATCTGGGCTTGTCTGCTAAAATGAGGCTAACTGCTTGTGTTTGCCTGTAACTCCCCTGCCTTGTGTTTACTTGGAAGAACCACTTGTTGGTATTGTACATTTATTCATCTATCCTTATGTATATAAAGACGTTAATGAATCCAGATGCATCAGTTATCTGTGTGTGCTTTCTGGAATTGAATTTATGCAACAAACTCTGACAGTCTAGTTGTCTTGGCACACAATGCCCTATAGCGCCATCCCAAGGGGAGGAGCTGAAACAGTTTATATCCAAGATGTGAGGAATCTGCCCTTCTAATTCTAAGCACCCTTGCTCAGTCCTTCCAAGAAACTGGGTTTGGCCCTTGGTTTTTCCCATCCCTTTTGGTTCTAATACTGGACTATCACCGTAACTTAGTGGCCATGGCGAGGGCTGGTTTTGTGTTTTAATTACAGTCTATATAATTACTTCCCAGCATGTTGAAGTAATAGAGAGTTGCTTCAGCAGGCTTCCAATTTCCTCATCTCATTAGGCTTTTAACACGATTATTAGTATAATAACCAGCTATGATGATTTTCTCATGTAGCTTTTTGCATTCTCCAATTTGCAGGGTGTCTTGATTGGTTAATTTAGGCGAATTATTCTGATTGTCTTGATGATGGTTGGTTGATTAGAACACAGCAGGGGCATAATTCCTTCATCTAGGAAATCGGGAAGGGTTTTGGTTTTTTTTTCCATTTTTGGATTTTGGTATGAAAACTCTGAGGATGTGTTTACCTCTGCGTCTTTCCGTTTGCATTTGCCCATGTGCGTTTAAGTGGATATTTGCCTGAAAGTGCTAGACTGGAGAGCTGAAAAGAAGTGGGGGGGGGGGGGGAAGAGCAATCGGTTTAGTGACAGTATGCTGACAAATGCATCAAGAAAAAAAAAAAGATTAGCTTTGAGCAACATCCGAAGAACAAGAGACAAGGAAGAGTTTAGAAACGGTGCAAAGAACTAGACGAGGTTTCTGGCATTCTTCTTTGGATTCAGTCGTGGCTGGTCCAACAATTAGTCGGTCCTTGGTTAGGATACAATTAACAGAATAACAGAGTTGGAAGGGACCTTGGAGGTCTTCTAGTCCAGCCTCCTGCTCAGGTAGGAGACCTTATACCATTCCAGACAAGCGACTGTCCAAACTCTTCTTGAAAGCCTCCAGTGATGGAGCACCCACAACTTCTGGAGGCAACTTCCGTTCCATTGGTTAATTGTTCTCACTGTTAGGAAGTTTCTCCTTAATTCCTGCTTGGATCACTCTTTGATTAGTTTCCATCCATTGTTTCTTGTCCTGCCTTCTGTTGCTTTGGAAAATAAATTGACCGTTCTTTTTGTGGCAGCCTCTCAAATACCAGAAGACTGCTAGTCCTTCTTTCCTCTAGATTAGTTAACCCCAAATTTTGCAACTGTTCTTTCTATGTTTCAGTCTCCAGGCCTTTAATCATCTTAGTTGCTCTTCTTTGCACTTTTCCCAAAGCCTCAACATCTTTTTTGTAATGAGGTGACCAAAACTGGATGCAGTCTCCCAGGTGTGGCCTTACTAAGGATTTACAAACGGGACTAATATTTCACGTGGTTTTGATTCTGTGCCTTTGTTTATACAACCAAGAGATGTATTAGCTTTTTTTGGCTCCTGCCGCACACTGCTGGCTCATGTTTAAGTGATTGTTGCTACTTGCTCTGCTTTCAGGTGCTTTGCAAAATCGCTTGATTAACTTCTCTTGGCTAGTATTATGTCTTGCTCCCATTCCAAAAAAAAATTTCAGGGCATCTTAGAATTAGAAATAAAAATCCACTTAAAAAAGAATGAGAGAGGTTACTCAGAGTTTTCGGTGAATAGCTTAACTTTGGAAAATGGAGAGTAAGTTCAGCAGAGTAGTGTAAATTGCTTTAAAATAGTGACATGAGATTAATGAGCAATAATAATAATTTCCCATACGAATTTTACTTTCTTTTCCAGAGGGAATTCCCCAAATTCTTCACATTCCGTGCCAGGGATAAGGTAAGAGTTAATGCTTTTATTAATGTTTATTAATGTATTTATTACGACAATGAGAGCAATATTTTTGAACGTATGTGCTAAAATAAGCCCTCCCCAAAAAATAAACCCTCCCAAAAATATTGCAACACAGCAGCAGCCATGAGGTGACCATGCTCGCTGCCTCCTGCATCTCAAAAATAATAAGACCTCCCCAAAAATAAGGCCAAGCGCTTATTTTGGAGGTCAAAAGAAAAACAGACCCTGTTTTATTTTCGGGAAAACATGGTAGCCCAACCCCCGGCTCAAGCAGGAAACCCTTTACCAGTCCAGTCTCTTCTTTAAAACCCCCAGTGATTGGGAGCGCCTTCCCTCTGGAATGAGCTACCCCCGGAGCTTCGTATAATCCCCGACCTCCGGTCCTTCCAACGCACCCTAAAAAGTTGGCTTTTCCAACAAGCCAGCCAGGCCTGAACAAAACAAAATAAATGATTGATTATTGTTAATTTTAATCGAACTTTTTTTTAAAAAAATGTTATTGTTAATCTTAATTGGGTTTGTTTTTTGGATATTCTATCTAATTTTTTTAACTTTTGTAATATGTTTTTTTTTTATGTTGTATGCCGCCCTGAGTCCTTGGGAGAAGGGCAGCATATAAATCCAATAAACCAAACCAAACCAGTGATGAAACACCCAAAATTTCTGGTGGCAAGCTGTTCCACTGGTTAATTGTCCTCCCTGTCAGGAAGTTTTTCCTTAATTCCAGGTTGCTTCTCTCCTTGATTAGTTTCCATCCATTCTCTTTTGTCATGCTCTCTGGTGCTTTGGAGGACAGGCTAACGCCTTCTTTGTGGCAGCCCCTGAGGTAAATAAGTAGATAAATAAACTAGACAAATGAACCTGATTTTATTTATTTAGGTTATTTGAACGCCACTCTTTCCTGGAAGCTTGGTATTGGATGAGGAACCTTAGTGAGCGCCACGTCGTCTAGCCTCAGTTGTGTAAAATGTCTTTGCTTCCTTTCCAGTTCGAAGAGGACAGAATCTACCGCCACTTGGAACCGGCCTTGGCGTTCCAGCTGGAGCTCAACCGAATGCGCAACTTTGACCTCACGGCCATCCCATGTGCCAATCACAAGATGCACCTCTATCTGGGGGCAGCGAAGGTTGAGGCCGGAGCAGAGGTTACCGACTACCGATTCTTTGTCCGAGCGATCATCCGCCATTCGGACTTGGTGACTAAGGTGAGGCTTCATTTATTTGTGGCCCTGTGGTTGGATTATGAATGGGTCCCGGAATTGCAGGGGGGGTGGGTGGGCAGATAGGGTTTCTTGAGTTAAAGAAAAACCCTGTGGAATTCTTACAACTTGCGGCGGCCATTTTGTGTGGCCAACTCTCCATGGACACCTCGCTGCAGCCAACTCACCATGTGGCAACTCGCCGCAGAACAGTTCAATTTAATTATTCCATTTAATTATTTAAAATAAATTAAAAAAATATTTCAATTTTCGTCATGTTTTGACATTTATTCTGTCTCCTCCTTTTGCATCAATGGAGATTCTCAATCATCCAGGTCATGGTTGTCCCAAAGGTGCTTTTTCAGGAGGCAAGTGGGCTTTCTTGTTTTTTTTTTCCTTTGAAGACATTTCACTTCTCATCCAAGAAGCTTCTTCAGCTCTGACCGGATGATGGGGAATAGAAGGATTTTATACTCCTTGCAGACAAGCTGGTCATTTGCATTTCTTTTAGAGTATTCTTCAGGGGTGGGTTCCTGCCAGTTCTAACCTCTTCTATAGAAGAGGTTCCACAAATCTACAGTGCCGTTTAGAACCGGTTCCAGCTCCCTCCCGCCCGTCCACACATCATGAAGATGAAGAACGAGAGGAGGAATTCTGGGAGTTGAAGTCCACAAGTCTTAAAACTGTCAAGTTTGAACACCCCTGGTTTTTTTTTTCCTAAAGGGTTAGGGGTGCAAGGGTCTTGTAACTTGACAGCTTTAAGACTTGCATGCTTCAAATGGCAGAGTTTCTGAGCCAACATTTTGGTTGCTTAGCAAGAGCGTTGTTAAGTGAGTTTCACCACATTTTACAAGTTGGCCACTCCCACCCGGTCACATGGCCAGCAAGCCACTCCCACAAAGCTGGCCACACCCACAGAAGAGGTTTTAAAAACTTTTGAAACCCACCACTGGTATTGTTAAGGCCACTTGGAGGTTTATCCGTGTCTTCAGGGTCACCTGAGTGGTGCAAATGGATGTGGAGCAGTGGTGGGTTCTGGTTGGTATGCCCCGGTAGAGGCATACCGGTGGCAGTTGGGAGCAGCGTCCACTGTACCGGAACGGTGCTTTGAAGGGCCCGCCCTCGTTCCTTACCTCTATTTGAGCTAACCGGGCCATTTGCGCACGCACGTGCAGCATACAGCACCTACACGACCTCCACCGAGCAGCTGGAGTGTCGCAGGGCAATGGGTGTGCATGCACGCATAGTGCGTGTGCCCATGGTGGACGCCCGGCCCCGTTGCAGCGTACGATTGCGACGGCATCCAGAACCCACCACTGATGTGGAGCCTTCTTGGCTGCAGGATTTTTTTTCTGCCCTGTGGCCCTTCACTGTTGAAGGTGTGTTGGGGTTGAGTCTGTGTTGTCTGCATCTCAAACTGAAGTACAAATGGTTCCCGATTCTAAAAGAATGCAAATGACCAGCTGTATCCTCATTTTCCCAACCTCGGAAGGTTGGAAGGCGGAGTCAACCTTGAGCCAATCAGGATCGAACTGCCGAACTGCTGGCAGCCGGCAGTCAGCAGAAGTAGCCTGCAGTACTGCATTCTAACCACTGCGCCATCACAGCTCTTAACTTTTGGTAATTCTGCTCTGAGTGATACATAACCCTAGAGGAGATCAGGAGCTGAATAGAACTGAATACAGATAGTCCTCAACTTACAACGGTTTGTTTAGTGACTGTTTGAAATGTAATTTATGACCATTAAGATGGCACTGAAAAAAGTAATTTATGACCAGTAAGAGCCGAGGTGGTGCAGTGGTTGGAGTGCAGTACCGCAAACTACTTCAGCTGACTGCTAGCTGCAATTCGGTAGTTCGAATCTCACCAGGCTCAAGGTTGACTCAGCCTTCCATCCTTCCGAGGTCGGTAAAATGAGGACCCAGATTGTTGGAGGGCAAGAGGCTGACTCTGTAAACCACTTAGAGAGGGCTGTAAATCACTGTGAAGCAGTATATAAGTACTATTGCTATTGCAGTCTAACTCTGCCCACTGCTAGGAGTTCGATCCTGACCGGCTCAAGGTTGACTCAGCCTTCCATCCTTCCGAGGTGGGTAAAATGAGGACCCAGATTGTTGTTGGGGGCAAAATGCTGACTCTGTAAACCGCTTAGAGAGGAATGTAAAAGCACTATGAAGCGGTATAGAAGTCTAAGTGCTATTGCCACCCGGAGTCTTCCGAGAGTGGGCGGCATATAAAATTAATGAATACTAATACTAAATTGCTAACTTACAAGTTTATTTTTCCAGGAAGCGTCATTTGAATACCTACAGAATGAGGGGGAGCGCTTGCTCTTAGAAGCCATGGATGAGCTGGAAGTAGCTTTCAACAACACCAATGTGCGCACCGACTGCAACCACATTTTCCTTAATTTTGTCCCGACCGTTATTATGGACCCTTCAAAGGTAGGTTGTCCTCCTGTCCCTGACCCTCACCCGCTCTGCCTAGGCAATGCCGAAAAAGGTAGAGCAGTTGCTATGCCAAAAGAGCTGCAAAACAAGTCTCCAGGCGGGAATCTTTTTCTTAAAATTTTTTTTTTATATATACCGCCTTTATTATTTTTATAAACAACTCTGTGTGTATGTGTATGCGTGTGATTTGTCCAAAGCCATCCAGATGGCCTTTCTGACTAAGGCTGGACTAGAACTCATTTTTTCCTGGTAATTGGTCAAAAGTCACCCAGCTGACCTTCCTGACTTAAGGCGGGACTAGAACTCATTTTCTCCTGGTGATTGGTCCAAAGTCATCCAGCTGACCTTCCTGACTTAAGGCGGGACTAGAACTCATTTTCTGCTGGTAATTGGTCCAAAGTCACCCAGCTGACCTTCCTGACTTAAGGCGGGACTAGAACTCATTTTCTCCTGGTGATTGGTCCAAAGTCACCCAGCTGACCTTCCTGACTTAAGGTGGGACTAGAACTCATTTTCTCCTGGTGATTGGTCCAAAATCACCCAGGTGGCCTTCCTGACTAAGGCGGAAGTAGAACTTGTTTTTCTCCTGGTGATTGGCCCAAAGTCACCCAGTTGGCCTAACTCATTTTCTCCTGGTGATTGGTCCGAAGTTACCTAGCTGACT
This sequence comes from Thamnophis elegans, assembly GCF_009769535.1. NCBI lineage: Eukaryota > Metazoa > Chordata > Lepidosauria > Squamata > Natricidae > Thamnophis > Thamnophis elegans. Next base: position 133,670,886 of record NC_045544.1, read on the forward strand.
TTCATGCCTAAAATGGGATTAGAACAGTGGTGGGATTCTTTTTTTTTTATTATCGGTTCTGTGGGTGTGGCTTTGTAGGCGTGGCAGGGGAAGGATACTGCAAAATCCCCATTCCCTCTCCACCCTATTAACCTGCTTTCCAGCTCCGTTCTCCTGTTCAGGGCAACAAAAGAAGGTCATCTGGGAGGCAGCAGGGGCGGGGCCAGCCTATTTGCCGGTACTCTGAATTATTCAAAATTTCCGCTACCGGTTTTCCAGAACTGGTCAGAACTGGCTGAATTCCACCCCTGGAGTAGAATTCATTTCCTCCTGGTGATTGGCTCAAAATCACCCACCCGGCTTTCATGCCTCTAAGACAGGATTAGAATTCACAGTTTCCCGATTTCTATCCGGGTGTTTTAACCATTAGACCAAACTTGCTTTCTTCATCTTCCTAATGAAAATGAAAAGAGAGGAGACATTGTTCTCGTTTCTTTCCTTGTTACTGTAATTCATTTCATTTAAAAATGGGAGCTTGGAGCTGTTTCCTTCTTATTTTATTCTTTATATTATCTTTGGGACTGAACCTCTCTTATATGGTAAGTGGCTGCTTTATTTTAACAAAATTCACTCTTTGTGTTCTAGGGAGCATTTTCAGATGAAAAGTGGGATTCTCCCCTCCCCCAAAAGCAATAAAAATATAAATAAATAAATAAATACATACATACATACATTCATACATACATACATACAATACATACATACATAAATCTATCTATCTATCTATCTATCTATCTATCTATCTATCTATCTATCTATCTATCTATCTATCTATCAACGTTTGTCTGTCTGTCTCTGTGTGTATGTGTGTGTGTGTGTGTGTGTGTACCAGCATAACTCTGGAACGCCTCGAGCAATTTCAACCAAACTTGGTACACAGATGACTTACTCTCTGGAGAAAAATATTGTGGAGATAAGACACCCCTAAACTCCTCAGGGTGTGTGCTCTGTTAAGATACCGCCTGTTGTGCCTTTAAATGGTTTCTACTGTACAGCACAGTGCAGTTGCCATGGTAACGGTTTCACAGTACTTCACAAGGGGGCTCCCTCTGGTAAGGGGAAAAATCTAACAATAGAAATTATGTTTGCTCTGGACATTTTCCTCCTATAAATAAATACCTGGGCAATGCGGGGTTATCAGCTAGTAGACAAACAAACAAACAAACAAACAAACAATCTAACAATTTCACTTCCAATTGGGTTTGCCACGTTCTCCATACTGCGGAAAGAGCTTCTGCAGAAGGTCCTTGAGAACAGAGACCGTCTCTGAGTTTTTGAGCAAACATGAGTCCTGCCTTCCAATTGCCTTGTTTTTAATATGCACTATTTACCAAACAGCGGGTATATTTGGAAGTTTAATAAAATGGCAGAATAACCTGCCTCCGAGCGGTAATCCCCGTGTTGATTTAAGGTGCGCTGGCAACAGTGAAACACAGGGCGTGAGTGCTGTTTTTTGTGGATGCAATTTTGCCGTTAATGTTTCCCTCCCCATTAACGTATCAAAGGATTGGGTGAGTGGGGAAATAGATTTGTATGAAGTCTCCCCAAGGCAACACATTCTCCCATTCCCTCTTCTGCCTCTACACGTAACACACGACACATAATTACCCACAATCTTACACTGAAAATCAAGGTGACTAGATACAATTGTAGAATCAAATGCAGGACCCCAAAAAAAGAATAATCAAGTCTCATTGCAGTATTTATTTATTTAGCAGAGTGCAGTGGAAAAGTTTCCTCCCAGCAAATAATAGGAGAGACTCCTGAACCACCTTGGTCAAATGGTTAGAGCGCCAGGCTAGAAACCTGGAGACTGTGAGTTCTAGTTCTGCCTTAAGCATGAAAGGCGGCTGGGTGACTTTGGGCCAATCACCCGGAGACTGAGTTTTCTAGTCCTGCCTTGGGCATAAAAGCCAGCTGGGTGACTTTGAGTCACTCTCTCAGCCCAATTGATCTCACGGTTTTGTTGTTTTGGGGAAAATAGGAGGGGATGGATGTGTTTGTCGCCTCTAGTTGGTTATAAAAAATAAAATAATAAAGGGGAGGTATACATAAATAAAATAAAAATAAATAAATTCAAAAGGAGGCACTCATATTTATACATTGCGAGAAAGAAACAGTCATACATAGGTGTAGGTAACAGATGTTCTAAGCCTAAATATTCATAATTAGCTAGATACTTGTGCTTCACGATGAAACTATGTGATCAGGCAACGCAGAAGAATTCTGGTTCAATCCGTTGGTTCAGTGGTGGTCGCTCATTGAAATAGATAAGGGAATATCGCTTCCGCCACCTTGAGTCTGGAAGCAGTTCCATAGGTGGAAAGGCATAGACATTTTGGTGAGGTACCGACATTTAGTACTGTAAGGAGCCCCAGACCGCTCCTGAGTGAAAGAGTGGAACGTCTGCCAGTTGGAACTAAGGTAATGGAATGTGAGGCAACTGCACGCACCTGCACTGCTCAATGTATGCGCAGTCACTAAAAATAAAAATGGTGGCGGACCAGCAATGGTGAGAGAACCGGTTTGGGGGCGTGGCAGGCCTGGGTCGCTGCCGGTTCTGAAACCCAGGCCTGAATTCCACTACCGCTTCAGCTGAACCAGGCGGAACCAGAAGCAACCGACCTCTGGGTGGAAGGCGTAGACATTTTGGTGAGGTATCAACGTTTAGTACTGTAAGGAGCCCCAGACCATTCCTGAGTGAAGGAGTGGAACGTCTGCCAGTTGGAATTGAGGTAACGGAATGTGAGGCAACCAGCAGTTGGAACAGAGTTCTTTTCAGGTGGGAAGGGGGAGTAGAACTCCTTAGCATCAGAGCATGTTAATTACTGTATAAGAAATACTAATAATCTGATGGTCACTCCGAAAAATCCTTTCTTAGTGAGCACCTAGAAGCCAAGAGGAACATACCAAATTTCAAGTTTGTAGTCTTTACGGTTCTGGAGATTTTCATGATGAGTGAGTGGTATTTGGCTTTTATATAGAGAGAGATTAGAAAAGCTCCAGTTACTTCCCTGCCCTTCTACTCTTACTGTCTTCAAGAAAGAATTATTGTGAGGGGTCTTTGGTGTGCTCTGAACGTGATTTTTTTCTTGCAGACGTTTCATTACCAAGCTAGGTAACATCATTAGTGCTAGCTGGGTAATGAAACGTGTGCAAGAAAATAACTACACTCAGAGAGCACTAAGGACCCCTCATTTCAATCTACAAATATTCTCTCCTGAAAGAATTATTATCTTAATAAAAAGAAACAAATCCGTTCCTATTGCCATAGAAGTTTTGATAAACTTACTGAGAACCAAGCACGTCAAGGTTATCTCAATTACCACACATACTTTCTGTGCTTCTGTTTTGCTAACCCACTCCCCCATTCATTTGTTTTCCTCAAACAACCTCAATTTAGCACAAGAATTCAGATTAAAGCCTCTGCAACAGCTTCTCCTTGCACACACATGAGGGGAAAGGACCACACCATCTCTCCGGGTCACTGGTTCCATTGTCAAAAACTACTTTTATTTCTTGGAGAGCTGCTTCTCACACACAATGGGAATTTGCGCCTCTGTCATTTAAATCAGGGCTCTCCCACTTCAGCCACTTTAAGACACCTGGACTTCAACTCCCAGAATTCCTCAGCCAGTCATTCTGCCTGAGGAATTCTGGGAGTTGAAGTCCACAAGTCTTAAAAGTTGCCGAAGTTGGAGAAACCCTCTGATTTAAATCCAGTGATCCATATCCCATTAGGCCTGTGATGGTGAACCTATGGTGCGGGTTCCACAGGTGGCACGTGGAGCCATATTTGCTGACACGCCAGCCATCAGCTCGGCCGCACACATATTTTTGGCCTTCCGGGGCAGGGGTGGGTTCCTGCCAGTTCTAACCTCTTCTTTAGAAGAGGTTCCACAAATCTACAGTGCCGTTTAGAACCGGTTCCAGCTGCCCCCCCCCCCCCCCCGCCCATCCGCACATCATCAAGATGAAGAGCGAGAGGAGGAATTCTGGGAGTTGAAGTCCACAAGTCTTAAAGCTGTCAAGTTTGAACACCCCTGGGGTTTTTCTTTTCTAAAGGGTTAGGGGTGCAAGGGTCTTGTAACTTGACAGCTTTAAGACTTGCGTGCTTCAAATGCCAGAGTTTCTGAGCCAACATTTTGGTTGCTAAGCAAGAGCGTTGTTAAGTGAGTTTCACCACATTTTGCAAGTTGGCCACACCCACCCAGTCACATGGCTGGCAAGCCACTCCCACCCGGTCACATGGCCGGCAAGCCACTCCCACAAAGCAGGCCACACCTACAGAAGAGGTTCTAAAAAAACGGGGGAGGCCTTTTTCACCCTCCCCAGGCTTTAGGAAAGCTTCCAGAAGCTGGGGAGAGAGAAAAAACGGCCCAATGAGCCAACCGGAAGTTCAGAAAAGATCCATTTCTGGCTTCTGGAGTGCCTCCAGAGCAGGGAGGGCGCGGAAAGGCCGTTTTTGCCCTCCCCAGGCTTCAAGAAAGCCTCCAGAGCCCGGGGAGAGGTTGATAGCAGTCTTCCATTTAAGGGGCTGCCTTGTCAGGGTTCCAAATAGCATCCTCAAACAGATAATACTCGGAGGCTAGAAATTCTTCAAAGTTCCAATTTATTAAGAGAGACATGTTGGCACATCTGTGGAAAACCCGAATCTGAAAGCTTCTAGATTTTCCCCACCCAGTTGAAAAGTTCAAGATCTTGCCCCCACACCCACAAGTCCATCACGTGGTCCAATCTCCCATTGCCATGAAGGAAGGTTCCTCCCATCCAGTTCCAGTTAGGTGCAGGGACAAGGCAACCTTGACTTTCCAAGAAGGAATGTTATTGTGGCTACATACTTTCCATGCTCTATACAATCCCCCTTCCCAGTTTCCCACAGTAGAATATGTTTGAATACATGGCAGGCTTGAGGCCCAATACAGCAATGGCTCCCAAGCCTGACATTGCCACAAAGAAGAGGGAGTCAAGCTATTCTCCAAAGCACCGGAAGGTAGGACAAGAAGCAACGGGTGGAAACTAATCAAAGAGAGAAGCAACTTAGAACTGAGGAGAAATTTCCTGACAGTTAGAACAATTAATCAGTGGAACAACTTGCCTCCAGAAGTTGTGAATGCGCCAACACTGGAAGTTTTAAAGAAGATGTTGGATGACCATTTCTCTGAAACGGTATAGGGTTTCCAGCCTAGGCAGGGGGTTGGACTAGAAGACCTCCAAGGTCCCTTCCAACTCTGCTATTGTATTGTATTGTATTGTATTGTATTGTATTGTATTGTAGAAATTGTTTGTTTGTTTGCCTGTTGGTCTGTTGGGTATGTCTGATCTATTGGAAAGAGGACTAGGGGTGAAATGGTAGCAGTATTCCAATATTTGAGGAACTGCCACAAGGAAGAGGGATCAACCCATTCTCTACAGCACTGGAGGGCAGGACAAGAAGCAATGGGTGGAAACTAATCAAGGAGAGAAGCAACCTAGAACTAAGGAGAAATTTCCTGACAGTAAGAACAATTAATCAGTGGAACAACTTGCCTCCAGAGGTTGTGAATGCTCCAACACTGGAAGTTTTTAAGAAGATGTTGGATAGCCATTTGTTTGAAGTGGAGTAGGGTTCTCTGCTTTAGGAGGTTGGGCTAGAAGACCTCCAAGGTCCCTTCCAACTCTGTTATTCTATTTCTATTTCTATTTCTATTGCATCTATCCTTGTCCCCTGTCCCCTATCCCATCCCATCCTCAATTCCAGAAGAGGCCTTGATCTCCTGGTTAAATGACTTTGCAAGCCTTGTGTGGCTTATCCTCAAATTCTCCTATCTGACACGCTCTGTTTTTGTCCCCTAGATCGAGGAATCTGTTCGGAGCATGGTGATGCGCTATGGGAGTCGCCTGTGGAAACTCCGAGTCTTGCAAGCTGAGCTGAAGATTAACATCCAGCTCGCACCCAGCGGCAAAGCTATTCCGATCCGGCTGTTCTTGACCAACGAGTCCGGCTATTACCTTGACATAAGCCTGTACAAAGAAGTGACAGACTCCAGAACTGCCCAGGTATGCCTCCATCAGATGAAGGCAGGATTATCATTGGAAAACTGCTTCTCTTTGTTGAGGGTCTCTTTCTCTGCGGCTGTCAGCTCCTGTTTCAATGCAGTAGCCCTAAACCCGTGATAGGTGACCCTATGCCATTGGTGGCACACAGAGTCCTCTCTGCGGGCACACAAGCCCTCGCCCAGCTCAGCTCCACCACGCATGTGTATGCACCTGCTGCTGGCCAGTACTGATTTTTGGGTCTCTGCAGCGCATGCAGGAGACATGTGTAGGGGCGGGGGGGGAGTATGGGGGTGTGTTGCAGCCCTCCCCTCTCCGTCATCCGTTTTTGGTCCCAGGAGACTTCAGGGAGGCCTGCTAGGCCCAACGCAGGGCACGGGAAGGTCGTGCACATGCGCAGGGGGTCACTTGTGCAGGGGGCAGGGCACATTACACTGTGGGTGTGGGCATGCATGCAGGTGCTGTCATGCGCGTGTGCACGATTTCAGCACATGAGGATGAAAAGGTTAGGCATCACTGCCGTAGACTTACCACCATTTGTTTACTGGTTGTTTGAAGACACTGAAAAAATTGGAGCATTTGTCACACGACCATTGTAGCATCCCTATGGTCAGGGGTCAGCAAACTGTGGCTCTGGAGCCACATGTGGCTCTTTCCTCCCTCTGCTGCAGCTCCGTCACCGCTCGGCGCCACAATTTTGAGAGGAGCTTCTAGTGGGGGAGGAGAGAAGCACAGTGCACCAGGAGAAGACTCTATGGCAAGGGGAGGGTTTTCCAGTTGTCTCCACAATTGATAGGGCTTTCGGTTATGACAGGTAGAGGAAAAAGGACGCCGCGCTAGGAGGAGACTCTATGGTGGGGAAACTGAACTTCCGGTCAGCTCCAGAATTGAACAGGGGGCTTCCGGTTAGGACCTTTGCGGCCCCCGCTGTTTTCTTTTCTGTGGGAAACGGGTCCAAATGGCTCTTTGAGTGTTTAAGTTTGCCGACCCCTGCCCATGGTCACAAGATAAAAATTCAGTCACTGAATTTGGGAAGCCAGATTCACTTAATAACCCTGTTACGAACTTAACAACAGCAGGGATTCACTTAATGACGGTGGCAAGAAATAGAATAGTTGGAAGGGTGACTCAAAAGTTCTTAACTGCTTTCTTGATCTGTTTAAAGGCAGTTTCCAGGATTCTCGGCTAACCAAGGGCTTAAAGCTTGTCGAAAGCCTTTGCGGAATCCAGATTGAGGGATTTTTTTAAAAAAAAAAAGAATCACGACGATCTTACTTAATCCTGGATGTACATTCTCTTCTTTTCAGATTATGTTCCAGGCTTACGGCGATAAGCAAGGGCCCCTACATGGGATGCTGATCAATACTCCCTACGTGACGAAGGACTTACTCCAGTCGAAGAGATTCCAGGCGCAGTCCCTGGGGACAACCTACGTATATGATATTCCTGAAATGTTTCGGCAGGTAAGGACAGAGGAATGGGGACCCGAAGGTGCTTTTTTCAAGAGGCAACTGGACTTTTGGATTTTTTTCTTCGAAGACATTTTGCTTCTCATCAAGAAGCTTCTTTGGTTCTGACTGGATGGTGGGGAGAATGGAAGGATCATCCAGTCAGAGGTGAAGAAGCTCTTTTGGATGACAACGTCTTCAAAGAAAAAACCAGAAAGTCCGGGTGCCTCTTGAAAAAGCACCTTTGGGACAACCATGACCTGGATGACTGTGGAAGGTGTTTCTGCTCTCCGAGTTTGGCTTGTGCCCCTGTCACTTGCCCCGTCTGCCTAGCACAGGGATCGGCAACCTTAAACACTCAAAGAGCCACAAAGGTCCTCCTTTGTCTCCTGCAAACTCCACTCCCCTTTCGCTCCCCTTTTATTTCCTCTGGGAGGGGCCATTCACTGTCCACCTGTGGCCTTACTCCCAAATCAACCCTTGTTCCTTAGCTGTTCCCTTCGCGTGGCAGCTCTGCGCATGCGCACACTGGGAACAGGCTCCAACTGTTCTTCTGCCTCACTGATGTCTGACTCCGAAGGCAGCTGATAACTGGCATACGGCCCTGGCCTCCTCTCTGCCTCCATCAGAGCTTTTCCCAGACTCCAGGAATGGCCCATCTTCCTCCTCAACCTCCTCACAGCAGCCTCTGTGATGACATGACGTCCCGTCACAGGTCACAGGTTGAGGATCATTGCTCTATCAGATATATTTAGATGGAACCTGGATATGGGCAGCCAATAAATTTTACATTTTTTTTGCAAATAAAGGACTGCATTCTCCCCTCCCTCCAAACGTGCAGGGTCATAATAAAAGTAGGGTTTATTTTGTTGGATTTCACTGGATTAAAGTGATATTAAATCTTTAAATACCATTCAGAATTACTCCTGCTGTAATGCATTTTTTTTCTGTCCTGCTACAAAACACAAGTGTGTGTGTGTTTGTGTGAAGACAAGCTTGTGTTCAGCAGCAAGTTTCGGAGGGGCGGTTACCCGTGAGCCCGAAGCCTTATTTTAGTTCGCGCTTTCTACTTTAATCTAGGTTGGCGGAAAACAAACCACAATACGCAACCCAGGTTCAGGATACAGAATCTTAAGTTTCTTGTTACATTTCAACCAAGCCCCAAAGATCAGAGTGATTAGAAAAAAATAATGAAAAGGCTAAAAAAATAATCAAAACTCTCCCCCCTCCCTTCTGATTCTTATAGGCTCTGATCAAGTTATGGGACTTTATGAAGGAGTTTGCAATTCTCCCTGCCCAGCCTTTGCCTTCTGAGGTGCTGACATATACAGAGCTTGTCCTGGATGACCAAGGCCAGTTGGTACAGATGAATCGGCTTCCTGGAGGGAACGAGGCAAGTCTCCCTCTTTGATTTATTACCTGCTATTTTTTCAGAAATCTCAATCTCTCCTGTCCCCTCTTCACTCTCTCCCTTTCTCCTCTCCTCTTTCTTTCCGTTTCTCCCTCTTTCCTCTCTCTCCCTCTCTTCTCTCTTTTCCTCTCTCCCTCTTCTCTCTCTCTGTATCTCCTTCTCTCTCTCCCTCTTTCCCTCTCTCCCTCTTTCTCTCTCTCCCTCCCTCTCCCACACTTCTCTCTCTCCCTATCTCCTATCCCTCCCTCTCCCCTTTTTTTCTCTGTTCTCTCTCTCTCCCTTTCTCCCTCTTTCTCTCCCCCATCCTATCATCCTTTCTGTCTCTCTTCCCTCTCTTTCTTTCCCTCTCTTTCTCCTTTCCTCCTACTCTTTACTCCTTCTCCCTCCTTCCCTCTCTCTTTCCCTCCCTCCCCCTCTTTCTCCTTTCCTCATCTTCTTTCCTCCTTCTCCCTGCCTCCCTCCTGCCCTCTCTCTTTCCCTCCCTCCCCCTCTTTCTCCTTTCCTCATCTTCTTTCCTCCTTCTCCCTCCCTCCCTCCTGCCCTCTCTCTTTCCCTCCCTCACTTTCTTTCTTGATCCCTCTTACTTCCTCCCTTACCTTTTTCTTTCTTCCTCTCTCCCTTTCTCCCTCTTTCTCTCCCTCTCCCTCCCTCTTTACCCCTTCTCCTCCCTTTGTTTCCCTCCTTCCCTGTCTTTCTTGCCCCCTCTTACTCCCTTCCTCCCTTTCCCTTTTTTCTCTCTCTTCCTCTCGCTCTCCCCCTTTCTCCCTCTTTCTCTTCCCCATCCTCCCACCCATTCTCTGTGTGTCTCTCTTCCCTCTCTTTCTCTCCCTTCCTCTCTCTTTCTCCTTTCCTCATCTTTCCCTTCTCTCTCCCTCCCTCTCTCTTTCCCTCCCTCCCTCCCTCCCTCTTTCTTGCTCCTTCTTGCTCCCTTCCTCTTTCTCTCTACACCTCTCACTCTCTTTCCCTCCCTCTCTACCTCATTTCCTCTCTTTTTCTCTTCCTGCTCCTTTCTCTCTCTCCCTCCCTCTTTCTTCCTTGTTCCCTGGCTCAACGACCATTTTCTTTCTCTGACATGTTCAAAGTATGGTTGAGATTTTGGTTTTTTAAAGCAGTAAAACAACTTGGCATCTCGAGGATTGTTTTTCAAACTTTTTCCAAATATTGAATCTCCTGTCTGCCCTCCTAATATCGAAGTTATGAACCTCTGGGGAATCCTTGGTGCTCTCTGAGCTTGGCTGTTTGCCTGCAGATGTTTCATTACCCAACTAAGTAAGATCATCAGTGCTAGTGAATGTAAGATTTAGTGCCCGTTTATATACAGTAGCTTGTCCTGCCAGTGTCCGTGGGGGTCTGGTTTTCTCCTTGATTGTTTGTTTGCTTTGTCTCGTGTGTACTGATATATGTTACCTAGAGTAGTTTTTTAAAAAATTTAGTTTGTTAAACGTGTACAAGATAACAGGTATAAGTATGAATACGGACATGAACATAGGAAATGAGTATAAATAAATGGGGACAGTAGGACAGCGATGGAAGGCATGCTGGTGCTCTTATGCTTGCCCCCTCTTAGGAATGGGGTGAGGTTGACAGTGGACAGTTTGAGGTTGAAGCTGGGGTGTGTGTGTGTTGAGGATGTAACAACAGAGTCAGGTAGAGCATTCCAGGCGTTGACTGAAGTCATATTTTCTGCAATTGAGTTGGGTTTTGTTTGCCCGTGTATTATTGAGGTTGAAGCTGAAGTAGTCGTTGACAGGTAGGATATTGTAGCAGACAATTTTGCGCATTATGTTAAGGTCAGACAATAGGCAGGGCAGTTCCAGGTTGTCCAAGCCCAAAATTTTGAGCCTGGTGGCATAAGGGATTCTATTGTGAGCAGAGGAGTGGAGGACTCTTCTCGTGAAATACCTCTGGACCCACTCAATTGTATTAAGGTCTGATAAACAGTGTGGATTCCAGGCAGACGAGCTGTATTCGAGAATTGGTCTGGCAAAGGTTTTGTATACCCTAGTTAGCAGTACAATATTACCGGAGAAGAAGCTTTGCAAAATTAGGTTAACAACTCTTAATGCCTTTTTGGCAATGCTATTACAGTGAGCTCTTTGAGTTTGGGTAATGAAACGTCTGCAAGAAAACAGCCAAGCTCAGAGAGCACCAAGGACCCCTCATTTCAACCCTGAGCTGCAAATATCCTCTTCTATTGGCATATTAAGCCATGTTCTGGTACAGACCATCATATGTCTTCTTATCTGTGTGAACTCTGGAATGGTTGTTGAAAAATAACAGAAATGACCCAACTTCGTTCTTCGTTTTTACTCTGGGTTGGGCTTATGGATAAAAAATGAGAATAGGGCTTAGCTTAGATCGGTGTTTTTCAAACGTGACAATTTAAGAATGTATGGACTCAATTCTCAGAATTCTCCAGCCAGCATATTACTGTAGTTGGTCTCATAGTCAGACATTCAGGCCGGATTTGGCATTTTTGTTCACCTCTCAAGTTCTCCCCAAGGATATGCAGAGATTGTTGTTTGAGGGTGTTAAAATTAAAAGTGTTTTTTTTTTTCTGTATGGTGGCGCAGTGGTTAGAATGCAGTATTGCAGGGTAAGTCACTGCTCACTGCCAGGAGTTTGATCCTGGGCTTAAGGTTGGTTCAGCCTTCCATCCTTCCAAGGTCAGTAAAATGAGGACCCAGATTGCTGGGGGGAATAGGCTGACTCTGTAGGCCGCTTACAGAGAATGGTAAAGCACTGTGAAGTGGTATATAAGTCTAGGGGCCATTGCTATTGCTATTTTTTAATGGTGTTATTATGGCCATCCACTCCAAAAGATTCTGGGGGGATTATAATATCAAAATACACAATTACAGGTTGGGCACACTTTGGCTATGGATTTTCAGGCACTAAAAGGTGATGCCCATGGGTGATAATCCAATTAAACTGATTTATTGCTAAATGGCTATGGACAGGAATCTTCTCAACAAACGGTTAGCACCTTCTAGGAATTAGATAAGGGTCCCCACAGAATTCAAAAAAGGTTGAACCGAACTCACTTGTAGCTATGTAGGGATTCTAGGCTGATTCCTCTTTTAACTCTGCCCCCAGTTTTTGCCACTCTTTTCCTTACAGGACTGTGCAATGTGGTATTTTTATATTGTTTTTATACCTAGAGTTTTTTTCTGTATTGCGTTTGTGTGTGTGTGTGTGTGTGTGTGTGTGTGTGTGTGTGTATGTATGTATGTATGTATGTAATTAGTGTCACAACCCCTGGTATGCCCACATATGGGAGGAAGCTCACTGCTTCCATTCTCTGTCTATCGGCTCGTCACAAGAGACCATCCAGACAGAAACCCAATATTTTTACTGTTGCCTTTGTTACATTTGTGTTGTATTTGTGCTGATAAATAAATAAAGGGAGACTAGTATAGATCTATTTCAAGCTATTTAGCTCTCATCAGCTAGCCATACCCTTACTGGGATTCGAACCTGTGCTGTATTACATCTTAGGCAGATGTGTTAACCACTAAGCCACGAGGTCCTCCTCCTTATCAGCTGAGCCAGGGAAATAGGTGTGTATTTAGTGTCACAACCCCTGGTATGCCCCAATTATGGGAGGAAGTTAACTGCTTCCATTCTCTGTCAATCGGCTCGTCACAAGAGACCATCACGACAGAAACCCAATGTTTTTACTGTTGCCTTTGTTACATTTGTGTTGTATTTATATACCGTGTTTCCCCAAAAATACGACCTGTCCTGAAACTAACACCTTGCCACATTTTTCGCATGGGCAAAAATATAAGCCCAGCCCCGAAAATAAACCCCCTGGACAACCACCCCCCTCCTGCCAGGCAGAGCACCACTCATGACATAGTGGTATCCTGAAGGCGCCAAGCTGCAGGAGCCGGGGGGGGGGGGAGAAAGGCGCTCACATTGCTTGCTGCCTCCGGGATACCGCTAGGTTGGGGAGTGGCATTCTGCCTGGCTGGAGGGGGGAGTTGCCGGGTGGCTGCTCCCTTGCGAACTGGCTCCCGAAGAGCCGGGGACAGCCTCAGGGGCGAAGCAGCCATGAGGTGACCAAGCTAACAAGCAACCACCTGGCAAACCCCCTCTCCAGCCGTTCAGAGCGCCATTCACTGACCTAGGGGTATCCCTAAGGCGCCAAGCCACGTGGTGCTCTGCCCGCTCCCCAGCTCCCGCGGCTTGGCACATTAGGGATACCCCCTAGGTCAGTGCGTGGAGCTCTGCCCAGCTGGAGAAGGGGGTTGCGCGAGCGCCTGTTTCGCCCCCAGCAGGCATGCCTCCTAGCTCAACATGTCCGGGCCCAGCTCTCCCTGCAGCCGCAGCCGCCGGACTCCGAGCATCACGTCTTCTCCGGTTCCAAATTCCCAAACTCGGCTGCCGAGTCTTCCAGCAGCGGCTGCTCTAGGAATCCACTCTATGGTTGTGGGCTGGCTGCTGGAAGACTCTGTAAGAGAGTCTTCCGGACAGAGAGTCTTACAGCAGCCAGCCCACAACCATAGAGCGCACTCCTAGAGCAGCCGCTGCTGGAAGACTCGGCAGCCAAGTTTGGAACCGGAGAAGACGGTTAAAATAAGCTCTCCCTGAAAATATTGCAACACAGCAGCAGCCATGAGGTGACCAGGCTCACCGCCTCCTGCACCTCAAAAATAATAAGACCTCCCCGAAAATAAGGCCAAGCGCTTATTTCAGGGGTCCAAAGAAAATAAGACCCTGTCTTATTCACATTCTTATTCCTATTCTTCATATAGAAAGGAAGCTAAATTTGTTTTCTAATGTCTCCAGGGAAGACTGGAAAAAAATCCTGTCAAAAGCCTAGAAAATTCCTCCCAACCAACACAGGTAGCCCTCAACTTACAACCATTCATTTAGTGATGGTTGAAGTTTAAACGGCACTGAAAAAAGTGACTTACAACTGTTTTTTCACACTTGCAGCATCCTCCCTGGTCATGTGATCAAAATTCGGGAGCTTGGCAACTGCTGGGGTCAACGTATAGCTCAGGGTTAAAATGAGGAGTCCTTGGTGTTCTCTGAGCTTGGTGGTTTTCTTGCAGACCTTTCATTACCATACTAAGTAACATCATCAATGCCCCCTGATGACGTTCCCTACTTTGGGTCATGAAACATCTGCAAGAAAACCACCAAGCTCAGAGAACACCTTCAATTTTAAAATTCCGATATGTGCTTTTAGTAGCCTATGATTCTGGCCAGGATGTAGAATTAAACTGCTCGGTTCAGATAGAGAGAGAGATTTTTAAGGTACGAGAAATTGGAGGACTGGAAGATTTTAAGAGACGTCCTCCGCGTAGCTGGACGGTGAAACCCTCGATAACGTTAACCGTTTCTCCTTGCAAAGCAAAAAGCGCGTTCAAGTGTGGCATACGGATTTCTCCTTGCTGGTCTTTGTCTGCCTCTGTTTCTACACACACACACACACACACACACACACACACACACACCACCCCCCACCCCGAAATCCACTTCTTAGCTCTCATTTCACATTTGGAGTGGTTGGAGACCAGGGGAGTAGAGAAATTCCCAAGGGACCGAGCTGTGTTTGGGCTGAAATTACTAGCGCGAAGCTCGCTTGGCATGAACACTGAGTGTTTATTCTGCCAGTATGAATACAAATAGTCTTATTATATGGGACCCTGTACCCGAAGACCAGCCATTCACGCTCGCTGGCTCACTCTTTCCCGAGCACGCACATTTCTTTTAACCCCTTCCGCCCGTCTCGGAGGGAAACCGGCGGCCTCTTGTTTCGCCTGGAGCGGAATACATTTTCCCCCCATCTGTCTGGGGGCCTATACCTTGGCTTACCCCAGTTCATTTAGTGACCTGTCACAACAGGATTGGAAAAAGCGCCTTATGACCATTTTTCCCACTTACGACCATATAGCATCCTCATGATGGTGTGATAAAAATTCAGAGCCTTGGCAACGGACTCATATTTATGACGGTTGCAGTGTCCCAGGGTTACGTGACCACCTCCTGCGACCTTCCGACAAATCGAATCAACGGGGAAGCCAGATTCACTTAGCAACCGTGTTAGTAAGTTAACCACTTCGGCGATTCACTTAACAGCAGTGGCAAGAAAAGTCGTAAAACAAGGCACAACTCACTGAACAAATGTTTCACTTAACAACCAAGAGGTTGGGCTCAATCGTGGTCGCACGTCGAGGACTATCTATAAATAGCAACCTCCTTTCCTGTTTGGGGAGCTTTAAGTAGCCCACATGGCACCATCCTCCGGGCACACCAGAGAGGCATCAGCCGTGGGTTTTGTGGAAAAACAGAATATACTGGTAGTTCTTGACTTATGGCCACAATTGGGACATTGCTTGAGAACTGCAGTTGTTCAGCGAGTCGCACCTGATTTTACGACGTTTTGGGGGGGCCATGGTTGTGAAGTGAATCATTGCAGTTAAGCGAATCATGTGGTTGTTAAGCAAATCCAGGTCTCTTCCCCCCCCCCCCCCCCCAACAAAGTGTCTTTGCTTGTCAGAAGCCAGCTGAAAAAGTCGTAAATGGCATTCAGATGACTCTGGTTGCCAATTATAGTTATATAATTATAAATAGAGGCTGATTGCCAGGTGCCTGAATTTTGATTACGTGGAGATGCTGCAGTGGTTGTAAGTGTGAGGACCCATTGTATGCCCCTTTTTTCAGTGCCATTGTAAATAAATGGTCCAGTGGTGGGATTCAAATTTTTTTTGTTCTGTGGGCGTGGCTTGGTGGGCATGGCAGGGGAAGGATACTGTAAAATCTCCATTCCCATCCCACTCCAGGGGAAGGTTACTGCAAAATCCCCATTCCCACCTACCCCAGGGAAAGGATACTGCAAAATCCCCATTTCCTCCCCACTCCAGGAGAAGGATGCTGCAAAATCCCCATTCCCTTCCCCACTCCAAGGGAAGGATACTCTAAAATCCCCATTCCCTCCCCACTCCAGGGGAAGGATGCTACAAAATCCCCATTTCCTCCCCACTCCAGGGGAAGGATGCTGCAAAATCCCCATTGCCTTCCCCACTCCAAGGGAAGGATACTGTAAAATCCCCATTCCCTCCCCACTCCAGGGGAAGGATGCTGCAAAATCCCCATTCTCTCCCCACTCCAGGGGAAGTTTACTGCAAAATCCCCATTCTCTCCCCACTCCAGGGGAAGGATACTGTAAAATCCCCATTCCCTCCCCACTCCAGGAGAAGGATGCTGCAAAATCCCCATTCCCTTCCCCATTCCAAGGGAAGGATACTGTAAAATCCCCATTCCCTCCCCACTCCAAGGGAAGGATACTGTAAAATCCCCATTCCCTCCCCACTCCAGGAGAAGGATGCTGCAAAATCCCCATTCCCTTCCCCACTCCAAGGGAAGGATACTGTAAAATCCCCATTCCCTCCCCACTCCAGGGGAAGGATGCTGCAAAATCCCCATTCTCTCCCCACTCCAGGGGAAGTTTACTGCAAAATCCTCATTCTCTCCCCACTCCAGGGGAAGTTTACTGCAAAATCCCCATTCTCTCCCCACTCCAGGGGAAGTTTACTGCAAAATCCCCATTCCCTCCCGATCAGCTGGGACTCGGGAGGCAGAGAATAGATGGGAGCGGGGCCAGTCAGAGGTGATATTTACCGGTTCTCCAAACTACTCAGAATTTCTGCTACCAGTTCTCCAGAACTGGTCAGAACCTGCTGAATACCACCATTGATTTAATGGTCATAATGATATGATTTTCCCCCCTAAATAAATGAATTTAGGGAAAGACAGAAGCAAGGTTACCTTCCTAAAACTTTAGATGGGACCGGGTGTGTTCAGCAGAGGCTAAATGCTGAATTATGTGTGGCAGAAGTCTGCTGTATGGTTAAAAAATGGCGGTAATGATGCTATTGAAGCTCTATCTTCAATTTTATTTAGTTGGAAGGGACTTTGGAGGTCTTCTATCCAACCCCCTGCTCAGGCAGGAGATCCTATACCAGGGGTGTCAAACTCAAGGCCCACGGGCTGAATCCGGCCCGTAGGGTACTTAGTTCTGGTCTGCAGGGCCACTCTGGAAACAGCGAAGGGCTGGCCCATGATGTTGCATGTGGCCTTCCCGAGCTCCGTTTTCACTGGCAGACTACTCGGGCCACCACAAGCGGCCCAACAAGAGTGACATCGAGCTGACCACACCCACCCAGCCCCCAAGGTCAAATGCAACCCTGATGTAGCCCTCAATGAAATCAAGTTTGACAGCCCTGCGCTACATCATTTCAGACAAATGGCTGTCCAATTTCTTTTTTAAAACCTCCAGGGTTAGAGCACCTACAATGTCAAGTCGTTCCATTGATTAATTATTCTCACCATTAGGAAATTTTTCCTTATTTCTAGACTGGTTCTCTCCTTGATTAGTTTGTTGCCATCTGTTGTTTCTCGTCTTGCCTTCACGTGCTTTGGAGAATAGCTTGACTCCCTCTTCTTTGTGGCAGCCCCTGAGATATTGGAACACGGCTATCATGTCCCCCCTAGTCCTTCTTTTCATCAAACTAGACCAGGGGTCGGCAAACTTAAACAATCAAAGAGCCATTTGGACCCGTTTCCCACAGAAAAGAAAACACTGGGAGCCACAAAGGTCCTAACCGGAAGCCCCCTATTCAATTCTGGAGCTGACCGGAAGTTCAGTTCCCCCACTATAGAGTCTCCTCCTAGAGCAGCATACTTTTTCCTCTACCTGTCATAACCGAAAGCCCTATCAGTTGTGGAGACAACTGGAAAGCCCTCCCCTTGCCATAGAGTCTTCTCCTGGCGCACTGTGCTTCCCCCCCCCCCCCCCCCGGAAAGCTCCTCTCAAAATTGGCACCGACTGGTGACGGAGCCACAGCAGAGGGAGGAAAGAGCCACATGCAGCTCCAGAGCCGCAGTTTGTTGACTAGTTTGTTGAACTAGACATACCCAGTTCCGGCAACCATTCTTCATATGTTTTAGCCTCCAGTCCCCTAATCATCTTTGTTGCTCTTCTCTGCACTCTTTCTAGAGTCTCAACATCTTTTTTTACACCGTGGCGACCAAACCTGGATGCAATAATCCAAGTGTGGTCTTACCAAGGCATTATAAAGCAATACTAATACTTCACGTGATCTTGATTCTACCCCTCTGCTAACTCAGCCTAGGAAACTTTCATATTTATGCTTGTTTTTTGAGATGTGTTTGTGTGTATCTTCTACCTTTGGGCACTTGAACAGAATAATCACTTTTAGATAATTCACTTCCCCATTTGCCTGTTTTGCTGGACTGTTTTCTGACACTAAACGGTTAAAATAAGGAGAAAGAGGGAGAAAAAATTAAGCCTGGAGTGGGTGATTTGCAGCCTGCCATCCATCTGCAGTTCCCCTAGTACTCCACAGGGTTATCTCCAGAGTGAGTGTAGCTAATGTTTCCGGACTTACATTTTTTTAGTTAATTGGGATTTTTAAAGATGCGTGGAACCAGGCAGGAGAAAAAAATGTTGCTGTACGTAAGTGCTCTTTTAAACTGATGGATACTTTTCCCATCGTAACTTTGAACTGTCACTAAGCCAAGAGTCCTAAGTCAAGGGACACCTGTACAGCTACATTTCTCTAAAGTGCAGGATGGTGTGACAAAGAGACGCAGGAAAGCATATTCTGGCTGATTGTGTTCTTTCTCCGAATGCTGTCTTCCTGTCCATGTAAGACAGGGGGGTCAAACTCAAGGCCTGGGGGCCAGATCTGGCTCGTGGGGTGCTTAAATCGGGACCATAGGGCCACCCTGGAAACAGCAAAGGACTGGCCCACGGTGCCTCAGCCCAGCCCACGCCGACCGGGCACTGGTCTACACCATTTTCGTTGGCAGAGTGCTGCAGGAGGCCATCACAGCCAAAAACGGAACTCAGGAGGGGCACACATTTATTTATTTATTTATTTATTTATTTATTTATTTAGTTAGTTAGTTAGTTAGTTAGTTAGTTAGTTAGTTAGTTAGTTATTAGACTTATATACTGCTTCATGGGGCTTTCAGCCCTCTCTAAGCGGTTTACAATTTTTTTAGCAAATTGAGTCAGGGTCCTCACATGGTGAGTCATGGTCCACACATGGTCTTCCCAAGCTCTGTTTTCACTGGCAGACTGCTGGAGCAGGCTGTCCCTGCCGAAAATTGAGCCCTGGGAGGGGCGCATGTGACCCTATCATGCTCCATTTTCATTGGCAGAGTAGTGGAGCAGGCTGTCAAGGCTGAAAATGGAGCTCGGGAAAGGCGCGTGAGCTCCGTTTTCATTAGCAAAGTGCTGCAGGAGGCCGTCGCAGCCGAAAACAGAGCGCCCCTCCCGAGCTCCATTTTCACCGGCAGAGTGCTAGCAAAACAAGCTTGTTTGTACAGTCTGCGCTGCCATCCAGGAGTCCTCCGCATGGCCTGAGAGGGATGGCAAGGCTCCTCTGGAGGACAAGGGTTTGACATTCTCCATGGTCTTGCCTTCTTCCACTAGAGACAATGGATCCCGCCAGCCTTGCCTGGGCCATCAAAGGCATCCCTGAGTGACGTTGAGCTGGCCACACCCATGCCCACACTGGCCACAACCCCTGCCCCCCCCCCCAGGTCAAGCACAACCCTGATGTGGCCCTTAGTGAAATCGAATTTGACACCCCCGATCTAAGAAAATTTTCTTCGGACTATTTTAGCGTTGGACTTTAAGATTTTTTTCCCCTAAATATCTTCCTTATTTTTGTCTCTTTCAACACAACGGCATCCTTTTCACTCTGCCTTCTGAGACCTCCCTCTTTTTATACCTGGATAGGGTTTTTTCCCCCCCCAATTTTTATTTTTATTTTCCAGTAATAAACATACATAATTCGTGGGCATTGCATTGACTGAGTCAAATCTTTTTAAGACAACATTAACAATCATAATACAAATAGCATGTGAAATTCTTATCTTCCAACTTCAACACTATTTGTCTCATTTCACATTCCTTTTACATTTCCCCGTTAATTCATTTAAACATAAATAACCATTTCTTTGCACCCTGTGTTTGTTATCCCTTACTAGGTATTTTCCTTCAATATTATGAAAATCGCTCATTATTCCACCATAGCTTCAATGTTCCAAATGTGTGTGGGGTTACTAATAACACCAGTTATTAACAATATTCAGCCTGGATGGGGTTGGGTGGCATGAAGACCAGCCTGTCTTATAATAAACTTGCAAATAATATACAGGCGGCCCATCTGGAAGGTTGTGCTCCGGTTGCTTTCGATGTGCGATGAATGGATTTTGGAACCCGGTGATGGATGGTCAACAGCCCAGCCTTACCGATAGACCTTTCCATGGGACCATTGATGGTCCATGGGGGTGTAGATTGCTAAGGTGGAAAGCAAGTGTCTCTGAGGATCGAGGTTCAAGAAAGGATAGTGCGTAAATGGCCCTTCAAAGTCTTCAATTATTCCCATCTTTGCAAACACAACCCGAACCGGCTGCTGAAACGCAACCCAATTTTGGTGGCTTGTCTTTTTCTTCCCTTTCAGCACTAGGTGTCACTCTTCTTCCTTTGCAGCAATTCCGACTTCAAATGGGGAGTGGGGGCTGGTGGGGGGGGGAAGAGAGAGAGAGAGCGCTCTCGTAATTGATCCTCTGCTAAACCATCTCCTTCATGGCACGTTCTGGCATTAAAGTGCCTTTCCTGGATGAGAATAAATGGTTTACTGGAAGCAACACGCCAGTGCTGACTTTCCAAGCTGGCTACAAGGAGAGAATGGCCGGCTCTGAGATGCCAAAAAGCACGAGGCAGAGTCCTGGTCCCGACAAATCCCCTTTTATTAAACGAATGTGGATTCCTCTCCTTCACATTCAGCAAAGGCCTGGCAAACAGTCTTTCAAAGGAATATTATGACCACAGAGCTTATCTATCTTGGAAAGCTGCCATGTAAATATTGTCCAAATGAAGTGTTGTGTATGGAAAGCCTGGGCACAGAGTCTCTGAGATTCGCTGGACAGATCTTTACACTCCTGAAACGAATCTAATGACTGACCGAACGAATCGTTTCCTGCAAAAGCCCACTCCCCTTTTCACTCCCTCTATGGGAGGGGCCAATCACCTTCCACCTGTGACTTTGACCTTGGTTTCTGAGTTGTTCTTTTCTTCTGGCAGCTCTGCGCATGCGCACACTGGGAACAGGCTCCAGTTGTTCCTCTGCCTCACTATTGTCTAGCTCCGTAGGCACCTGATCAC
This sequence comes from Thamnophis elegans, assembly GCF_009769535.1. NCBI lineage: Eukaryota > Metazoa > Chordata > Lepidosauria > Squamata > Natricidae > Thamnophis > Thamnophis elegans. Next base: position 133,692,037 of record NC_045544.1, read on the forward strand.
TGCCAGACGGCCTTGGCCCAGTCTCTGCCTCGGACACAAAGCCCTTGTCCAAGCCTTCCCCAGCCTCCAGGCCTGGTCCATGCTCGTCCCCAACCTTCTCACTGTCTGACTCTGCTGCCAGCTCCGCTGGCCACTTGCGGGCCACAACAGATGCGCACCATGGGCTGGTTTGTGAACAATGGAACAGGTTGGGCTGTGAGGTCTGCAGGGTCTGTGCAAAAAAGTCAAGATGGCGGCCACCACAGGGCAATGGAAGCTCATTGTTTCTTTGTCTCTGCACATTGAAACATTGGCCATCTTGAGTTTTTTTAAAAAATGTAGCTGTAAACACCCTGGTAGACATTATTTATAGCAATAGCAGTAGCAATAGCAGTAGACTTATATACCGCTTCATAGGCCTTTCAGGTCTCTCTAAGCGGTTTACAGAGAGTCAGCATATTGCCCCCAACAATCTGGGTCCTCATTTTACCCACCTCGGAAGGATGGAAGGCTGAGTCAACCCTGAGCCGGTGAGATTTGAACCGCTGACCTGCTGATCTAGCAGTAGCCTGCAGTGCTGCATTTAACCACTGCGCCACCTTATGTCAGCTGGCTAGTTCTTTTGTCTGGAAGTAGTATCTTTTTTTAATGACAATTTTATTAAAACTTACAACTGAAAAGATAAAACTAATACAAAAAGAAAAAGAAAAGAACAGAAAAAATAAAATGTGGAGAAAAGGAAAAATAGAAACATAGTAAAGATAGGAAAATTACTATATAGACAAATGACTTCTCTTTCATCACAAGGATAAACCATTTTAGTAACTTATTATCCTTTCTTAAAATACAACAAATGATTTCTCCTTGTCATATTCTATCCCATATTTATAAACAAATCTTTAAAGCCTCATTGTTCAGCCCCAGTTAGCAAAAGTCGATTAAAGATAACATTATATGTATTTTAATCTTGATCAAATAAACCAGTGTTATATTCCTCCCTTTTACTTTAACAATCTTGATCTTTAGTCCATTCAAATAATGCCCTAGAACTTGATTTTATTTTTGTTTAGTCCCTTCTCACAAAATTCTTCAAAGCTTTAACAAGCCTCTTTTGTAAATCCAGTGTAGGAAAATTATCCATGTCACTACCATGTTTCCCCGAAAATAAGACAGGATCTTATTCTCCTTTGACCTCCAAAATAAGCACTTGGCCTTATTTTCGGGGAGGTCTTATTATTTTTGAGGTTCAGGATGTGGCGAGCGTGGTCACCTCATGGCTGCTGCCATGTTGCAATATTTTCAGGGAGGGCTTATTTTGAGGGGAGGGCTTATTTTAGTGCATGCACTTAAAAGCCTGATTGAGCTTATTATCCAGGGAGGTCTTATTTTCGGGGAAACAGGGCATCTTAGTTTGTTATTTGAATATCCCTCCTACAGTACTTATTAACATATCAGTTGGTTTTTGTTATGTCCAGTGTAGCATCTTTTACCATATCATTCTTATAGTCTGTCATTTTAAAATCCACTTTCAAATCAGTCTCAGTTGTGTCAGATGCAACTTATTAAATTTTTCGTAACATCTTTTAAACACAGTCTATTTAAAAATTAATTTCTTAGTTCATGGTTCAAAAATAACCTTCATATTGGTAAGTCAAATTTATCCGTTCTCCTCCTTTAATTGTAACTGTTAGTTCTCAACAGTTCCCCCTAGTGTCCAATCTTCAAAGTCTATCAACCGTGCCTTTTAAAAAGAGGATTCTAAACAAAGCCTTTTCCCATGGGAAGGATTCTGAGGATTAATTCCAAAATCTTATTTCAAATCCATCTGGACCCTTAGTGCATTTTTAACTTTCAAAAATCAAAGTTCTAATCGTCCTTTTGTTGTATATTCCAAAGTACTTTTTTTGGTCCTTAATCTTGTATTTAAAACTTATTTCGCTAAGGATTGAGGGAAATTCATTTGGTGCTATAAAACATTGACGCCTAAAAGCAGAAAAGCAGTTAACAAACAATGTAGAAAAGCTGCTAGAAAAGAAAGTATACACACCCTGTAACCTTAAAGATTCCAACTGTCCAATGGTGGGATTCAGCCGGTTCGCACCTATTCGGGAGATCCGGTTGTTCACTTTCTAAGCAGTTCAGAGAACTGGTTGTTGGAAGAAATCTCTCTTTTTTTCCCTTTAAAGGGCTAATCCTGTAAGGAAGGCAGGAAGGAAACATTCTGGTGTTGTTTCTAGCCTAATCTTTATTGCCCTGCTTACAGAAACTGCCTCTCCGGTTAACCCTCATTACATTGAACAGCTAAGGTGAAGCACTCATCAATGTAAGTGACGTTGAATTGGCCATGCCCACCCAATCACATGACCCCTGAGCCACACCTACCCAGCTGGTCATTAGGGCAGAGAAGCGGTTGTTAAGTTATTTGAATCCCACCACTGCAACTGTCTATTGGAAGATGTCTATTCCCTTATATCACAGAGTCCTAAACCCTATGAAAACCACTGTTTTGTGATGTCCTTGTGAGGAGCAACTGTATGGAGCACTTGTGGGCAATTTCAACTCTTCTCCTAGTCTGGAGAGGAATTATGAAGAGCTGATTCACTCATTCTTCTGTGGTCATCTGTTCCACTTCTAGCCATTTCACTGTTTCTTCTCTGGAAGTCCCTCTGAGAATACTGTCCATAGCATTTCCCCTTTTTCCCTGAAAATAAGACTTCCCCGGATAATAAGCCCAATCGGGCTTTTGAGCGCATGCGCTGAAATAAGCCACCACCCACCCAAAAAAATAAACCTTCCCCTAAAAGATTTAAATGCATGCACAGCTGGTCCCCACCATTTCCTGGGGGTAACGGGGGAACATGCCCCACGCACCCCACATGCACGTGCCATCCATATGGAATGGCCTCAGGGACTCCGTTCCTCCAAACCCTAGCTACCACGCCCCTTTTAGTGGCAGCCCAGCAACGCTAGGGCTGGCAAGAGTGTGCCAAAAACAGAGACAGAACATCCAGCCCTCTCCGGATCAGCTGATCCATGGGCCGAGGTTAAGGGGCCTCCTGCAGCTCAAAAATAATAAGACCTCCCCAAAAATAAGGCCATGCGCTTACTTTGGGGGTCAAAAGAAAATTAAACCCTGCCTTATTTTCAGGGAAACATGGTAGGAGTTCCTCTGAGCATGTGGATTGAACCAAGTGGTCCCCAACCCTTTTGGCCCCTGGGACCACTTTCTTGGAAGACAATTTTTCCATAGATCAGGAGAGGAGGGGCAGCGCATAACATAAATCCCGCGCATGTACAGTTTCATTCACCCGCTGCTCGCCTCTGGCTGCATGGACCGGTTTCTAACAAGCCATGGACTGGTACTGGGCTGCAGCCCGAGGGGTTGGGGACCTCTGGATTGGAGGTGGTAGTCAGCCAGTTCTGACCAGTTCTAGCAAACCGGTAGCGGAAATTTTGAGTAGTTAAAATACCACCTCTGGCTGGCCCCACCCACATCTATTCGTGGCCTCCTGAGTCCCAGCTGAACGACTGGGTCTTCTTTTGTTGCCCTGCACAGGAGAACGGAGCTGGAAAGCAGGTTGGTGGGGTGGAGAGGGAATGGGGATTTTGCAGTAACCTTCCCCTGCCAAGCCCACAAAGCCACACCCATCAAGCCACATCATTGCCCACAAAACCAATAGTAAATATTTTTGAATCCCACCACTCCATTTACTAGATCAGTGTTTTTCAACCTTGGTGACTTGAAGTCCTGTGGACTTCAAGTCACCAAGGTTGAGAAACACTGTACTAGATTACACTACAACCTTTCCTAGTAAGAGAGGCAGCCTAACCCCTTAGCTATTTTAATTGCTCTTCTTTGTCTTTTCCAACTTCGCAATATCCTTTCGAGTTTCATTGACCAAAACGATTCCTAATATTCTACATGCATTTGTTCCGTAGATTTCTGTAAAGACATTACAAATAGTAGCGGCTTGATTGGGGCCTTGGGTAATGGAGCTCTGTGTGATCTATGAGTGTTGAGGATTTCATTGGGGCCTCAATCTTGTATTTTCTCTCTCTCTCTCTCTCTCTCTCTCTCTCTCTCTCTCTCTCTCTCTCTCTCTCTCTCTCTCTCTCTCTCTCTCTCTCCCTCCCTCCCTCCCTCCCTCCCTCCCTCCCTCCCTCCCTCCCTCCCTCCCTCCCTCCCTCCCTCTCCCTCTCTCTCCCTCTTTCTCTCTCTCTCTCTCTTTTTCTTATCTTGATAATTGCACTGTGTTTTTATCTTGCTTCACTGCCCAGAGTGCTTTTGGTGTAGATGATAATAATAATGATGATGATGTTTATATGCCATCAGGTCAGTGTGGATGCGGTTTGACCAGATGGAGAGATTTTTCTCCAGGTGGATCAGTTCCCAATCAGGTCCTTCAGGTCTTCCAATGATTACCCATTACTTCTGTAACTGTCAAGTGCAAAATATCAGATCCACACATGAAGGTCCAATTAAGCTTATTTATGGCTTCTGGTGATTATGCAGAGGAATCTTTTCAAGTAACCGTTAGCACTGGCTTGAAGTCGAGATAAAGGTGTTGTGGCCCGCCAGCAGCCAGAGGAGCTGGCAACAGATTTGGAGAGTGAGGAAGTTGGGGAGGAAGATGGGCCAGTCCTGGAGTCTGGGGAGGGCTCTGATGAGCGCTCTGTGTCGGAGGCAGAGAGGAGGCCAGAGCCGTCTGACAGTTATCAGCTGCCTTCGGAGTCGGAGATCAATGGGGCAGAAGAACAGCTGGAGCCTGTTCCCAGTGTGCGCATGCACAGAGCTGCCAGACGAAGGGAACAGCTAAAGAACAGGGGTGGACTTGGGAGTAAGGCCACAGGTGGACGGTGAATGGCCCCTTCCCAGAGGAAATAAAAGAGGAGCGAAAGGGGAATGGAGTTTGCAGGAGACAATTACTTTGCTTAATTGGTTTGTCAAGTTTTGCAGATATCAGCCTGGCAGCTCTCCAAGGTCTGTGACTATAAATCCGGGATGGCGAACCTATGACATGCGTGCCACAAGTGAGGCGTTGCCCTGTCAGCTGGCCCGCAAGTATGTGCACACTGGCCAGCTGAGTTCAGCCTTTTTAAAAGCAATTTTTCGCCCTCTCCAGACTCCAGAGGCTTTATAGGAGCCTGGGGAGGGCGAAAAGAGCTTCCCCCGGCCCAGAGGCCCTGCTGAGGCTTCAGGAGCCTCCGGAGCACCAAAAAAAATGGCCCTATGGGCAAACCGGAAGTTCGGGAACCTCCTGAAGGTCCCTGAAGCCTCCAGAGGGCTTAAATCGACCCTACGAACAAACTGGAAGTTGGTTCCCGAATTTCCGGTTAGCCCATGTTTGCCTTGGGAGGCTGTTTTCACCCTCCCCAGACTCCTATAAAGCCTCTGAAGCCTGGGGAGGGCAGAAAACGCATGCAAAAAATGGGGGGAAGAGCCTCTCAGGCACACTGGCGGGGTCGCATGTTGCATTATGAGTGTGGCATGCCCGCGCATGACCCCCCTGCGCTCCCCCCCTTATGGCACGTGAGCCAAAAAAGGTTTGCCATTGCTGCTATAAATTCTCCCTTGAAAGACTTTGCTGGATGCGAATGAGCAGAATTCACAGTAAATTAATAAAAGGGTTTTTTTGTAGGGACCAGGAGTTTCTTCATGCTCTTGGGAAGCCTCGGTCAGAACAAAGGGTCCACAGAATTCCAAGGGGGTTAGGTTTAGTCTGCTTGTGGCTACATAGGGATTGTAGGCTGAGCCCCCTTTTAACTCTACTCCCAGGTTCTGCCGCGCTTTCTCCTGTAGTAAATGAGTTCCTCCCCTTTGCAATAGAGGAGACTATCTGTATCTCAGGTGTAGGATGCGGGGGAAGGTTCTCGTTCTCCCAGCTTGTGGGTTTGTTTCCAAACATTTCGTTACCAGGTTAGGTAACAACTTCAATGGAGTTTAGGGGATGTTGGTGTTCTTCTGTTTATAAGGGCTTCAGGTGTGAGTGTGTCTTTCTCAAGTGAGGGTCTGGTGGTGGGCTCCGGCTTCTGTTACCGCCGGTCCACTCAGGGACGTGCTTTGCTCGCGCATCCACAGTAGTAAAAAAAATCGCTTTTGCGCATGCGCAGAAGCAAAAAAACAAGATGGCAGCACCTACGGCTTCACTGATAGAACCGATTCGGGGGGCATGGCCGGCTCAGTTACTACCTACTCGGCCGAACGGGTAAGAACCCACCTCTGAATTGCGGCAAGGAAAGTCGTAAAATGGGACAAAACTTCCTGAACAAATATCTCCCTTAGCGACAGAGATTTTGGGCTGAGTTGTGGTCGTAAGTCAAGGACTACCTATATGGTCGTCAGTGGGAGGACTACTTGTCAGATGCTTTTTATTTATTTATTTAATTTCTCTTTGCTAGTGACCTCCAATACGATGTTTGCCTCTTGCACCCTGACATTTTCCTGCCTCCTCTCGTTACTGACTCAGATCTCATCGACAAATAAGGAAAGGGGTTTTTGATCCAAGCATCCATCATGTTGTGGTTGCTTACATTCCTTTCGGTTTGCCTTTTAAAGGTCCGTGCTCCACCTCCAGAGCCTTTCACCATCTCTATTTTTAACTCCCATGAATAATAGGTTCTCGTCAGCAAACAGGACCACCTCAGGGCTCCTGCCAAATAGGGAATAAACTTATTTGCAATTGTTATATAGAGCAACAAGATTAAAGAACACACCTTGGTCTCTTTTGTGGAGATTACCCCTATTATTATTATTATTATTATTATACAATTGTATCACAGCGGCCAGTTGTTTCGCCGGATTTGGCATTGGTTACTAGTCGGGCCCCACCCAGGGGCCTACGACGTCGTATTTTTGTAATATGCATGCAGATCCAAGCAGTGCGGCTTTTTGCATTTGACTGATGGTGATTTTGTCAATTTTTAACTGTTTTAAATGTAATTCCAGTGCTTTTGGAATAGCACCCAGTGTGCCAATTACCGCTGGAATTACCACTGCTGGTTTGTGCCATTTATGTTGCTAAGAGCGATGGTTGTTAAGTGAGTTTAGCCTCATTTTACAACCATTCTTTGCCACATTTGTTAAGTGAACCACTGCAGTGATGGTTAGTAACACGGTTGTTAAGTGAATCAGGCTTCCCCATTGACTTTGTTTGTCAGAAGGTTGCAAAAGAGATTCACATGACCCACAACCGACATAACTATGAGTCCGTCGCTAAGCGTCTGAATCTTCATCATGCGAACAAGGGAATGCTGCAGCGGTCGTAAGCGGGAAAAACAGTGATGGTTAAGCTTTTTGTCATCGAGTGGCAAAAGTGCACATGTGCACCAGTGGTGGGTTTCAAAAATTGCGTTTCCATATAGTGATTAGATCTTACAACAATTACATTTTATATTCATTACAAAGGTGTATGTAGTCCAGTGGTGGGTTTCAAAAATTGTTCAAACCTACTTTGTGGGTGTGGCCTCCTTTGTGGGAGTGGCTTGCCACCCATGTGACCGGATGGGAGTGGCTTGCCGCCCATGTGACCGGATATGAAGATGCCGACGACACTTGTCAGAACCACCTTAAATTACTCACACACAGCACTGGCATGCATAAGAATAGGATGTAAACTTGTTTTTTAAAAGGCATCTTTGGTTTGCGTTAAAACAACTTCAACACACGCAATGTTCTGATTGCACCACAAACGCAGAAGTCATCCTTACCTTTCACAGAGGCACTGAGTTTTATAAATAGGAGCATGATAGTGTAGAATAATCACATCCAAGGACCAGTGGTGGGTTTCAAAAATTTTTGGAACCTCTTCTGTAGGTGTGGCCTGCTTTCCGGGTCCACTGGTAGAACCTCTTCTAACCGGTTCGGTAGATTTGACAAACTGGTTCTACCGAATAGGTGCGAACTGGTAGGAACCCACCTCTAATGTGCACCCATAATGCAATGCACATGTGATCACCCATGCACCCTGCAACCCATGCATGTGTGCACGACCCCCCTGTATGTGCCCCACCCACCGTGCATGTATGTGCACCCCCCCAGGCTCCTCCATCCTCCACACATGCATGTGTGCCCCCCCACTCTCCCCTCATCCCCACACATGCGTGCATGACATAGGCATGCACTCCCATCCCTGCATGCACATGCTCACGTGCCCCACCCCAACCCCTATGCACACACACACATCTCTCGCATGCGTCCTGCCCTCCATGCATGATCGACAGAGACCCAAAAACAAGCGTGCTGGTGGGAGGCACGCTCATGCGCGGTGGAGCTGAGCTGGAGCAACGGCCCGCATGCCTGCAGAGAAGGCTCTGCCTGCCACCTGTGGCACACGTGCCATAGGTTTGCCATTATGGCTCTAACGCATATAGGTTCCCTTTAAGAATTGGGCTCCAAATTGCCAGGTCCTGAAAATGGCTCTCGACAGAGATGGTAGGTAGGTATGTAGGTAGATGATAGATAGATAGATAGATAGATAGATAGATAGATAGATAGATGATAGATAGATAGATAGATAGATAGATAGATAGATAGATAGATAGATAGATAGATGATTGATAGATAGATAGATAGATGGATGATAGGATAGATTGATAGATGGATGGATGGATGGATAGATAGATAGATAGATAGATAGATAGATAGATAGATAGATAGATAGAGATAGATAGATGATAGATAGATGGATGATAGGATAGATAGATAAATGATAGATGGATGGATGCATGCATGCATGCATGCATGGATGCATAGATGCATGGATGGATGATAGGATAGATAGATGGATGGATGGAGAGAGAGAGAGAGAGATGATAGATAGATAGATAGATAGATGGATGATAGATAGATGGATGGATGGATGATAGGATAGATAGATAGATAGATAGATAGATAGATAGATAGATAGATAGATAGATAGAAGGAAAGAAAGAAAGAAATATAGAGGAGGGAGGAAGAGAGAGAGAGAGAGATGATACTTTAAAAAGTTCTTTGTGTACAGAACAGTCTTATTTCCCTGGCTGTGGGGGCATTTTCCTCCTGACAAAATGTCCTATATCACTTTCACGTGCCATCATAACTTTTCTTGGAAGGATTCCAGTTCGTTTCAGCTGTGCATAACATTACAGCGAGTGTTGTTATTATCTGAAGCTTTGCCTACCATATCTCTTAAGCTGTGGTTTCCAAATGGGTGGGTATTTGACCGGGAACGTATGTGTAAAATTACATACACTCCAGAATCCAGGCTGCTGATCGTTAAGTATCTTCCTTCCTTCCTTCCTCTCACCCAGGCTATTCTGAACTGCTAGTTTTTTTTTTTATCCAGGGAATCAATGTCTTCCCCACCACCGAGCCCTAATCACAGTTTGAAACATCAGAAATAATGATTGCTTCTGATCGGAGCTTGTGAATAATTCATTGGGTTTTGATTCCTTTCCCCACCCCCAATGCCGGCCAGTGATACCTTACAGGCCAAATGGGTTTCTACAGGAAAATAATAAATAATGGCCCTACTTCTTCTGAAAATGCAATGGCCCACATCCTCATTTCTCCAACATACACAGAAAGAAGAAAAATATGAAAACATTTCGCTTCTTTAGAAGCAAGATTTCCTCTTTGTTTTTCCCCCCAATCCCCTTCTTTTGCCGTGTTAATGATAGGCATGCCACCAAATGATTATTTGGGGGAATAGAATTTTATTTTCCCAATAAAAGAGATTATTTGCACCTCAAGGTTGAAACATGGGGTCCCTGGTGCACTCTGAGCTCAATTGTTTTCTTGCAGGCATTTCATTAGCCAAACTATATAACATCACCAGGGCTAATGCAATCCCTGGTACAGCATGGCACTGGATAACATCAAGGAAAGCCTTGTCCTCAGTGATCCTAGCCCAGTGATGCTTAACCTTTTTGGCACAGTGCCGAAACTGGAGCATGCATGTGCGTGCCAGAGTGCGAGAACCCGGAAGAAAGCAGCTGGCCGGTGCACTTGCACACGGTGGCCAGCTGCTCTTCCAGGCTACATTGTGCGCATGCGTGGCAGAAAGCTGGTCCGGCATGCACACACACTAGACAGCTGTTCTCCGGGTTCCGTCGCGCGCATGCACACGCATTCGCCCGACAACTTGGAAGAGAGCAGCTGATTGGTGTGCAGCTGGTCAAAAAAGGAGCAGGACCAATTTCCAACTTCCTACAGGCTTCCCCATTGACTTTGCTTCTGGGAAGCTGGTAGGAAGCATCAGAAATCGATCACATGACTGTGGGCTGTCATGGCCACACTTTTGTGAATAAAACTGGTGTGAATATCATGGAAGTATCAATTCCACAAGCCTAATGTGTCCCAGAATATTTTTTAGGCATTCTTAATGATGGATTTTAAGTATTTTGGTTCAGAAATTGGTGTACCTGTGTGTGACGGAACCCAGAAGAGCAGCTGGCGATGGCGCGCCTGCCCACAAAGAGAGCTCTGCATGCCACCATTTGCACACGTGCCATAGGTTTCCCATCATGGTTCTAGCCCATCCTGTTAGGTCATCTGTTGTGGGATCTACCCAGTGGTGGGATTCCAATTTTTTTAGTACCAGTTCTGTGGGTGTGGCTTGGTGGGCGCGGCAGGGGAAGGCTACTGTAAAATTTCCATTCCGTCTCCATTCCAGGGGAAGGATACTGTAAAATCCACATTCCCTCCCAATCAGCTGGGACTCAGGAGGCAGAAAATAGATGGGGGTGGGGCCAGCCAGAGGTTGTATTTACCGGTTCTCCGAACTACTCAAAATTTCCGCTACCAGTTCACCAGAACCAGTCAGAACCTGCTGAATACCACCTCTGAATCTACCACTGTGCAAATTGCGAGTGTGTGGAGAAGATGGTGTGGCCTCTGGAGATAACATTTTGATTGCCATCGTAGGGATACTGTGATATGGAGGGCTCAGGAGCCGTAGTAGTATTACATATTCTTTTTTGTCTAACTACAGTGTTGCACACCAGCCGGTGATGTGACGGAGTGGTATAAAAAGTTTGCCAATAGATCTGTCTTTGGAGATTCTCAATCATCCAGCTAATGGTTGTCCCAAAAGTGTTTTGGATTTTCTGGGGGTTTTTTCCCCCTTGAGAATTCTGGGAGTTGAAGTCCATCCATCTTAAAGCATGCTGGCTTGGAATTCTGGGAGTTCTAAGGTACACTGGCCTGGAATTCTGGGAGTTGAAGTCCATAAAACTGAAAGTGGTCAAGTTTGAAAAACAACGTTCTAATCTTAGCAATAATCAATAACGTAACATCAACGCTTCTTGTTTTACAGATTGGAATGGTGGCTTGGCGCATGACTCTCAAGACCCCTGAATATACAGACGGCCGAGACATCATTGTCATTAGCAACGACATCACATATAAGATTGGGTCCTTTGGGCCCCAGGAAGACTTGCTTTTTCTCAGAGCATCCGAGCTGGCCCGGGCACTGGGTATCCCCCGGGTTTATGTCGCTGCCAACAGCGGGGCCAGGATTGGCTTGGCTGAAGAAATTCGTCACATGTTTCACGTTGCATGGGAAGATCCAGCCGACCCCTATAAGGTAAGGATCTTTGGAAGCATGGAATGACGGTGGAGTTGGAATGTGTTTTCAGAGAGGAAAATAACCGTATTTTTCGGAGTATAAGACGCACCCTTTCCCCCCAAAAAAGTTGTAAAATGGAGCAAATGTTCACTTAAGTATCTTTCTAAGCACTGGACAGTTTAGGCTCAATGGTGGTCGTAAGTCAAGGATTAACTGCATTTTCGTATTAGGAGATCACAATGAGAACTAGAAATCTGGTTTCTTTTCAATGCACAACTGAAATGACTATCATCCAGTTAATCTCGCAAATGCACAGGTACAGTATAGGTGGTACCTTGCTCAATAGTAGTAACTGTGAGAGGGATCTTGGAGTCCTAGTGGACAACCATTTAAATAGGAGCCAGCCGTGTGTAGCAGCTGCCAAAAAAGCCAACACAGTTCTAGGCTGCATCAACAGAGGGATAGAATCAAGATCACATGAAGGGTTAATACCACTTTATAAGGCCTTGGTAAGGCCACACTTGGAATACGGCATTCAGTTTTGGTCACCACGATGTAGAAAAGATGTGGAGACTCTAGAACCGTGGTAGTCAACCTGGTCCCTACCGCCCACTTGTGGGCGTTCCAGCTTTCATGGTGGGCAGTAGGGTTTTTGTCTGATACTGAAGCACTTTCATTTTTTTAATTTAATTGACTTCCCTACTTTATAAATCACCATTACTTGGAACTGGTGGGCGGTTAGAAAATTTTACTACTAACAGAGATACAAAAGTGGGCGGTAGGTATAAAAAGGTTGACTACCCCTGCTCTAGAAAGAGTACAGAAAGAGGGGACTGGAGGCTAAAACACATGAAGAACGATTGCAGGAACTGGGCATGTCTAGTTTAATGGAAAGAAGGACTAGGGGGAGACAGGATAGCAGTCTTCCAATATCTCAGGGGTTGCCCCAAAGAAGAGGGAGTCAAGCTATTCTCCAGGGCACCTGAGGGTAGAACAAGAAGCAATGGGTAGAAACTAATCAAGGAGAGAAGCAACTTAGAACTGAGAAGAAATTTCCTGACAGTGAGAACAATTAATCAGTGGAACAGAAGTTGCCTCCAGAAGTTGTGAATGCCCCAACACTGGAAGTCTTTAAGAAGATGTTAGATAGCCATTTGTCTAAAACAGTATAGGGTTTCCTTCCTAGGCAGGGGGTTGGACTAGAAGACCTCCAAGGTCCCTTCCAACTCTGCTATTGTATTGTATTGTATTGTATTGTATTATCTTAAAAGTCTCTTTAATGTCATTTGAAGCCACAAATCATGTATAGTTATTTTAACAGATTTGGGGGGGGGTTGCCAGATGTTATTATTTGGATGTGCAGTACAGATTTGGAATAAGAGTAGCAGAACTTCCCTTACGCTATTTTATCTCTTTTCTTCACTCCCTTTTCCAGGGATTCAAGTATCTCTACCTAACTCCACAAGATTATAAGAAAGTTAGTGCCTTGAATTCAGTACATTGTGAACACGTGGAAGACGGAGGAGAATCAAGGTATGTGATGTTTATAGTCCTCAAGAGAAGAGCGAAAAGTCCCATAACTGGAGATTGTTCAGTTCAAAAGTTGCAGCTCTGCTGTCCTTCTCCAATTCAGGACTCTCCAGCAGATGTCCATTTTGGGGGAGATGGCAAAATATCAATCCAAAGAGAAAGAGTGGAGGTGACTACAACATATACACACATACAAAACATACATACACATTGTAGAGAAGTGTTTTTCAAATCTGTGGACTTGGGGTTATCCTAGAGACAAAGGTGGAGAAGACTTTAGAAGGAACGTAACATTTTAGACTGACTATATTCTCCCCCCCCCCTTTTTTTAAAAAAAACTGTAATCATCTAAAAAGAGTACCGTATTTTTCGGAGTATAAGATGCAGCAAGATTTTGAAGAGGAAAATTTAAAAAAAAGTTTTCGCACTCTGCAAACCTCCCAAAAACGGCCTGTTTTCCATGAAAACGGGCCCGTTCCCCCCCCCCCCAAAAGGGCATGAATAGTTCTTAGGAGGCTTGGGGGGGTGGTAAACACGAGCAATAAATGGCCCATTTTTTGTGAAAACTGGCCCATTTTTTGTCAAAAAAGGCATGGATAGCCTTTAGGAAGCTTATAGAGTGCTGCTGGGGGCTGCGGGTGGGGCAAAAAATGGGCCATTTGTCACTCATTTCTGCCCTCCCCAGCCCCCAGGAGCTCTCTGAAAGCCTCCTAAAGGCAATGCACGACCATTTTGGTGAAGGGGGAGGAGTTTTGGGAGGCAAAAAAATGCTGTATTCAGTGTATAAGAAGCACCCAGATTTTCAGCCTTTTTTTTTTGAGGGAAAAGGGTGCATCTTATACTCCGAAAAATACAGTATATATTTTAGGAAGAAAAAATAACTGTAGTGGCAAAAAAAAACCTTTCAATGATAAGTCAATGTTTATTTACTTAAATAGAGAAACAGAATGAGCAAGCGAAAAAGCAGCAGGACCAATTTCTGACTTCCTGCAGGCTTCCCATTGACTTTGCTTGTTGGAAGCTGGTAGGAAGCATTAGAAAGCATGATCACATGACTGTGGGCTGCCATGGCCACAGTTTTGTGGATAAAACTGGTGTGAATAGCATGGAAGTATCAATTCCACAAGCGTAATGTGTCCCAGAATATTTTTTAGGCATTCTTAATGATAGATGGATTTTAAGTATTTTAGTTCAAAAATTGTGCACTCTTTGGGCTAACCTGAACATAAGACACACAAACAGTTAAAGAGAGAGGGCGGGAGAGAGAGAGAAAGGAGAGAGAGAGGAAGGGAGGAGAGAGATGATATTTTTGGATCATATTAGTTTGTTTCAATTTGGTTTTGTGTTGGCCTTTGACGATAATGAATATTATTTATGTATTAAATATCAATAGCGATCAAACAAGGAGGATGTGGGTTGTGTAGGTGTAGATCCAGAGGATGCTGCATAGTAATCCATCTAGGAACTAGTAGTATTTTAGTGCCAAATATAATATTTGTGCGTGTGCAGGGCGTGTTTGTGTTTGTGTGTGTTTCCTCTACGGCTCTCTGATCGTTCCTTTCACCCTATATCAGATATAAAATTACAGATATTATTGGAAAAGAAGATGGCCTGGGGACCGAGAACCTGCGAGGATCTGGCATGATTGCTGGAGAATCATCACTTGCCTATGAAGAGATCATCACAATTAACCTGGTAAATCCACAATTGTGAGGTGGGATGGTGAGGTTAGAAGGTGAGAAGATGAGGAAGATGAGGCATTAAGTGGCCTCCTAGATTTAGCAGCTGTAATCAGCAGGGCCCTTCAAGTGTTGGCCCCACCAGCAGATAGGCTTACTCATGCAACTTCTGGCAGGGAGTGTTAGACCTCCGATGTGCCAAGTGAAAAGCAGTGGAAGCCTTGGCAGAGAGCCCTTCTTTCCATCTATACCCTGACTGCTCATTGCCCTTTCTCGTGGGGGTCTCACTTAAGGAAGAGATGGAACCATGGAAGTGGTTAAGAAGGTCTCGGCAGGATGCTTGCGATGCCGATTGGATGTGATGAGATCAGAAAGGGCCGTTTTGATTCTGTTTTGGGGAGATGGTACAGGAGGGGCTCCCCTTGCGTGACGCCCCCCCAGCCAGATCATTGGAAGACCTTGAGTCTTATTTAGACTGCAATAAACATGGCTTGGTATTCAGAGTTCATTGACAAATCATTTATTCTGCCAACTATTACTTCTCCCCATTGGGAATTGTTTATTATTAATCTTCCTTCCTTCCTTTCTTCCTTCCATCCTTCCTTCCTTCTCTCCTCCCTCCCTTCCTCCTTCCCTTTCTTTTCTCTTTCTTTCTTTCTTTCTTTCCTTCCTTCCTCCTTCCCCTCCCTCCCTTTTCTTTCTTTCTCTTTCTTTTTTCCTTCCTCCCTCCCTCCCTATCTCTTCCTTCCTCCCTTCCACCCTCCCCTCCGTATCTCTTCCTCCCTCCCTTTCTTTTCTTTCTTTCTCTTCCTTCCTTTCCTTCCTCCCTCCCTATATCTTCCTCCCTCCATTTCTTTTCTTCCTTTTTCTTTCTTTCTTTCCTTCTTCCCTTCCTCCCACCCTCCCTATCTTTTCCTCCCTCCCTCCTTTCTTTTCTTTCTTTCTCTTCCTTCCTTTCCTTCCTCCCTCCCTATATCTTCCTCCCTCCATTTCTCTTCTTCCTTTTTCTTTCTTTCCTTCTTCCCTTCCTCCCACCCTCCCTATCTCTTCCTCCCTCCCTCCTTTCTTTTCTTTCTTTCCTTCCTTCCTTCCCTCTCTCTCCCCCCTTCCTTTCCCTTCTTCCTCTCTATCCCTCTGCTCCCCCATCAACTCAAAGTAGTAAGCATGCTCCCTCCTCTTCCTCTTTTCCTCACAACAACAATGCTGTGAGCTGTGTTGGGTTGAGAGGAAGTGATGCTCCCAAAGTCACCCAGCCAGCTTTCATGCCTAAGGGAGACCTAGTACTCACAGCTTCCTGGTTTGCAGTCCAGCACCTTCACCAGTACTCCAAACCTGTTCCCATTAAGAAGCGTCTTTTTTCCAGAATTTGAGGCATTGGTTTGTAATGCTTTCCAGCCCAAATCAGGCGTGTTGTTCATGAAGCGAATGCATTGGCTGGAGAGGAGGCTTCTTTTAGCATTGGCGGGCATTCTGCTTCCATAATAAAGAGTCCATTTCTCTTCCTTGCATTCATGTACGGAGGGCAAAAGGTTCTCCAAAAATGCTGCAGAATTGATCTGAATACCCATTTGGATTTATTTTGTTTTTAGGTGACCTGCCGTGCCATCGGAATTGGGGCTTACGTTGTCCGGCTGGGACAAAGGACAATCCAGGTGGAAAACTCACATATAATCTTGACCGGCGCTGGAGCACTCAACAAAGTAAGCCTTTCTTCTTTGCGGATCATGATTTTTAAAACAGAGATGTCCAAATTTGGCACAATTTAAGGCTTGTGGACTTCAACTCCCAGAATTCCCCAGCCAGGCCATGCGCTGGACAACTCTCCAAGACGAATGAAGGCAAATCTACGTGCCCCAGGATAATGTTGCAGGTGTCAGGGTTCCAAATAACATTCAAAATTAAATCAGAGTCCAAGGCAAAGTATTGCTCAAAGTTCCAATTTATTAAGAGAGCCACGTTGGCACATCTGGGAAAACCCGAATCTGAAAGCTTCCTGGTTTTCCCCACCCAGTTGAGAGTTCATGAACTTGCCCCCACACCCACAAGTCCATCACATGGTCCAGTCTTCTACTGCCATGCTGGCAATTTCCACCCATCCAGTTCCGGTCAGGTGCAGAGGTGCAGAGACAAAGGATGACCTTGGCTTTCTAGAAAGAATTTTGTTATGGCTACATAGCATCTAACTCCGTACAATCCCCCCCTCCCAATTACCCCACTAATAAAACAGCATAGTAGAATAGAATATTAGTGTGGCAGGCCAAAGGTCCCAAAAGGAACTGACCGCAGGCCTGACAGCAGGATCCAATCTGGGTCAGTCGCCGGAACCGGAGGCTTTGTCTACTGAGCTTTCCGACTCGTGCTGGAGCCCATCCTCAGGGGAACTTCTCCGTCACCAGAAAGTTTGCTTCGGTCTATTGCAGTGATGACGAAATCATGCGCGTGCCCACACCCACAATGCAGTGCTCCCTGCCCCCCCCTGTGTGCTACCCTGCACTCCCCCTACGCATGTGCATGACTCCCCTGTACATGCACGCAACTCCCTCTGCACCCCGTTTTTGGTCTAGCAGGCCTCCCTGAAGCCTCCGGGCACCAAAAACGGGATCACAGGGGGGAACGCCGCACCCCTCTGCACTCCCCCTGCCCCCCCATGTATGTATGCACGAGTGACCCACACACACACACATGCACGCTCGTCTCCTGCATGCGCGGCAGAGATCTGAAAATCAGCTGGCTGGCTGGCGAGAGGTGTGCGCACATGCACGGTGGAGCTCGGCGACGGCTTGCATGCGCACAGAGAGGGCTCCGTGTGGCACCTGTGGCACGCGTGCCATAGGTTCGCCCTCACGGGTCTATTGTGTGCGTCGTATTTATGGGATGTCCTGTGGCTTTTCACAGTTGTTGATCGGAATGTTGATGCCCAGCTATTAATCAACAATTAAAAAGCTGCCACACATCCAGGCACCCTCATCAATACGCCGTATATCTTCACCCATTCTGGAGAGAAAGGAGTTCCCCCAAGGTGGGCTCCAGCGTGAGTCCGAAACCTCGGAAGCCTAATCCTCCAGTCGCGGCGAACGATCCAGTTTGGATCCTGCAAGGCTCAAAGATGCCCTTTCGGCAGCCCCATAAACCCCAAGGCTTGTGGAAAAGGCACAAGATGCGACTCGGAAAGCTTTCTCTTGCCCTGCCCCCCCCCCCCCGGCCTCCCTCCCCCGCCGGTCCTTCTGCGAGCAGAGTGGCCCATTGTGCGGTCCAGATTCTGTTTTATTTAGATCAATGCGCTCTTCTCGGCCAGCCTGCTGTTTCTCCAGCCGCTGCTCCTGCAGAATAATGACCCCTCTCTAAGAGAGAGAGAGAGAGAGAGAAAAGCGAGGCTCTGGCTTGTTTGCAGCCTTTGTGCAATATACCTGAATGAATTGTCCCCCTGGGGATGGAAATGCCCCAACCTCCTAGCCATCCCACTTTAGGTTTTAAACAGGGTTGGATGCAGGAGTCAAAGGCCTCGGCTCTTAAATCACCACACCACCCAGGCAGCAGCTGTTTGAAATTTATGCTCAAGAGCCCGGTTCTTGTGAGCAGGAGAGAGAAACAATTTGCCCTTGAATTACAGACGGAGGCAGAGTGGGTGGGGGTGGGGGGGGACGAGGGGGGGGGATGACAAGGGGAAGCAGGTGGCAGAGTGGGGGGGGGGGCCTTGCGCGATTCCACTTTTATTTTCTTTCTTTGGGTAGCAATCTGATTCCGGGGATTTGCAGCACAGCCACGACAAAGGTTGGAGGAGAATGTTGTGACTGTTGTGGCACCCCAGGCCAAAGGTTCAAGGACACGGAGACCTTTCCTTTGATGCGTAGGGATCAGCACTGAGAGTTAAGCAATTGCACTTAAAAATAATGAAAATAGAGACGCATCGGTTTCGGGGGCCCGGGCGGGTGGTGAAAGGCGGGTGAGGAAGATCGCTCGTGCAGGTTGCATTTTTAAGAATTGGGAATCCGGGCGATCGGACCCTCGCTGAAGATTTGGGCAGCCCGAGGACCAACTCGGTTCCACCACAAATGCGCGAACGACAAAAGCGTGCCTGACTAAACCGCGGTGACAAAACCACGCCGATGAATGAGCGCTGAAGCGCGCCGACAACAGCACGCCGACAGAAGCGTGCTGTAACCTAACCCTAAACCTAACTCTAAACCTAACCCTAAACCTAACCCTAAATCTTACCTTAACTTAAATCGCGCTTCTGTCGGCGCGCTGTTGTCAGCATGCTTTTGACATTCGCGCATTTGTCGGGTCACGGACCAACTCGGCCCAAGGGATCTTGATTTTGTGCCTTTGCTAGGGTGGGATAAGCTGTGATTCGGTGGGAATGCAGCATGTGGCTTTTATACTGGGGTTCTCCACTGAAAAAGGTCCCGATGGTGAGTAATACCATGCATATAAGCCCGTATTATCCTATACTTATTTGTATACAAAAGTGGCTTCTGAACATTCAATCTACTGCCTCATTTCCTGGACATTCCATGAACCATGGAGGATGCCTATTATTAGTAAGATTAAGATTTTGATTAAGATTAAGATTTAGTTTATTTGTATGCCGCCCTTCTCCAGGAGGGACTCAGGGCGGCGAACAACTCAAAGGGGGGAAAAAAGGGAACATAAACACAATACACGTAATTAAAATAGCCAAGAATCACACAATCATACAAGTCGAGAGGGGAGGGGAACTCATCAACCCCAGGCCTGCCGGCACAGCCAGGTTTTGACAGCTTTCCGGAAGGCCTGGAGAGAGGTGAGGGTCCGAATCTCCGCAGGGAGTTCGTTCCAAAGGGCCGGAGCTGCCACAGAGAAGGCCCTCCCCCGGGTAGTAGCCAGGTGGCATAGTAACCATGACTATCCCGTTCCAAGTGGTGTCCCATGCTCTAATCCTACCCGTGAAACCCTCTATCCTTCCACCTTAAATACACAGTCCTGCGTCTCACATTCATATATTGTAACTCCTTCTAACTTGCCTTTTAGGAGGCCTTTGGTGATACCCATTATATTGGTACATTCACCCTCATGTGTCAGAGTTCCAAATAGCATCCAAAATTAAATCAGAGTCCGAGGCAAAGTATTGCTCAAAGTTCCAATTTATTAAGAGAGTCATGTTGGCACATCTGAGAGAACCCGAATCTGAAATCTTCCCAGTTTCCCCCCACCCAGTTGAAAGTCCATGATCTTGCCCCCACACCCACAAGTCCATCCCATGGCCCCATCTCCCACTGCCATGCTGGCAGTTCCACCCATCCAGTTCCGGTCAGGTGCAGAGGTGCAGAGACAAAGCCTTGGCTTTCTAGAAAGAATGTTGTTATAGCTACATTGCATCTAACTTTGTACAATCCCCCCCTCCCATTTCCCCACAATAGAAAATGCATAGTAGAATAATAGAAAGTGTGACAGGCCAAAGATCCAAAAGGGAATATGACTACAGGCCTGACACTCATGTTCTTATCATGTATGCCAGATCCACCTCTGAATCCAGGGGTGGTATTCACTGGAGTATTCACTTACTTTGTCTACCGGTTCGCAAATGTGAGCTTGAACCCATCCGCGCATGCGCTCGGCCTTCCGCACATGTGCTTTGATCGTGCATGTGGCTTGCACGCATGCGTGCAGCTTGAAAACGTGCCTAAATAGGATGGCATAGAGCCGGGGCTGGCGGGGGGGCGGGGCAGGCCCACCTGCGATTTCCACTACCGGTTCCAGCGAACCGGTCCGAACCGCTGAATACCACTTCTGTCCTTGACTTAACAAGCATTCGTTTTACAACTGTTCAAAGTTACAGTGGCACTGAAAAAAAGTGACTTATGACCTGTCGTCACAGTTACGACCTTCACAACAGCCCCACAGACGCAGGATCCAAATTCTGGCGCTCGGCATGTATTTATGACGGCTGTAGCATCCCAGGGTCGTGGGATCACGACCTGTGACCTTCCCCACTGGCCCCCAAAGAGCAAAGCTAATAGGAGAAATTGTATTTGCTTAACAATCTCCTGATTCACTTAGCAACTGCAGTGGTTTGCTTAGCAACTGAGGTTTAAAAAAAAGGGTTATAAAATCGGGTGTGACTCACTTGGAGCCCTGGTGGCACAGTTGGTTAAAATGCAGTATTGCAGGCAGACTCTGCCCACAGCCTGGAGTTCAATCCTGGCGGGCTCAAGGTTGACTCAACCTTCTGAGATCAGTAAAATGAGGACCCAGGTTGTTCGGCAAATATATAAATAATGCTTCAACATTGCAAATTGCCCAGAGACTGCTATAAAGCTCTATGGGGAGGTATATAAGCCTCATTCATCAACATCATCTCTTTTTAATGACCCCATAATCCCTTAAGGGGTAGAGCTGAGTGTTTATTGGCCAGATGCCCTTCCTATCACCAATGCGGAGTTATATTCAGCAGATATATTCTCAACGTGCCCAGAGAAATATCTGCCTCTACCTAGGATCGAACTCACAGATTCCTGATTGTGAGGCAAGAGGTTTACTTCTAGGCCACTGCAGCACTCCGTATATCAGCCTAAATGCTATTGCTATTTCTAACCGCCATGTTTAGAAATGGAAATCCGGGTCTAAATGGGGGGTAGGAAGTTGAGAACTGTGTATTGTCAGCCAGTGTTGGGCTGAATGGAACAGGGCTACATAGCATGAGAACTGTGACTCTATGGCTAGTACTCTATGATAATACCATAGAGTTTTGGCTATGGCAGGACCATAAAGTTCCAGCTATGGCAGGTACTATCATAGAATGGATGTTTGGTACAGCCTTCCCATTCAAGGTTTTTAGGTTGAAACTCTAAAGCAAGGATATCCACATTTGGAAACTTTCAAGACTTGTGGACTTCAACTCCCAGAATTCCTCAGCCAGCACGACAAGAAAACATAACAATGGCTGTATTTGATAACACCATCAACCAAGAAAAAATAATAACAATAATATGGGTTGAGTGGTACTGGTACTCCTTGGCTTACAGCAGTTTGTTTAGTGACCGTTCGAAGGTACAACGGCACTAGAAAATTTGACTTCTGACCGTTCTTCACATTTATGACCGTCCTGGCATCCCTGTAGTCACGTGATCAAAATCCAGGCGCTTGGCAAATGATTCATATTTATGACGGTTGCACTGTCCTGGGAGGGAGAGGGGGGGTCACACGATCCCCTTTTGTGACCTTCTGATAAGTAAAGTCAGCGGGGAAGCCAGATCTACTTCACAACCGTGTTACTATAAAATGAAATAAAATGAAATTCAATGGTGAAAAGAGTGAGGTTCTACATTTAGGCAAGAAAACCCAAATGCACAGGTACAGTATAGGTGGTACCTTGCTCAACAGTAGTAACTGTGAAAGGGATCTTGGAGTCCTAGTGGGCAACCATTTAAATAGGAGCCAGCCGTGTGCAGCAGCTGCCAAAAAAGTCAACACAGTTCTAGGCTGCATAAACAGAGGAACAGAATCAAGATCACGTGAAGGGTTAATGCTACTTTATAATGCCTTGGTTAAGGCCACACTTGGAATATTTGCATTCAGTTTTGGTCGCCATGATGTAGAAAAGATGTGGAGACTCTAGAAAGAGAGCAGAGAAGAGCAACAAAGAGGATTAGGGGACTGGAGGCTAAAACATATGAAGAACGGTTGCAGGAACTGGGTATGTCTAGTTTAATGAAAAGAAGGACTAGTGGAGGCATGTTCCAATATCTCAGGGGTTGCCACAAAGAAGAGAGAGTCAAACTATTCTCCAAAGCACCTGAGGGCAGAACAAGAAGCAATGGATGGAAACTAATCAAGGAGAGAAGAAACTTAGAACTGAGGAGGAATTTCCTGACAGTCAGAACAATGAATGAGTGGAACAGAAGTTGCCTCCAGAAGTTGTGAATGCCCCAACACTGGAAGTCTTTAAGAAGATGTTGGATATCCATTTGCCTGAAACGGTGTAGGGTTTCCTGCCTAGGTAGGGGGTTGGACTAGAAGACCTCCAAGGTCCCTTCCAACTCTGCTATTGTATTATTGTACTAATTTAACAAGAGCAGTGATTCACTTAACAACCCTGGCAAGAAAGACCGTGAAATGGAGCAAAACTCACTTAACAACTGTCTCAATTGGCAACAGAAAGTTTGAGCTCAATTGTAGTCATAAATGGAGGACTACCTGTATAAGGCTAGAAGGAAGTCACACCCCCCCCCCCCCCAAAAAAAAAAGAATTTAACAGGCTTGATTTGGATCACCAGCAATCTGCTAGGGAACAGAAGCAACCTATGATCCTCATTATTTGCTTCTCAACTTGATATCAAAGAGTCATTATAGTCCATTCCTGGTGAGATTAAGATAATGTCCAGAAGCCTCTAATTGGAGTGATCACATGCTCCATAATTCACCCACGGTATCACATCCACCCATACGGATGTGAACTCAAGTATGGATGGATGGCTTCATTTATTTACTCACTCTTTACCCCTGTCAAATAGTCCTGTCTCCCAGCCTCTTACCTAAGTAGAAAACACAAGGGGGGTGGGGAAGAAATTCACAGTAAAAGTAAAGATTCCCTTTGCACATACGTGCTAGTCGTTCCTGACTCTAGGGGGCAGTGCTCATCTCCGTTTCAAAGCCCAAGAGCCAGCCCTGCCCAAAGACGTCTCCGTGGTCATGTGGCCGGCATGAGTAAACGCTGAAGGCACACGGAACGCTGTTCCTATTTTTCTACTTGCATTTTTTACGTGTTTTTGAACTGCTAGGTTGTCAGAAGCTGGGACACGTAACAGGAGCTCACTCCGTTATGTGGTGCTAGGG